>NC_138769.1:749176113-749878613 GCF_965119305.1 Pelophylax lessonae | reverse complement strand
TACCTTCTAGCTCAGAAGGACCTGCAGCAGTGGGAACATTTAGAACAGCCAGGGATTGGCTAACAAACCAGCTGGGTGTGCACTATGCAGCCTCAATGAGAGACTGCACCTGTCAAATTCATGCTGTGATGTCAGTAATGGGCGGGACTGCTACTCAGACCCGCCCCCTGTGTCAAGCAACACGTGCATAGGGAAGAAGTCGAAGGAAGATATGGCAGCCAGCAACAGAAAGGTATTTTAGAAAGGTAATCATGTGGAAGATGGGGGACCTTTGGGGAAGATGAGGGCAGAGGAGAGGTGTGTGTGTTGCAGAGGTTGTAGCAGCCGGGAAGAGGTGCAGTACAGAGGCATTTACGTACATTCGCTACTATGTACAGCTTGGTATGGCACTACTCCCGATTTTTAACATTGGCCTCAATGGGAAATCTTGGTCACCTTGGTATAGCACTACTCCCGGTTTTTAACATTGGCCTCAATGGAGAATCTTGGTCACCTTGGTATAGCACTACTCCCGATATTTAACATTGGCCTCAATGGAAATCTTGGTCACCTTCGTATAGCACTACTCCCGGTTTTTAACATTGACCTCAATGGAGAATCTTGGTCACCTTGGTATAGCACTACTCCCGATTTTAACATTGGCCTCAATGGGAAATCTTTGTCACCTTGGTATAGCACTACTACCGGTTTTTAACATTGGCCTCAATGGAGAATCTTGGTTAACTTGGTATGGCACTACTACTCCCGTTTTTTAACATTGACCTCAATGGAGAATCTTGGTCACCTTGGTATAGCACTACTCCCGGTTTTTAAAATTGGCCTCAATGGAGAATCTTGGTCACCTTGGTATAGCACTACTCCCGATTTTTAACATTGGCCTCAATGGGAAATCTTGGTCACCTTGGTATAGCACTACTCCCGTTTTTTAACATTGACCTCAATGGAGAATCTTGGTCACCTTGGTATATCACTACTCCCGGTTTTTAACATTGGCCTCAATGGAGAATCTTGGTCACCTTGGTATAGCACTACTCCCGATTTTTAACATTGTCTTCAATGGGAAATCTTGGTCACCTTGGTATAGCACTACTCCCGGTTTTTAAAATTGGCCTCAATGGGAAATCTGGTCACCTTGGTATAGCACTACTCCCGATTTTTAACATTGGCCTCAATGGGAAATCTTGGTCACCTTGGTATAGCACTACTCCCGGTTTTCTAACATTGGCCTCAATGGAGAATCTTGGTCACCTTGGTATAGCACTACTCCCGGTTTTTAACATTGGCCTCAATGGGAAATCTTGGTCACCTTGGTATAGCACTACTCCCGATTTTTAACATTGGCCTCAATGGGAAATCTTGGTCACCTTGGTATAGCACTACTCCCGGTTTTTAACATTGGCCTCAATGGAGAATCTTGGTCACCTTGGTATAGCACTACTCCCGATTTTTAACATTGGCCTCAATGGGAAATCTTGGTCACCTTGGTATAGCACTACTCCCAGTTTTTAACATTGGCCTCAATGGAGAATCTTGGTCACCTTGGTATAGCACTACTCCCGGTTTTTAACATTGGCCTCAATGGGAAATCTTGGTCACCTTGGTATAGCACTACTCCCGATTTTTAACATTGGCCTCAATGGGAAATCTTGGTCACCTTGGTATAGCACCACTCCCGGTTTTTAACATTGGCCTCAATGGAGAATCTTGGTTAACTTGGTATGGCACTACTACTCCCGTTTTTTAACATTGACCTCAATGGAGAATCTTGGTCACCTTGGTATAGCACTACTCCCGGTTTTTAACATTGGCCTCAATGGAGAATCTTGGTCACCTTGGTATAGCACTACTCCCGATTTTTAACATTGGCCTCAATGGGAAATCTTGGTCACCTTGGTATAGCACTACTCCCGTTTTTTAACATTGACCTCAATGGAGAATCTTGGTCACCTTGGTATATCACTACTCCCGGTTTTTAACATTGGCCTCAATGGAGAATCTTGGTCACCTTGGTATAGCACTACTCCCGATTTTTAACATTGGCTTCAATGGGAAATCTTGGTCACCTTGGTATAGCACTACTCCCGGTTTTTAAAATTGGCCTCAATGGGAAATCTTGGTCACCTTGGTATAGCACTACTCCCGATTTTTAACATTGGCCTCAATGGGAAATCTTGGTCACCTTGGTATAGCACTACTCCCAGTTTTTAACATTGGCCTCAATGGAGAATCTTGGTCACCTTGGTATAGCACTACTCCCGGTTTTTAACATTGGCCTCAATGGGAAATCTTGGTCACCTTGGTATAGCACTACTCCCGATTTTTAACATTGGCCTCAATGGGAAATCTTGGTCACCTTGGTATAGCACTACTCCCGGTTTTTAACATTGGCCTCAATGGAGAATCTTGGTCACCTTGGTATAGCACTACTCCCGATTTTTAACATTGGCCTCAATGGGAAATCTTGGTCACCTTGGTATAGCACTACTCCCGGTTTTTAACATTGGCCTCAATGGAGAATCTTGGTTAACTTGGTATGGCACTACTACTCCCGTTTTTTAACATTGACCTCAATGGAGAATCTTGGTCACCTTGGTATAGCACTACTCCCGATTTTTAACATTGGCCTCAATGGAGAATCTTGGTCAACTTGGTATGGCACTGCTCCCTGTCTAACATTTGCATCTATGGGAAATCTTGGTCAGCTTAGTAAGGCACTACTCCCTATCTAGCACTCTCCTGAACCCTGTTCATAATGCACTCCAGAACCCTGCATTCTGTATCTAGCATTCTCCTGAACATATTCCTGACCCCTGCACTCTGTACGTAATGCATTCCTGACCCCTGCACTCTGTACTAGGATGGGTTTGTGAATTTGTGGAGGGATTTGGGGGGTTGCACTGTGAGGGGTGCTTGGGAGGGATTTCTGCTAGGAAGAGGGATTGGGGGAGGGGGTGATAATATAATTTTGATATTTTCGGTGGGGGGGGGGGGGGCGGGCCCTGTCAGGTAGGCTGTATGGGGCCCCAGGATTTCTAGTGGCAGACCTGGGTATTCCATAGACTGTTAGACTGTGGCCATGATTGTCCTTGTTGATGGGTATTTTGTAGACAGTTATACTGTAACCATTTTCCACAGAAGTCTTGGCAGTCCTTGCTGATAGATATTTCGTAGACAGACTTTGGCCATTTCCCCCAGAAGCCTTGGCCGTCCTTGTTTATGGGTATTTCATAGACAGTTAGACTGTGGCCATTTATCCCAGAAGCCTTGATTGTCCTTGTTGATGGGTATTTTGTAGACAGTTATACTGTAACCATTTCCCCCAGAAGCCTTGGCAGTCCTTGTTGATGAGTATTTCATAGACAGATTGTGGCCATTTCCCCCAGAAGCCTCGGCCATTCTTGTTGATGGGTATTTCATAGACAGTTAGACTGTGGCCATTTCCCCAGGAAGCCTTGGCTGTCCTTGTTGATGGGTATTTCATAGACTGTTAGACTGTGGCTATTTCCCCCAGAAGCCTTGGCAGTCCTTGTTGATGGGTATTTTGTAGACAGTTAGACTTAACCATTTTCCATAGAAGTCTTGGCAGTCCTTGCTGATAGGTATTTCATAGACATTTAGACTGTGGCCATTTCCCCCAGAAGCCTTGGCCGTCCTTGTTTATGGGTATTTTATAGACAGTTAGACTATGGCCATTTCCCCCAGAAGCCTTGGCCGTCCTTGTTTATAGGTATTTCATAGACAGTTAGACAGTGGCCATTTATCCCAGAAGCCTTGATTGTCCTTGTTGATGGGTATTTTGTAGACAGTTATACTGTAACCATTTTCCACAGAAGTCTTGGCAGCCCTTGCTGATGGGTATTTCATAGACAATTAGACTGTGGCCATTTCCCCAAGAAGCCTTGGCAGTCCTTGTTAATGGGTATTTCATAGACAGACTTTGGTCATTTCCCCCAGAAGCCTTGGCCATCCTTGTTGATGGGTATTTCGTTGACAGTTAGACTGTCGCCATTTCCCCCAGAAGGTCAGTCTTTGTTGATGGGTATTTCATAGACAGACTGTGGCCATTTCCTGCAGAAGTCTTGGCCATCCTTGTTGAAGAGTATTTCATAGACAGATAGATTGTCATGATTTCCCCCTGAAGCCTTGGCCGCCCTTGTGCTTTTATAGACAATTAGATTGTAAGGGTAGGCAGGTGGTTGTTTGTCACATCCTCCATGTTTTCCAATTAGCTCATTGGGTGCAAAATACTGGGTCATATCAGAGACCTACCTCAGGGTAGGTTCTTCAGGGCTATACTAGGCACAATGTACAGGGTCACTGTACTAGACACAGTGTACCTTTGCTTGTGCCGTATTCATCATGTCCTGGGATGAGACAGATTGCCGTGGGGAAAACTCAACTTTAGGGCGAACATATACTCAGAGATGAACGTACACCATGTACACTTGCCAAGCAACTGTTCTCCAGTTGACTATCAGTTAATTCATGCCAATGTACAGGAGGGACATGCTGAGCCCATGTCCACATCCACCTGTCCAGCGTTTTCCACTACCATTCCCCAATAGTAGAACGGAGTCCGCCATGCACTCTTCACTTAACTTAGCTTTTGAACTTTAGTACCTCTGCACAGGATGAGAACCTCTGTGGTGCAATCCATTTCTGTTGCTATGAGAGACCGCTTTCGGAAGGAGTGCCGACAACATTTCCCTGCTAGAGGCCATGCCACCTAGAACAGGTACACTCTATCAACAGGCGGCTTGTTACACTTCTGTTACTCTAGGTAACCACTTGTGTCTTTGCGTTAATCTATTGCACAAGAATACCCTCATACCCCAGGTGTTAGGACCCACTCGTTAACGTTATATGTGCCAGTTACTTGTAATACACCTCCTCTTTTAGTAACTTCACGCCAGGCAAGGATAACGTTTCAAACACTTTACTTGAGAAAGTTCAAAATAGACATCTCCTGATGACGTCACCTTGACGAAACTAGTAGAGCGTACCCACGTCATTTCTACTTACTGGCTTTTGGAACGCACATCCGGCGGTAGGATACACACCGCTATAGGAGGAGGTTGCGGTCCCTATTTGCTGATATGCTCGCTGTACTTCTGATTTAATGTGAGTACCTGCTTTTAAACCTAATAAAGGATATTTGTATATTACAATACTTCACTATATGAAGCATTCTTCCTTTTTATACGATCTGGGATTACCTTCCATTACCATTTGAGATACTGATGTCCACTGATGTTTATGAGTGCACAATGCACCTTTGAGAGATGATCTGTGAGAAGGACCACAGCTAAGGCTACCAGGGTTCAGGACCCCAACCCCATATCTATTACAAGCTGGCCACCCCTGTAGGGGTACCTAGCTCTGGTAAGTGCGGGCAATATTGAAAGGGGAGCACTAGATTCCTCACCCGCACACCCACCCCGGATCACCCCAGGAAAGCACCTTATAATATACAGTATATACTTATATATATATATATATTTTGGACTTTGCACTAATACTTTCCTTTTTTTTTTTTGGACTTTGCACTACTATTTATGTATTTTTTAAAATATTAATTTTTATCGATGTATTCATTTCACTAACTATTTATTACTATTTTTTGACATTTTTTACTGAACAATCAATTTGTGGCTTCTGTGTACCCTGCACTCCTTATTAATTTTTCTTTTTGTATTGTTACACCACAAGATAGTGGATCTTGTTGGGTTCTATACTTTTCACCTCAACACTTGAATTTGTAGCACATGCACCTTATTTGTTCGCAATAATTCATATTATATATTTTTCTCCATTGGATTTTAATCAGATTATTTATTTATTAATTTTATCACATTTGGCAAATAGAGGTTTGCAAAATCACTCAGCACTTTATTTATTTGAGTCACTTGATATATTTATTATCAGCATCTACCTGTTCAATTAATTATCACCTGTCACTTTATTGCACTATTTGCACATTATTTATAAGATGCCTCGGCCACCCTTGTTGAAGAGTATTTCATAGACAAATAGATTGTCTCCAATGTTCAATGGATATCAGTGCTTACTGTAATACCTGTCAACAAGGGTGGCCGAGACATCTGGGAGAAATGGTGACAATCTAATTGTCTATGAAATACTCTTCAAAAAGGGTGGCCGAGGCATCTGGGAGAAATGGTGACAATCTAATTGTCTATGAAATACTCTTCAAAAAGGGTGGCCGAGGCATCTGGGAGAAATGGTGACAATCGATGCTACTCGCTCATCCAAGTTGTGATGTGCCTCAAAATATTAAGGTCAATTACCACAGCTTAAGGAACCCCTAGCAACTTTAGGAGGAACCCTAAGATTCCACAGAAAACCTGGTTGAGAATGGCTGTTCTGGGGTGTGAAAGCAGCTGTGTGTTCCTTCTGGTACATCTCATTGACCATGGTGTAATTATCACATTTAGGCTAATTGCAGGAGGGGGGTCATTTGCAAACAATGACTGGAATGCAAACTCTGCACTGTTTCCACAGCAACTAGGAAGACGCTTTCTTTCCTCCCTGCCAGGTCAGAATATGGAGTCAGAGCATCAGAGAACAGTGCAAAGTTTGCTCTGACCTTCTCTAGGGAGCCCTGAACCCAGATGCAAATATATTATACAATCTGATCAGTAGTGGTGTAGCTACAGCCTAAGCAGCTGCTTGGGCTGCAATGGGGCCCCAGAGGTTGAAAAATGGCCCCACTAAGGAGGATGTCTGATGTCTCCATAGCAAATGAGCTGACGTTGGATGTGTAGGATCATGCTTTGGGATCATGCCGCTGCTAGTCATGGACCTCCAATGCCTGCACACCATTGGTGAGTAGATTTATCGCTGTCAGAGCTTCTGGCCATCCTGGTTAGCACGGTGATAATAACCCTGTAAGCCTAAAACTGGACATAAACGGTTCAATTTTCATTTGAATGTCTGTACAGAGATTCAGATTATTCTTTCTTGCCATCGAGTCTTCTAATTTCATCTGAAAGTCCTTAAAATTCCATCCTGAACTGCTATTTGAATTGAATCCCTGACATAATAAACAGGTTTCAACCAAACAAAATTATGAACAAAAGTCTGCTGATGGATGACCAACTTCACACAGTATTCCTGAAGCTGAAAAAATCCCAGTGGTGGCCCGTCCATAAAGGGGCACCACCCCCCCAGCTTGCATGTGGGGCGCCGGACTAATGCCTTTCTATGGGGTCTGTCTTTTTTTTTTTTCAAGCACATGATTAGAGCCTGAGGCTTTAATTGGCTTGAAAATGGTTGTGCTCTCTGCGCCCCGAACCCTCCCACTTGATACTATAATACTCAATATTTCCTCTCGGTTTCCGGCTTCTCCTCCTTGGCCAATCAGGACAAGAGGCGGATCTAAAGAAGACTGGGTAAGCCAGGAGGAGAAGCTGGGGAAGACGCGGCACTGTGACCACTGGAGGGGCAAGTGCGGATCTGGGGGGGTTGTTTGCTGCCCCCAAATTTTTTAGCACCAACCGCTACTTGTGTCCTCTCAGCTAAAAACTGAGAAGACATTGATGACTAATTTAGATCCATCTGTAGAGGAGCATTTTTTTTGTGTTGGGCAGGTGCATTATTACTGTATGGTCATAGGTGTGTGCAGACTGTTGCATTAGGGTGTGCACCCCAAAGCTGCAACATACCAGTGTGTGTGTTTATATATATATAGTTATATGTATATATATACAGTTTTACAGTATCTCACATAAGTGAGTACACCCCTCACATTTTTGTAAATATTTTATTCTATCTTTTCATGCAACAACCTCTTCACATTCTATATGAGACTAGAATGCAACAAAAAAACAAATGCAAATTCGTTCGATAATCCGATCGTGTGTACGAGCCCTTCAGACTGCACCATGCAGACATGCACACTTCTCCCTTGCACACCAGGACTCCTCAGGAGGGTGGAGCCCAGAACCCTGGTCCCAGGATCGGAGATTTCACCCCCCCCCCCCCCAGATTGCTATGAAATCTCCAGGTACCAGGTCCCCATCTGGATTTTATCAACCACAGAGGAAAATGAAAACGCAGTCTCCTCCAAATTCAATAATCCTGGAGCCCCTCCCACCATGATATCGAGCTGTACTGTCACAATATATATACAGTATCTCACAAAAGTAAGTACAACCCTCACATTTTTGTAAATATTTTATTCTATCTTTTCATGTGACAACACTGAAGAAATGACACTTTGCTACAATGTAAAGTAGTGAGTGTACAGCTTGTATAACAGTGTAAATTTGCTGTCCCCTCAAAATAACTCAACACACAGCCATTAATGTCTAAACCACTGGCAACAAAAGTGAGTACACCCCTAAGTGACAATGTCCAAACTGGGCCCAAAGTGTCACTATTTTGTGTGGCCACCATTATTTTCCAGCACTGCCTTAACCCTCTTGGGCATGGAGTTCACCAGAGCTTCACAGGTTGGCACTGGAGTCCTCTTCCACTCCTCCATGACGACATCACAGAGCTGGTGGATGTTAGAGACCTTGCGCTCCTCCCCCTTCTGTTTGAGGATTCCCCACAGATGCTCAATAGGGTTTAGGTCTGGAGACTTACTTGGCCAGTCCATCACCTTTACCCTCAGCTTTTTAAGCATAGCAGTTATCATCTTTGAGGTGTGTTTGGGGTCGTTATGTTGGAATACTGCCCTGCGGCCCAGTTTCTGAAGGGAGGGGATCATGCTCTGCTTCAGTATGTCACAGTACATGTTGGCATTCATGGTTCCCTCAATGAACTTTAACTCCCCAGTGCTGGCAGCACTCATGCAGCCCCAGACCGTGACACTCCCACCACCATGCCTGACTGTAGACAAGACACACTTGCCTTTGTACTCCTCACCTGGTTGCCACCACACACGCCTGACACCATCTGAACCAAATACGTTTATCTTGGTCTCATCAGACCACAGGAGATGGTTCCAGTAATCCATGTCCTTAGTCTGCTTGTCTTCAGCAAACTGTTTGCGGGCTTTCTTGTGCATCATCTTTAGAAGAGGCTTCCCTCTGGGATGACAGCCATGCAGACTAATTAGATGCAGTGTGCGGCGTATGGTCTGAGCACTGACAGGCTGACCCCCCACCCCTTCAACCTCTCCAGCAATGCTGGCAGCACTCATACCTCTATTTCCCAAAGACAACCTCTGGATATGACGCTGAGCACGTGCACTCAACTTCTTTGGCCGACCGTGGCGAGGCCTGTTCTGAGTGGAACCTGTCCTGTTAAACCGCTGTATGGTCTTGGCCACATGACACCGGGGAGGGAAAATGGCTATTTGGGCCCAATTTGGACATTGTCACTTAGGGGTGTACTCACTTTTGTTGCCAGCGGTTTAGACATTAATGGCTGTGTGTTGAGTTATTTTGAGGGGACAGCAAATTTACACTGTTATACAAGCTGTACACTCACTACTTTACATTGTAGCAAAGTGTCATTTCTTTAGTGTTGTCACATGAAAAGATAGAATAAAATATTTACAAATATGTGAGGGTGTACTTACTTTTGTGAGATACTGTATATATATATATATATATTGTGACAGTACAGTTAAATCAGATTATCGGACGAATTTGCATTCATTTTTTCATTGCATGCTAGTCTCATATAGAAAGTGAAGAGGTTACTTCCATACGAAAATTCCCATACGACAGAATTCAACTTCGGAAGTGATGTCATGTGTTGAATTGTTTTGTATGTATTCTGTCGTGTCCGAGCATGCGTAGTTTTGCTCCTACGGTTTTTTTTTTGTAAGAAAACTTTACTAATGTAACGAAAATTGGACGTTGTATTCACATAAAATATTTATAGCCGGCACATCCAGTTTTTGTCATCTGAAAATTCATAATCGTCTGCCGAAAGCACTATACTAACGATCCGAAAATCGGCAGATTGTTAGACGGACAAAATTTAGCTTCTGATATTCTTATTGTGTGTATGGGCTTTACCAGAGCAGACAGAGGGCCCATACCTGCAGGCTGGAGCAGCAAGGAAGCTGTGAAAAAGAGTGCTAACCGAGGTACAGAGTGTGCACAAAACAGGGACACTTTTACAGGACGGAGGCCAAATCCTAAGCAGCAGTGCTGGCCACAGAGCCAGATGGCTTGGCATTTTTCATTTATTATTTCATTATTGCTGCGTGGGAATCTTGGACGGACTATGTTTTTCTTTCCTTTAATAAAAGTAGGCCAACAAGCCCTTAAACGGCACAACTGGTGTGGACTCAGCTCACTGGTAGGCTCTACACTAAGCTAAACACCCCCAAATATCACAATATATATATATATATATATATGTATATATATATATATATATATATATATATATATATATATATACAAAGTATATATACAGTATACACACACTCTTATCAATAAATGTAAAGATACATTTTAAATTGTATTAAAACATGGATGGTGTCAGTAGAGCAGTGGATGGTGTCAGTAGTGCAGTGGACGGTGTCAATAGAGCAGTGGACGGTGTCAGTAGGGCAGTGGACGGTGTCAGTAGGGCAGTGGACGGTGTCAATAGGGCAGTGGATGGTGTCAGAAGGGCAGTGGACGGTGTCAGTAGAGCAGTGAACGGTGTCAGTAGTGCAGTGGACAGTGTCAGGAGAGTAGTAAGTAGATGGTGTCAGTAGAGCATTGGACGGTGTATGTAGAGCAGTGGACTGTGTCAGTAGGGCAGTGGATGGTGTCAGTAGAGCAGTGGATGGTGTCAGTAGGGCAGTGGACGGTGTCAGTAGAGCAGTGGATTATGTCAGTAGTGCCGTGGACGGTGTCAGAAGGGCAGTGGATGGTGTCAGTAAAGCAGTGGATGGTGTCAGTAGTTCAGTAAACTGTGTCAGTAGAGCAGTGGACGTGTCAATAGGGCAGTGCATGGTGTCAGTACAGTAGTGGATGGTGTCAGTAGGGCAGTGGATGGTGTCAGTAGAACAGTGGATGGTGTCAGTAGTGCAGTTAACTGTGCCAGTAGAGCAATGGACGGTGTCAGTAGAGCAGTGGACTGTGTCAATAGAGCAGTGGATGGTGTCAGTAGTGCAGTGGACGGTGTCAGTAGAGCAGTGGATGGTACAAGAAAACAACAAGAGAAGGGTGCACCGACCTTGTGCATTTCCACTAAAAAGGTTTATTAAAATCAAAGAAGGTAGTGTACAATATATTCACAAACATAGGATATGTACAAGCATGTAGGAAATAGGGACTGCTCGCTTCAAGGACACTTTTCTACTGCTGTATAGCGTGATGGCGTCCTCACAACCTTGTATGGCTTACGCGTTTTGAGGGAGGACCCTCTTCCTCAGAGCCACAGTGGCAACTTTGTCGTGGCCTATGCCGATGATGTGTCTGTTATTATCTCTGGGATGGATTAGGCGCAGGAGGTGGTCTTTGTGACAGAGCAGTACATGGAGGCTTCTGGCTCTAAAGTCAACCATGAAAAGAGTGAAGTTTTCTGGATGGGAGAGGAGGGTGAAAACTTTGATGCCTTCCCAGAGTCCCAGCAGGAAATTAAAGTGTTGGGCATCAAATTTGGTCCTGGTGACTATGGTCATCTAAATTTGGGAAAGCAGGTTGGTGGATGCCAATGCCAAAGTAGCAAGCTGGAAGAAATGGAAACTTTCCTTGATGGAGAGGGTTGTCTTGCTCAAAACTTACCTGATCCTGATCTTTTTATATGTCAGCTCTGTCTGTATCTTGCCAGGATCTCTCTATGCAAGGATGTACAGCTGCTTTTTTCAACTGTTAAGGGGAAATATGCTGAACCTGATAAAACACAATGTAACTTACCTGTCCAGAAGGCAGGGTGGCCTATGAATGGTTAACCCTATAGTTTTCTTTTCTCTGCTCTTTTTAAAGTGCAATCTTGGTAATATGTTAGCAGAGAGCCCGCCGGGATGGGTGGGTATTTTTCAATCTCTCAGTCTGAGAGTCCGACATGGCAAGCTTACGGCTTATGTTGCCCCCTGTCTGAAAATACTTTGGCAGTGGCAGGTGACAGTGGGGATATCAAGTCCCTCCCCAGGAAACTTCTGGAGAAGAGGATTTTGGGCTCTGCTTTCAGTGGGTCACTGGACTTAAGGGATTGCCCAGGTTCTGTAATGAGGGAGGGGTTGCATTTAATCAATTTGGGAATAATCCCTTTGAAGTTTAGGGATCAAGCCTGGCTCGCTTTCCATGGAAGGCTCTATGTGAGAGGGAATCTGAAGCATTGCCCTGTGGATGATGGGTATTGTCCTAGAGCAGAGTGTGTTGGTAAAGTGGAGTCTGGAGTCTATGGACTACTTTTTGCTCCAGTGTCCCTTTAACATAGAGGTGTATAAAAGGGTGGGGATGGCTCTAGGCATCCCCTTTCTCTATCGCATGAGTTATGCGGAGTGGGTGTATGGGGCATTCCCGACTCGCTGGGATTTTGATTTGGATACACTAGTTAGTATAGTTGTCCGTTACTTCACGTGGAATGCACGGTGCCAGATTACCCTGCGGAAGAAAGTCCTCCCTGTCGAAGTGGTGGTGTACGATATTCTGGGTGAGGTTGGGAAGATTCGGGGTCTTGAGAAGGGCAGGGAGCCTCGAGCGGTCTGGATAAGGGCGTGGAGGAATATCAGACCTGCTTTTGGTGAACTGTCCATCTCTGGGTGAGGAGCTCTTTTCCTATGCTATTTCTTTACTTTCCTTAGCTTTTGTTGGTTAATATCTTCTTTTTGAAGAAGGGCTGCATGCATAATGGGGGTAGTTTTGTTTCTTGACCTCGCAGGTTTGATGTCTGGTGTGGTGGTGTGAGTCTTACTAAGATTATTTTCCCCGGTAATGACATGTTCATGATGGGAGTTTTGTTTTTGCTGTAAAGCCATTCTTTTTTGAGAGCAGAATTTGCTATGTATTTTTTTCCCCTTTTCATGTATATATGTATATATTTATTTATGTATATTGATTTTATGCTTATTGATTGCAAGACTTTTAATAAACAAAAATTGGGAAGAATGTTCCTTACATTGGTGGTCAGTAGGAAGAATGTTCCTTACATTGGTGGTCAGTGGGAAGAATGTCCCTTACATTGGAGGTCAGTGGGAAGAATGCCCCTTACATTGGTGGTCAGTGGGAAGAATGTCCCTTACATTGGTGGTCAGTGGGAAGAATGTCCCTTACATTGGTGGTCAGTGGGAAGAATGCTCCTTACATTGGTGATCAGTGGGAAGAATGTTCCTTACATTGGTAGTCAGTGAGAAGAATGTTCCTTACATTGGGGGTCAGTGGGAAGAATGCTCCTTACATTGGTGGTCAGTGGGAAGAATGTCCCTTACATTGGTGGTCAGTGGGAAGAATGTCCCTTACATTGGTGGTCAGTGGGAAGAATGTCCCTTACATTGGTGGTCAGTGGGAAGAATGTTCCTTACATTGGTGGTCAGTGGGAAGAATGTTCCTCACATTGGTGGTCAGTGGGAAGAATGTCCCTTACATTGGTGATCAGTGAGAAGAATGTTCCTTACATTGGGGATAAGTGGGAAGAATGTTCCTTACATTGGTGATCAGTGGGAAGAATGTCCCTTACATTGGGGATCAGTGGGAAGAATGTCCCTTACATTGGGGATCAGTGGGAAGAATGTTCCTTACATTGGTAGTCAGTGAGAAGAATGCTCCTTACATTGGGGGTCAGTGGGAAGAATGCTCCTTACATTGGGGGTCAGTGGGAAGAATGCTCCTTACATTGGGGGTCAGTGGGAAGAATGTTCCTTACATTGGGGATCAGTGGGAAGAATGTCCCTTACATTGGGGATCAGTGGGAAGAATGTTCCTTACATTGATAGTCAGTGAGAAGAATGCTCCTTACATTGGGGGTCAGTGGGAAGAATGCTCCTTACATTGGGGGTCAGTGGAAGAATGCTCCTTACATTGGGGGTCAGTGGGAAGAATGCTCCTTACATTGGTGATCAGTGGGAAGAATGCTCCTTACATTGGGGGTCAGTGGGAAGAATGCTCCTTACATTGGGGGTCAGTGGGAAGAATGTCCCTTACATTGGGGATCAGTGGGAAGAATGTCCCTTACATTGGGGATCAGTGGGAAGAATGTTCCTTACATTGGGGGTCAGTGGGAAGAATGCTCCTTACATTGGGGGTCAGTGGGAAGAATGCTCCTTACATTGGAGGTCAGTGGGAAGAATGTCCCTTACATTGGTGATCAGTGAGAAGAATGTCCCTTACATTGGAGGTCAGTGGGAAGAATGTCCCTTACATTGGTGATCAGTGGTAAGAATGTCCCTTACATTGGGGGTCAGTGGGAAGAATGTCCCTTACATTGGGGATCAGTGGGAAGAATGTCCCTTACATTGGGGATCAGTGGGAAGAATGTTCCTTACATTGGGGGTCAGTGGGAAGAATGCTCCTTACATTGGGGGTCAGTGGGAAGAATGCTCCTTACATTGGTGGTCAGTGGGAAGAATGTCCCTTACATTGGTGATCAGTGAGAAGAATGTCCCTTACATTGGAGGTCAGTGGGAAGAATGCTCCTTACATTGGTGTCAATGGGAACATATGCGAGAGGCACTAATTGCTCTTTGCTCAATGAATGCCTAGCAAACTCTGGAAGATTCCTGGCTGAGAAAGACAACTTTATGTTTACATCCTCTCTGCGTAAAAGCCCAGGTGGGACACAAGTCTCAACTTAAGGGGGCTGAATAATTTTGCATGCCCAATTTTTCAGTTTTTTATTTGTTAAAAAAGTTTGAAATATCCAATAAATTTCTTTCCACTTCATGATTGTGTCCCACTTGTTGTTGATTCTTCACAAAAAATTACAGTTTTATATCTTTATGTTTGAAGCCTGAAATGTGGCAAAAGGTTGAAAAGTTCAAGTGGCCGAATACTTTTGCAGGGCACTGTTCCTGGACCTCATAGATAGAGACCTCGTTAACTGACACATGAGATTGGATACAAATTGATTCATTGTTTGTCTAGACAGCTCCCCCTACCCCAACTACAGGTGCTGATAAATCAAGGAATTGTATAATTAGATTTCAGTAAGATTGTAACAAGTCAGTCCAGCTTTGTACTGGGAAATGAAATTATAGTTCCCTGACGTCACATGGAAATTTTCTCCCAATGGAGTGTAAAGACCCAGAAACTCAGCACAGGTGACGCCATGCTACATTGTTACCTGAGCTTCATCCCGACCACACCCCAGCTAACCCTTCACAGGCCACAGCAAAGATCCTCCATACAAAGAGCAGGATCCGAGCGGCCCTATAGACATGGGAGGAATCCACCACTGTACAGAGGTCCCGTACATGGGAGTCTTCTATAGGTAATCCCAATAAGAAAATGAGACTATCCTAACATACACATAATAAAGTGCCAGAGGAGCAATAGAGGATGCGTCCAGGGGCAGGAAACGCATCAGTGCGCTGCGTGCAATCCTTCCATCGTGTTACTATACAAAAATAGAAGCAAAAGAAATGGCAGACAAATTTTTTTTTCTTAATTTTTGACCATGTTACCCTGCAGTAGCACACTTCATGCTCTGGAGTAATCTCATTATTATTAGTAATACTATTATTAATTATTACTATTATTATTATTATTATTATTATTACTATTATTATTTTTATTATTATTATTAATACTATTATTATTATTACTATTATTATTATTAATACTATTATTATTATTACTATTATTATTATTATTAATACTATTATTATTACTATTATTATTATTAATACTATTATTATTATTACTATTATTATTATTATTATTACTATTATTATTACTATTATTATTATTATTATTATTATTATTATTATTATTATTATTATTATTATTACTATTATTATTATTAATACTATTATTATTATTATTATTAATACTATTATTATTATTACTATTATTATTATTATTATTACTATTATTATTACTATTATTATTATTATTACTATTATTATTATTATTACTATTATTATTACTATTATTATTATTAATACTATTATTATTATTACTATTATTATTATTATTATTACTATTATTATTACTATTATTATTATTATTACTATTATTATTATTATTATTATTACTATTATTATTACTATTATTATTATTAATACTATTATTATTATTATTACTGTTCATTTTTTATTTACTTTTTTTAACCCCTTTTACGGTTTTATTCACTTTTTTTATTTACGCATTTTTTAATGAAATTTTATTAACCCATTTTACAACTTTATTATTTTTATATTTACTTTTTTTTTTTTTAACCTGTGTTATGATCAGATTGTGTAATATATGGTTTAATACGCAAACATACCAGTTTCAAGAGTTTTTACCCATTTTTTTTTCTAATTCTCATTAGGTTACCATATCAACCACAATGTATCATTCTAATAATAGCGATGATATTATTATTGTTTTTATATTCATTTTTTTTTCTTTTCAGCAGCCATATTCTCTTTTTTGTTCAGCGTGCATGTTCCCATTTTTGTTCAGCACCCATATTCTCATTTTGTTCAGCACCCGTATTCTCATTTTTGTTCAGCACCCATGTTCTCCTTTTTGTTCAGCACCCATATTCTCATTTTTGTTCAGCACCCATATTCTCATTTTGTTCAGCACCCATATTCTCATTTTGTTCAGCGCCCATATTCTCATTTTTGTTCAGCACCCATATTCTCATTTTGTTCAGTGCCCATGTTCTCATTTTTGTTCAGCACCCATATTCTCATTTTTGTTCAGTGCCCATGTTCTCCTTTTTGTTCAGCACCCGTATTCTCATTTTGTTCAGCACCCGTATTCTCATTTTGTTCAGCACCCATATTCTCATTTTTGTTCAGCACCCATATTCTCATTTTTGTTCAGCACCCATGTTCTCCTTTTTGTTCAGCACCCATATTCTCATTTTTGTTCAGCACCTGTATTCTCATTTTGTTCAGCACCCGTATTCTCATTTTTGTTGAGTGCCCATATTCTCATTTTGTTCAGCACCCATATTCTCATTTTTGTTCTGCACCCATATTCTCATTTTTGTTCAGCACCTGTATTCTCATTTTGTTCAGCACCCGTATTCTCATTTTTGTTCAGCACCCATATTCTCATTTTGTTCAGCGCTCATATTCTCATTTTTGTTCAGTGCCCATGTTCTCCTTTTTGTTCAGCACCCGTATTCTCATTTTTGTTCAGTGCCCATATTCTCATTTTGTTCAGCACCCGTATTCTCATTTTTGTTCAGCACCCATGTTCTCCTTTTTGTTCAGCGCTCATATTCTCATTTTTGTTCAGCGCTCATATTCTCATTTTTGAGGTATGAAGATTTTGTTGCTTTCATCCTTGGACAGAGCTACAAACACCCCCATAATTTCTTCACATTATTCTCATGGAATGTTTGACCATTCTTCCAGAAGCGCATTTGTGAGGTCAGGCACTGATGTTGGAATAGAAGGCCTGCCTCGCAGTCTCCACTCATCATCCCAAAGGTGTTCTATCGGGTTGAGGTCAGGACTCTGTGCAGGCCATTCAAGTTCCTCCACCCCAAACTCACTCATTCATGTCTTTATGGACCTTGCTTTGTGCACTGGTCCAATCATGTGGTGGAGGGGGGATTATGGTGTGGGGCTGTTTTTCATGGGTTGAGCTTGGCCCCCTAGTTCCAGTGAAGGGAACTCTTAAAGAGTCAGCATACCAAGACATTTTGGACAATTTCATGCTTCCAACTTTGTGGGAGGAGTTTGGGGATGGCCCCTTCCTGTTCCAACATGACTGCGCACCAGTGCACAAAGCAAGGTCCATAAAGATGTGAATGAGCGAGTTTGGGGTGAAGGAACTTGAATGGCCTGCACAGAGTCCTGACCTCGACCCTGTACTTAATGGTACTAACCATTCCCCACCCTTTCTTAAATGAAAGTAAATTTTCAAGTTCTACAACTGCATGTTTCTTAAGACTATGAGTGGTCTTAGAGCCCCTCATATCTGGAAGACTGTCAGACTTCATGGCAGTTTGTCTTTTTTAGTCTCTATGGTGAGTGGGGGTTTAGTGAGTCTCTCTGATGAGTGGACAGTTTGTAGACTGTGTCTCTCAGTCCCTCTGATAAGCGGACAGAGAGTGGCTTGTTGTAAGGGCAGGTTGATGGGGGTGGTCGTCATATCCTCCATGTTTCCCTCCTCATTGGGCACGAAGTAAGGGTCACATGAGAGGCCTACCCCAGGGTGGGTTCTCCTGGGATACGCTAGGCACTTTGGATAGGGTCACTGCCTTGGGGCACTACATGGGGAACCTTGTTTTGCTTGCGTACATCTAGCAAGGTTACTTTGCGGTATAAACAAGGAAGCTCAGACCTCTGCAGGGTATTGGATTCAGCTGTGTGCCTAGCGCAGAATCCGTGCTTGCACTTGACTTACCTCTTCCATACCTATGTACAGGATGAGGGCCCTGGCGGAGCAGATCTGCTCCCGTTGCTATAGGAGAGGGATTGCGGTTTAAGGATCTCCTACAATATCTCCCTCTCTGCAAGACTATCTCACCTGCCAAATGTACAGGCTTAATGACAGGCTGCTAGAGAACTCTTCGTTACCCTTGGTAACCACACTGTATGAACTTGTACTGATGTCTTCATACCCCAATGTGTGTCTAGTGACCCAGACTGTAGGCTATATGTGCTGAGTACTTGAATTGCACCCCTTTAGTAACTTCAGACCAGGCAAAGGCAAAGTTTCAAACATTTTACTTGAAGAATAAACTAACATAATAACAGAGACAATTGACAATGCAAGATAAAGTACCAGCGTTTCCTAACATCCAAAAGCTCAATACTGGTCGAGCCCATGTCTGGAATCTAGCTCCAACTTCGGCATGTCATCGGCCATCCAGACTCTGGTAACCGCATCAGGCGGCCCTATCAAAGTGGACCAGGCCTAAACAGAACTCCTTCTTCTCTTTGCCCTCACTTTATTTCACATCATTTCTCACTCTCTCTCTGGATGCAGACCTCTGTCCCTTTATATCACACAGGACGGGGAGAGATTGGACCCAACAAAACCCACCAAGAAAAGGCTTGGAATTCCTGGGAATTACAGTTGACCCCTAAGTTCCCACTGGGCAAAATTGCCAGGTAGCAGTAACCACTACCTGCCTACAGGCTAGCCATTCTTAGTCTCTTTGTTGAATGGACAGTTGGTGGTTTGTCTGTTTTGATGTCTCTTGTCAGTGGATGATGGATGGTTTGTCTCTGTCTTTCTCTTTATTGAATGGACAAATGGCAGTTGGTGTTCTCTTTTGGTCTCCCTGGTAAATAGATGGAGAGTGGCTTGTCTCTCTGATGAGTGGATTACTTGGTGATTTGTCTCTCTCGACCTCCCTGGTGAGCGAACAGTTAGAGGTTTATATCTTTAGTCTTTTGATAAATGAATGGCTGGCAGATTGTCTGTATCAGTTTCTTTGGTGAGTGAACAGTTAGCGATTTGTTGCTCTTGGCTTCCCTGGTGGGTACGTGGGTGAGGTCATCTGCGCCCGTACATATGGGGGTACCTCTCGCACAGAGCGTGCCCATCAATGCCCATGACCAGGTGAAGACTGCGGTCATGTGAAAAATCCAACATTAAGGCAGTTCCCCTCCTTAGAGATAGGCTACCTGAGGACCTGTCACCATACCAGGTACTACGCTTAACGACTGGTTGCTTAACGACTGGTTGCTTAACGACTGGTTGCTTGTAGCTTGTTTTTTACTTGGTTACTCATAGCAATAACACTCCTCTTCTCTGTGTCTTGCACCAGAACCACCATGCACCCCTTTGCATAACTTCAGACCAGGCTCAGAAAGAAAAGAAAGAAAACTTTACTGGAAAGATGCAGCATAACAGTTCAATATAAACATTGTTCTTTTCCTAATCCTAACTAGAATAGTGTAGTTGCCCAGGCATACCCCCATAAGGTGAGAGTCCATAATGGCATTGTCCATGTCATGAATGTCGTCTGCAATTCCTGGTTTCTTCAGCAGCTCCACAATTGCGCTCACAGATGGGTCTGTAACTCCTGGACCCGCTAGAACCTGCGTTTTCACGTTCCAGCAGGGGTGGCCCGTCCATTGGGAGCACAGGGGCGCCACCCCCCAATGTATGGACTCCAATGGGGGATTTTTTTTTTTTAACCACGTGATTAGAACCAGAGGCTCTAATAGGCTCAAAAAAGGGTGGGCTCGTGGCCCTCTTCCTGATTGACTCTCCTCCCAGCCAATCAGGAAGAGGGTTGTGAGACCCCTTTCCAGCCACTGCTCTCCAGACCCTTTTTATAGCACAGGTGGGCTGGCTAGGACCAAAAGCTCGGGAACTGAGCTAAAAAACAATGAACCCTTCTTCCAGCATGGGCAGGCTGCTGCCCTAACTAAACTACACATATTTTCAACCTGCCTACAGGTGAATGGTGGGTGGTTTCAGGGCCAACTTACCGAATGGGCACGCTGGGCAGTTGCCCGGGGGCCCCACTTGCCCGGGGGGCCCTACCTGTCTAGTGACCCAGCCTCAGCCAAGCATTAGTCCCGATTCCCATGTGCATCCCACCACCAAACTTAGCAGGTGGCAAGCACCTGTCGGCCCTGCGCTACCGCCAGGCCACTTGGGCCATGGAGGGGGAGCCCACATCTGCAGGAATGCCTGTCCTCCTCCACAGGAACAGGCACACACAGGCAGTCAAGTCTGACTCCCGTCCGTGTGAGTGTTCACCGGACCCAGCCGCCCAACTTGGAAGCTGTCATTAGCCTGGCACTGCTGTACCAATAAATATCGCCTTATCGATAATTTACATTTTTATTCTCGAGGGTGATTGTGTAAGCGGGGCCCCAGTGCACTGCATTGCCCGGGCCCCTTTAATGCTCTTAAGATGCCACTGGGTTGTTTGTATCTCTTGGTTTCTCTGATGAGTGAACAGTTTGTGATTTGACTTTTTCAGTCTCCCTGGTGAGTGGTTTGTCTCTCTGTGTTCCTAGTGAGAGGACAGTTGGTGGTTTGTCTCTCCTGGTCTTTCTGGTGAGTGTATGGTTGAGACTTTATCTTTCTTGGTCTCCCTGCTAAGTGGAGAGCAGTTTGTCTTTCTCAGGCTAGCTGGTGAGTGGATAATTGGTGATTTGTGTCTCTCCATTTCCCTGGTGAGTTAACAGTTGATAGTTTGTCTCCCTCAGCCTCTCTACTGGGTGAATAGTTAGCTGGTTGTCACTATAAGTCTCTGTGGTGAATTGACGGTTGGTGGTTTGTATCTCTTGGTCTTCCTAGTGGGTGGATGGTTAGTGGTTTGTCCCTGATAGTCTCTGTAATGAATGAACAGTTGACAATTTGTCTTTCTCATTCTCCTCAATGAGTGGACTACGGGTGGTTTGTCTTTCTCATTCTCCCTAGTTAGTGGATGGTGGGTGGTTTTTCTTTCTCACTTTCCCTGGTGAATGGATGGTGGACAGTTTGCCTCTATCAGTATTGCTGGTGAATGGACAGTAGGCTGTTTGTCACTCTGTGTTCCTGGTGAGTGGAAAGTTAGCAGTCTTTTCCAGTCCCCCAGCTAAGTGGACTGTAGACAGTCTGTCTCTCTCAGGCTAGCTGGTGAGTGGATAATTGGTGGTTTGTGTATCTCAGTCTCCCTGGTGCGTTAACAGTTGGTGGTTTTTCTCTCTTGGCCTCTCTAGTGAGTGAATGGTTAGTGGTTTGTCACTATTAGCCCCTGTGGTGAATGAATGAGTGGTGGTTTGTCTCTCTTGGTCTTCCTGGTAAGTGGACGGTTAGCGGTTTGTGACTAATAGTCTCTGTAGTGAATGGATGGTTTGCCTTTCTCCCTAATGAGTGGACGGTGGGTGGTTTGTCCTTCTCATTCTCCCTGGAGAGTGGATGGTGGGTGGTTTTTCTTTCTCAGTTTTTCTGGTGAATAGATGGTGGACAGTTTGCCTCTCTCAGTCTTGCTGGTGAGTAGACAGTAGGCTGTCTCTCTGTCTAGTTGGTGAGTGGATAATTGCCGGTTTCTGTATCTCGGTCTCCCTGATAAGTTCACAGTTGGTGGCTTGTCTTTCTCGGCCTCTCTACATAGAAACATAGAAAGTGTCGGCAGATAAGAACCATTTGGCCCATCTAGTCTGCCCAATATATCTGAATCCTATGAATAGTCCCTGGCCCTATCTTATATGAAGGATAGCCTTATGCCTATCCCATGCATGCTTAAACTCCTTCACTGTATTTGCAGCTACCACTTCTGCAGGAAGGTTATTCCATGCATCCACTACTCTCTCAGTAAAGTAATACTTCCTCATATTACTTTTAAACCTTTGCCCTCTCTAATTTAAAACTGTGTCCTCTTGTGGTAGTTTTTCTTCTTTTAAATATGCTCTCCTCCTTTACCAAGTTGATTCCCTTTATGTATTTAAAAGTTTCTATCATATCCCCTCTGTCTCTTCTTTCTTCCAAGCTATACATGTTAAGGTCCTTTAACCTTTCCTGGTAAGTTTTTTCCTGCAACCCATGTACTAGTTTAGTAGCTCTTCTCTGAACTCTCTCTAGAGTATCTATATCCTTCTGGAGATATGGCCTCCAGTACTGTGCACAATACTCCAAGTGAGGTCTCACCAGTGTTCTGTACAGCGGCATAAGCACTTCTCTCTTTCTACTGCTTATACCTCTCCCTATACATCCAAGAATTCTGCTGGCATTTCGTGCTGCTCTATTACATTGTCTTCCCACCTTTAAGTCTTCTGAAATAATTACTCCTAAATCCCTTTCCTCAGATACTGAGGTCAGGACTGTGTCAAATATTCTATATTCTGCCCTTGGGTTTTTACGCCCCAGGTGCATTATCTTACACTTATCCACATTCAATTTCAGTTGCCAAAGTTCTGACCATTCTTCTAGTTTTCCTAAATCCTTTTCCATTTGGCGTTTCCCTCCAGGAACATCAACCCTGTTACATATCTTTGTGTCATCAGCAAAAAGACAAACCTTACCATCTCGGCCTTTTGCAATATCACTTATGAAGATATTAAACAAAATTGGTCCCAGTACAGATCCCTGAGGTACCCCACTGGTAACATGACCTTGTTCTGAATGTTCTCCATTGACTACAACCCTCTGTTGTCTGTCACTCAGCCACTGCCTAATCCACTCAACAATATGGGAGTCCATGCTCAATGACTGCAGTTTATTGATAAGTCTTCTATGTGGGACAGTGTCAAAAGCCTTACTAAAATCTAGATATGCAATGTCTACTGCACCTCCACCGTCTATTATTTTAGTCGCCCAGTCAAAAAAAATCTATAAGATTTGTTTGACATGATCTCCCTGAAGTAAACCCATGTTGTTTTTCATCTTGCAATCCATGGGATTTAAGATGTTCCACAATCCTATCCTTTAATAGGGTTTCCATTAATTTGCCTACTATTGATGTCAGACTTACTGGTCTATAGTTGCTCGATTCCTCCCTACTACCTTTCTTGTGAATGGGCACGACATTTGCCAATTTCCAATCTTCCGGGACGACTCCTGTTACTAATGATTGGTTAAATAAATCTGTTAATGGTTTTGCCAGCTCACCACTAAGCTCTTTTAATAATTTTGGGTGTATCTCATCAGGACCCTGTGACTTATTTGTCTTCACTTTAGACAGCAATCTTAGAACGTCTTCCTCTGTAAAGACACATGCATCAAACGATTCATTAGTCATCCTTTCAAGTGGAGGTCCTTCTCCTTCTTTTTCTTCTGTAAAAACTGAACAGAAGTATTCATTAAGGCAGTCGGCTAGCCCTTTATTCCCTTCCACATACCTTCCGCCCTTTGTTTTTAATTTAGTTATTCCTTGTTTTAATTTCCTTTTTTCATTTATATATACTCTAGTGAGTGAATGGTTAGTGGTTTGTGACTATTAGCCCCTGTGGTGAATGGACGAGTGGTGGCTTGTCTCTCTTGGCCTTCCTAGTAAGTGGGTGGTTAGTGGTTTGTGACTAATAGTCTCTGTAGTGAATGGACTGTTGGCGGTTTGCCTTTCTCATTCTCCCTAATGAGTGGATGGTGGGTGGTTTGTCCTTCTCATTCTCTCTGGAGAGTGGACGGTGGGTGGTTTGTCCTTCTCATTCTCCCCGGAGAGTGGATGGTGGGTGGTTTTTCTTTCTCAGCTTCTCTGGTGAATGGATGGTGGACAGTTTGCCTCTCTCAGTCTTGCTGCTGAGTAGACAGTAGGCTGTTTGTCTCTCTCAGTCTAGTTGGTGAGTGGATAATTGCCGGTTTCTGTATCTCGGTCTCCCTGATAAGTTCCCTGTTGGTGGTTTGTCTTTCTCGGCCTCTCTAGTGAGTGAACCGTTAGCGGTTTGTCACTATTAGTCTCTGTGATGAATGTACGGTGGGCGGTTTGCCTCTCTTGGTCTTCCTAGTGAGTGGGCAGTAGATGGTTTGTGTCTGGTTAGTACAGAAATGGCAGTTGGTGCCTCTTGGTCTCTCCGTTAAATGGACAGTTGGCAATTTGCCTTTCCTGGTCTCTATGGTGAATAAACGGTTGGCAGTTTGTGTCTCTTGGTCTCCTAGTGAGTGGACAGTTGATGGTGTGTGTCTCTTGGTTTCCCTGGTGAGTAGATGGTTGGCGGTTAGACTCTCTTAGTCATTCTGGTTAGTACAGAAATGGCAGTTGGTGCCTCTTGTTCTCTCCGTTAAATGGACAGTTGGCAATTTGCCTCTCCTGGTCTCTATGGTGAATAGGCGGTTGGCAGTTTGTGTCTCTTGGTCTCCTAGTAAGTGGACAGTTGATGGTGTGTGTCTCTTGGTTTCCCTGGTGAGTAGATGGTTGGCGGTTTGACTCTCAGTCATTCGGGTTAGTACAGAATTGGCAGTTGGTGCCTCTTGGTCTCTCTGTTAAATGGACAGTTGGCAATTTGCCTCTCCTGGTCTCTATGGTGAATAGGCGGTTGGCAGTTTGTGTCTCTTGGTCTCGTAGTGAGTGGACAGTTGACGGTTTGTGTCTCTTGGTTTCCCTGGTGAGTGGATGGTTGGCAGTTCGTCTCTCTCACGCTTCCGTGTATCTCAATAAATATTCTCATTCTCCTTTGTACATGGCTGTGGTCTGATCTTCTTCTTCCTCTCATGTATAATCGATGACTCCTCCGCTATCCGATTACTGTGACATTCCAGACGGCTGATTGTCCTGTTTTGAACGCAGATTATTTTTAAACATCATTCAGCCTTGTCCGCAGGTTACTGACGGAGCCCTACCTTAGGAAGGGGACCATAATTAAAGAAAATCCTTTGGTATTTGTTAGGTACTGTTTTACAGATCTTGTTTCTTTGCATAGCTTGTGCTTCTGTGTGTAGCTGTGACAGCAATAATTGTTTAAAATATATGCAGACTGTGCTTCCTGAAGAGTGAATGCACTGTAGTGTTCCTCTTTGTCTGTGCTAGTCTTCGGGTCTGGGCTGACTGATTGAACACGAAACAATGTCTATCAACGATAGAGGGTGATAACTGACTCCTACATAGCCAATATGAAAAAAATATGGAACAGCCAACATAAAAACATGTGAAAATCAAATAAAAAATTAGAAAATAAAAAATAACCTTCAAGTTAATGATACAGTAAATAACTTTCTATACATACTCTTTAACCTGTTGCTCATGTGTTAAAGCAAAAAAGACCCAAAGGGAGAAAAAGCAAAACTACAAAAATACAAATAAAACAATAATTGGCAATATGAAATAACAGCAACTCCGAGAAACTCAAAGAAATGCTTATCGAATTGCCTCAAACAAAAATGATTTCATGAATTATTTTTATTTATTTTTTTATTTTTTTAAAAACTCCTTTTTATGGTCTTCTTTTTAAAAAAGAAATGTGCTTTTTTTCCCCAGTATACTTGTGTAGTTGTTTTTTCTCCATCTTGCGAAGGATACAAAATAGTAGCGAAGACTTCAGTTGTGTTCAGGTTCAAGTCTGACCACATCTGAGCAAGCCCACCAGTTACTTTCAGCTGTACGGCGCCAGTCATAGGCAGGTGAGGCATTCCACATACACATCAATTGTATACGTGCGGCTGCGAGGCTGGGAATGCCCTGACCGCAGATGATTGGCCCAGTACAAGTGACAGCATCCTGATGGGCTCTCTCAGGTGGGTTCAGACTAGGATCCGAACAGGCCTGAGCTCATCCCTAGTAAAAAGTTGTAAATGGGAGGACAACTTCATAATAAAAGCCATAGTTTTGGAATGAGATTTCCGAAAAGCTCATGTAGATCTGATGATCAGGTCTTCACATGATATCGCAGTGATTCTCAACTAGGAATCGTTCAGAGTTTGCTGGGGGTTCCATGAGCTGTGTTTGATTGACCTGCAAATGCCGCGCGATGTCCCGGCTGTCTGTGTCAGCTGTCAGAAGGGAGCTGATGATTCCTGTATAGTTCCGGCTCCCTCCTGTCACAGGCGGAGTGATATCAAAAGCACTCCACCTGTGAGGAGACCGAGAGATAAAAGAAGCATTGGATCTGCATGCTTCCTCCAGCGCCACTCCTCACACTCTCCGCCATCATTTCCTGCGAGTAGTACCCACAGCAGTACCCACCAGCAGTACCTACCAGCAGTACCAGCCAGCTGTACCCACAGCAGTAGCAGCCAGATGTACCCTCCAGCAGTATCCACCGGCAATACCAGGCAGCAGTACCAGCAAGCAGTACCCACCAGCAGTACCAGCCATCAGTACCCACCAGCAGTACCCACAGCATTACCAGCCAGCAGTACCCACAGCAGTACCCACTAGCAGTTCCAGCCAGCAGTACCCACAGCAGTACTCAGCAGCAGTACCCGCCAGCAGTACAAGCCAGCAGTACCAGCTAGCACTAACCAGTCAGCAGTACGAGCCAGAAGTGCCCACCAGCAATACCAGGCAGCAGTACCAGCCAGCAGTACCCACCAGCATTACCAGCCATCAGTACCCACCAGCAGTACCAGCCAGCAGTACCCACCAGCAGTACCAGCCAGCAGTACCCACCAGCAGTACCCACCAGCAGTACCAGCCAGCAGTGCCCACCAGCAATAACCAGCCAGCAGTATCCACCAGCAATAACCAGCCAGCAGTACCCACCAGCAGTACCACCCAGCAGAACCAGTCAGCAGTACCACCCAGCAGTACACGCCAGCAGTACCCGCCAGCAATAAGTCACATGTGCTAGGGCTGCAACTAGCCCCCAGCACATAACTGTAAGTATCCCAGCATGTGCAGTGTCTGACTCTTACCACCATGACCACTTCAAATCACTGAAGTGGTCATGGTGGTTAGAATGTTCCTTTAATATCTCTCAGAAGAAGTAAACCTCTGTATACTGATTGCATTTAATTTGATCATCCTCTAGTTGTGTTAAATTGGTGGGGGGAGGGGGGGGGGCGCAGAGTACCACCTCCCTGAAATGAGTTTTTGCAGGTTGGGATGTCTGCCATGACACCAATGATCTTTTAGATGTGGCATTCTGACCACCGCTATAAAGGGTGGGATTTTCTACAATGACCACCAATGTAAGAGAAATGTTTTCCACTGGCCCCTGAAGTATTGGTTTTAGCAAGGTTTCTCTTGCTAAACATTATTTTAAGGGTTCCTCTACTGTAATACGGTTAAAAAAAGTCTGCTGAAATGGGAGACTGCTGAAATGGGAGACAAAGTGGAGCCTTAAAGCAGAGTTCCACTCAAAAGTGGAACTTCCGCCTATCTGTCTCCCCCCCGGTGCCACATTTGACACCGTTCAGGGGGGAGCGGGTAACTGTTTTTGACAGGTACTCTGTCCCCACTTCCGTCGGACCTCGCCACGGCGAGGTACGTCAGAAGTTCGGCCCCCTCCTCCTCCCTCTGGCCAGGTACCGTGCGCAGCGTGCTTCGTGCATGCACAGTAGGGACCCAAGGCTTCACTGCCGGGTTCCCTTACTGGAAATGGCGGTGGCAGCACCCGACACCCGACTGCGGTGCCAACGTCGCTGGATTCCAGGACAGGTAATGCCTCGTTTCCACTGAGTGGTACGGTACGGTTGGGTTCAGTACGGTACGGTTGGGTTCAGTACGGTACGGTTCGGAGCGGTACACATTGCGTTTCCACTGCCAATAGTACCCTTTCATGATAGGCGTGGTGTAGCAGGAAAGCTGTGATAGACGATTCTCTGTCAACCTATCAAAGTTCTGCAGAGTGTAGCTCCACTCTGTTGGTACGGTACTAATGTGCTTGGTACCCCGACGAAAAAAGTGGTACGGTACGGTTTGGAATTAGGGTACCATTCATAATGGAAACGGCATAAATAGCGTACCGTACCGAACCGTACCGCTCAGTGGAAACGAGCCATAAGTGTGCTAATATTGAAAGTCACCAGTTACAGTATGTGTAGCTGCTGATTTATAATTTATGAAGGGGGGGGGGGGGGCTGGACTCTGCTTTAATAAGCTTTGCCATTCTCTTTTATCCTGCACATTTAATTGATAAAGAGTGATTCTTCCACTGCTCACAGGCTAACAAGACCAATAATGGGCAAAGAGGACCTCCATCACCTGCTCACTACCCTTCCAGTGAGTCAAGGATTGACGCCATATGCTTATGGTGGGAACTGAATCCAGGATTACAGCACTGCTAACTCTTTTTAGATGCCGCTGTAGATCTGATTTGTATAAATATACAGATGATATTATAACATAGTGCTACTCGGCTGCCTCTTATTTGCATAGCATGCTATAAAGCCAGGGACAGATGTGTAGAAGTAAAATATATTCTCTTTCATAGCACTACAATAACCACATAGAGTCTGAAAAATGTTGGCCAAAGAGAAACCAATCAATAGCCAGTTTTGCAGAGAAAAAAAGAAATGGCTTATATGGTAATATATCGACTGTTACTGAAAAGCCAATCAGCAGAAAATACATATTGGTGATCCATGGACAGTGACAAGATTGCCTGAGGCTATCTCATTTGCCTTCCTAGCCTCTCACTCTCACCTACCATAAAGCTGCAGGTGGAACAGATAATGAATGCATAAGGTGAATGTAGCAAAGACAATTCTTCTGCCACCTTTATATCCACCACGTACTTCCAGGAAAAGGGGACATAATAGTCGACTACTGAGATGAAGTGACCATAATATGGATCCTTCTGCAGATTCAGCTTAGTGGGATGAGGTGAGCATACGTATGAATTATTTGAGAAACACAGTCTAATGAGATGAGGTGACCACAATATGGATTATTTTAGAGACAGAGCCTAGTGGGAAGAAGTGACCATACTATGCATCCTTCTAGAGCAGCCATTCTCAACCATGTGTCTGTGGAACCATGGGCGTCCGCAGAACTTTTTCCAGGGGGGGGGGCATCATTTTACCACTTAAGCCCCAGAGGATTTGGCTGCTCAAAGACCAGGGCCTATTTTGCGATTCGGCACTGCGTTCAACTGCCATTGAACGCTTTATAAACAGCTGTGCTCAAAAGTTTGCATCCCCTGGCAGAAATCGTGAAATGTTGGCATAGATATTGAAAATATGACTGATCATGCCAAAAAACTGTCTTCTATTTAAGGATAGTGATAATACGAAGCCATGTATTATCACATCGTTGTTTTGTCTCCTTTTTAAATCCTAAAAACAGAAATTGCCTAAAAGGCCCTGATGAAAAGTTTCCATCCCCTGGAACGGCCTTGGTTCAGACACACAAGGTGACCCACACAGGGTGAAATGGCAATTAAAGGTTACTTTCCCTAACCTTTACTCAATGAGTTTGTTAGCTCTCACGTGGATGCACTCCAGAGCTTCTCCCATTCTTTGGAACTCTCTACCCCAATTTGTCCGACTGTCCCCTAATCTATCCATCTTTAGACGATCCCTGAAAACCCTTCTCTTTAAAGAAGCCTACCCGGCTACTAACTAATAACGCTGTTTCACTTGCTCCATCAGCTCATCCCCCACAGCTATTGCCTTTTGTATCAATTGACCCTCCCTTTTAGATTGTAAGCTCTAACGAGCAGGGCCCTCTGATTCCCTTTGTTCCAAATTGTAGTGTAACTGTAATGTCTGCCTTCATTTTGTTAAGCGCTGCGCAAACTGTTGGCGCTATATAAACCCTGTATAATAATAATAATAATAATAATAATAATAATAATAATGCACTGAGCAGGCTAGATACTGAGCCATGGGAGCAGAAAAGAACTTTCAAAAGACCTGCGTGACAAGGTAATGGAACTTTATAAAGATGGAAAAGGATATAAAAAGATATCCAAAGCCTGGAATATGACAGTTAGAACTGTTCAATCACTTTCTAACCGGAGGATTTTGCTGTCTTACGTCCAGGCCGCTTTTTGCGATTCAGCACTGCATGACTTTAACAGACAATTGCGCGGTCGTGCGACGCTGTACCCAAATGAAATTAATGTCCTTTTTTTCCCACAAACAGAGCTTTCTTTTGGTGGTATTTGATCACCTGTGTGATTTTTCATTTTTGCGCTATAAACAAAAACAGAGAGACAATTTTGAAAAAAATAACAATATTTTTCACATTTTTCTATATGAAATTCCCCCCCAAAAAAAGTAAAAATCAAAATTTTTTAACATTTTAGACCAATTTGTTTTCTGCTACATATGTTTGGAAAAAAAATCGCAATAAGCGATCTGCAATTTTTTTTGAGGGACTGCGACATTGCGGCTGACAGATCGGACCCCTAACTGACATTTTTGACACTTTTGGGGGTACCAGTGACATTACTGCAGTAATCAGTGCTATACATATGCACTGTTACTGTAAAAATTACACTGGCAGGGAAGGGGTTAACTTTATTAGTGATCAAGGGGTTAAGTGTGTCCCTAGGGGCGTGCTTCTAACTGTAAAGGGGCGTGGCTAGTGATGTAACCACAGAGACATACGATCCTACATAGCAGGATTGTATGATTGCTGCAGTTAGATCAGGGAGAATGACAGGCGGCTTTGTTTACATCAGCCGCCTGCCTTTCTCTCTCTGCACCGGGAGATCGCGGGTGACCGTCGGAACCGCCGGTCACTCGCACGGACATGTCAGGGAACGAGCGGGGGCAGGAGCGCGCCTCCGGCGGCGCGCACTCGCCCCCTAGAGGCTCGTAGGCGAGCGACGTAGTACTACGTCACTTTGCCTGTACGGGGCTGACTGCTGCCATAAATAGTCGCGCGGCGGTCGGCAAGTGGTTAAGGTCAGTCACTTTTCAATGTAATGAAGGGGAGGGGCTTAGTCACATAAAGCGCAGGCATTCAAAGGTTTGAGAAACCTGATGCAAAAGCAAAGCTGACCCTCTCTGTTTTGGGTTCATGCAGGCGGTGCATGCATGCACGTGACGTCAGTACGCGCTGTGACGTCACGTGCCGTGCCTCTCGGGGCCACAAAGCCACTCAATTTCCTTGCCCCGGGCTCCCCCTCTCCTGGAATGATAGCACCAGGGGCCTGGGGCTGAGGACAGTGGTCCGCGCGGCTGCTGATGTCAGTCACCACACGAGCCGCGACTCACGAGTATTTATTTTTAAAGGGGAAAAATAAGCCGCTCTTTACCAGTTTTTAGAGTGCTGATCACTTCTAACGTGACCCGCCGTTTCTCTCCTCCTCTCGGCCTCTCCTCCTCCCCTGCTGACAGATGTCATTGGGGAATCCTTGGCCCGCCCCCGCTGCAGGCAGTTGTCAGACAGGGAGAGGAGAGAGCTGGCAGGTCAGGTGAGTGGCGATCGGCGCTCTGAAAACAAATAAAGAACGGCTTATTTTTTTGAAAACACAGACACAGGGCACGGGCACACAGGATTATTAAACAGACCAGACCGGATAGTATAAAGTGGCTTAACAATCACTTGAAAGTGGAAGTTGGGATTCCAGGGGGGGGGCGTGCAATTGCCCCCCCATGCGGACGCCCATGTGTGGAACCCGAGGGTTTCTCCAGAGGTTGCTTGGGATTCCTTGAGCTTTGGCTGACTGACCTCACATTTGATGGGGGCTTCGTCAATCCCACGTGACAGAGCCAACTGCAAAGCACTAAAGATCTTTTTATCTATTTGTAAGGCTGGCATTCTGACTACCACTTAAAGAAAGGTATTCTTCCCATTGACCACCAATGAATTGGTTTTACCAGGGGTTCCCTAAAGACTTGGTGGTCAGTTGGATTAAAACAATTAAAACTGCATGTGGTTAGTAGTAGGAGGGATAATGCCCCATCCTTGGTATTGGTGGGTGTAATAGTGCCCTATCCTTGGTGTCAGTGGAAAAGTGTCCCATTGCTGGTGTTAGTGGAAGAAATAGTGCTCAATTGTTGGTGTCAGTGGGAGGAATCGTGTTCCACTACTGGTGTCAGTGGAAGGAATAGTGCCCCACTACTGGTGTCAGTGAAAGAAATTGTGCCTCAACCTGGTTGACAGTGAGAGGAATACTGACCCAATAGCTGGATAAAGGCAAGCAAAAGGCCACACCTGGTCTGCGGGGTGCAGTTTGGAAATCACTGTTCTAGAGAATAGCCTTGTTGGAAAAGGAAGGCATAGTGGGAGTTCCCCAAGGGATACAGCCTAGTGAGTGGAGGTGGCCATGGCATGGGTCCTTCCAGAGACACAGCCTAGTGAGTGGAGGTGGCCATGGCATGGGTCCTTCCAGAGACACAGCCTAGTTAGAGGAGGTGGTCATGGCATGCGTCCTTCCAGAGACACAGCCTAGTCAGAGGAGGTGGCCATAACATAAGTTCTACCCGGGACACAGCCTAGTGAGTGCAGGTGGCCATGGCATGGGTCCTTCCAGAGACACAGCCTTGTGAGAGGAGTTGGCCATAACATAAGTTCTACCCGGGACCCAGCCTAGTGAGTGCAGGTGGCCATGGCATGGGTCCTTCCAGAGATACAGCCTAGTGAGAGGAGGTGGCCATAACATAAGTTCTACCCGGGACCCGGCCTAGTGAGTGCAGGTGGCCATGGCATGGGTCCTTCCAGAGACACAGCCTAGTGAGAGGAGGTGGCCATAACATAAGTTCTACCCGGGACCCAGCCTAGTGAGTGCAGGTGGCCATGGCATGGGTCCTTCCAGAGATACAGCCTAGTGAGAAGAGGTGGCCATAACATAAGTTCTACCCGGGACCCAGCCTAGTGAGTGGAGGTGGCCATGGCATGGGTCCTTCCAGAGACACAGCCTTGTGAGAGGAGTTGGCCATAACATAAGTTCTACCCGGGACCCGGCCTAGTGAGTGCAGGTGGCCATGGCATGGGTCCTTCCAGAGACACAGCCTAGTCAGAGGAGGTGGCCATAACATCAGTTCTACCTGGGACACAGCCTAATGGAAGGAGGCAGCCATAGCATGGGTTTGTCTAAAACATAGAATAGTGGGAGGAAACATCCATCGTATGAATACTTCCAGAGAACATAGCTTAATGGGAGAAGGTAACCATAATATGGATCCTTCCAGGAGGAGACAGCCATAGTGTGGGTCCTTCCAGATACACCGCATAGAAGGAAGAGGCAGTCTTATGGATGCTTCAGGGACACAGCCTTGTGGAAGAAAGCCGCCATAGTATAGATCCTACCAGGGTGATCGGAACTGATACACTAATAGTTTGTAGATATTTGCATTACCGCTTTTTCTACTACTAACAACTATTAAGTAAATATTTTTATATGGGAAATCAGATAACAGCATTGTACTATTTGATAACAGCATTGTGCTCTATTTGAATCTTTTATAATGTTAAATATTTTTTGCAGCTAGTACCAACTTCAATTGGGGAAGTGTATGAATTTTTGTGATATTTAGTGCGAATCTATATAACAATTATTTTGCACTGTTTAGTGGTTTACCTATGTTGCAAATAAGTGAATTGGTTTGGCACTTTGCACTTTAACAAAATAATTTTGACACTTAGATAATTTTGGAGGTTTCAGAGTGCCGTAGTAGTTGTTTTTACACTTTGTAATTTAACCACTTAATTCCCGGAAGATTTTACCCCCTTCCCGACCAGGGCCTTTTTTGCGATTCGGCACTGCGTGACTTTAACGGACAATTGCGCAGTCGTGCGACGCTGTACCTAAACGAATTCGACGTCCTTTTTTCCCCACAGAGCTTTCTTTTGGTGGTATTTGATCACCTGTGCGCTATAAACAAAAAAAGAGCGACAATTTTGCAAAAATAACAATATTTTTCACATTTTTTTATATGAAATTCCCCCAAAAAAATGTAAAATTCAAGTTTTTTTAACATTGTAGGCCAATTTGTTTTCTGCTACATATGTTTGGTAAAAAAAAATCGCAAAAAGCGTATTTTGATTGGTTTGCGCAAAAGTTATTACTAACTAAGGGAAAGATTTTTGTCACTTTTGTTGTTTTTTTTAACGAGTAATGGCGGCGATCTGCGATTTTTTTTTGCGGGACTGCGACATTGCGGCGGACAGATCGGACCCTTGACTGACATTTTTGACACTTTTGGGGGTACCAGTGACATTACTACAGTAATCAGTGCTATACATATGCACTGTTACTGTAAAAATTACACTGGCAGGGAAGGGGTTAACTTTTTTTGAGAGCGAGGGGTTAAGTGTGTCCCTAGGGGCGTGATTCTAACTGTGATTGGATGTGGCTTGAGGTGTAAGAACAGTGATCAACGGTCCTACATAGCAGAACCGTTTGATCTCCATTCTTACACAGGGGAGAATGACAGGCGGCTTTGTTTACATTAGCCGCCTGCCTTTCTCCCGATGTAACGGACGATCGCGAGTCACCGGTGGACATCGGGTCTGCCGGTCACACGTGCGGGGGGGTCCGTGACCGAGCGGGAGCGGGAGCGCGCCTTCGGGGGCGCGCGCTCGCTCCCTAGAGCCTCACAGGCTAGCGACGTAGTCCTACGTCGCTTTGCCTGTGAGGGGCTGACCGCCGCAGTAAATAGTCGTGTGGCGGTCGGCAAGCGGTTAATGCTCAGCGGCTCAGAGTATTTATGTGATCCTGCTACACTTTAGTGATTGAGGGTGCAGGGGTAATTATCATGCTATTACAAAAGTCTTGAAATATATGAAATAGACCTCAGGGGTGTTGGGGTGTACATCGAACATTAAGTAAACTCCTAATGAGCTCTTCTTACTTTGTCTACAGTCTTTCACATCCCCAACAAGCCTTGTACCAGATGGTCTTCAGGCAACAAATGAAGATGATGGATTTCACTACTCTGCTCAATGACCTCGCTCAGACCTGCCGGGAGCTAGAACAGATTAAAGCAGACCAGACTAAAGATCACGAGAGAGTGTCCAAGTCATTTGAGAATACTCTACTCTCCATCCTAAAGCAGGAACAGACCATCCTTAACCGTGTGGAAGAAGAGCATGGAAGACTGAGAGACCAGTTGTCCTCCATCCAGAAAAGCAATGAATTGGTCCTACAAAATGGAGTTTGTGAGATTAATAACATGGTGCAAGAGATTGCTACCGTGTCCTCCCAGCTAAAGCAAGCCCTAGTGACCTCTGGTGACAGCCAACTTGTCATGAAGGAGATCCAGCAACGAATATCAAACATATTTGCAAGAAAAAAAAACATCTGTATCAATCTAAAGAAGGTGTATTTCAATCCACAACCTCTTCCATCTACTACACTTGGGGTGATACAATGTGAGGAACAATCCCTGGGCTTCTCCTCATTGCATTGCAACAGAAAAGCTCTGTTACCTGTAGGAAGAAACTCAGCTATCCAACCAACGCTTCTGATTGATGAAAGACCACCATGGGATGTCAGGTCACATAACCCAGATGATTTTGGCTTTGTGGGTGTGAAGATCTTGTTGGATGACAGTGATGGAGACTGTGGGTCCAGCACCCAGTCATCATCTTTAGAACAGAACCTAGGGGGCGCCGCTGATCAGAAACTGGGGGTTTCTTCAACAGATAAAGCAGTGGTGGAAGCTGACAGTGCAGCTCTAAGCCCCCGAACAGCCACCAAGAAATGGATTTCCGACATTAAGCAAAGTCCTACAAAGCAAGGTAAGCAGCATGGACTGGAATCAATAAACCAGGCTGAAGGAGGCAGCAAATTAAGCAGACATCAGCCTTTAGTAAACAAGCAGCTCTCAAAAGACTCATCACTAGTCAACCAAAATGTAAACCATCAAGTGAATCACTTTACAGCAAGGAAACACCAAGATTCGAAAACAGGCAACTCTGGTTTCAAAAAGGATCCTACTGGTTATCAACAGAGGACAGTGATAAGCTCTAAAGAGATGGGCACCACAGCTGATCCTAGGAATGGCAGAGATAACGAACTGAGACATGTCAGCAATGATAAAGTTAGCAGAACGTCTGAAAACAATTCTCTGTTCAGAGCAACCACTGCTTATATATGTGAAGGTGACTCGGAAAGCTCGGAAGAAATTTTAGAAGAAATAGAAACAGAGACAATAAGGGATCCAAAGTCTTGCCGACAAGTGGCTCTTAGGGAAAGTCGGGTACCATCTGCCAAGAAGATGATTGGTGGAGACCAACGAACATTGTGGATGACTATGGAGTCAGACGGCCAGATAGAGAGAACCGGTGGTGAGAACTCGCCTACATCTTATTTAAATAGACACAATCTAGAAAGCGACCATCCTCAATCAGTGCATAGAACACAACTGGGCGTTGACTATCTTAGAATGTCCGATGAGATGTCAGATAGCCTCAATAGTGAACTTCTGAGTGTTCCAAGACCGACTTCTCCCACAGAAAGCGTGAAGTCAACATGCACCTTTATCATAGAGAAGCCAAAGAGCAGAGGAGTTTGCAAATCTGGTACATTTAAAGTTTCATCTTCAAAAACCCAACCTAATGAATCTGGAAAGGCTCACCCTATTATCTCAGAATCTGAAAACTCAGAAGTAAATCAAAGGCAACAAGCGCTAGTGAATGCACGGCACAGAATTGTATCAAAACTCAGAAACAAGCAGTCGCAGGCTTCCTCCTTTGGGAAACCGGTACCAAGGTCCTCTTCCATGCCTTACATTGAGAAGATATCAAGGCCACGCACTGCTCCTTCTAGACTCCACAGACCAACTTCAGCTAAAGAAAGACGTGATTCTGTATCCAGTTCCTCGAGTTCTTGGTCCAACCCCAGAAGCCTGGCCGCAGCTGCCCCATCTGGTGCCCTTCGTGAAATTAAGGTGCGAGTTAAGTCAGCACAATACAACAGGAAGGTTTCGAAATATTCCCAACAAATTCCACCTCGAAAATGTTTAAGCAAGAGTGAGTCTAACCTTACTGACAGCCCTCTGGAAAATGGCGATGGCACAACCAAATTAGTTCGGCAGTTTGGCAAGTTTGGATCTGGGAGAGCTGAGTTAAACCTGCCCCATGGGATTCATGCCACAAGCACAGGTTCTGTATATATTGTGGATTACGGAAATCGAAGGCTCCAAGTGATGGACAGCAAGGGTAAGATCCTCCAACAGTTTTCTCTTGAAGCAAAGAATTATTTTGACGTGGCTGTGAACAACCGTGGGCTGGTGGCATTGACTAACTCAACTGACCGCACCTTGGATGTGTACAGCAAGCACGGTCGCCTCCTGCAAGTCATTTCCCGAAACTGGGGTGCTCCACGTGGCATTACCGCCAACTACAAGGATGAGTTTATCGTGGCAGACATGAAACTGGGCACTGTCTATGCTCTTATGCTGGACACTACCACTGGGCGGCAGAAAGAAAGCACTGTGGTACCTGGGTTCAACAAACCTTACCTTGTCAGTACCAACAGTCAGGGTCTTCTAGCTATATCAGAAAGGGGTTTAGATGGAGGTTGTTGTGTCAAGGTGCTCAGGGAAGACTGGCAACTTCTCAAGGTTCTAGGCCTCAAGGAATCCCCTGGGCCCAGTCTGTGTAACCCATGGGGCGTCTGTGTTGACAGTGAAGGAGGGGTTTTGGTGGCAGACTGGGGACAGAAACACTCTATTATTTACTATCCAGCCAACAAGCGGACCCGAGTTCTGGTCACGGAAGGTCTCAGTAGCCCCAGAGGCCTGGCTCTGTTGCAAGACGGTCTCCTACTGGTGGCTGATAGCATGCACAACTGCATCAAGGTGTTCAAGTACCAAGAGAATGATTAGTCACTTTGAAGTTGACCGGACACTAAAAGTATAAAGTCTGTTTATTTATTTCCCACCCACTCCTGCCCACTCCTACCCAGGTTGGAAGGCCACAATGAAAAAAAAATCTATAGGGAAAAAAGTTATTCAATATACTTACCTAGGTGCCTGAGTGAGGATGACTCCTAGACTACTCAGCATTCCGGAGATCTCACTGGAAGAATAGTGACTCTCCCTCTTCCCCCACAGAAATTAGGGGAAAGACGAAGAACTTTTTTCTTTACAGTTTTTATTTTTTATTGCGTCTTTTTGCCATGGAGGGTGGGAGGTGGGGGCGAGTTAAACAAGTGGACCTTGCAATTATAATGACACAGAAGACACTTTAGCGAAATGGATGCTCTGTAAAAGTGTTTATTCATCTAAGTCAGGGGTCTCCAAATATTTCAGTACAAAGGCCATTTTCAGTATGAATACTTTACAAATATTCGCAGGTCGCAAAAAAACTCCCTGCTATGGTCCCTATCAGAGAGTCCCTTTCATCAGGATCCCCATCAGAGCCCTCCCTCATCAGACTCCCCATCAGAGCCCCCCTTAAATCAAGGTCCCCATCAGAGTCCCTTCTTACATCAGGTTCCCTATCAGAGTCCCCCCTTCCGTCAGGTTAGAAAAATAAAAACATAGGGGTTGATTTACTAAAGTTTAATTTTTCTGTGCACTTTTGAAAGTCCACTTGCACTCTGCAAGAGCAGTTGCTCCAGAGCTTATTAAAGCGGAGTTCCACCCTGGGAAAGCTTTTTTTAATAAAAATACCCCCGGGACAGTCAGGGCTAGTGCATTCCACAATGGATAGCCTCTGATCTGTCCCGGGTTGCACTTACCTTTTAGAAGAAATACTTACCTTGAAAAAGTATTGTCCAGCGCTGCCATCTCAGGTGTGGGCAGCTTGAAGCCAGCGCGATCCTCTTCTGCATCCTCTTCCGTCTTCTTCGGTCCCACGATGCACTGCACAGGCCCCGCCGTCACATTTCCGGTGCTGCAGCGTCATCCCTGCACAGCTTCTGGGCATGCCCAGAAGCTGTTTAGCAAGGCATGACGGCGCCTGCACCAGAACTGACTTTGGGGCCAGTGATTCCTGGGAGCGATGACGTTCAGCTCCCAGGAATCATTGCAAGCCAGGAAGTGACGAATCGCGTGGCCGCCGAGGGGAGGAAGAGGAAGTAAGGTAAGTTTATTTTCTTCTAAACCAGGTAAGTAAAAAAAAAAAAAAATTGCGATTATCCATTTGTTTTTCAGGTGACCCCGGGCATGAAGATGGAGGTAAGTTTAATTTTAGGGTGGAACTCCGCTATATATGAGGGGAAGCTCTTCCGACTTCCATTATCCAATCATGTGCAAGCAAAAATACTGTTTTTTTTTCATTTTCCTTGCATGCAATTGGTTGTTCTTTGTAAAGTGAAGCTTTACCTCATTTATTAAGCTCTGGGACAACTGCACTTTCAGAGTGCAACTGCCCTTTCAAAAGTGCACAGTCTATTTGCCTTTAGTAAATCAACCCTATAGAAAAGTAACGGCAGAAAAAAGACTGAGTAGTCTATCGAGTCTAACCCTTTTTTTTTCGTGACTTTTAGTAGTATAGATCTATGTTTGTCTCAATCATGTTTGAAGCCTTTTACTGTTGACTGACTCACTACCTCTGCTGGAAGTTTTTTCAAGTTTCTCCTCAGAGTTCCCTTCATACATCAGGTTCCCCATTTAAGTACCCTCCATAATGTTGGAGATATATCACTCTACATACATCAGGTTCCCCATCAGAGGTCCCTCCATACACCAGGTTCTCCATCAGAGTTCCCTCCATACTGTTGGAGATACAGTATATCACTTTATATACATCAGGTTCCCCATCAGAGGTCCCTATACATCAGGTTCCCCATTTGACTTCCCTTCATACTGTTGGAAATATATCACTCTACATACATCAGGTTCCCCATCAGAGTTCCCTCCATACATCAGGTTCCCCATCAGAGTTCCCTCCATACATCTGGTTCCTCATCAGAGTTCCCTCCATGCATCAGGTTCCCCATCAGAGTTCCCTCCATGCATCAGGTTCCCCATTTAAGTACCCTCCATAATGTTGGAGATATATCACTCTACATACATCAGGTTCCCAATCAGAGGTCCCTCCATACACCAGGTTCTCCATCAGAGTTTCCTCCATACTGTTGGAGATACAGTATATCACTTTATATACATCAGGTTCCCCATCAGAGGTCCCTATACATCAGGTTCCCCATTTGACTTCCCTTCATACTGTTGGAAATATATCACTCTACATACATCAGGTTCCCCATCAGAGTTCCCTCCATACATCAGGTTCCCCATCAGAGTTCCCTCCATACATCTGGTTCCTCATCAGAGTTCCCTCCATGCATCAGGTTTCCCATCAGAGTTCCCTCCATGCATCAGGTTCCCCATCAGAGTTCCCTCCATGCATCAGGTTCCCCATCAGAGTTCCCTCCATGCATCAGGTTCCCCATCAGAGTTCCCTCCATGCATCAGGTTCCCCATCAGAGTTCCCTCCATGCATCAGGTTCCTCATCAGAGTTCCCTCCATGCATCAGGTTCCTCATCAGAGTTCCCTCCATACTGTTGGAGATATATCACTTTACATACATCAGGTTCCCCATCAGAGGTCCCTATACATCAGGTTCCCCATTTGACTTCCCTTCATACTGTTGGAGATATATCACTCTACATACATCTGGTTCCTCATCAGAGTTCCCTCCATGCATCAGGTTCCCCAACAGAGTTCCCTCCATGCATCAGGTTTCCCATCAGAGTTCCCTCCATGCATCAGGTTCCTCATCAGATTTCCCTCCATGCATCAGGTTCTCCATCAGAGTTCCCTTCATGCATCAGGTTCCCCATCAGAGTTCCCTCCATGCATCAGGTTCCTCATCAGAGTTCCCTCCATCCATCAGGTTCCTCATCAGAGTTCCCTCCCTACTGTTGGAGATATATCACTTTACATACATCAGGTTCCTCATCAGCGGTCCCTATACATCAAGTTCCCCATTTGACTTCCCTTCATACTGTTGGAGACATATCACTCGACATACATCAGGTTCCTCATCAGATTTCCCTCCATCCATCAGGTTCCCCATCAGAGTTTCCTCCATACTGTTGGAGATATATCACTTTACATACATCAGGTTCTCCATCAGAGTTCCCTCCATCCATCAGGTTCCCCATCAGAGTTCCCTCCATACTGTTGGAGATATATCACTTTACATACATCAGGTTCCCCATCAGAGTTCCCTCCATGCATCAGGTTCCCCATCAGAGTTCCCTCCATGCATCAGATTCCCCATCAGAGTTCCCTCCATGCATCAGGTTCCTCATCAGATTTCCCTCCATGCATCAGGTTCCTCATCAGATTTCCCTCCATGCATCAGGTTCCCCATCAGATTTCCCTCCATGCATCAGGTTCCTCATCAGATTTCCCTCCATGCATCAGGTTCCCCATCAGAGTTCCCTCCATGCATCAGGTTCCCCATCAGAGTTCCCTCCATGCATCAGGTTTCTCATCAGAGTTCCCTCCATACTGTTGGAGATATATCACTTTACATACATCAGGTTCCCCATCAGCGGTCCCTATACATCAGGTTCCCCATTTGACTTCCCTTCATACTGTTGGAGACATATCACTCTACATACATCAGGTTCCTCATCAGATTTCCCTCCATCCATCAGGTTCCCCATCAGAATTCCCTCCATACTGTTGGAGATATATCACTTTACATACATCAGGTTCTCCATCAGTGTTCCCTCCATACTGTTAGAGATATATCACTTTATATACATCAGGTTCCCCATCAGTGTTCCCTCCATACTGTAGGAGATATATCACTTTATATACATCAGGCTCCCCATCAGAGTTCCAACCACACATCAGGTTCCCCACCAGAGTTCCCTTCCATACATCAGGTTCCCCATCAGAGTCACCTTACATCAGATGTCCCATCAAGGTCCCCCTTACATCAGATTTCCCATCAAGGTCCCCCTTACATCAGATTTCCCATCAAGGTCCCCCTTACATCAGATTTCCCATCAGGTTCCCCGCCAGAGTCCCCACTTACATCAGATGTCTACATCAGAAGCAGAGACCATAGGCAGCCTCTGCTGACCTTCATCCTCAGTCAGAGCACTTTGAGGATACGCCATGGACCCTTGCTGGGGGGCCGGGTAAAGTCATGCAGCGGGCCAGATGTAGCCAGATGTGGCCCGTTGACCATAATTTGGAGACCCCTGATCTAGATCATAATATACCTAGTAGCAGTCCCATTCTACAAACTTGTATAAAGGATATCTAAACCCCAAAACAAAATATCATATATTGCAGCTTTCCGGTCCTTAGATGGGGTGGCTGCATTAGTTTTCTTTATTTTCAGGTTAGCCACATTTTCTGTGAATACTGAATAATAACCATTGATCCTGCCAAAATTCCGGTGTCCTTGTCATTTTTTGGGCACCTAACCCTAAATACCAAACCATGTTATTATTTTTCCCAGATATCTGCTGTGAACTACAAAAGAATATCTCCCAAGGAGTAATAGGAGGGGTTAGTAGTCCAGATCCATAGACAGAGTCCTGTGAGTGAGTGTTGTCACCCGAGGACAGGAAGTGTGTTAGTGGCAGGATCACCAGGTGAAACTAAATGGAAAGAGCTGGTAAACAGAAAACGAATGCAGCCACCATATTTAAGGACAAGTAAGCTGAACATATGTTACCTTTTCTTTCTTGGGTTTAGATACACTTTAAGAATCACGGAGGCGGCCATTGCTGAGAATATCAATTTCCTGGCTGTCAAGCTGATGCTTTACTTATTTATTTTTTTTAATCCTAAATTTGACCTGGTATCAATCTCTTGTAGTCCCCTGTACAGCGCAGGGCTCAGACTGGGAGAGGGAAAAGCAGCACAAGGAGTCAGTCCCATCACATGCTGATAGGAGGAGAGAGCAGTGCTGAACTGTCCAGTCACAGGCTGGGGGCAGGTCCATGACAGCCTGGGCTCAGAGGAAGTGGGATCAAAAATGCCAGTCAGTATTCAAGCTGAAAGACTGAGGACATCTAGTGTTGGGAAATAGTATGGCGGATACAGCTTTGGATTGAAGATTGATGTTGCAGCAAATTTGTTTCCTTTTAGATTGTAACTTTAATTATCTATTTTTTTTATTGAATCTGACACAGCCAAGCAACTAGCATTTTCTTCAGGAGGCCAGTAATGGAAGAGTGACCTACTACTACCAGTTAATTTATTGTCTACATATACTTACAAAGATCCAGAGTGTTCACCCCCCCCCCCCCCAAATAAATTGTTCTAAGGAACTCCGAAATAAAAGTATATATTTGTTGAGTGAAAGTTCTCAGTGTTACTTCATTGAATCTAATATCCTATTTCATCAGATTGGGGGGGTTACAGTCAGTGTCTCCGCAGTACGCCTTGGCTGGGTACCAATGGTGGCTGGTGCTCCATGGGCCGGGGGCGTCAGACGGACCACACCATACCCCCCCCGGACCACAACAACTCACACAATCCCCCCCCCCCCCCCATCCCCGGCTCACTGACATTAAAGAGCGCTGGAACACTCTCAGGAATTGGTGGAATTCTGCCTGACCCCATTAGAAGCCTCCCATCAGCTTCATCTCCGGCGGCGGCTTCCCCGACATCTCCTCCCTCCTCCTCCTTGGCCAATAGCATGGCCTCTCCTTTTGGCCAATCGGGAAACGGGTCTCATGACCCGCTTCCTGATTAGCCAGGAGGAGGATCTGTTTCACAATAGCAAATTTTCGTTCGCTATTGTCACACAACTGGGTGGGCTCTGCGCCCCGAGCCCACCCTTTTTTTAGCCTGTGAGAGCCTCTGGCTCTAATCACATGGTTAAAAAAAAACAAAACATCTCCATTGAACTCCATGCGTCCGGCGCCCCGCATGTAGATTAGGGGGCCGGACGCATGGATAGGGGGGGCTGCGTCCCTGCGCCCCATATGCACCAGCCGCCACTGCTGGGTACACTTTGGGAAACACAGTCTGATTATATATTAGGGTTACCTAACACTTCATCAGTTGTGATATGGATGCTGCATTTCCATAAGAAGGAGGCAGACAAGTGTCCTTAATGGGGAGATTACACTATACTTCCTGTCCTGGTGACCACACACAGGAAATGAGGGGAGACAGGTTATACTTACAACGTTACCTTAGATGTTACCACCCCAAATACAGTGGGTATAGATAAGAATTACCCCCCCCCCCTAAAATAATTACATTTTGTTGCTTTTCAGTTTGAAATGAAGACAGACAGTTTTTGTTTAATCCAGCGGTATTTACTCCAAGCAATTTATAACATCTGCTGCAAAGCAACAAAATGTGGTTATTTTAAAGGGGGGGTGATTATTTTCTATACTCACTGTATATCTATGCCCAAAATACGCACAGATGCCGGCTACAGTTTAATTGACAAACAGTGTACACCAGCCAAGGGATAAACAGCTGCTACAATTATTGGAGAATTCCCTTAAAGGAGGCCGGATCCGGCATAGGTACACCTGGCACCGATCCAGGAGAGGCTGCCAATTGTACCTGTCTCCTGCCAGTACTGTGTTTGGAAGTATCTGACATCTGCCCCTGTATACAGACTGATCCCTTCCTGTGCATGGCTACTAGCATTGGTCACACCCAGGGGAGGACTGGGCCAGGGGGCAGGGGGGGCAATAGTTGGGAGACATTCCCATGGTTGGTTGCGGACATGCACCTTAACACTGTTAAATACTGTTCCAGTATTTATTATTACACTGTTTTGGTAGCCTTGGAGGTGCTGTATCCTATGTGCTAGTTTTTTCTTATATTTTTCTGTACTTAGCCTGAGAAAAAAAAGAAAAGCTAATGCAGCCAACACATCTAAGGCCTGGTAAGTTGCAATCTATCATATTTCTCTCCTTGTTTTGTTGTGTCGGGCCATTGTGCAATCAGGCAGCTGCTCCTTGAACCGTTCTAGGAGTCATCCTTACAATACGATTGGCTATATATACCGGTGACACCCCTAAGTGCAGCTCCATAAACCAGAGTTTTCCCGATCATTGCCTACTCTCGGTTTAGTAACTCAACTGGGAAGAGATTTGTTGGAGTTGAAGGTTGAACTTGGGACTTGGTGACCTTAATAGGGTCACCTTGGTCTTTTGAAGTGTTTAGTAAGTACCTTAATTCAGCAAAAACTTTGTAATCTGTTCTGATAGAGAAGGACACTATTTATTTACTAATTTCATGTATGCCAAAATGAAGTTTGACTGGAGTTAGGCACAAAACCAAACCTGGACACTTTCAGATCTAGATGAAGGATCTGACAGGCTTGGGTGGACAAATCTCTAAGACCTGGCTGTTGGGTGACCAGGCCGAACTCATATGAACCATATACAAGCCACTAAAGATTGTATGATCTTCAATTACATCCATTCACCATTCTAGAGGAGAGGACACGGGTTGGATAACCATTATTTACTAGGTGATGATTAGATGTTGAACAACCTACCCTGGCACTGGTCAGCAAAAGCCTCCACCACAACCACCTCCATCAACTCATCTGCTGGATATTGATGACTGCATCTTCATATGGTTATTTTGAGACCCTTTGGATACATATCCCCAGGGCTGCCCACTAAGATAGGTAGGTTGCTGCTGTAAGGGTTTCCAGCTCAGTCCTCAACTAGAAAGCACTAAGACTCCCGGGATCAGTGTCACCAGAGCCACCACGGTGTGCTTCAATCATATCCAACAACTGATTAGTAGTTTTTTTCGAGCAAAAAAACTCTCATCAAACTTCACCACAGGTGAGAGGGTTCAATATTTATTGTTAGGAGGGGTCTCTGCAAAGAGACCCTGTAGCGAGTTAAGTATATAGGCAACCATTACTGGCCTCTAAAGATGCTGGTTGACTGGTTGGCATGCTGATCGTTAAGTCCATGACTTTCTGAGATACTGATTTGGTATGTGGCATCACGATGGATGGCCATTAATGTAACTCATATATGTGGCATCACGACGGGTGGCCATTAATGTAACCCAAATATGTGGCATCACGACGGGGGACCATTAATGTAACCCACCCAAATATGTGGCAGCACGATGGGTGACCATTAATGTAACCCATATATGTGACAGCACGACAGGTGGCCATTAATCTAACCCATATATGTGACATCACGATGGGTGGCCATTAATGCAACCCATATATGTGGCAGCACAACAGGTGGCCATTAATGTAACCCATATATGTGGTATCACGATGGGTGGCCATTAATGTAACCCATATATGTGGCAGCACTACGGGTGGCCATTAATGTAACCCATATATGTGGCAGCACGATGGGTGGCCATTAATGTAACCCATATATGTGACATCCCGATGGGTGGCCATTGATGTAACCCATATATGTGACATCACGATGGGTAGCCATTAATGTAACCCATATATGTGGCAGCACGACGGGTGACCATTAATGTAACCCAAATATGTGGCAGCACGACGGGTGACCATTAATGTAACCCAAATATGTGGCAGCACGATGGGTGACCATTAATGTAACCCAAATATGTGGCAGCACAATGGGTGACCATTAAGGTAACCTAAATATGTGGCAGCACGATGGGTGAGCATTAATGTAACCCATATATGGGGCAGCACGACAGGTGACCATTAATGTAATCCATATATGTGGCATCACGATGGGTGGCCATTAATGTAACCCATATATGTGACAGCACAATGGGTGGCCATTAATGTAACCCTTATATGTGGCAGCACGACAGGTGGCCATTAATGTAACCCATATATGTGGCATCACGATGGGTGGCCATTAATGTAACCCATATATGTGGCAGCACGACGGGTGGCCATTAATGTAATCCATATATGTGACATCACGACGGATGGCCATTACTGTAACCCATATATGTGACAGCACGATGGGTGGCCATTAATGTAACCCATATATGTGGCATCACGATAGGTGGCCATTAATGTAACCCATATATGTGGCAGCACTACGGGTGGCCATTAATGTAACCCATATATGTGACATCACGATGGGTGGCCATTAATGTAACCCACATATGTGGCAGCACGACGGGTGGCCATTAACGTAACCCATATATGGGGCAGCACTACGGGTGACCATTAATGTAACCCATATATGTGGCACCATGATGGGTGGCCATTAACGTAACCCATATATGTGGCAGCACTACAGGTGGCCATTAATGTAACCCATATATGTGGCATCACGATGGGTGGCCATTAATGTAACCCATATATGTGGCAGCACGACATGTGGCCATTAATGTAACCCATATATGGGGCAGCACTACGGGTGGCCATTAATGTAACCCATGTATGTGGCAGCACGACGGGTGGCCATTAAACCCACATACCTATTGAAATGTATCCCCTACGTTTGTCCCAAGCTCCCTTCAGGAACCTCATCCATTACAGGGCCACCAAGCCTACTGCAGAGTCCCCTAACTTACTCCATCCCCTCCCCCCCCCAACACCACCGCAGTGATACCCTGTCCCATCCAGAGCCCTCCAGCATTTCAATACATACTTTTTATTTCCATACTTTTACTGTGTGATTATACACTTTTTCTTTTTACCCTTGGGGCATGGAAGGTTTTGGAAGAGTTTGCCGGGCGCTGGGCTTGAAAAAGTTGAGGAGCCACTGCTGCATCCAATATGAATTTAAAAAAAAAAAAAAAAAAAAAAAGCATTGGATTTAGATATACTTTACTCAAGCTGATATACTGGGCTCAGAGCGCCCCCTGCTGACTGCTCTGGTACAGCATAAAATGCCAAATTTCCCAGCTGCCCCTAGGCTGGCATGAGGTGGGATTCCCAACCATTCCCAGAGCCCATGGCAAGAGTATAATGCTTCACATGGCGTCCTCCCCCCATCACTTTCCCAGGATGATGGAATATGTTGATCACACCCCGTATATCAGATTCTACCATCGTTTCTACTAATGGAGGCACAAAGCAAGAAAATCCATTACTGTATACAGAAATTGAGAAATGGGCATTGTCGGGGGAACTGTCATCTTCTGGAGATCTGAGGCCTCCTTTGCTGACCTTCCATGGCTTCTGGCCCTAAATCAGCGCAGTCAGAAGTATTGAAACCAGAGGATACCCATGACAGCTGGGTTAGGAGAATTTTCAGGGGGAGGTCAGTGATTTTTATTTCACTCTGCCCAATATTGATGACATTAAGCCTCTATTCACACCTGAGAATTTAGTTGCGTGATTTCAACAACACTTAAGAAGAAAAATCCCATTATTGGCAATGGCTCCATTTACACCTTGCTGCATGATGTTTGAAGAAGTACGTGAGCTTCTTCGGGGCAGAATCATTCGTTTTTGGCCCCTAGACTTTAATGGGAGAACATGCATTTTTCAGGTGCTTACATTTAAGCCTATGGGACCAAAAAGTGCAGCTACATAGAGTAGAGACAGAGGTGTAACTAGGGTCTCCAGCGCCCCCCTCGAGAAAGAGAGAGTGTTTGACAAAGAGAGACAGAGGGGGAGGGTTTGACAGAGAGATGGGATGACAGAGAGAGAGGGGGGTGACAGAGAGGGAGGAGAGAGAGGGGATGATGGGGAGAGACAGGGGGTGACAGGGAGAGAGAGGGGGTGACAGTGAGAGAGAGAGGGGGTGACAGAGAGTGAGAGGGGGTGACAGAGAGAGAGGGGAGTAACAGGGAGAGAGAGAGGGGGGTGACAGGGAGAGAGAGGGGGTGACAGGGAGAGAGAGAGAGGGGGTGCAGGGAGAGAGAGGGGGGTGACAGAGAGGGAGGAGAGAGAGGGGATGACGGGGAGAGAGATAGAGGGGGGGGTGACAGGGAGAGAGAGAGGGGGGGTGACAGGGAGAGGGGGTGACAGGGAGAGAGGGGAGTAACAGGGAGAGAAAGGGGGGTGACAGGGAGAGAGAGAGGAGGTGACAGGGAGAGAGAGAGAGGGGGTGACAGAAAGAGAGGGGGGTGACAGGGAGAGAGAGAGAGGGGTGACAGGGAGAGAGAGAGGGGGTGACAGGGAGAGAGAGAGGGAGAGAGAGGGGTGTCAGGGAGAGAGAGGGGGTGACAGGGAGAGAGAGAGAGGGGGTGACAGGGAGAGAGAGAGGGGGTGACAGGGAGAGAGAGAGAGGGGGGGTGACAGAGAGAGAGGGGGGTGACAGGGAGAGAGAGAGAGAGGGGTGACAGGGAGAGAGAGAGGGGGTGACAGGGAGAGAGAGAGGGAGAGAGAGGAGTGTCAGGGAGAGAGAGGGGGTGACAGGGAGAGAGAGGGGGGCGCAGGGTGAAAGGAGGAGCGGTAATTCACTGCGTCTGCTACAGTGTTTTTGCGCCCCCCCTCGGCCTGAGCCCCTGGCGGGCGCCGTTCTGGCCAACCCCACGGTACGCCCCTGAGTAGAGATAACTGGCTCTGATCATTGCCTCTAATCGGTTTAGTAAAATTTCAATCGGGATGAGATTTGTTGGAGTTGGAGGGTGAGTTTGCACTTTGGCAACATTAGGTGGAACACTAAGGCCTTTTGGAACATTCAATAAAGCTCCTAAAACCTGAATCTGGTCAAAATGTTGTATTTTGTTCTGGAGAGAGCAGGACGCTATTCTTTACTCTTTCCCCCTATGCAAAACTTAAAAAAGTTTGGCTGGAGTTAGGCATTAAAAACAAAACCGGGACATATTCAGATCTAGCTAAAGGACCTGACTGGCTTATGTGGGAAAACATGGATATTGGGTGACCAGGCCAAACACGCTCGATAGCACCATACAGAGGTCAATAATTGTGGATCATCAGTTACGTCCATTCACCATGAGGACGTGAGTTGGGTAACTGTTATTTAGTATGTAATTATTAAATGTAGAACAGGCTACCCTGGCAGTGGTCAGCAAAGAGCCACCACCACCGCCGTCTCATCCTCATCTGCTGGATATCGATGATTGCATCTTTATGTGGTCATTTTGAGACCCTTTGGATACATACCCCCTGGGCTGCTTGCTAAGGTAGGTAGGTTGCAGATAGCTTTTTCTGTTCAGACCTCAACCAAACGGCACTGAATCCCCGAATCAGTGCTACCAGTTCCAGCACGACGCGCTTCAAATCCGACAAGTGATTGGTAGTGTTCAGGCAAAGACCAGAAGTAGCTAAACCAGAGGATGGCCAAAGAGAACTGGGTTTGGATGATTTTCGGGGAAAGGTTAGTGATACTTATTTCATTCAGCCCAATATTCATGAGCCCCCATTCACACCCTGCGTGTTTTTCAAAACTTCGCCAACACTCAAGATGAAAAATTACACATTGGATCTGTTCACACTTTTGACGTATAAAGTTCAAAAAAGCTTCTTCGGGGTAGAATCGTGTGTTTTTTTTGTGCCTATAGAATTTAATAGGAGCTGGAAAAAACGTGCTTACGTATGTTTTTTTGGAGCTCACAAGTCTAGAGGGCCAAAAACATTTGATTCTTCTATACTACAAATCACACAAAGTCTCTAATGCCTAGTACACACGCAACGATTATCGGCCGACCGTTCGTCCGACTTTTGTCCATGACTCTACTTCTGAAGTGATGTCATGTGCTGGTTTACTTTCAGTGTGTTTTTTCTTCTCTGAGCATTCCCAGTCTTGCTCATCAGATTTTTGTCTGCCGAAATCTGTACTGACTGACGGAAAATCGGCCGTTGTGTTGACGGCCAACAAAAATTTTATAGCCTGCACACCTGATTTTTTTTGGCCGAAAAGTCGGAGTCAGTTGTCGAAAGCATCATACTAACAAGCCGAAAATCGGCAGATCGGACGTTGGCCGAAAATTCACGGCCAATAATCGTTGCGTGTGTACGAGGCATAAATCACCTGGCTATGCTCATGCTAAGTGTGGTCATTTGTCATTGCTGTAGAATATGGTGGAGCGGGATGATGGCCACACACTAGCTGACCGTGAATACAAATGCAGCCACACTTTTCACAGATTTATTTGTATCATTTATCATTTTCCTTCCACTTCACAATTATGTGCCACTTTGTGTAGGTCTATCACATAAAATCCCAAAAAAATGCATTTACGTTTTTGGTTGTAACTTGACAAAATGTGGAAAATGTCAAGGGGTGTGAATACTTTTGCAAGGCGCTGTATGGATAGACATTCCAGGGACAAGCACCGTCACTGATAACTAATTTGAAATTCCCCTCCTGATATGAAATCAGATTGAACAGAGGAGGGGGGGAAGGAAGAAACTAGAGTCACCCGCACCGGTTCATCAACCACAGCATGGACCAACACGGGACAAAGTACTCCATGCACTATGGAGGGAACATTGAAGTGATACTTCCTCTTTAAGGAGTATTTTGTGAAGGACTGCGGCAGATGCATGCGGTGCATTAAAGGAACAGCGTCACCCTTTTGAGTTTTTATTAATAACAGAAGGCACTTTTATTGTCGGTGGGATTTATGTAACTTTCGCATACTGATGATGATGATGATGTATAAACTGTGACTGTTTTAGTATGTGAGAAGTTCTGCAATACTTCAGGTTGTCAGTAAAAAATAAAAAGTCAATTATATGAAGTTCCATTAGTAGTCATGGGGGGGAGCAGTTGCCAAAGCTTGTCCTGAGCATACAAGGCACCACCTCGCCAGGCTGGAAGTCTCTGCTCCTCCAATACAAGCCATCCTTCTTCCATGATGCTCAGTGCTGCACCATCCCTGAGGTCACACCACGACTCTCCACCATGGCGATTCTGCTTCAGGACCTGTAAATACAGATATTGGTGAGTCTGATATCAATAAACCTGTCCTTCCCCAGTTATGAAACTTACCAGACACCCCACCAACCATGACCACCACCCTACTTATCACTCAACACACCACAACCCTTCCCCAAGCCCGCCACCCACTATGACCACCACCCCCCCCCCCCCAACCACTCAATCCACCACCATCATCCCTCCCCGAGCCTCCCACCGACAACCAACCATGACAACCGCCCCCTCCACCAACCACTCAATCCACCACCACCAACCATGACCACCACTTCTCCCCAACCCCTCAACCCACCACCATGACCACCAACACTCCTCCCTAATCACTTAACCCACCACCACCCCTCCCCGAGCCTCCCACCCATCACCAACAATGACCACCACCACCCCTCCCCAACCACTCAATCCCCCACCATCACCCCTCCCCGAGCCTTACACCCACCCACCACCAACCATGACCGCCCCCCCCCCCCCAACCACTCAATCCACCACCATCATCCCTCCCCGAGCCTCCCACCCACCACCAACCATGACAACCACCCCCTCCCCAACCACTCAATCCACCACCATCACCAACCCTCCCACCCACCACCAACCATGACCACCACTCGTCCCCAACCCCTCAACCCACCACCATGACCACCACCACTCCTCCCTAATCACTTAACCCACCACCATCCCTCCCCGAGCCTCCCACCCATCACCAACAATGACCACCACCCCTCCCCAACCACTCAAACCACCACCATCATCCCTCCCCGAGCATACCACCCACCCACCACCAACCATGACCACCACCCCCTCCCCAACCACCCAATCCATCCCCACCAACCATGACCACCACTCCTCCCCAACCCCTTAACCCACCACCACCCCTCCCTGAGCCTCCCACCCACCATGCCCACCACCCCAACCCAACCACTCATTCCACTCCAGCACCAACTCTCCCCGAGCCTCTCACCCACCACGACCACCACCCCTCCCCAACCATTTAATCCACCACCATCCCTAAGCCTCCCACCCCTCCCCAACCACTCAACCTACCACCATCACCACCCCTCCATGATCACTCAACCCACCACCACCCCTCCCCAAGTCTCCCACCCACCACCAACTATGACCACCACCCCTCCCCAACCACTCAATCCACCACCATCACCTACCCCCCCCCCCTGAGCCTCCAACCCCTCCCCAACCACTCAACCTACCACCATCACCCCTCCCTAATCACTCAACCAACCACCACCCTTCCCCAAGTCTCCCATCCACCACCCCTCCTGTACCACTCAATCTACCATCACCACCACTCCCCAACCACTAAACCTACCAACATCACCACCACCCCTCCCTAATCACTCAACCCCCCACCACCCCTCCCCGAGTCTCCCCCCCCCCACCATCAACCATGACCACCACCCCTCCCTGACCACTCAATTCACCACCATCACTGCTCCCCGAGCCTCCCACCCACCACCAACCATGACTATCCCCCCTCCCAAACCACTCAATCCACCACCATCCTCAAGCTTCCCACTCACCACAAACCATGACCACCACCCTCCACAACCACTCAACCCAACACTACCCATCCAGGAGGCCTTCCACCCACCACCAACCATGATTTGTCCTGTTTAACATTATTCTGCTACAAAGACTTACTAGGGATGCATTAATATATCGGCCACCAAATATCACTGGCTGAAAATAGGGTTATTGGCGTTTTGCCGATAGAGTTATCGGTGGCAATAATGGCTGATAATAGGGTTATCAGTGCCGATAATGACCGAAGATCGGTTTATATTTACCGATACAAGAAAAAAAAAAGTGTGCCGATAATGGCTGACAAAAATTATCGGCCGAAAAACAGGGTTTTTGGTGCCGGTAATGGCTGAAAATAAATTCATATTAATTCATATTCATTATATTAATTAAAAAGCTGAATATAATACATTTAAATAGAAAAAAATATTAAAAAAAACAAAACACAAAAAAAAACTGTCCATTTCATTTTTCGGTATTCGGCCAAGTGGATCCTGAATTTTTAATTTTGGTACGAGGATTTTCATATCGATGCACCCCAAAGAATTACAAATATGAAATAAAAGATTTTTTTTCTTCAATTTTGCACTTTTTCATTTTGCGGGGAACAAATCATCAAAACAAAAAAAAAAATGAAAAAAAAAAAAAATTTTATATTCATGGTTAGAAAAAGAAGAAGAAAAAAAAAAAAGTAAGTTAACCCTTTCATGCCTGAGCGTAAAAAAAAAATCTCACTCCCTTAAACCAGTTTTGCAACTTTGGCATGTGTAAATCTTTAAATAACATTGCAACTACTCTGTGTATACCAGCCAAATATTCCTTGTGTTTTTTTTTTTTTTTCAGGACAAACTGGACTTTCATTTGGTGGTAAATGGAAATGGATATCTCCAGAGACACTCGTGAACAAAATTTGACCATGGAAATGGATATCTCCAGAGACACTCGTGAACAAAATTTGACCATATTTTTCCTCTAAGAGAATAATTCTTGTATCAGCTCCATCTAGTGGCCAAAATAAGGTATAGTTGTCTGAAATGCCTCAATGAGAACATTTACCACATTTTGGCCAGCAGATGGAGCTGATTCAGAAATTAATTTATTGAAAAGAAAAAAAAAAAAGAAATAGGAGAAAAGTTTGTCCAGCTTGTAGGAAGGTTTCTGACATTCAGCCAATTACTAATGTTATAAATAGTCCCCTAACTGCCCAGCCTAGGCCAGAAAGCAGAAATTCAATAAAGACGTATAAATAATATATATTCATTATTAATAATAAAATATAATAAAGAAAGACAGGCTGTGTAGGGCCCGGGTGTGGGGGTCCAACACTAAGACTGTGTTTCATAAAGATAGGAGGAGAGAAAAGGGGGGAAAAGAATTTGGAAATGGGAAGAGGAAGAGAAGAGGGGGGAGGGAAGGGGGGGGGGAGGAAAGACATAAAAGGGGGGAAAAAAAGGGGGGGGAAAGGGAATGGGAACGGGGGAAGAAGGGGAGGCAGGGACGTAGTGGGAAACAAGAAAAAGGGGAAAAGAAAAAGAGGAAAAAATGTGGAGGGCTGGTGGGATTTTTGAGCGGTACTGTAGCTAGTTATAGATAAACAACATAAGTATAAAAAATACAAATTTTATTATTGTCTTAAAAACAGAAGAGACATAGTGTAGAACATATAATGTTAAAATGCAGAGCAGTATATCAAATACATACAGATATTGTCTTGTAGGCACATACAATATAACATACAAAGACCGGTGATTCAGAAAACACCGGGTATCAACCCAACATGTTTCGCGGTCTCAATGATCCGCTTCTTCAGGGGTATTTTTGTTATGTAATAGGTAGATTTGCCTTGAAGTTCCTGTGTAACAGAGAATATACAATAAGAATAATACAATGAAAGTTAATGCACAGGAGAATCGTTAACAGCCACATGCACCCCAGGTGTCTCGTGTCTCCATCAACCCACACATGCATAGGTAGCCACCCAGTGAACGCCTCACCCACGGATGTGGAGGGGGTTTAAACATGCAGCGAGCGATAGGTATAGGGTAATTATAAGTGAGTCATCGGGAGATGTATACCATTGAGATACCTGTATGCAAGGAATAATTGCTTTCTGCTTAGAATGCCTGTACGGCTGTAGCCAATCAGCGTGACACTTGTCGTGTCTTTCTCTGTGGAACATAGAGGTTTGTAATAAGATGTTATGTTGAAAGAAAAGCAGCCCCTATAAGGGGGATGTGGGACTGGGTGACACAATAATAAGACTGGACTTACCAAACCTCCATATGCATGTATTGTACCATAGCTACACTAGGAAGGCACCATGGCTGGTGCCCTCTTAGGGGTACCAAGAGCCTGCATTGGGAGCTTTAATGTTGGAAAGACAGAGTGTATTGATCTCCTGTAGGGGGAGCTCTCCCCTGGAGTAAACGACACTGAAGCGTCTGGATAGAGGAGGAAAGCATAAGACACACGTCTATTATGAGAAAGTCTCAGAATGGCATGTAGATGTCTATCAAAATGGTAAGGCTCCGCGGTACTTACCATGTGTGTGTCTGATGGCGAGAGCCCCGGCATCTGCAAGGGCAACGCCCGCTCGCCGCTATTTGAGCGTCCCCTCAACCCGGCGCGCAAGCGCACATCCGGGCGGAAGTGACGCGTGTACGTCGGGCCAGGTCCCTAACGGCGCACTCCTGGGAACGGAGCATGCGCCGTGCTGCGTAGTGGTCAGCCGCAATCACAGCTGTACGCAGCCACATGATCGGATGTAGGCGGGAACGTTTCCCAACATCTCGGTGAGCCCAGGGACCACACATCCGTTGGGAGTGCCGGGTATTGCCGCCCCCTGCAGTTCAAGTGATGGATGACAGGAGACTTTTCCTCCTCTATCCAGACGCTTCAGTGTCGTTTACTCCAGGGGAGAGCTCCCCCTACAGGAGATCAATACCCTCTGTCTTTCCAACATTAAAGCTCCCAATGCAGGCTCTTAGTACCCCTAAGAGGGCACCAGCCATGGTGCCTTCCTAGCGTAGCTATGGTACAATACATGCATATGGAGGTTTGGTAAGTCCAGTCTTATTTTTGTGTCACCCAGTCCCACATCCCCCTTATAGGGGCTGCTTTTCTTTCAACATAACATCTTATTACAAACCTCTATGTTCCACAGAGAAAGACACGACAAGTGTCACGCTGATTGGCTACAGCCAGGCATTCTAAGCAGAAAGCAATTATTCCTTGCATACAGGTATCTCAATGGTATACATCTCCCGATGACTCACTTATAATTACCCTATACCTATCGCTCGCTGCATGTTTAAACCCCCTCCACATCCGTGGGTGAGGCGTTCACTGGGTGGCTACCTATGCATGTGTGGGTTGATGGAGACACGAGACACCTGGGGTGCATGTGGCTGTTAACGATTCTCCTGTGCATTAACTTTCATTGTATTATTCTTATTGTATATTCTCTGTTACACAGGAACTTCAAGGCAAATCTACCTATTACATAACAAAAATACCCCTGAAGAAGCGGATCATTGAGACCGCGAAACATGTTGGGTTGATACCCGGTGTTTTCTGAATCACCGGTCTTTGTATGTTATATTGTATGTGCCTACAAGACAATATCTGTATGTATTTGATATACTGCTCTGCATTTTAACATTATATGTTCTACACTATGTCTCTTCTGTTTTTAAGACAATAATAAAATTTTTATTTTTTATACTTATGTTGTTTATCTATAACTAGCTACAGTACCGCTCAAAAATTCCACCAGCCCTCCACATTTTTTCCTCCTTTTCCTCTTTTTCTTTTCCCCTTTTTCTTGTTTCCCACTACGTCCCTGCCTCCCCTTCTTCCCCTGTTCCCATTCCCTTTCCCCCCCCCTTTTTTGTCTTTCCTCCCCTCCCCCCCTTCCCTCCCCCCTCTTCTCTTCCTCTTTCCATTTCCCAATTCTTTTCCCCCCTTTTCTCTCCTCCTATCTTTATGAAACACAGTCTTAGTGTTGGACCCCCACACCCGGGCCCTACACAGCCTGTCTTTCTTTATTAGTTCAACAGGGATGTTGGTACTTTTATATGTTTATACAACAAACACCCATCTTCTTAATAATAAAATATATTAAATATTAACAATTTTAATAATCCTTTTTTTTTACATTTGTGTAAGAGGGGGGCAAAATTAAAAATTAAATTTCCACTTTAATTAGTGCTGATTAGGTGGTTAGGGTAAAATAAATGTTAATAAGGGGTTTATTCGAAACAAATTTGAAAAAAAAAATGTATTAATATAAAAAATAACTGTATAAAATTGTATCAACCCAAGAAAGTAATGTATGTTGTTGTGTACGGTGCATTGGATGCGATATGAGATACCTCCGTAGAAGGATCAGAGATCCCGTCTATGGAAGTCAGGGTATATCTCATGTCCTAGGGTGACAACACTCATGCACTATCTATGGAGGAGCAGCACTGTCACCCTAGGAAGGGATTACAGAACATCTCCCCTCTCCTCATATAGTACAATGAGTGAGCGTTGTCACCCTAAGCCAGGAAGTGTGTTACTGGCCGGAACAGAAGGCAAAAAAAGAAAGAAGGCCTAAAAAAGAAAACGAATGCAGCCATCACATCTAAGGACCGGTAAGCTGCAATGTAGGACATTTTTGTTTGTCTTTAGATACTCTTTAAAGGAAATCTTCTGTAGCTCAGGAATAAGTAGGCAGCCGTTCCTTGCAAGTGAGGAGTTTTCATCTCACTGCTGGCATACTTCTTCCAGATTAGGAGTGTTTGGAGAGCCAGGAAACTAGCATTTTCAGAAGAAAAAGCCAGAAGCCCTCATAATACTATCAGGCGAGTCCTTTATACAGCAATGCAGATCCCATGCTCTGTTATACAGATTACCACCAAGGAGGGGAAATTACAGATTTGCACTTTGCATCAATATATAGAAAATCTCATTTATTTGTACACAGATATACAAACACCTCCGACACGTTTCGTGGCTTTTTTTTACCGCTTCTTCAGAAATGGCAGGCAGATGTTTTTCTTTGCCAGATTTAATCTTACTTGTAAATTGGAGTCGTATATTCGCTTGCAAATGTAATTAAAAAAATGTCTTCTTATTGGATCAAATACACCATGGTAAGGGTTTCTGCATAATTCACACAATGTGGTGGTGAACGTGTTTTTCTTTCTATCGTGCCAAGCCCCGTTTATAGCCAAACCCTTCCAAATGAGACACCCAAGTAGGTCTAGATCCAGATCTCGGGCCAATTGGGATATCCAAGTAGGTCTAGATCCAGGTCTGTGCCAATTGAGACACCCAAGTAGGTCTAGGTCCAATTGGGACACCCAATTAGGTCTAGGTCCAATTGGGACACCCAAGTAGGTCTAGATCCAGGTCTAGTTTCAATTGGGACATCCAAGTAGGTCTATATTCCAGGTCTATGTCCAATTGGGTCACCCAAGTAGGTCTAGGTCCAATTGGGACACCTAAATAGGTCTAGATCCTGGTATAGGTTCAATTGGCACACCCATTTAGGTCTAGGTCCAATTGGGACACCCAAGTAGGTCTAGATCCAGGTCTAGGGCCAATTGGGAAATCCAAGTAGGTCTAGATGCATGTCTATGTCTAATTAAGACACCCAAGTAGGTCTAGGTCCAGTTGGGACACCCAAGTAGGTCTAGATCCAATTCGGACACCCAATTAGGTCTAGATCCAGGTCTAGGTCCAATTGGACATCCAAGTAGGTCTAGGTCCAATTGGGACACCCAACTAGGTCTAGATTTAGGTCTAGGGCCAATTGGGAAATCAAAGTAGGTCTAAATGAAGGTCTACATCCAATTAAGACACCCAAGTAGGTCTAGGTCCAATTGAGACACCCAGGTAGGTCTAGATCCAGGTCTAGGTCCAATTGGGACATCCAAGTAGGTCTATATTCCAGGTCTAGGTCCAACTGGGACACCCAAGTAGGTCTAGGTCCAACTGGGACACCTAAATAGGTCTAGATCCAGGTATAGTCCCAATTGGGACACCTAAGTAGGTCTAGATCCAGGTCTAGGGCCAATTGGAACATCCAAGTAGGTCTAGATGCAGGTCTACGTCCAACTGAGACACCCAAGTAGGTCTAGGTTCAATTGGGACATCCAAGTAGGTCTAGATCCAGGTCTAGGTCCAATTGAGACAACCAAGTAGGTCCAGGTCCAATTGGGACATCCAAATAGGTCTAGATCCAGGTCTAGGTCCAATTGAGACACCCAAGTAGGTTTAGGTCCCGGGCTATGTCCAATTGGGACACCCAAGTAGGTCTAGGTCCAATTGGGACACCAGGAAAAGCCAGCATCCCTCATATTACTCTCAGACAGGCGAGTCCTTTAAGCAGTAAAAAAAATTTATTAATGTAAAAGGGAACATTGCACACCCCATGCTCTGTTATACAGATTACCACCAAGGAGGGGAGAATTTACAAATTGGCACATTGCATCAATATATGGAAAATCTCATTCATATTTGTACACAGATATACAAACACCTCCGGCAGGTTTCGTGGCTTTTTTGACCGCTTCTTTGCCAGATTTATCTTACTTGCACACTGGAGTCGTTGTATATCGGCTTGCAAATATATTTGAATTCTTCTACAGTAACTGGAACAAATACACTATGGTAAGGGTTTCTGCATAATTCACACACTGTAGTTTTAGAAGTGTTTTTCTTTCTACTGTGCAAGCCCCTTTCATGGCCAAACTCATCCAATTGGGACACCCAAGTAGGTCTAGATCCAGGTCTAGGTTCAATTGAGACAGGTAGGTTTAGCTCTAGGTCCAGTTGGGACACCAAAGTAGGTCTAGGTCCGACCGGGACACACAAGCAGGTCTAGGTCCAAGCGGGACAAACAAGCAGGTCTAGGTCCAAGCGGGACACTGAAGCAGGTCTAGGTCCAAGCGGGACACACAAGCACGTCTAGGTCCAAGCAGGACACACAAGCAGGTCTAGGTCCAAGCGGGACACACAAGCAGGTCTAGGTCCAAGCGGGACACACAAGCAGGTCTAGGTCCAAGCGGGACACACAAGCAGGTCTAGGTCCAAGCGGGACACACAAGCAGGTCTAGGTCCAAGCGGCACACACAAGCAGGTCTAGGTCCAAGCGGCACACACAAGCAGGTCTAAGTCCAAGCGGGACACACAAGCAGGTCTAGGTCCAAGCGGGACACACAAGCAGGTCTAGGTCCAAGCGGGACACACAAGTAGGTCTAGATCCAAGCGGGACACACAAGTAGATCTAGGTCCAAGCGGGACACACAAGTAGGTCTAGGTCCAACCGGGACACCCAAGTAGGTTTAGGTCCAATCGGGCACCCAAGAAGGTCTGGATCCAATTGGGACACCCAAGTAGGTCTGGGTCCAAATGGGACATCCAAGTGGGTCTGGGTCCAATTGGGACACCCAAGTAGATCTAGGTCCCCACTAGAGTTCACCTCACTTTCTATCCTGGGAATCACACAGGAAGTGAAAAGATCTCCCCAGCAAGAAAATTTCCTAATTATGGCTCTAACTCAGCCTCTCTGAACATTTTTTGCCCTAGAAGAAACCTTGCAATGATTTTCAGGTTTGGGGGAACCCCTGCTAAAACCATTTAATTGGGGGGTCAGTTGGAAGAATGCCCCTCCATTTAGACAGCCAACAAGATTATTGGTGTCACGCAGCTGGCCAAGTGATGTTAGCTCCAAAACTAAGAAGGCACCACCAAATGGGAGGTTAATCAGCCACACCTCAAGGAACCCCTAGCAACTCCTAAATGAACCTTGATCGAGAATGGCTACTCTAACCCTTTCCAAATCTATCGAAAGCCAAGATAACGTTGTAGCTCGAGTCGGGATTGTTAAAAAGTCAGACAATATTTTTGTTGCTGACCGTGTTGACAACCATTCCTCCTTTTTTTTGTACAGGAGTCACAGAGACAGGAAGTTAGGTAAAATCTCTCTAAAGGAGTCACAGACCAAAAAAACTGACAGTAATGTTTAAACTATATTTAACCACTTTGCCGACCACCGCAAGTACATATACTGCGGCGGTCAGAGTGACGTACCAGTACGTCACTAGCCTGTGAGGCCCTGGGGAGCGAGCGCGCGCCGCCGGAGGCGCGCTCCCGCGTGGTCACGGACCCCCCCGCGCGTGTGACCGGCGGGACCCGATGTCCGCCGCTAACTCAGCGATCGTCGGGGGAGAGGGAGAAAGGCAGGCGGCTTGTGTAAACAAGCTGCCTGTCATTCTCCCCTGTGTAGAAACCCTGATCATACGGTTCTACTATGTAGGACCGTTGATCATTGGTCCTACAGCTCTAGCCACAGCCAATCACAGTTAGAATCACGCCCCTAAGGACACAAACAGCCCCTCCCTCTCAAATAAAGTTAACCCCTTCACTGCCAGTGTAATTTTACAGTAACAATGAAAATGTTAAAAAAATTAGATTTTCACATTTTTTTGGGGGGGAATTTCATATAAAAAAAATGTGAAAAATATTGTTATTTTTGCAAAATTGACGCTCTTTTTTGTTTATAGCGCAAAAAGTAAAAATCACACAGGTGATCAAATACCACCAAAAGAAAGCTCTGTTTGTGGGAAAAAAAGGACGTCAAATTAGTTTAAGTACAGCGTCGCACGACCGCGCAATTGTCCATTAAAGTCACGCAGTGCCAAATCGCAAAATACCCCCTGGTCTTTCAGCAGCCAAATCCTCCGGGGCTTAAGTTGTTAAAAAATACCAGAAGCCAGCTGACAAATTTAGACAACACATATAAAAGGCAGATACAATTGAAGAACTACATGCAATTACCGTACCCACCTCACAGCGGAGTCTCCTTCCTGAAGTTAAACCCGCATGTGCGGCCCTCGAATTGCAGCTTGATGGCTTGTTTGAGGTGGAGCTGAGGGTCCATAGTGGTCATGGAGATAACTGGAGAGTTCAATGGACTTGGCGAGCCAGTTTGGTCCTTGGTACTACAAAACTGTGGGTCCTTGGTTATTCTATTGGGCGAGGACGCTTCATCTGCAGTTCTTTTAGGAGAGTATACAAAGTCCACAGGCTTTTTTGCAGAGTAGACTGGGTCCTCGCACCTTGAATGGGGCGACATAGAATTTGGAGGCTTATTTGGGGAATAAACAGGTTCCACATTTTTCTTGGAGGGGTTCACAGGAGAGGGACTTTTCTTTGGAGAAGACATAGAAGTCCCAATTATCTGGGGTGAAGGCACCGATTTCCCGGTTTTAACACCGAATTGCACAATATTTTTAGTGTTTTCTACAGAGTCCACAGTCTTTTTGTAGTAGAGTTCCCTCTCGGTGCCAGCTTGGCTTGAAGAGTATCCAGAACTCTTATTTTGGTCATCCCCGAGGTCTGCGGTCCTGCTGTAAGACCTGGGGCTGGCATTCCTGTTTGGAGGAGGCGCATAATCTCCTGCCTTGAAACGAGAATAGGTGGGACTTCCATATTTTGGGTTTGTGAGAATCCCGTTCCTTTTTAACTCACGGTCAGGGGAACTTGGGTTCTGAGAGGGTGCACCAACCATTTCTGATCTGACCCAGGCATTAGGTGAGCTGGAGGTCTGATCTAAGCCTGATGCAGCTGAAATTTGATTGGGTAAAAGTTCAGGGAGGACTTGGCCACTAAACATCCCGGTGAGGGCCACGGCTTGGCGTGAACGGCTGCGAGGAAGAGAGTGCTGCTGAACCTGCTGAGTAAAAGTCAGACTGTCTGCTGGCACAGTTGCCTGGGAGTGGTAGGTGGATGAGGTTAATATTGACCCTTTGGAGCTCTTTAGAGAGTTGTCCAGTGATTGGCTGCCTGTGGACACTGGAGAAAGGGTAGACCAGCTACCACCAGTTCCTTCCACTACTTTCTTATTAGTGTCTTTCTCTGGATGCTTTCCTATCAAGCCTTGGTATGGTGGAACGCCATGTTTCTCCAAGAGATTTACAATTGCCATGTGTCCACCTTTTGCTGCAACTCTTATTGGTGTGCGGCCATAGTGGTCTGCGTGGAAGGGGCTGGCCTTTCCCTCCTCTAGTAGCACCCGGGCCAGCTCTTCATGTCCCTCTTGAGCGGCAATACAGAGAGGGGTAGCACCTTGTGAACACTGCGCATCGATAAAAGCTCCATTCTCTAGAAGAAGTCGGGCAATATTGACATGCCCTCTCCATGCAGCACAGTGTAACGGAGTCCTCCTTTCCTTGTCGAGGGCATTGCAGTTGGCCTTGCCCTTTTGTAAAAGAATTCGTGCCATTTCCCAGTCTCCTTGCCAGCAGGAGGCGTGCAAAGCTGTGCGTTCCTCCGAGTCTCTTACCTCGGGGTTGGCTCCGTGGTCAAAGAAAATTTCGACCACGTCTGTCAGTCCTTGCAGAGCTAGCAGGTACAGTAGGGGCTTTCCGTGACTGGCCTTAACATCGGGATCTGCTCCTTTTTTCAGTAGTAATTTCACTGTGCCTTTGTGGCCCCCAGAAGAAGCAAAGCATAAAGCCGTCATTTGGTCACTTCCATGCTGGTCTACAGGGGACCCACGGTTAATCAGTAAGTCTACACAGCCTGTGTGCCCTTCCTGAGCTGCCAGCAAGAGTGGGGTGTTCCCCTCACGGTCTCTCATGCCCAGCTTGGCTCCTCCTTCTATCAGGGTGCGACAGGTGTTTTTACGTCCTTCACAGGCAGCCCAGTGCAGTGCAGTCCATCCCAGTATGTCTTCATGATTCTCATTAAGCCCCCTATCCAGTAAGACCTTGACGGCCTCTTCTCCTCCAGCAGCAGCAGATGCCAGGAGGAGTGCCGTCCTCCCCTCACTGTCCATAATGTCAGTTGCAGCACCCCACAGAAGCAGGACCCGCACCGTTTCAGCGTGGCCCCCTAAGGCGGCTGCAAGTAGTGGTGTCATATGACCTTTGCCAGGTCTATCAGGGTCAGCACCCGCCTCAAGCAGAAGCTCTGCCACCTCTTCTTTCCCCTCATAAGCAGCCACCAGTAGTGGTGTGACCCCTTCTTTATCTTCCAGCTCTGGATTTGCACCATGTTCCAACAGCAGAGATACCATCTCTGGATAAGCGTTCCCAGAGGGCATACACAGACAGGCTACGGCAAGGGCAGTCCGGCCCTCTAAATCACACAAATTCACATTAGCCCCAGATTCCAGCAAGAGTTCTGCCACTGTGCGATGGCCCATATATGCGGCAGCCATGAGGGGAGTCCTGCCCTCCACATCAGCCTGGTCTATCCCAGCTCCAGCTCTTAGCAGGGCCTTCGCCGGCCCCTCATGCCCTCCCCAGGCAGCTGCCCTGAGCGCGGTGCGTCCATCACAGCCAGAGATGTCAGGCTGAGCTCCAGCGGCAAGTAGTGCTTCCACCACCTCTGTGTGGCCTCCCCAAGAGGCAGCTCGCAGTGGAGTCCACCCCCGACTGTCCGTGTGATCATGACGAGCACCGTGTTGCAGAAGGAGCTCAACCACCCAGAGATGGCCCCGGTGAGCTGCCAGGCCTAGAGGGGTTTGCCCATCTTCATCTGTGGACTCTAGACTGGCTCCTCTGGAAATCATTAGGGTCACGGCTTCCAGATTCCCAGCATAGGCTGCTGCGGCCAGCAAAGTCCGTCCTGCTCGATCCCGTTTGTTGAGACTACCTCCACCGTCCAATAACATTTCCACAGAGCCACCACGCTCTAGGGTCCTTCTCAAGGCCCCGGAGTCTTCTACAGCCAAAACTCCATCTACTTTAGATCTGGCCAAGAGCAGCAGCTGCAAAACTTCTAGTTCTAGAGGAATGTCTGAGGCCAGGCAGTCCGACACGGGCACCCCAGTCCACAAAAGCCACAGAGCCAGGTGAGACGGATCTAGCCCTCGGAGATCTGACAGCAAGAGGTGCCTGGCGAGTTGTTGGACCTCGGCAGGGGACAGATCGGGCGCCCTTGTTGATAAACTCATGGCCAGCATACTGTGCCCCTCAGGTACGCTGCAGAGATACTTCTGTGTGCAGTACTTGACGTCCAGCAGCCACTCTGAGAAGCTGTGATGGAAGAGCACCAGCCAGCTCCGAGAGACCCCCGCTGGGCGAAGCAGGGAGGAAATGGACTCCAAGATCTTGTTAAAGTCCTCGGTGCTCCAACCTTTCATTTGTTTGGTCCACACTGCTCTGTGCAGCTGGGAAGGAGAGATCGGAGATGGTGATGCCAGGATGCCATTTAGCAGCGTCTGCACGTGGCAGAACTGGCGCCCGGAGAACAGGCGTTGGCACAGCCACAGGTATAGCCCATTCAGAGTGCCGGGGATATGGCGGACCTCTCGGAGGAGGATGGAGCCCTCGGACACTCCGTCCAGTACACGCTCCAGGTACAGGAAGCAGCCGTTGCTTTTTATGTGAAGCTGGTTGAGCATTTCGGCGGTGTCCAGGGTCAGGTGCTGCCGCAGAGTCTCCTCGCTGTCCAGGCGGCACAGGATGTACTGCTGAACGTCACGTACAATGTGCGCTTTGCGGAGGTCATCCAGGCACAGTCTCCGGAAACCTACAGAAAAAAAAAAAAAAAAGAACGATATTTAAGAATGTGATCTGCAAACCGCATCACCTATACTATGTGAATAATGTATATCCTATAATAAATGATACATGTGAAGGTATTCACAGTCACTGGGAATGAAAGACAGATACTTAATAGTTTGAATCGCTTCAAGTAAAACAGTAATATTTGTCAGCTATTTGATTTTGCACATGTTCATTAAAAGAGCTAATCACATTGGCTTCTATTCCATGTCCTGCAACGTCAGACAGGTTTTCCCTATTGTTTGTGTATTGAGATAATGTGTATTCCATTTTCCTTCAATGTAGGGGCGGACAGACTGTCATTGGCAGTCTTGTCCTATTGTCTGTTTTGAGATGGAATGTGTATTGTGTTAAGTCTGCCTGTCCCATTGTTAAATGTTAATGACCTCACATTGTTCTGTCTAGATGGCTAGATAATAAGTTCAGGTTAATTCTGTTTTTATATATAATTTCATCTGCATATGATAATGTAATCAGGCAGAGGGAAGGGATTGTGTACACTGTATGGGAGTGACTGAGTGTAAAACCCTGTTTTTATTGGATTGTGGATTTCATGTCCTGTTCCCCACAAGGTCCACCTGGGCGGTAACCTTGTGGGGGAAAACTGTATAAAGAGCAGCTGTACCATTAAACCTAGAGTTCTACTTCACCCTCAATCTAGAGTCCTGTCTCTTATTGGGGGAATCTGCTACAAGGGATCGCTATGCTCTTCACACTCCCTTGAATAATCACTAAGCTCTTGTAAAAGCTTGTTCCTGTTCCTGCTTCACTTTCTGGGGAAAGAGAGGTTCACCCACTGAAACCTGGAGCCCTGTCGTAGGTCCAGGGTGGGTAGGAGATGGCGAGACCCCAACCAAGCTGCGGCGGTTCGTGGGGTCTGAGGTGGTTATGGTGTCTGGTGGAGTGATTGGAGCCCTCGGGAAGCACTAGGAGCATCCGTCAATGGAGGTACCCAGTCGGGGTGCCAGTTGATCCGTTACAATACATAATATCTTATATATGCAATAAACAAGGAAGACTTGGGTAGCATTTAGACATGAACAGAAATTTGGGCGGCCAAAACATATCGGCCGAAAATGGTGATTTCAGCATTTTGCCGATAGAGAAAAAGGTGCCGATAATGGGGCCAAAACTGCATGCATAGGTCACGTGACAAATTGAGAAAAATCAACATTGAGTTATCACATTAGGGAGGGTAATCACAATCTTCACATGTTTCGCCTTGTCGGGTTCTTCAAGGGCTCAGAGGGGTGTGGTAAGAAAAAGTGATTCCTCCCACTGCGTTAATATGGTTTAATCAAAATATAGAATGATATAAAATTTAGAAAAATCAACATTGAGGTATCGCATTAGGGAGGGTAGTCACCATGCTGATGTATTTCACCTTATCTGCTTCTTCAAGGGCTTAGAGGGGTGTGGTAAGAAAAGGTGATCCCTACCACTGTGTGTATATAGTTTAATCAAAATATACAACGATCAAAATTTTAAAAAAAATCAACATTGAGGTATCACATTAGAGAGGGTAGTCACCACCTGACGTGTTTCGCCTTGTCTGCTTCTTCAAGGGCTCAGAGGAGTTTGGTAAGAAAAAGCTGAATGAATAGGAAATAGAATATGCCCCAGGAGAAACCAGAGAGATCTCTCCCACTGCGGTCATACACCAGATGGGCAAAGGATGGAAATTATCAGACGGATGTACAACAATGGGAAGGGAGAGAGAGAGAGAGAGAGAGAGAGAGAGAGAGAACCAACCCCCCACGCACCGCTGGGAGGGCCACAGCCAGAGTCCCAAATGGGAGGAGTGGCGTCAAAAACACATGGTTCAAAAGAGTATGTAACGTACTATTAGATGCACATCCAACACTGGAACAAATGGCCTATTCTGAAGGCATGTTGGTCTGTGAACAAGCTCTAATGGTCTCCTGCCTCGAGAAACATTTAAAGCAAAGCATCCATCCAGTTGTCTTGCCTTTTGAACCATATGTGTTTGACGCCACTCCTTTTATTTAGGACTGTGTCTGTGGCCCTCTCTGAGGTGCGTATGTAGGGGGGGGTTTTCACCCCCCCCATTGCTGTGCATACATCTGATGATTACCATCCCGTGCCCATCCCGTGTATGACCGCAGTGGAAGAGAGCTCTCTGGTTTCTCCTGGGACATATTCTATCTCATATCCATTCAACTTTTTCTTACCACAACCCTCTGAGACCTTGAAGAAGCAAACAAGGCGAAACACATGCCTAACATGATACCTCAATGGTGATTTTTCTCAATGTTTGATCTTTATATATTTTGAATATACCATATACACACAGTGGAAGGGATCACTTTTTCTTACCACACCCCTCTGAGCCCTTGAAAAATCTGACAAGGTGAATCGCGTCAGTATTGTGACTGCCCTCCCTAATGTGATACCTCAATGTTGATTTCAGGGGTGTTGAGGTTTGAAATATGAGCTGCATAAGATTTTGAGATAGACCTTTTTGGTTTGTAAAGGGATATGTATCCCTAACAAACATTTTTAATGAATTTTGTAACAATAAAATAACCTTTTTTCACTTCTGTCTGTGTTCATATTGTCATTCTGAGAGGGGGTCTCCACACCTTTAAAGTCCCACCCTTTTTTCTCTTGTTTCTTTTTTAAGCACTTTTGTGTTAACCGTGGATAAGACAGTGTCTAGGGAGAGTGTCTGCTAGAACTACGTGTCTAGGGAGAGCGTCTTCTAGAACTACGTGCCTAGGGAGAGTACCTACTAGAAATACGTGCCTAGGGAGAGCGTCTACTAGAACTACGTGTCTAGGGAGAGCGTCTACTAGAACTACGTGTCTAGGGAGAGCGTCTACAAGAACTACGTGTCTAGGGAGAGAGTCTACTAGAACTACGTGTCTAGGGAGAGCGTCTACTAAAACTACGTGTCTAGGGAGAGCGTCTACTAGAACTACGTGTCTAGGGAGAGCGTCTACTAGAACTACGTGTCTAGGGAGAGCGTCTACTTCAACTACGTGTCTAGGAGAGCGTCTACTTGAACTACGTGTCTAGGGAGAGCGTCTACTAAAACTACGTGTCTAGGGAGAGCGTCTACTAGAACTATGTGCCTAGGGAGAGCGTCTACTAGAACTACGTGCCTAGGGAGAGCGTCTACTAGAACTACCTTCCTAGGGAGAACGTCTACTAGAACTACATGTCTGGGGAGAGCGTCTCCTAGAACTACGTGTCTTGGGAGAGCGTCTTCTAGAACTACGTGTCTAGGGAGAGTACCTACTAGAACTACGTGTCTAGGGAGAGCGTCTCCTAGAACTACGTGTCTTGGGAGAGCGTCTTCTAGAACTATGTGTCTAGGGAGAGCACCTACTAGAACTACGTGTCTAGGGAGAGCGTCTACTAGAACTACATGTCTAGGGAGAGCGTCTCCCAAAACTACGTGTCTAGGGAGAGCGTCTACTAGAACTACATGTCTAGGGAGAGCGCCTTCTAGAACTATGTGTCTAGGGAGAGAGTCTACTAGAACTACATGTCTAGGGAGAGCGTCTCCCAGAACTACGTGTCTTGGGAGAGCGTCTCCCAGAACTACGTGTCTTGGGAGAGCGTCTCCCAGAACTACGTGTCTTGGGAGAGCGTCTCCCAGAACTACGTGTCTTGGGAGAGCGTCTCCCAGAACTACGTGTCTTGGGAGAGCGTCTACTAGAACTACGTGTCTAGGGAGAGCGCCTTCTAGAACTGTGTGTCTAGGGAGAGCGTCTATTAGAACTACGTTCCTAGGGAGAGCGTCTACTAGAACTACGTTCCTAGAGAGAGCGTCTACTAGAACTACGTTCCTAGGGAGAGCGTCTACTAGAACTACGTTCCTAGGGAGAGCGTCTACTAGAACTACGTTCCTAGGGAGAGCGTCTACTAGAACTACGTTCCTAGGGAGAGCGTCTACTAGAACTACGTTCCTAGGGAGAGCGTCTACTAGAACTACGTTCCTAGGGAGAGCGTCTACTAGAACTACGTTCCTAGGGAGAGCGTCTACTAGAACTACGTTCCTAGGGAGAGCGTCTACTAGAACTACGTTCCTAGGGAGAGCACCTTCTAGAACTATGTGTCTAGGGAGAACGTCTACTAGAACTACGTTCCTAGGGAGAGCGTCTTCTAGAACTACGTTCCTAGGGAGAGCGTCTACTAGAACTATGTTCCTAGGGAGAGCGTCTACTAGAACTACGTTCCTAGGGAGAGCGTCTACTAGAACTACGTGTCTAGGGAGAGCGTCTACTAGAACTACGTGTCTAGGGAGAGCGTCTACTAGAACTACGTGTCTAGGGAGAGCGTCTACTAGAACTACGTGTCTTGGGAGAGCGTCTACTAGAACGACGTGTCTAGGGAGAGCGTCTACTAGAACTACGTGTCTTGGGAGAGCGTCTACTAGAACTACGTGTCTAGGGAGAGCGTCTACTAGAACTACGTGTCTAGGGAGAGCGTCTACTAGAACTACGTGTCTAGGGAGAGCGTCTACTAGAACTACGTGTCTAGGGAGAGCGTCTACTAGAACTACGTGTCTAGGGAGAGCGTCTACTAGAACTACGTGTCTAGGGAGAGCGTCTACTAGAACTACGTGCCTAGGGAGAGCGTCTACTAGAACTACGTGCCTAGGGAGAGCGTCTACTAGAACTACGTGCCTAGGGAGAGCGTCTACTAGAACTACCTTCCTAGGGAGAACGTCTACTAGAACTACATGTCTGGGGAGAGCGTCTCCTAGAACTACGTGTCTTGGGAGAGCGTCTTCTAGAACTACGTGTCTAGGGAGAGTACCTACTAGAACTACGTGTCTAGGGAGAGCGTCTCCTAGAACTACGTGTCTTGGGAGAGCGTCTTCTAGAACTATGTGTCTAGGGAGAGCACCTACTAGAACTATGTGTCTAGGGAGAGCGTCTACTAGAACTACATGTCTAGGGAGAGCGTCTCCCAAAACTACGTGTCTAGGGAGAGCGTCTACTAGAACTACATGTCTAGGGAGAGCGCCTTCTAGAACTATGTGTCTAGGGAGAGCGTCTATTAGAACTACGTTCCTATGGAGAGCGTCTACTAGAACTACGTTCCTAGGGAGAGCGTCTACTAGAACTACGTTCCTAGGGAGAGCGTCTACTAGAACTACGTTCCTAGGGAGAGCGTCTACTAGAACTACGTTCCTAGGGAGAGCGTCTACTAGAACTACGTTCCTAGGGAGAGCGTCTACTAGAACTACGTTCCTAGGGAGAGCGTCTACTAGAACTACGTTCCTAGGGAGAGCGTCTACTAGAACTACGTTCCTAGGGAGAGCGTCTACTAGAACTACGTTCCTAGGGAGAGCGTCTACTAGAACTACGTTCCTAGGGAGAGCGTCTACTAGAACTACGTTCCTAGGGAGAGCGTCTACTAGAACTACGTTCCTAGGGAGAGCGTCTACTAGAACTACGTTCCTAGGGAGAGCGTCTACTAGAACTACGTTCCTAGGGAGAGCGTCTACTAGAACTACGTTCCTAGGGAGAGCGTCTACTAGAACTACGTTCCTAGGGAGAGCGTCTACTAGAACTACGTTCCTAGGGAGAGCGTCTACTAGAACTACGTTCCTAGGGAGAGCGTCTACTAGAACTACGTTCCTAGGGAGAGCGTCTATTAGAACTACGTTCCTAGGGAGAGCGTCTACTAGAACTACGTTCCTAGGGAGAGCGTCTACTAGAACTACGTTCCTAGGGAGAGCGTCTACTAGAACTACGCTCCTAGGGAGAGCGTCTACTAGAACTACGCTCCTAGGGAGAGCGTCTACTAGAACTACGCTCCTAGGGAGAGCGTCTACTAGAACTACGCTCCTAGGGAGAGCGTCTACTAGAACTACGTTCCTAGGGAGAGCGTCTACTAGAACTATGTGTCTAGGGAGAGCGTCTACTAGAACTACGTGTCTAGGAAGAGCGCCTTCTAGAACTAAGTGTCTAGGGAGAGCGTCTACTAGAACTTCGTGTCTGGTCTCGGGAGATTTGCATACATCATGCATGCCACAGGGATACTATTCTCCCATGCTCACCTGTAAACATCCTGGTGACGGTCTTGTTTTGCCTCCGTGCCGTGCACACCAGCAGCAGCCATGGTGGGAACAGCTCATGGTGACTGGCCAGCAACTCTGCGATGGTACAGCTGGACTCTGCCCCAAATCCATCTGAACGACAACAGCAGCAAGTCTCATCTACAGAATCCACCAGCAGCAAGAGGTTCTGGGAAGGAGGAGGAATCTCTGTCAGTGGCAAGAGGACCAGCCTGCAATAAGAACACGTCAGTAAATAGACCAGCCCACCATGAGGATACCTACAAACCATCCTGCAAAGAAACCGTGTCAGTAAATAGAGGACCAGCCCACCATGAGGACACCTATCAACCAGCCTGCAAAGAATCCACATCAATAGAGTATCAGCCTGCAATGAGGACAGGTCAGTAAATGAAGAACCCACCTACAATGAAGACACCTATCAACCAGTCTGCAAAGATGCTACATCAAAAAACAAAGGACCAGTCTGCAAGGAGGCCATATGTCAGTAAAGTGAGGACCAGCCCATTACAAAGACACCTATCAACCAGCCTAAAAAAAATCCACATCAATAATTGGAGTATCAGCCTGCAATGAGGACAGGTCAGTAAATTAGGTGTCCTCATTGTAGGTAAGTTCCTATCAACTTGTCTGCAAAAATGCTACATCAAAAAATTAAAGACCAGCCTGCAAGGAGGCCATATGTCAGTAAATCAGCGCATCATGAGGACACCACACCTATTAACCATCCTGCAAAGAAGATGTCATGTCAATAGATAAAGGACTAGCCCACCATGAGGACACCTATCAACCAGCCTGCAAAGGTGCTACACCAAAAAATGAAGGACCAGTCCTGCAAGGAGGGCATATGTCAGCGAACGGAGGACCAGCCCACTACGAGGACACCTGACAACCAGTCTGCAAAGGTGCCACATCAGAAAATAGATGATCAGCCTGCAATGAAGACATATGTCAGTAAATGAAGAATCCACCCACAATCAGGATACCTATCAACCAGCTTCCAAAGAACCTGCCAAAAATGAGGACACCCGTCAACCAGCTTGCAAAGATGCTACATCAAAAAATGAAGGACCAGACCGGCCTGCAAGGAGGAGATATGTCAGTGAAGTGAGGACCAGCCAATCTTGGGGACACTCATCAACCAGCCTGCAAACAAGTCACACCAATAAATGATCAGCCTGCAATTAGGACACGTCAGTAAATGAAGAACCTGCCCACAATAAGGGCACCTATCAACCAGCCTGCAAAGATGAAAGGAATTGCAAGAAACCTTGCAATGAGGACATACAAGTGCATCTCATAAAATTAGACTATCATCAAAATTTTAATTTATTTTAGTAATTCAACTCAAAAAGTAAAAAACTCATCACAGACTGTGGAAAATGTTGCATTTCATTTGGAAATCAAGGTCCCAGAGTCTGGAGGAGGAGTGGAGAGGCATCCAAGTTGCATGAGGTCCAGTGTGAAGTTTCCACAGTCAGTGATGATTTGGGGAGCTGAGTCATCTGCTGGTGTTGGTCCACTTTGTTTTATCAAGTCCAAAGTCAGCGCAGCCCTCTAGCAGGAAATTCTAGAGCTCTTCATGCTTCCCTCTGCTGACCAGCGTTATGGAGATGCCGATTTCATTTTCCAGCAGGACTTGGCACCGCCCACACTGCCAAAACTACCAATACCTGGTCACATGACCATAGTATCACTGTGCTTGATTGGCCAGCAAACTCGCCTGACCTAAACCCCATAGAGAATCTGTGGGGAATTGTCAAGAGGAAGATGAAAGACACCAAACCCAACAATGCAGAGGCGCTGAAGACCGCAATCAAAGCAACCTGGGCTTCCATACCCCCTCAGCAGTGCCACAGGCTGATCCCCTCCATGCCACGCCGCATTGATGCAGTAATTCATGTGAAAGGAGCCCCGACCAAGTATTGAGTGCATCCTATACTGTACATGGACAGACTTTTCACTAAGCCAACATTTCTCTATTAAAAATCCTTTTTTTATTGGTCTGGTCTTATGTAATATTCTAAGTTTCTGAGATAGAGAATTTTGGGGTGTCACTAGCTGTAAGTCATAATCATTAAAATTAAAAAAAAAAATAAATGCTTGAAATATATTACTTTGTGTGTAACACATCTAAAATATAGGAGTTCCACTTTTTGAATCGAATTACTGAAATAAATGACCTTTTTGATGATATTCTAATTTAATGAGATGCACCTGTATGTAAGTGACCCAAGAACCAGCCCACCATGAGGATACCCATCAACCAGCCTGCAAGGAAGCCATGTCAATAAATGGAAGACCAGGCCACCATGAGGACACCCATCAACCAGCCTGCAAGGAAGCCATGTCAATAAATGGAAGACCAGGCCACCATGAGGACACCTATCAACCAGCCTGCAAGGAAGCCATGTCAATAAATGGAAGACCAGGCCACCATGAGGATACCCATCAACCAGCCTGCAAGGAAGCCATGTCAATAAATGGAAGACCAGGCCACCATGAGGACACCCATCAACCAGCCTGCAAGGAAGCCATGTCAATAAATGGAAGACCAGGCCACCATGAGGATACCCATCAACCAGCCTGCAAGGAAGCCATGTCAATAAATGGAAGACCAGGCCACCATGAGGACACCTATCAACCAGCCTGCAAGGAAGCCATGTCAATAAATGGAAGACCAGGCCACCATGAGGATACCCATCAACCAGCCTGCAAGGAAGCCATGTCAATAAATGGAAGACCAGGCCACCATGAGGACACCCATCAACCAGCCTGCAAGGAAGCCATGTCAATAAATGGAAGACCAGGCCACCATGAGGACACCCATCAACCAGCCTGCAAGGAAGCCATGTCAATAAATGGAAGACCAGGCCACCATGAGGCATCTATCAACAAGCTTGCAAAGAAGCCACGTCAATAAATGGAGGATAAGCTGGCGGCAAGGACACGTCAGTAAATGAAGAACCCACCCACAACGAGGATACCCATCAACCAGTGATGGCCTTGCCTAGAATGAGGACATATGAAAGTAAACCGAGCACCACCCAGCAACCAGGTCTTATGCAGGTAAATTTGGAATAGGGATAGACTGATTATCGGCAAGGCCGATAAGCACTTTCCCCGATATATCGGTATCGGCCCCGGAAATGGCTGATATTGCTGATATTTTTGTGACATCATTCTGCCTTCTTAGGCCGCCTCCCTCGCCTTGGACAGCCTTGTCTGGAGTCGGGACTAGTCTCGCGGGAGTGTATCAAAGCCATACATCCACCCACAGCAGCCTGGTGCCAGCCAGCCACCCACATCCACAGGCCCTGTACCAGCCAGCCACAGGCACTGTACCAGCGACCTACAGGCACTGTACCAGCCAGCCAGCCAGCCACAGGCACTGTACCAGCGACCTACAGGCACTGTACCAGCCAGCCACTCACAGGCCCTGTACCAGCCAGCCAGCCATAGGCACTGTACCAGCCAGCCACAGGCCCTGTACCAGCCAGCCAGCCACTCACAGGCCCTGTACCAGCCAGCCACAGGCCCTGTACCAGCCAGCCAGCCACTCACAGGCCCTGTACCAGCCAGCCAGCCATAGACACTGTACCAGCGAGCCAGCCATAGGCACTGTACCAGCGAGCCAGCAAGCCACCTTCAGGCCCTGTACCAGCCAGCCAGCCATAGGCACTGTACCAGCGAGCCAGCCATAGGCACTGTACCAGAGAGCCAGCAAGCCACCCACAGGCCCTGTACCAGCCAGCCAGCCATAGGCAGTGTACCAGCGAGCCAGCAAGCCACCCACAGGCCCTGTACCAGCCAGCCAGCCATAGGCACTGTACCAGCGAGCCAGCAAGCCACCCACAGACCCTGTTCCAGCCACGCACAGGCACTGTACCTGCCAGCCAGACATAGGCACTCTACCAGCCACCCACAGGCACTGTACCAGCCAGCCAGCCACCCACAGGCACTGTACCAGCAAGCCACCCACAGGCACTGTACAAGCAAGCCAGCAAGCCACCCACAGGCCCTGTTCCAGCCACGCACAGGCACTGTACCTGCCAGCCAGACATAGGAACTCTACCAGCCACGCACAGGCCCTGTACCAGCCAGCCAGCCACCCACAGGCCCTGTACCAGCCAGCCACAGGCACTGTACCAGCCAGCCAGCCACCCATAGGCCCTGTACCAGCCAGCCACCCACAGCACCTGTGCCAGCCACCCACCCACCCACCACAGGGTGCCAGACAGCCAGCCACCCACCACAGGGTGCCAGCCAGCCACCCACAGACAGAATGCCAGACAGCCAGCCACCCACAGGCCCTGTACCAGCCAGCCACAGGCACTATACCAGCCAGCCACAGGCACTGTACCAGCCAGCCGTCCACAGGCCCTGTACCTGCCAGCCACCCACCTACCACAGGGTGCCAGCCAGCCAGCCATCCACCACAGGGTGACAGCAAGCCAGCCATCCCCCACAGGGTGCCAGACAGCCAGCCACCCACCCACCACAGGGTGCCAGAAAGCCAGCCACCCACCACAGGTGGTCAGACAGCCAACCACCCACCACAGGGTGCCAGCAAGCCAGCCATTAAGTATTAAACAAAAATTAATATGCTCAGTACCAGCAAGCCACCCACAGGCACTGTACCAGCAAGCCACCCACAGGCACTGTACCAGCCAGCCAGCCATAGGCACTCTACCAGCCACCCACAGGCCCTGTACCAGCCAGCCAGCCACCCACAGGCCCTGTACAAGCCACCCACAGGCACTGTACCAGCAAGCCACCCACAGGCACTGTACCAGCCAGCCAGCCAGCCAGCCATAGGCACTCTACCAGCCACCCACAGGCCCTGTACCAGCCAGCCAGCCACCCACAGGCCCTGTACCAGCCAGCCACAGGCACTGTACCAGACAGCCAGCCATCCATAGGCCCTGTACCAGCCACCCACCCACCCAACACAGGGTGCCAGACAGCCAGCCACCCACCACAGGGTGCCAGCCAGCCACCCACAGACAGGATGCCAGACAGCCAGCCACCCACAGGCCCTGTACCAGCCAGCCACAGGCCCTGTACCACCCAGCCACAGGCACTGTACCAGCCAGCCGTCCACAGGCCCTGTACCTGCCAGCCACCCACCTACCACAGGGTGCCAGCCAGCCATCCACCACAGGGTGACAGCAAGCCAGCCATCCCCCACAGGGTGCCAGACAGCCAGCCACCCACCCATCACAGGGTGCCAGACAGCCAGCCACCCACCACAGGTGGTCAGACAGCCAACCACCCACCACAGGGTGCCAGCAAGCCAGCCATTAAGCATTAAACAAAAATTAATATGTTCAGTACCAGATTTGTGTCAAAAAATATCTTTATTTTTCAAAACTTTAAATGTACAAAATATCGGGCCATATCGGCCGATACCGATACGTTGTGACCAGCCCTGAAAAAACGATATCGGTCTATCCCTAATTAGGAACCACTAAGCAATGCGACTAGATATCAGTATAAGGAAGACGAGCCTGTAATGAGCCCACGAGTCAATGAGGGATCACCCTATTAGATGGCCACGTGCCAGGAAATGTAGACTCTACATCACTAGAACATGTCATTGAAGGCCCCTCTAAGGCAACAAAACTACACGGAAATCAGACAACACATCAGTAAGGTCATCCCACCACAAGACAGGTCAAAAAAGGAACCCACGCAGCAAGAACAAAACAATACCCAGAGGCCTGCCCGAAACAATATATAATGCCAGGAACTAAAGACCACCTGGCAGCAGAAATGACGTCAGTAGGCTCATTCAGCAAGAAGAGAAGCCATTATTAGGCTCTCCGATCGGCCTTCACACCAGCATCTCAGCAAGGATCACCCTCAAAAAAAGGAAAACGCGTCAGTAAGGCTACAAAACACCGCAAAGGTTCTCCTGAACAAGGCTCCACATTAGTTACCCGAGAACACTTTGAGAAAAAACAACACGACCCGTCCTGCAGACCATTCCACGCGTTCCGTAAACCTTATCATTAAACTTCTCTTATTTGCTCCCTTTTGCCTTGTTATCTCTTCCCGTTGGCAAGGGCCGGCATTTGAAGAGATCGCAAGGCTAGAGGTGCTACATGGGCTTTCAGATCATGTGATCGGCTATGACAGCAATCACATGATTAGAAGCCCGGCTCTCAACTGTCACTAGTTTACCAGAAGATGTTGGCGACAGCGCGGTCACAGTGCTGGGGCGTTAAATTGAGCATGCTCTCAGCACAACAAAGTGACCCATTCCAAAGGCATGTATGTGGCAGGTCTGCCACATACACTATATTACCAAAAGTATTGGGACGCCGGCCTTTACACACACATGAACTTTAATGGCATCCCAGTCTTAGTCCGTAGGGTTCAATATTGAGTTGGCCCACCCTTTGCAGTTATAACAGCTTTGACTCTTCTGGGAAGGCTGTCCACAAGGTTTAGGAGTGTCTATGGGAATGTTTCATCATTCTTCTAGAAGTAAATTTGTGAGGTCAAGCACTGATGTTGGACGAAAAGGCCTGGCTTGCAGTAATTCATCCCAATGGTGTTCTATCGGGTTGAGGTCAGGACTTTGTGCAGGCCAGTCAAGTTCCTCCACCCCCAAACTTGCTCATTAATGTCTTTATGGACCTTGCTTTGTGCACTGGTGTGCGGTCATGTTGGAATAGGAAGGGACTGTCCCCAAACTGTTCCCACAAAGTTGGGAGCATGAAATTGTTCAAAATGTCTTGGTATGATGACACCTTAAGAGTTCCCTTCACTGGAACTAAGGGGCCAAGCCCAACCCCTGAAAAACAACCCCACACCATAATCCCCCCTCCACCAAATGATTTGGACCAGTACACAATTAACTTACACAATATACAGATTACAGGTACACTACAGATCCTCAGGGGTGGGGCCACAGAGTTACAGAAATAGCATACACTACATGTTTGTGGGGTGGAATCATACAACTTTCAGATAAACATTATAGACCCTCAGGGGGAGGTGCCACACAACTTACAGGTATACTGCAGATCCACAGGGGTGGGGCCACAGAGTTACAGAAATAAGATACACTACATGTCTGTGGGGTGGAATCATACAACTTTCAGATAAACATTATAGAGAATTCAGTATAGACCCTGAGGGGAGGTGCCACACAACTTACAGTTATACTGCAGATCCTCAGGGCTGGGGCCACAGAGTTACAGAAATAAGATTCACTACATGTCTGTGGGGTGGAATCATACAACTTTCAGATAAACATTATAGAGAATTCAGTGTAGACCCTCAGGGGAGGTGCCACACAACTTACAGGTTCACTACAGATCCTCAGGGGTGGGGCCACAGAGTTACAGAAATAAGATACACTGCATGTCTGTGGGGTGGAATCATACAACTTTCAGATAAACATTATAGAGAATTCAGTGTAGATCCTCAGGGGAGGTGCCAGACAACTTACAGGTATACTGCAGATCCACAGGGGTGGGGCCAGAGTTACAGAAATAAGATACACTGCATGTCTATGGGGCGAGATCATACAGCCTGCAGATACACAATATAGAGATTTCCTTTCTGACCCTCAGGGACAGTGTTACACAATTTACAGATTACAGGTACAGATTCTCAGGGGTGGGGGCTACAGAGCAGAAAGAAGATACACTGCATGTCCTTGGGATGGGATCATACAGCCTACAGATAGCAGGTACACAACATAATAGAGGTTTCATTACTGACCCGCAGGGGCGTTGCAATACAATTTTAGATGAAGGTGGGCATACAAAGTCGACAACTAACAGATATACTAGAGAACCTCAGGGGTGGGAGCACTATTTCCTCACCTTTTGAATATCTCGTTCAGATCACCCTTACAAGCATTGGTGTCGGCCTCTCCCCGGTAGCCTTTGATGAGCGAGCTGTGGCGGAGTTGGCGTGCCAGGCTCTGTATGAAGTGCAGTGGGTCCAAACTGGCATGCGCGTGCGCCTGACAGAAGTGGTGTGCCAGGACACAGGAACCGAGGCGAGAGTTCTTCCCTGCCTCTGAAGACGGCCAGAGGATCTCCGTAGACAAGGCCGTCTTCCCTGCGCCAGGGGCCCCTGTGATTAGGATACCAGGGGCCCGCGCTCCCCCCAGCCCCTCCAGACAGTGTTGAAGCCTCTGTAAGACCCATTCTCGGCAGTAGAAAGGACGACCCCGCAGATCACTAGCCGTCATCTCTGCAGATGGTGACAGGCCATTGGCGGATGGAGCATCACGGGAAGGTAGGGCCGGAGTCCAGTGCCCAGGTTTTAGGATCCAGTGGGTGGCGGCATACAGACTGATCTGGGAAGGGGAATATAAAATACAGGTATCAGTCACCTGACCAACACTGATCATAATATAACACCACAGAGGGCATAATTAATGAACATAAAATTCTGTTCTTGTTCCGCCCCTCACTGCTTCCTCAGGGGAGGGGCGTATTAATATTTTACTGATCTATTGATCTGATTTGGCAGGTATGGGAGATGTATATTGATGAAGACATCTAGGGGGTGGCTATAGGTTGGGTATTCACTTATTGGTTGGTACATCTGGTTAAGTAGGTAGGTCTTGGCAAGGTTTTTTATACTGCATAGTTCTGGGTGGGTAGCTAGGTCTAAATGGGATATTTATACATGGGTTGGTAGATCTAGGTAGGTAGGTGGGCTTAGGCCAGGTAGTCATACATTGGCTGGTAGATTTGCGTGGGTACGTGGGTTTAGACAGGGTAATCATTCATTGGTTGATCTGGGTAAGCAGGTGGGACTACACAAGGCATTCATATATTAGTTGGTACATATGGGTAGGTAGGTGGATCTAGATGGGGTATTAATACATTGTTTGGTAGATCTGGGTGGGTAGGTGGGTCTAGGCCAAGTTTTCTTACATTGGTTTGTAGATCTGGGTAGGTAAGTGGGTCTAAACTAGGTATTAATTGGTTAATAGGTATGGGTGAGAAGGTGGCTATAGGTGAGGTTTTCATACTTTGATTGCTAGATCTGGGTGGGTAGGTGGGATATTTACACCTTGGTTGGTAAATCAGGGTAGGTAGGGGGGGGGGTCTAGGTGGGGTATTTTATTTGGTACATCTCGGTAGGTAGGTTGGTCTGGGCAGGAGATTTATGCATCGCTTTGGAGGATCTGGGTGGGTAGGTGGGTCTAGGCGGGGTATTCATACATTGGTAAATCTTGCTGGGCAGGGGGGGTTAAGGTGGAATATTAATACATTGGTCAGTAGATATAGGAGGGTAGGTGGGTCTAGGCCAGGAATTCATATATTGTTTGGTAGATCTTGGTAGGTAGCTGGGTCTAGGCAGGGTATTCATACATTGGGTGGTGGATCTGGGTGGGGAGATGGATCTAGGTGGGGTATTCATACATTGGTTGGTAGATCTGGGTGGGTAGGTGGGGTATTCATACATTGGTAGGTAGCTCTGGGTGGGTAGGTGGATCTAGGCAGGGTATTTATACATTGGCTGGTAAATTTGGGTGGGTAGGTGGAACTAGGTGGGGTATTCATACATTGGCTGGTAGATCTGGGTGGGTAGGTGGGGCATTTATACATTGGTTGGTAGATTCGGGTGGGTAGGTGGATCTAGGCAGGGTAGTCATACATTGGCTGGTAGATATGGGTGGGTAGGTGGGGTATTCATACATTGGTTGGTAGGTGGATCTAGGTGGGAGTATTCATACATTGGCTGGTAGATATGGATGGGTAGGTGGATCTAGGTGGGGTATTCATACATTGGTTGGTAGATATGGATGGGTAGGTGGATCTAGGTGGGGTATTCATACATTGGTTGGTAGAGCTGGATGGCTAGATGGATCTAGGTGGGGTATTCATACATTGACTGGTAGCTCTGGTTGGGTAGGTGGATCTGGGTGGGGTATTCATACATTGGTTGGTAGGTGGGTCTAGCTGGGGTAGTCATACATTGGTTTGTATATCTGTGTGGGAAGGTGGGTCTAGCTGGGGTAGTCATACATTGGTTGTTAGATTTGGGTGGGACTAGGTGGGGTAGTTATACATTGGTAGGTAGCTCTGGGTGGGTAGGTGGATATAGGCAGGGTATTTATACATTGGCTGGTAAATTTGGGTGGGTATGTGGAACTAGGTGGGGTATTCATACATTGGCTGGTAGATCTGGGTGGGTGAGTAGGTGGGGCATTTATACATTGGTTGGTAGATCCGGGTGGGTAGGTGGATCTAGGCAGGGTATTCATACATTGGCTGGTAGATATAGGTGGGTAGGTGGGGTATTCATACATTGGTTGGTAGGTGGATCTAGGTGGGGTATTCATACATTGACTGGTAGATCTGGGTGGGTAGGTGGATCTGGGTGGGGTATTCATACATTGGTTGGTAGGTGGGTCTAGCTGGGGTAGTCATACATTGGTTTGTATATCTGTGTGGGAAGGTGGGTCTAGCTGGGGTAGTCATACATTGGTTGTTAGATTTGGGTGGGACTAGGTGGGGTAGTTATACATTGGTTGGTAGATCTGTGTGGGTAGGTGGGTCTAGGTGGGGTAGTCGTACATTGGTTGGTAGATCTGGGTGGGTAGGTAGGTAAGTTTAGGTGGGGTAGTAATACATTGGTTGGTAGATCTGGGTGGGTAGGTGGGTCTGGCTGGGTAGGTGGGTCTGGGTGGAGTAGTCATACATTGGTTAGTGGGTCTGGGTGGGTAGGTGGGGTACTGATATAGTAATCAGAAGATTTAGATTGGTGGGTATAGTGATGTATTTATTGGTAGATCTGGGTGGGCAGTATAGAACGTGTATTGATATTCATTGATAGATCAGGATGTGCAGGTGCGGGAACGTATTGATATATTGATGGGTAGATATCAGTAGAAAGGTATAGGAGGAGTATTGATACCCTAATTAGTAGAGATGGGTAGGTGGTATACAATGAGTATTAAGTTATTGATTGATAGATCTGAATGTGCTGGCATAGGAGGTGTATTGATATACTGATTGATAGATCTGGATAGGCTTGCATATGAGGTGTATTGATATATATTGATTGATAGATCTGGATGTGCTGGTATAGAAGGTGTATTGATATACTGATTGATAGATCTAAATGTGCTGGCATAGGATGTGTATTGATATATTGATTGATAGATCTGGATGTGCTGGTATAGAAGGTGTATTGATATATTGATTGATGGATCTGCTGGTATAGAAGGTGATTTGATATATTGTTTGATAGATCTGAATGTGCTGGCATAGGTGGTGTATTGATATATTGAAAGTCATATGTAAAGGTATGAGGGATTTATTGATACCTTCATTGATTAGGTCTGGATGTACAGATATAAGAGGTGTATCGATAGATTGATAGATCTGGGTGGGTGGTAAAGAAGGTGTATTGATTTATTGATCAGTAGATCTTAGTGGGTGGTATAGGAGGTGTATTGATAGATCTGGGTGGGTGGTAAAGAAGTTGTATTGATTTATTGATCAGCAGATCTCAGTGGGTGGTATGGGAGGTGTAATGATTGATAGATTTGGGTGGGTAGTATAGGAAGTATATCAATTGATAGATCTGGGTGCGCAGGTAAAAAAGGGGTCCTGATACACTGATCAGCAGATCTGCATGTACAGGTATCAGAGGTGTATTGATATATTGATCCATATATCTGCATATACAGGCATTAAAATTATATTGATCAGCAGATGTGGGTGGTATAGGAAGTTTATAAATATATTGATCAGCAGATGTGGGTGGGTGGGTGGTATAGGAAGTGTATTGATATATTGATTGATAGATTTTGGTAGCTGGAATAGGAAATGTATTGATTGATAGACCTGGTGCGCAGGTACAAAGGGGTACTGGTAAATTGATCAGCAGGTCTGTATAGGGAGGTATATTGATTGATAGATCTGGGTGGGCAGGTAGAGAAGGGGTATTGATATATTGATTAGTAGTTCTGTAGGTATGTATAGATGGTTTATTGATTGATAGATCTTGGTGGACAGGTAGAGAAGAGGTATTGATATATCGGTTGTTAGACCTGAGGGTGTAGATACAGGATCGGTATTGATAATTAGACCTGGATGGCGGAGAGTGACAATATTGATAAGGACAGGGACTGGCAGCTCTGGGTGGGCTCGGTGCCGTCGCAGTGACGCCAGTATGCCACGCTGATATATGGTTTTATGGTCCCAGCAGATGTTTCTGTCACCTCTGGGGTCATAAACAGTTAAGAAGCAGCAGCAGCGATGGCAGGAAGTGCTCAGCAGACAAGACCAGACCCGTTCTGCAGACACACGTCAAGACATTCGGCCAGAGGGTGAGGAGGCGTGGGAGGGCGTGTAGGGTGTGACACCAGGAGATAGACGGTGCCAGGGTCACCAGAGTGACAACATATTATACCGGGGTCACTGAACCCACCAGAGTATTCCAGGCTTACAGGAGGACAACTGTCACTGCACAGAGGAAAGTGTACTGAGAACTGTCTGTCCTGCCCAACAGCCAATCACAATCACTTTCATTCTCTAACCGAGGAATCCGAGGCATGCTTAACTCTGATCAGTACAGACAGTCCTCAGTACTGACACTGTCATACAGAAGAAGTACAGAAAAGGGTTAATAGCTGGACAACAAAAGGGCAGAAGGCTGCAGAGGGGCATATAGGAAGGAGGGGGGAAGGGGGTATAAGAGGAAGTGGAGGGGTATCAGTAAGGATGGGGTTAAAGGGGCAGTTATACAGAGGCAGGTATGGTGGGGGTAGTGGGGGTATAGAATGGCATGGTGGGGTAGTAGAGGGGAGGGGCAGTTGGAGAAGATATGGGTATGATGGGGTAGTAGAGGGGTAGAAAATGGCATGGTGAGGTAGTGGGGGTATAGAATGGCATGGTGGGGTAGTAGAGAGGTAATTGGAATAGAAGGGGGTATGGTGGGGTAGTGGGGGGTATAGAACGGTATGGTGGGGTAGTATAGAGGAATAGAATGGCGTAGAGGGGTAGTATGGGTATAGAATGCCATGATGGGGTAGTGGGGGTATAGAATGTCATGGTGGGGTAGTGGAGGGAAGGGGTAGTTGGAGAAGATATGGGTATGGTGTGGTAGTAGAGGGGTAAAAAATAGCATGGTGGGGTAGTGGGGGTATAGAATGGCATGGTGGGGTAATAGAGAGGTAGTTGGAATAGAAAGGGGTATGGTGGGGTAGTGGGTGATATAGAACGGTATGGTGGGTTAGCATAGAGGAATAGAATGGCGTAGAGGGGTAGTATGGGTATAGAATGCCATGATGGGGTAGTGCGGGTATAGAATGGCATGGTGGGTAGTAGAGAGGTAGTTGGAATAATTAAGGGTATGGTGGGGGAAATAGCACGGCATGGTGGGGTAGTATAGGGGAATATAATAGCATGGCGGGCAGTAGAGGGGTAGTGGGGGTATAGAATGCCATGGTGGGCTAGTAGAGGGGTAGTTGGAATAGATAGGGGTATGCTGGGGTAGTAGGGGTATAGAATGGTATGGTGGGGTAGTAGAGGGGTAGTTGCAAAAGATAGGGGTATAGTGGGGTAGTGGGAGGTATAGAATGGCATGATGGGGTAGTAGAAGGGTAGTGCGGTCCAGAATGCCATGGTGGGGTAGTAGAAGGGTAGTGGTGCAGAATGCTATTGTGGGGTAGTGGGGGTACATAATGCCATGGTGGGGTAGTGGTGGTACATAATGCCATGGTGGGGTAGTGGGGGTATAGAATGGCATTGTGGGGTAGTAGAGGGGTAGTTGCAATAGATAGGGGTATGGTGGGGTAGTGGGGGGTATAGAATGGCATGATGACGTAGTAGAAGGGTAGTGGGGTCCAGAATGCCATGGTGGGGTAGAGAATGCCATGTGGGGTACTGGGGGTATAGAATGCCACAATGGATTAATAGTGAGGTATTAAAGTAGATGGGGCATGGTGGGGGAAGCAGTAGATTAGTTGGGGTATGGTGAGGGTAGTAGTAGAGCAGTGGGGGTAGTGGTGGAGTGGACGGGGGAGGGGGGGAGTAGTAGAGTAGTAGTAGAGTATATAGGGGGAGTAGTAGTAGAGTAAAAAGGGGGGGGGAGTAGTACTAAAGTAGTGAGGGTAGTAGTGGAGTAGATGGGGGGGGGGGGGAGTGGTAGTAGCGTGGATGGGGATAGAAGTAGTAGAGTAGATGAGGGGAGGTATAAGTAGCGTAGTGGAGTGGATTGGGGGGGGGGGGGGAGTAGTAGTAGAGTAGATGGGTGGATGGGGGGAGTAGTAGTAGAGTAGATGGGGGGAGTAGTAGTAGAGTAGATGGGGGGTAGTAGTAGAGTAGTGTGGGGGGGGGGGGAGTAGTAAAGTACAGAAGTGTGGGTAGCAGTGGAGTAGATGGGGGGAGTAGTAGTACAGTAGATGGGGGAGTAGTAGTGGTAGTACAGTAGATGGGGGGGGAGTAGTAGTGGTAGTACAGTAGATGAGGGGGGGGTAGTAGTACAGTAGATTGGGGGGAGTAGTACAGTAGATGGAGAGGAGTATTAGTAGTACAGTAGATGGGGGGGGGGGTAGTAAAGTAGATGGGGCGTAATAGTAGTACAGTAGTTTGGTAAGGAGTAGTAGTACAGTAGATAGGGGGAGTAGTAGTATTACAGTAGATGGGGGAGGAGTAGTAGTACAGTAGATGGGGGGTAATAGTAGTACAGTAGATTGGTAAGAAGTAGTAGTACAGTAGATGGAAGGAGTAGTAGTACAGTAAATGGGGGGAGTAGTAGTACAGTAGATGGAGAGGAGTATTAGTAGTACAGTAGATGGGGGAGGAGTAGTAGTAAAGTAGATTGGTAAGAAGTAGTAGTGCAGTGGATGGGGGGAGTAGTAGTACAGTAGATGGGGGAGTAGTAGTACAGTAGATGGGGGAGTAGTAGTACACTAGATGGTGGGAGAAGTAGTACAGTAGATGGAAGATTAGTAGTACAGTAGATGGGGGAGTAGTAGTAGTACAGTAGTTGGGGGGAGTAGTAGTGGTACAGTAGATGGGGGGAGTAGTAGTACAGTGGATGGAGGGAGTGGTAGTACAGTAGATGGAGAGGAGTATTAATAGTACAGTAGATGGGGGGGGGGGGGTAATAGTAGTACAGTAGATTGGTAAGGAGTAGTAGTACAGTAGATGGTGGGAGAAGTAGTACAGTAGATGGAAGATTAGTAGTACAGTAGTTGGGGGGAGTAGTAGTGGTACAGTAGATGGGGGGAGTAGTAGTAGTAGTACAGTAGTTGGGTGGAGTAGTAGTACAGTGGATGGTGGGAGTAGTAGTAGTACAGAAGATGGGTGGAGTAGTGGTAGTACAGTAGATGGGGAGTAGTAGTACAGTGGATGGTGGGAGTAGTAGTAGTACAGAAGATGGGTGGAGTAGTGGTAGTACAGTAGATGGGGAGTAGTAGTACAGTGGATGGTGGGAGTAGTAGTAGTACAGAAGATGGGTGGAGTAGTGGTAGTACAGTAGATGGGGAGTAGTAGTACAGTGGATAGTGGGAGTAGTAGTACAGTAGATGGTGGTAGTAGTAGTAGTACAGTAGATGGGGGAGTAGTAGTAGTACAGTAGGGTGGTGGTAGTAGTACAGTGGATGGGGGAAGTAGTAGTAGTACAGTAGATGGGAGTAGTAGTAGTACAGTAGATGGGGGGAGTAGTAGTAGTACAGTAGATGGTGGTAGTAATAGTACAGTAGATGGTGGTAGTAGTAGTACAGTAGATGGTGGTAGTAGTAGTACAGTGGATGGTGGTAGTAGTAGTAGTACAGTAGATGGGAGTAGTAGTAGTACAGTGGATGGTGGTAGTAGTAGTACAGTACATGGTGGTAGTAGTAGTACAGTGGATGGGGCGAGTAGTAGTAGGGTGGTAGTAGTACAGTGGATGGGGGGAGTAGTAGTACAGTAGATGGTGGTAGTAGTAGTACAGTAGATGGTGGTAGTAGTAGTACAGTGGATGGTGGTAGTAGTAGCAGTACAGTAGATGGGAGTAGTAGTAGTACAGTGGATGGTGGTAGTAGTAGTACAGTACATGGTGGTAGTAGTAGTACAATGGATGGGGCGAGTAGTAGTAGGGTGGTAGTAGTACAGTGGATGGGGAGAGTAGTAGTAGTACAGTAGATGGGGGGGAGTAGTAGTAGTGCAGTAGATGGGGGAGTAGTAGTAGAACAGTAGATGGGGGAGTAGTAGTAGAACAGTAGATGGGGGTAGTAGTAGTACAGTAGATGGGAAGGAAGTAGTACAGTAGGGTGGTGGTAGTAGTAGTACAGTAGATGGTGGGAGTAGTAGTAGGGTGGTAGTAGTAGTACAGTAGATGGTGGGAGTAGTAGTACAGTGGGGTGGTAGTAGTACAGTAGATGGTGGGAGTAGTAGTAGGGTGGTAGTAGTAGTACAGTGGATGGGGGAAGTAGTAGTAGGGTGGTAGTAGTACAGTGGATGGGAGGGAGTAGTAGTAGTAGTACAGTAGATGGGGGGAGTAGTAGTAGTACAATAGATGGTGGGAGTAGTAGTAGTGTAGTAGATGGTGGGAGTAGTAGTAGTAGTGCAGTAGATGGGGGGAGTAGTAGTAGGGTGGTAGTAGTACAGTGGATGGGGGGGAGTAGTAGTAGTACAGTAGATGGGGGCAGTAGTAGTAGTACAGTGGATGGTGGGAGTAGTAGTAGTACAGTAGATGGGGGGGGGGAGTAGTAGTAGTACAGTGGATGGTGGGAGTAGTAGTAGTGCAGTAGATGGTGGTGGTAGTAGTACAGTGGATGGTGGGAGTAGTAGTAGTACAGTAGATGGGGGGAGTAGTAGTAGTACAGTAGATGGGGGGAGTAGTAGTAGTACAGTAGGGTGGTGGTAGTAGTAGTACAGTAGATGGTGGGAGTAGTAGTAGTAGTACAGTAGATGGTGGGAGTAGTAGTAGTACAGTAGATGGTGGGAGTAGTAGTACAGTAGGGTGGTGGTGGTAGTAGTAGTACAGTAGATGGGGGGAGTAGTAGTAGGGTGGTAGTAGTAGTGCAGTGGATGGGAGGGGAGGGGAGTAGTAGTAGTACAGTAGATGGGGGGAGTAGTAGTAGTACAGTAGATGGGGGGAGCAGTAGTAGTACAGTAGATGGGGGGAGTAGTAGTGCAGTTGGGGAGTAGTAGTAGGGGGGTAGTAGTAGTACAGTAGATGGGGGGAGTAGTAGTGCAGTGGATGGGGGGAGTAGTACAGTAGGGTAGTACAGTAGATGGGAGTAGTAGTAGGGTGGTGGTAGTAGTAGTACAGTAGATGGGGGGAGTAGTAGTAGGGTGGTAGTAGTAGTACAGTGGATGGGGGGAGTAGTACTACAGTAGGGTGGTAGTAGTACAGTGGATGGTGGTAGTAGTAGTACAGTAGATGGGGGGGGGGGAGTAGTAGTAGTAGAGTGGATGGTGGGAGTAGTAGTAGTGCAGTAGATGGTGGTGGTAGTAGTACAGTGGATGGTGGGAGTAGTAGTAGTACAGTAGATGGGGGGAGTAGTAGTAGTACAGTAGATGGGGGGAGTAGTAGTAGTACAGTAGATGGTGGGAGTAGTAGTAGTACAGTAGATGGTGGGAGTAGTAGTACAGTAGGGTGGTGGTGGTAGTAGTAGTAGTAGTACAGTAGATGGGGGGAGTAGTAGTAGGGTGGTAGTAGTAGTGCAGTGGATGGGAGGGGAGGGGAGGGGAGTAGTAGTAGTACAGTAGATGGGGGGGAGTAGTAGTAGTACAGTAGATGGGGGGAGCAGTAGTAGTACAGTAGATGGGGGGAGTAGTAGTACAGTTGGGGAGTAGTAGTAGGGGGGTAGTAGTACAGTAGATGGGGGGAGTAGTAGTGCAGTGGATGGGGGGAGTAGTACAGTAGGGTAGTACAGTAGATGGGAGTAGTAGTAGGGTGGTGGTAGTAGTAGTACAGTAGATGGGGGGAGTAGTAGTAGGGTGGTAGTAGTAGTACAGTGGATGGGGGGAGTAGTACTACAGTAGGGTGGTAGTAGTACAGTGGATGGTGGTAGTAGTAGTACAGTAGATGGGGGGAGTAGTAGTACAGTAGGGTGGTAGTAGTACAGTGGATGGTGGTAGTAGTAGTACAGTAGATGGGGGGAGTAGTAGTACAGTAGGGTGGTAGTAGTACAGTGGATGGTGGTAGTAGTAGTACAGTAGATGGGGGGAGTAGTAGTACAGTAGGGTGGTAGTAGTACAGTGGATGGTGGTAGTAGTAGTACAGTAGATGGGGGGAGTAGTAGTACAGTAGGGTGGTAGTAGTACTCTCTCACCTGTCCCGGTTCCCCCTCCTCTGCACTGAGAGCTCAGCCAGATCCGCCCCGCAGACCGACACCGACCCTCCGCACCCCGCACCCTCCTCTCCTCCCCTCCCCACCTCTCCGTCTCTCGGGCAGTGGGCGGGGTCGCTCCGCCTCTCTCTCATTCCTGTACAACCAGCTCTGACTCAGCGCCCGGGGGCCCCTCACCCTGCAACTCCCATTCCCTCCACCAGAGGGCGCCCGCCCGTCTTCCTTCTGCAATACACACAGCGCTGTGCAAAGTATATCTCCTTCCGCCAGAGGGCGCCGCTACTACACATCTCCATGTGTTCTCTGTACAGCACTGCGGTATATGTCAGAGATATATACATGTATAACAGGGGTAATGAATTAAAATTCAAGGAGGTCCGGTCGCTAAAATTTTCTTTGGGCCGAGGTCCAAATCTGAAGTCTGAGCTATGACTCAGAAAGATGGGCAAAACAAAACGTGTCCATCAGTGTGCCCTCTAACATAAAATAAGGGGCACGCTGATGAGCACATTTTATGTTAGGGGGCACGCTGATGAGCACATTTTATGTTAGGGGGCACGCTGATGGGCACATTTTATGTTAGGGGGCACGCTGATGGGCACATTTTATGTTAGGGGGCACGCTGATGGGCACATTTTATGTTAGGGGGCACGCTGATGAGCACATTTTATGTTAGGGGGCACGCTGATGGGCACATTTTATGTTAGGGGGCACGCTGATGAGCACATTTTATGTTAGGGGGCACACTGATGAGCACATTTTATGTTAGGGGGCACACTGATGGGCACATTTTATGTTAGGGGGCACGCTGATGGGCACATTTTATGTTAGGGGGCACGCTGATGGGCACATTTTATGTTAGGGGGCACGCTGATGGGCACATTTTATGTTAGGGGGCACGCTGATGGGCACATTTTATGTTAGGGGGCACGCTGATGGGCAAAACAAAACATTTAAATCAGCGTTGCTCTTAACATAAAATATGCTCATCAGCATGTCCCTTAGCATAAAATAAGGGGCACGCTGATGGGCACATTTTATGTCAAGGGAGCACTCTGTTGGGCACAATTTTTTTTCTTTTTTTTTAAGGGGCACTTTATAGGGCACTCTAATAAGCATGGCAAAATATGGCAACATATGGCAAAATATGCCAGTCTGCACACTAATGCTTGTGCAGCTACCGTATTCTCCCCCAAATGTGCTCCACATACCTGAACTGCAGCCTGAGCCAGGTCGGAGCCAAAAGTCGCGAACAGGGGGGCGGGGCGTGCACATAGTGTCACGCCCTAGCTCGCTGGACCGAGTGTGAAGGAGCCGCAGTCAGGAGCAGGGGGCGGGACGCACGCGTGACGTCACGCCCCCTACTCGCGGCCGGACAGGACACCGGCGGCGTGTGAGCAGGGAGCCGGGAGCCGCAATGAGGAAGGGGACTGAAGGACTCCTAGGTAGCGGGCTCGCGGTCCGGGCGGAAGCATCGCGCGGGCCGCCAATGGACCGCGGGCCGCCTTTTAGTGACCACCGATGTAGTGTGTGACTGTGGGGGAGGGGACATTAGAGTGTAAGCTCCTCTGGTATAGAGACTGATGTGATTGGCTCAGTGATCTCTGTACAGCACTGTGGTATATGTCAGAGTTACAGTATCTCAAAAAGTAAGTACACCCCTCACATTTGTGTAAATATTTTATTCTATCTTTTCATGTGACAACACTGAAGAAATGACACTTTGCTACAATGTAAAGTAGTGAGTGTACAGCTTGTATAACAGTGTAAATTTACTGTCCCCTCAAACTAACTCAACACACAGCCATTAATGTCTAAACCGCTGGCAACAAAAGTGAGTACACCCCTAAGTGACAATGTCCAAATTGGGCCCAGAGTGTCAATATTTTGTGTGACCACCATTATTTTCCAGCACTGCCTTAACCCTCTTGGGCATGGAGTTCACCAGAGCTTCACAGGTTGCCACTGGAGTCCTCTTCCCCTCCTCCATGATGACATCACAGAGCTGGTGGATGTTAGAGACCTTGCGCTCCTCCACCTTCTGTTTGAGGATGCCCCACAGATGCTCAATAGGGTTTAGGTCTGGAGACATGCTTGGCCAGTCCATCACCTTTACCCTCAGCATCTTTAGCAAGGCAGTGGTCGTCTTGGAGGTGTTTGGGGTCGTTATGTTGGAATACTGCCCTGCCCCCCAGTCTCTGAAGGGAGGGGACCATGCTCTGCTTCAGTATGTCACAGTACATGTTGGCATTCATGGTTCCCTCAATGAACTGTAGCTCCCCAGTGCCGGCAGCACTCATGCAGCCCCAGACCATGACACTCCCACCACCATGCTTGACTGTAGGAAGACACACTTGTCTTTGTACTCCTCACCTGGTTGTCGCCACACACGCCTGACACCATATGTACCAATTACGTTTATCTTGATCTCATCAGAGCACAGGAGATGGTTCCAGTAATCCATGTCCTTAGTCTGCTTGTCTTCAGCAAACTGTTTGTGCGCTTTCTTGTCCATCATCTTTAGAAGAGGCTTCCTTCTGGGATGACAGCCATGCAGACCAGTTTGATGCAGTGTGCGGCGTATGGTCTGAGCACTGACAGGCCGACCCCTCCCCCACCCCTTCAACCTCTGCAGCAATGCTGGCAGCACTCATACGTCTATTTCCCAAAGACAACCTCTGGATATGACGCTGAGCACGTGCACTCAACTCCTTTGGTGGACCATGGTGAGGTCTGTTCTGAGTGGATCCTGTCCTGTTAAACCCCTGTATGGCCACCATGCTGCAGCTCAGTTTCAGGGTCTTGGCAATCTTCTTATAGCCTAGGCCATCTTTATGTAGAGCGACAATTCTTTTATTCAGATCCTCAGAGAGTTCTTTGCCATGAGGTGCCATGTTGAACTTCCAGGGACCAGTATGAGAGAGTGAGAGCGATAACACCAAATGTAACACACCTGCTCCCCATTCACACCTGAGACCTTGTAACACTAACGAGTCACATGACACCGGGGAGGGAAAATGGCTAATTGGGCCCAATTTGGACATTTTCACTTAGGGGTGTACTCACTTTTGTTGCCAGTGGTTTAGACATTAATGGCTGTGTGTTGAGTTATTTTGAGGGGACAGCAAATTTACACTGTTATACAAGCTGTACACTCACTACTTTACATTGTAGCAAAGTGTCATTTCTTCAGTGTTGTCACATGAAAAGATAGAATAAAATATTTACAAAAATGTGAGGGGTGTACTTACTTTTGTGGGATACTGTAAATGTATAATAATAATAGTGTGTGACTGTGGGGGAGGGAGGGGTCATTAGAGTGTAAGCTCCTCTAGTACAGAGACTGAAGTGACTCTGGGGGAGGGGACATTAGAGTGTAAGCTCCTCTGGTACAGAGACTGATGTGACTGTGGGGGAGGGGACATTAGAGTGTAAGCTCCTCTGGTACAGAGACTGATGTGACTGTGGGGGAGGGGACATTAGAGTGTAAGCTCCTCTGGTACAGAGACTGATGTGATTGGCTCAGTGATCTCTGTACAGCACTGCAGTATATGTCAGATATATAAATGTATAATAATAATAGTGTGTGACTGTGGGGGGAGGGGACATTAGAGTGTAAGCTCCTCTGGTACAGAGATTGATGTGACTGTAGGGGACATTAGAGTGTAAGCTCCTCTGCTACAGAGACTGATGTGACTGTGGGGGGACATTAGAGTGTAAGCTCCTCTGGTACAGAGACTGATGTGACTGTGGGGGGAGGGGACATTAGAGTGTAAGCTCCTCTGGTACAGAGACTGATGTGACTGTGGGGGAGGGGACATTAGAGTGTAAGCTCCTCTGGTACAGAGATGGATGTGACTGTGGGGGAGGGGACATTAGAGTGTAAGCTCCTCTGGTACAGAGACTGATGTGACTGTGGGGGGGGGGGACATTAGAGTGTAAGCTCCTCTGATACAGAGACTGATGTGACTGTGGGGGAGGGGACATTAGAGTGTAAGCTCCTCTGGTACAGAGACTGATATGACTGTGGGGGGGGGGGGGACAGTAGAGTGTAAGCTCCTCTGGTACAGAGACTGATGTGACTGTGGGGGGGGACATTAGAGTGTAAGCTCCTCTGGTACAGAGACTGATGTGACTGTGGGGGGGGACATTAGAGTGTAAGCTCCTCTGGTACAGAGATTGATGTGACTGTAGGGGACATTAGAGTGTAAGCTCCTCTGCTACAGAGACTGATGTGACTGTGGGGGGACATTAGAGTGTAAGCTCCTCTGGTACAGAGACTGATGTGACTGTGGGGGGAGGGGACATTAGAGTGTAAGCTCCTCTGGTATAAAGACTGATGTGACTGTGGGGGAGGGGGCATTAGAGTGTAAGCTCCTCTGGTATAAAGACTGATGTGACTGTGGGGGGGGGGGGACATTAGAGTGTAAGCTCCTCTGGTATAAAGACTGATGTGACTGTGGGTGAGGGGACATTAGAGTGTAAGCTCCTTTGGTACAGAGACTGATGTGACTGTGGGGGAGGGGGCATTAGAGTGTAAGCTCCTCTGGTACAGAGACTGATGTGACTGTGGGGGAGGGGACATTAGAGTGTAAGCTCCACTGGTATAAAGACTGATGTGACTGTGGGTGAGGGGACATTAGAGTGTAAGCTCCTTTGGTACAGAGACTGATGTGACTGTGGGGGAGGGGACATTAGAGTGTAAGCTCCTCTGGTACAGAGACTGATGTGACTGTGGGGGAGGGGACATTAGAGTGTAAGCTCCTCTGGTACAGAGATGGATGTGACTGTGGGGGAGGGGACATTAGAGTGTAAGCTCCTCTGGTACAGAGACTGATGTGACTGTGGGGGGGGGGGGGACATTAGAGTGTAAGCTCCTCTGGTGCAGAGACTGATGTGACTGTGGGGGAGAGGACATTAGAGTGTAAGCTCCTCTGGTACAGAGATTGATGTGACTGTAGGGGACATTAGAGTGTAAGCTCCTGCGGTATATGTCAGAGATATAGAAGTAGATGTTGTGTAGAGGTGGGTGATGGCGGGTCTGGCGGTGTACAGAGGATGTTTGGTCCCCGGTGGGACAGACTCGTCCATTCACAGGCAGAGAACAATGTGAGGCCCCGGCATGTTCCGGATAATTATAGAAGATCCTGGAGACGGATCCAGCGGCAGCTGTCAGCGGGGAGGAAGTGTCTTCACCAACAAACTATTTCTTGTCTTTTGTCCACGGCGAACGTTTAACCCCTTCCTACCCAGCCGCCGGGCTGACACTGCTCATCACCATGCGGGACGGCGCCAAACCTCACCAGGAAAAATGTTGCACTTTGAAAAAAGAATAAATGAAAACAACAATCGAATGTGCAAGAAAAGTGTAAGAAATATACTCAGTATAGAATAGTAACAATATGTATCGAATATATTCCTTATAGAATCATCACATTGTGGGCGGAGATTTACTAATAATGAGCTCTCAGAATCTGGTGCAGCTCTGCATGGGAGCCAATCAGCTCTGTACACAGATTGTATATACATTGCCCCCCCCCCCCCCCCAGTAAGGCATTTCCTGCATGTGTGATTGGCTCACTGTTTTTCCCAGAAGTCTGCACTAAGATACAATTTAAGTTTTGGGCATCCCCTACAACAAAACTTCATTTTTAGTGAGATACTCCCAAAGGGGAATTATGTCTAAAGAGATGCAGACCCTGCAACTTTCCTCATTAGAACCCTGCAGGTGCAGCACGTGATTAGTAATTATCTATACACAAGTATATCTGGGTGGGTATATAGGTGTGTAGGAGTATATTTATGTGTGTATAGAAGATGTATTGATATATTGATCAGTAGATCTGGGTGGGAATATAGGTGTGTAGGAGTATATACTGTAGGTGGGCGTATAGGAGATGTATAGATATATTGATCAGTAGATGTAGGTAGGCAAGTGCAGAATGGAAATTTATATATTGACCAGTAGATCTAGGTGGGTATATAGGTGTGTAGGAGTATATAAGTGGGCGTATAGGAGATGTATATACAGTGCCTTGCGAAAGTATTCAGCCCCCTTGAACTTTGCAACCTTTTGCCACATTTCAGGCTTCAAACATAAAGATATAAAACTGTAATTTTTTGTGAAGAATCAACAACAAGTGGGACACAATCATGAAGTGGAACGAAATTTATTGGATATTTCAAACTTTGTTAACAAATAAAAAATGAAAAATTGGGCGTGCAAAATTATTCAGCCCCTTTACTTTCAGTGCAGCAAACTCTCTCCAGAAGTTCAGTGAGGATCTCTGAATGATCCAATGTTGACCTAAATGACTAATGATGATAAATAGAATCCACCTGTGTGTAATCAAGTCTCTGTATAAATGCACCTGCACTGTGATAGTCTCAGAGGTCCGTTTAAAGCGCAGAGAGCATCATGAAGAACAAGGAACACACCAGGCAGGTCCGAGGTACTGTTGTGGAGAAGTTTAAAGCCAGGTTTGGATACAAAAAGATTTCCCAAGCTTTAAACATCCCAAGGAGCACTGTGCAAGCGATAATATTGAAATGGAAGGAGTATCAGACCACTGATAGGGGCTAACTGGGGGTGATGGGGGGTATTTTGGAGTAGTAGTGGGGTAGTTGGAGTGATGAGGGATATTGTTGGGTAGCAGTGGAGTAGTTGGGGTGAGGAGGGGTATGGTAGAGTAGTAGTGGGGTAGTTGGGGTGATGAGGGGTATGGTGGAGTAGCAGTGGAGTAGTTGGGGTGATGAGGGGTATGGTGGAGTAGCAGTGGAGTAGTTGGGGTGATGAGGGGTATGGTGGAGTAGCAGTGGAGTAGTTGGGGTGATGAGGGGTATGGTGGAGTAGTAGTGGAGTAGTTGGGATGATGAGGGGTATGGTGGAGTAGTAGTGGGGTAGTTGGAGTGATGAGGGGTATTGTTGGGTAGCAGTGGAGTAGTTGGTGTGATGAGGGGTATGGTGGAGTAATAGTGGGGTAGTTGGGGTGATGAGGGGTATGGTGGAGTAGTAGTGGAGTAGTTGGGGTGATGAGGGGTATGGTGGAGTAGTAATGGGATAATTGGGGTGATGAGGGGTATGGTGGAGTAGTAGTGGGGTATTTGGGGTGATGAGGGGTATGGTGGAGTAGTAGTGGGATAATTGGGGTGATTAGGGGTGTTTTGGAGTATTAGTGGGGTAGTCGGGGTGATGGGGGGTATGGTGGAGTAGTAGTAGCGGGGTAATTGGGGTGATTAGGGGTATTTTGGAGTATTAGCAGGGTAGTTGGGGTGATGAGGGGTATGGTGGAGTAGTAGTGGGGTAGTTGGGATGATGAGGGGTATTGTGAAGTAGTAGTGGAGTAGTTGGGGTGATGAGGGGTATGGTGGAGTAGTAGTGGAGTAGTTGGGATGATGAGGGGTATGGTGGAGTAGTAATGGGGTAGTTGGAGTGATGAGGGGTACGGTGGGGTAGTAGCGTAGTTGGGGTGATGAGGAGTATGGTGGAGTAATAGTGGGGTAGTTGGGGTGATGAGGGATATGGTGGAGTAGTAGTGGAGTAGTTGGGGTGATGAGGGGTATGGTGGAGTAGTAATGGGATAATTGGGGTGATAAGGAGTATGGTGGAGTAATAGTGGAGTAGTTGGGGTGATGAGGGGTATGGTGGAGTAGTAGTGGAGTAGTTGGGGTGATGAGGGGTATGGTGGAGTAATAATGGGAGTAGTAATGGGATAATTGGGGTGATGAGGGGTATGGTGGAGTAGTAGTGGGGTATTTGGGGTGATGAGGGGTATGGTGGAGTAGTAGTGGGATAATTGGGGTGATTAGGGGTATGGTGGAGTAGTAATGGAATAATTGGGGTGATTAGGGGTATGGTGGAGTAGTAGTGGGGTATTTGGGGTGATGAGGGGTATGGTGGAGTAGTAGTGGGATAATTGGGGTGATTAGGGGTGTTTTGGAGTATTAGTGGGGTAGTCGGGGTGATGGGGGGTATGGTGGAGTAGTAGTAGCGGGGTAATTGGGGTGATTAGGGGTATTTTGGAGTATTAGCAGGGTAGTTGGGGTGGTGATGGGTATGGTGGAGTAGTAGTGGAGTAGTTGGGGTGATGAGGGGTATGGTGGAGTAGTAGTGGGGTAGTTGGGATGATGAGGGGTATTGTGAAGTAGTAGTGGAGTAGTTGGGGTGATGAGGGGTATGGTGGAGTAGTAGTGGAGTAGTTGGGATGATGAGGGGTATGGTGGAGTAGTAGTGGGGTAGTTGGAGTGATGAGGGGTACGGTGGGGTAGTAGCGTAGTTGGGGTGATGAGGAGTATGGTGGAGTAATAGTGGGGTAGTTGGGGTGATGAGGGATATGGTGGAGTAGTAGTGGAGTAGTTGGGGTGATGAGGGGTATGGTGGAGTAGTAATGGGATAATTGGGGTGATAAGGAGTATGGTGGAGTAATAGTGGAGTAGTTGGGGTGATGAGGGGTATGGTGGAGTAGTAGTGGAGTAGTTGGGGTGATGAGGGGTATGGTGGAGTAATAATGGGAGTAGTAATGGGATAATTGGGGTGATGAGGGGTATGGTGGAGTAGTAGTGGGGTATTTGGGGTGATGAGGGGTATGGTGGAGTAGTAGTGGGATAATTGGGGTGATTAGGGGTGTTTTGGAGTATTAGTGGGGTAGTCGGGTGATGGGGGGTATGGTGTAGTAGTAGTAGCGGGGTAATTGGGGTGATTAGGGGTATTTTGGAGTATTAGCAGGGTAGTTGGGGTGGTGATGGGTATGGTGGAGTAGTAGTGGAGTAGTTGGGGTGATGAGGGGTATGGTGGAGTAGTAGTGGAGTAGTTGGGGTGATGAGGGGTATGGTGGAGTAGTAGTGGGGTAGTTGGGGTGATGAGGAGTATGGTGAAGTATTAGTGGAGTAGTTGGGATGATGAGGGGTATGGTGGAGTAGTAGTGGAGTAGTTGGGATGATGAGGGGTATGGTGGAGTAGTAGTGGGGTAGTTGGGGTGATGAGGGGTATGGGTATGGTGGAGTAGTAGTGGGGTATTTGGGGTGAGGAGGGGTATGGTGGAGTAGTAGTGGGGTATTTGGGGTGAGGAGGGGTATGGTGGAGTAGTAGTGGGGTATTTGGGGTGAGGAGGGGTATGGTGGAGTAGTAGTGGGTATTTGGGGTGAGGAAGGGTATGGTAGAGTAGTAGTGGGGTAGTTGGGGTGATGAGGAGTATGGTGAAGTATTAGTGGAGTAGTTGGGATGATGAGGGGTATGGTGGAGTAGTAGTGGGGTAGTTGGGGTGAGGAGGGGTATGGTAGAGTAGTAGTGGGGTATTTGGGGTGAGGAGGGGTATGGTAGAGTAGTAGTGGGGTATTTGGGGTGAGGAGGGGTATGGTAGAGTAGTAGTGGGGTATTTGGGGTGAGGAGGGGTATGGTAGAGTAGTAGTGGGGTATTTGGGGTGAGGATGGGTATGGTGGAGTAGTAGTGGGGTATTTGGGGTGAGGAGGGGTATGGTAGAGTAGAAGTGGGGTATTTGGGGTGAGGAGGGGTATGGTGGAGTAGTAGTGGAGTAGTTGGGATGATGAGGGGTATGGTGGAGTAGTAGTGGGGTATTTGGGGTGAGGAGGAGTATGGTGGAGTAGTAGTGGGGTATTTGGGGTGAGGAGGGGTATGGTAGAGTAGTAGTGGGGTATTTGGGGTGAGGAGGGGTATGGTGGAGTAGTAGTGGGGTATTTGGGGTGAGGAGGGGTATGGTGGAGTAGTAGTGGAGTAGTTGGGATGATGAGGGGTATGGTGGAGTAGTAGTGGGGTATTTGGGGTGAGGAGGAGTATGGTGGAGTAGTAGTGGGGTATTTGGGGTGAGGAGGGGTATGGTAGAGTAGTAGTGGGGTATTTGGGGTGAGGAGGGGTATGGTGGAGTAGTAGTGGGGTATTTGGGGTGAGGAGGGGTATGGTGGAGTAGTAGTGGGGTAGATGGTGCAGCGCTAATAAACTAAATAAAGATGTGACTAAGTTGCCTAATAAAAATTGCCCCCTCTCCAATGTTTCCTCACCCTCCCAATCCCCCAAAATGTAAACCCCCGAGGATCCTTTCCATGACACATCCTAAAATGTCGAGAGACGTTATGTGTTCTATGTCCTTTTTTTAATATTGTTCACATGTTCACCCAGGTGAATGTGGAGGGGCCTCGAGGTCCAACCAATGTATTGAAGGCCACATCCACATCCTAGCATGTAAACTACCCCTGTAGTAGAGCATGTGATCAAATCTTGGATTTTATATTATTAGTTGCCTGGGCTAAGAATTCTATCCATTTCTTGACATTGACTTTTGAATGCCTGCAGGCAGTACACCGCCCACATGCATAAAAACCGGTCAAGAAGGAAAAAAGCCTGTTCTCCGACTGTGTAGGTGGATCAATAACACCTGGGGCCAGTCTATCTCCTAATGAGGTTTTGGAGGCAACACTAGGCCCAAAACTTTATGCTGTCGTAATATGGACCATTTCTTCTGAATTATTTTTTAAATTTTCCTATATTGCACATTGTAATTTAAAATTAATTTAAAACTACTCTTATCCGTCTGATCCGTTCTCAATTTGTTATTGATACCAATATCTGTCTATCCATTGATCTAGCCTTCTCTATTTCAGCATCAAGGGTACTGGCAACATACCCCTTCTGCTGAAATCTGGTGACTAAGACTTTCGATTGGGTAACAAAATCTTTTTCCGAGGAACAATTACGCCTCAACCTGATAAGCTGCCCCCTGGGGATATTACATAACCATGAGCGATGGTGGCAGCTATCCAGGGGGATATTAGCGTTACAATCAGTGGGTTTGAAATAGTTACAAGTCCTGAACCGATCTCCATCCCTAAAGATTTCCAAATCAAGGAGGATCATACGCTCAGTGCCAGGGCAGCCATCAGAAACTTTGGGGCCCTTTACACAGCTTTAGGCCTGGGCCCCCCCCGGGTCCTGACCCCTTTATTCAGAGTTTACCCCTTTAATTAAAGTCCCCAAAGGCCCCCTCCCTTACATCAGGTTCCCCAGAGTCCCCCTCCTTCCATCAGTGTTCCCATAGTCACCCCCGTACATCAGGGTCCCAAGAGTCCCTTCTTCTTATATAAGGGTCCCCAGAATTCCCCCTCTTACATCAGGGTCCCGAGAGTTCCCCCTTCTTAAATTCGGGTCTCCAGAGTTCCCCCTTACATCAGAGACCCCACTTTCATTAGGCTCCCCAAAGTCTCCCCTTACATTAGGATCCCAAAGTCCCCCCCTACATCATGAACCCTTGAGCCCATTCCCTTTCAATAGGGTCCCCAAAGTTAGAAGGAAATAGCAGAGTGAGTTAAGGAGAATGGAGAGATTTAGGAAAATAGTTGGGGTAGTGGAAGGGGAGGAGGGAGCATTGTGAAGACCCCAGCTTACATCAGGATCTATTCCTTCTCATTGCAGCAGTTTGCTACAGGACAGGTAGAAGCTGGAAGGCTGGGCACTGGGACCTGATAAGTTTGGAGGAGGAACTTCCTCCTCCTCTGACTGCTGGGACTTGGGGGAGGGACAAGCTCTGATTGCTGCACAGCCTGCTCTGTTGCTGAGCAGCACAACTGTGGCAGCAATTCACTGACTGGGTATTTGGCAGGATGCCTTGGTGGGGGGGGGGGGGTTTGGACCCAGCAACAACTGGTTGGCTGCAGCCCAGGCCCCTCAGGATGCCTGGGTCCTCTACATGTGTATGGGCTGCCCCCCCTTATGGCAGCCCTGCTCAGTGCAAATATTCCAAGTGAGGGCAATGTTCCTAATATTAGCATTGAGTTCCTGTAAGAATATCTCCAAACTTGGCATACCTCCCTCCCAGACCATGATCAAATCATCTATATACCTCCTGTAACAGATAAGCTCAGGTGGGCGATTATTGAAGATTGCTTCCTCCTCCAAGTGAGCCATAAAACGATTGGCAACACTAGGGGCGAAATGGGCCCCATAGCAACACCCCTAGTTTGTAAATCAAACTGTCGGTCATACAAAATATAATTTCTGGACAGGGAGAAGTTTAAACTACTCACAAGGAAGATTTTATGCCTCCTCGAGAGATCGGAAAAGAAGAGGGCCCACCGTACCAATGCAAGAGCCTCCTCATATCCAATGATGGCAAACCTAGATTGAGTGTAGATGGAATCCTCTTGGAGCATGTCCATAAGTAAGTTGGCGACACTAGGTGCGTAACGAGTGCCCATAGCTACTCCTTTTGTCTGTAGATAGTAGTCTCGGTTATACCAGAAGAAATTATTGGCCATTGCTAGTTTCAAACCTACCATAATGTATTGAATTTGTGTGTGTTTCAACTTGGTTCTTTCATGTAGAGCCTTATTCACTGCTTTGAGACCATCCGATTGACTGATGCTGGTATAGAGCGAATTTGGGTCAATGGAATACATTGTTCTGGGATCTGTATCGTTTTAAGAGTCTTTATTAGATCAGTGCTGTCTTTAAGGTAAGACTTGCCCATCTTGACTACAGGTTGGAGGTAATTGTCTAAGTATTCACCTAGTCTTGAGAATAGTGAGTCCACGCCGCTCACTATTGGTCTACCGGGAGGTTTCTGTGAGTCCTTATGGATTTTCGGTAGATAGTATATCACCGGCGTCTTACTGGATTCAGGCATCAGATACTGTGCTTCCTTTTTATCCAATATACCTATATCTTTTCCTTTCTTAATAAATTCTCAGAGTTTTTTCTTTCTTTTTTTTTTAATATAATTTTGTGGGGTTACCTTTGAGTTTCTCATAGGTGCCTGGTACTTGTAGTAGGTTGGCCATCTCTTGCTCGTAATCTGTTCTGCTGAGAATGACTAATCCGCCGCCTTTGTCTGCAGGGCGAATGACTATATTTTTCTTTTTCTCCAATTGTTTAATAGTAGGTTGAATGGGATTACGTTTTTTTGGGTGGGTATTAATCTTGCGTAAGTCTTCTTCCACCATCTTCTTAAAAGCTCCAATGCATTCACCCCCTGGTACTTGGGGGTTAAAAATTGAATTATTCCTGAGGCCCGAATGGGTAAAAGAAGATTCCACTACAGGATGTGTAGGGCCTTTAAGACTAAAAAACGTTTTAATGTTAAGTTTCCTTAAAAATGTATGTAGGTCAATAATAACTTCGAAAGGCTCCACTTCTTTATTGGGAGCATATTTAAGACTGAGATCTAAAACATACAGTTCTTCTGGTGTAAAAACGGCGTCTGTCAGATATATATACATTTTCTATTATTGGGCAGCGCCATTCCCCTACTCCCCCTTCACAAGATAGGTAGACTCCTTTTTATTTAAAATGCCCTTATTCCGACCCCCTTCAACCAGGACATGTAATTCTTCCTTAACCACTTTACTACCGCTTACGGTAATAGTACTGCGGCAGTGTGGCTCGTTCCCGTCCAGTCACGTAGTATTAACGTGACTGGACTCCTCCCCTTCTGGGCGGCGCTTGCGCGCCGCCGGAGGCTCGCTCCCGCTGTTTTCATTCACAGCGGGAGTCGGGCCAGGGGAGGAGCAGCGGCGATCGCCGCTGCTCTTACCCGATCGTCGGGGATCGAGTCTGGAGATCCGCCCGCTGTGTGTAAACACAGCGGGCGGATCTCCATAGTGACAGGGAGTGACAGATCGGACTGTTCAGCATAGCTGGACATCCGATCTGTCCATGACTCACACAGTCACCTCCCCCCCTACACGTCAGTAAGCACCAGGCATACATTAACCCCTCCCTCTCCAATAAAATTAACCCCTTCCCTGCCAGTGTCATTTTTACAGTAACAGTGCATATATATAGCACTGATTACTGCAGTAATGTCACTGGTACCCCCAAAAGTGTCAAAAATGTCAATCAGGGGTCCGGTCTGTCCGCCGCAATGTCGCAGTCCCGCAAAAAAAATCGCAGATCGCCGCCATTACGCGTTAAAAAAAAAACACCAAAAATGACAGAAATCTTTCCCTTTGTTAGTAAACGCAATAACTTTTGCGCAAACCAATCAAAATACGCTTATTGCGATTTTTTTTACCAAACATATGTAGCATAAAACAAATTGGCAAAAAACTTTTAAAAAAATTGGTTTTTACATCTTTTTTGGGGGGAATTTCATATAAAAAAATGTGAAAAATATTGTTATTTTTTCAAAATAAACGCTCTTTTTTTGTTTATAGCGCAAAAAGTAAAAATCGCACAGGTGATCAAATACCACCAAAAGAAAGCTCTGTTTGTGGGAGAAAAAGGACGTAAATTTCGTTTGGGTACGGCGTTGCACGACCGCGCAATTGTCAGTTGAAGTCGCACAGCGCCGAATCGCAAAAAGTGGCCTGGACGGAAGACAGCAAAATCCTCCGGTTGTAAAGTGGTTAAAGGAGATCATAGGGTCCCCATCGCAACACCCCTAGTTTGTAAATAAAACTGTCTCTCATACCAAAAATAATTTCTGGACAGGCAGAAGTTTTGAACACCATTGGCTGAAGGAAGGAATTGATACACTGTCCCAAGCGGGCAGTCACCGAGTCGATCCCATTAACAATGGGTCTGCCTGGGGGATTCTCACTATCTTTATGGATTTTTGGTAAGAAATAAATAATAGGGGCCCTACAAAACTAAGGGTCAAGATAGGTAGACTCCTTTTTATTTAAAATGCCCTTATTCCGACCCACTTCAACCAGGACATGTAATTCTTCTTTAAAGGAGATCATAGGGGTCCTTATTTATCAACTGATAAGTATTCCGATCTTCAAGAAGACGTACCATCTCTGCTTTGTAATACTCCTAACTCAAGACCACCGGCTTTATCAGCAGGACGCATAACTATCTCTTTTTGTTTTTCCAAGGATTCAATACCTATTTTGAGATACTGGAGGTCTACCTGTTTTCTTATGTAGCACCCTCCTAGGTAGGTGCTAGGTAAAAGCATCTATTTGCTCCTTCTGCTTATCAGGGGGGCCTGATCTGTTAGGTTGCCTGTTACATGTTTCCAGGTGTGATTCACTGGGTCTGAGGGAGTGTCCCCACTGTATCCAATAAGGGAGCGTGTTGGACAGTGGAGGAAACCCAGCCAGTGACACATTGGCTTTTGTGGGAGTCTCAGTGTGTGGGCACTGTTGCAGTTCATCCTGGGATTTCTCATAAAAGTCGGGGGGACCTGTGACAGAGGGTCTTTGGTGGGAAGCAGTGTCCCAGGAGGTGGTGGACGGCTGTCTCTCCTCCTGAAGCAAGAGGATGGTGGTCATAGGCGGTCGGCCTAGTGTACCAGGTGTGGAGCTGAGCTGCAGAGGATCCAGTGGAGCTGACGGTGGAGCCTTCCAGGAACAACAGTGTCCGTGAGTACCAGGGGACTTGCCAACTGGTCTGCCCAGGAAGGTTGACCACTCCAGTGAATTTAGAGGATCAAGGGGTCAGCTCACACAGAGTGTCAGAGTAAAGGGGGTGCCTTGTAGAACCCTGAAGAGTAGGGACAAAAGGGGTGCCGAGTAGGTCCCTGAAGAGCAGGGACAAAAGGGGTGCTGAGTAGGGCCCTGCAGAGTAATTCACAGTACAGTACAGTTCATCTAATTCTTCTTCACTTAGTGGCAAGGTGAAGCAGCGGCCTTGCTGCACTCAGCTTTATTCAGAAGTCCCAGCAAATTGTGCATAGTTTATCCAGTTGGAGTATCCCACTCATCCCTTCTCCTATCCCAGTTCTCAAATAAAACTACAAAAACCAAAACCCCTGACTGAGCCAAGCACTTAGAATATGCTAAATAGTCAAGTCGTTGCTATGGGTAACCCAGAGGAATCCGTAACCAGCAGTTTCCAAGGGAGTGGTGCTACATGTAAATGAGGGAGTGCCGTTTATCGGCTCTTCTCGTCTCACACTGTGAGCTGATTGCCTAGCAGCAAAAAGGGTCGCTGGTTTGAATCCGCCCGACATGACCTGCCTGGAGTTTGCATATTCTCCCTGGGCATGTGTGGGTTTCCTCAGGGTCCTCCGGTTTCCTCCCACATTCCAAAGACATGCTGGGAGGGTCATTGGATCCAGTCTAAATTGGCCCTCATATGTGTATGTATGAATGTGAGTTAGTGGCGTTAGATTGTAAGCTCCTTGGGGCGGGGACTGATGTGAATGTACAATGTATGTGTAAAGTGCTGCGTAAACTGACGGTGTTGATGCTTGCCAGAATTGCAAGGTGCGTTTTTGGTGTAAATCACATGCGGTGTTCAGCATGCACTAGTGTGACCCCAGGCCATGTTCCATCAATGACACCTCCAAAAACAACCAAGGCGTAAAAAAAGCAATGGAATCAAAAATGTAAAAAAACGCCAGTTAGCTGCATTTTTTGGAGTTTATGAGCGTTTATTGACTTTTTACAGCTGAAAAACGCCACTAAAATCCCACTAGTTTTCATTTTTTTTTTTTCAGCCAGAAAACGCCCCTGCCAAAAACTGCTGATAACAGCCTGTGTGTGCATGTATACATAGGAGAACATGCTGGGGAGACATAGGAGAACATGCTGGGGAGACATAGGAGAACATGCCGGGGAGACATAGGAGAACATGCCGGGGAGACATAGGAGAACATGCCGGGGAGACATAGGAGAACATGCCGGGGAGACATAGGAGAACATGCCGGGGAGACATAGGAGAACATGCCGGGGAGACATAGGAGGACATGCCGGGGAGACATAGGAGAACATGCCGGGGAGACATAGGAGAACATGCCGGGGAGACATAGGAGAACATGCTGGGGAGACATAGGAGAACATGCTGGGGAGACATAGGAGAACATGCCGGGGAGACATAGGAGAACATGCTGGGGATACATAGGAGAACATGCTAGGGGGAGACATAGGAGAACATGCTGGGGAGACATAGGAGAACATGCTAGGGGGAGACATAGGAGAACATGCTAGGGGGAGACATAGGAGAACATGCTGGGGAGACATAGGAGAACATGCCGGGGAGACATAGGAGAACATGCCGGGGAGACATAGGAGAACATGCTGGGGAGACATAAGAGAACATGCCGGGGAGACATAGGAGAACATGCTAGGGGGAGACATAGGAGAACATGCCGGGGAGACATAGGAGAACATGCTGGGGAGACATAGGAGAACATGCTGGGGACTGGGGAGACATAGGAGGACATGCTGGGGAGACATAGGAGAACATGCCGGGGAGACATAGGAGGACATGCTGGGGAGACATAGGAGAACATGCCGAGGAGACATAGGAGAACATGCCGAGGAGACATAGGAGAACATGCTGGGGAGACATAGGAGAACATGCTAGGGGGAGACATAGGAGAACATGCTGGGGAGACATAGGAGAACATGCTAGGGGGAGACATAGGAGAACATGCCGGGGAGACATAGGAGAACATGCCGGGGAGACATAGGAGAACATGCTGGGGAGACATAGGAGAACATGCTGGGGAGACATAGGAGAACATGCCGGGGAGACATAGGAGAACATGCTGGGGAGACATAGGAGAACATGCTGGGGAGACATAAGAGAACATGGAGGGTAGACATAGGAGAACATGCCGGGGAGACATAGGAGAACATGGCGGGGAGACATAGGAGAACATGCTGGGGAGACAAAGAAGAACATGCTGAGGAGACATAGGAGAACATGCCGGGGAGACATAGGAGAACATGCTGGGGAGACATAAGAGAACATGGAGGGTAGACATAGGAGAACATGCCGGGGAGACATAGGAGAACATGCTGGGGAGACATAGGAGAACATGCTAGGGGGAGACATAGGAGAACATGCCGGGGAGACATAGGAGAACATGCCGGGGAGACATAGGAGAACATGCTGGGGAGACATAGGAGAACATGCTGAGGAGACATAGGAGAACATGCTGGGGAGACATAGGAGGACATGCTGGGGAGACAAAGAAGAACATGCTGAGGAGACATAGGAGAACATGCCGGGGAGACATAGGAGAACATGCCGGGGAGACATAGGAGAACATGCTGGGGAGACCTAGGAGAACATGCCGGGGAGACATAGGAGAACATGCTGGGGAGACATAGGAGAACATGCTGGGGAGACATAAGAGAACATGGAGGGTAGACATAGGAGAACATGCCGGGGAGACATAGGAGAACATGCTGGGGAGACATAGGAGAACATGCCGAGGAGACATAGGAGAACATGCTGGGGAGACATAGGAGGACATGCTGGGGAGACAAAGAAGAACATGCTGAGGAGACATAGGAGAACATGCTGGGGGGACATAGGAGAACATGCTGGGGAGACATAGGAGAACATGCCGGGGAGACATAGGAGAACATGCCGGGGAGAAATAGGAGAACATGCTGGGGAGACATAGGAGAACATGCTGTTGTCTCCCCGGCATGTTCTCCTATGTCTCCCCAGCATGTTCTCCTATGTCTCCTCAGCATGTTCTCCTATGTCTCCCCAGCATGTTCTCCTATGTCTCCTCAGCATGTTCTCCTATGTCTCCCCCTAGCATGTTCTCCTATGTCTCCCCGGCATGTTCTCCTATGTCTCCCCCCTAGCATGTTCTCCTATGTCTCCCCAGCATGTTCTCCTATGTCTCCCTGGCATGTTCTCCTATGTCTCTCCAGCATGTTCTTCTACGTCTCCCCAGCATGTTCTCCTATGTCTCCCCAGCATGTTCTCCTATGTCTCCCCAGCATGTTCTCCTATGTCTCCCCGGCATGTTCTCCTATGTCTCCCCCAGCATGTCCTCCTATGTCTCCCCAGCATGTTCTCCTATGTCTCCCCGGCATGTTCTCCTATGTCTCCCCAGCATGTTCCCCTATGTCTCCCCGGCATGTTCTCCTATGTCTCCCCGGCATGTTCTCCTATGTCTACCCAGCATGTTCTCCTATGTCTCCCCGGCATGTTCTCCTATGTCTCCCCGGCATGTTCTCCTATGTCTCCCCAGCATGTTCTCCTATGTCTCCCCAGCATGTTCTCCTATGTCTCCCCGGCATGTTCTCCTATGTCTCCCCAGCATGTTCTCCTATGTCTCCCCGGCATGTTCTCCTATGTCTCCCCGGCATGTCCTCCTATGTCTCCCCAGCATGTTCTCCTATGTCTCCCCGGCATGTTCTCCTATGTCTCCCCAGCATGTTCTCCTATGTCTCCCCAGCATGTTCTCCTATGTCTACCCGGCATTTTCTCCTATGTCTCCCCAGCATGTTCTCCTATGTCTCCCCGGCATGTTCTCCTATGTCTCCCCAGCATGTTCTCCTATGTCTCCCCAGCATGTTCTCCTATGTCTCCCCGGCATTTTCTCCTATGTCTCCCCGCCATGTTCTCCTATGTCTCCCCGGCATGTTCTCCTATGTCTCCCCAGCATGTTCTCCTATGTTTCCCCGGCATGTTCTCCTATGTCTCCCCAGCATGTTCTCCTATGTCTCCCCAGCATGTTCTCCTATGTCTCCCCAGCATGTTCTCCTATGTCTCCCCGGCATTTTCTCCTATGTCTCCCCGCCATGTTCTCCTATGTCTCCCCGGCATGTTCTCCTATGTCTCCCCAGCATGTTCTCCTATGTCTCCCCGGCATGTTCTCCTATGTCTCCCCTCCATGTTCTCCTATGTCTCCTCAGCATGTTCTCCTATGTCTCCCCGCCATGTTCTCCTATGTCTCCCCGGCATGTTCTCCTATGTCTCCCCAGCATGTTCTCCTATGTCTCCCCGGCATGTTCTCCTATGTCTCCCCAGCATGTTCTCCTATGTCTCCCCGGCATGTTCTCCTATGTCTCCCCGGCATGTTCTCCTATGTCTCCCCGGCATGTTTTCCTATGTCTCCCCGGCATGTTCTCCTATGTCTCCCCAGCATGTTCTCCTATGTCTCCCTGGCATGTTCTCCTATGTCTCCCCTCCATGTTCTCCTCTGTCTCCCCAGCATGTCCTCCTATGTCTCCCCAGCATGTTCTCCTATGTCTCCCCGGCATGTTCTCCTATGTCTCCCCAGCATGTTCTCCTATGTCTCCCCGGCATGTCCTCCTATGTCTCCCCAGCATGTTCTCCTATGTCTCCCCGGCATGTTCTCCTATGTCTCCCCGGCATGTTCTCCTATGTCTCCCCAGCATGTTCTCCTATGTCTCCCCCCAGCATGTTCTCCTATGTCTCCCCGGCAACAAAGGACGGAAGGTATGTAGAAGAGAATAAAGGGCTAGCCGACTGCCTTAATGAATACTTCTGTTCAGTTTTTACAGAAGAAAAAGAAGGAGAAGGACCTCCACTTGAAAGGATGACTAATGAATCGTTTGATGCATGTGTCTTTACAGAGGAAGACGTTCTAAGATTGCTGTCTAAAGTGAAGACAAATAAGTCACAGGGTCCTGATGAGATACACCCAAAATTATTAAAAGAGCTTAGTGGTGAGCTGGCAAAACCATTAACAGATTTATTTAACCAATCATTAGCAACAGGAGTCGTCCCGGAAGATTGGAAATTGGCAAATGTCATGCCCATTCACAAGAAAGGTAGTAGGGAGGAATCGAGCAACTATAGACCAGTGAGTCTGACATCAATAGTAGGCAAATTAATGGAAACCCTATTAAAGGATAGGATTGTGGAACATCTTAAATCCCATGGATTGCAAGATGAAAAACAACATGGGTTTACTTCAGGGAGATCATGTCAAACAAATCTTATAGACTTTTTTGACTGGGTGACTAAAATAATAGACGGTGGAGATGCAGTAGACATTGAATATCTAGATTTTAGTAAGGCTTTTGACACTGTCCCACATAGAAGACTTATCAATAAACTGCAGTCATTGAGCATGGACTCCCATATTGTTGAGTGGATTAGGCAGTGGCTGAGTGACAGACAACAGAGGGTTGTAGTCAATGGAGAACATTCAGAACAAGGTCATGTTACCAGTGGGGTACCTCAGGGATCTGTACTGCGACCAATTTTGTTTAATATCTTCATAAGTGATATTACAAAAGGCCTCGATGGTAAGGTTTGTCTTTTTGCTGATGACACAAAGATATGTAACAGGGTTGATGTTCCTGGAGGGAAACGCCAAATGGAAAAGGATTTAGGAAAACTAGAAGAATGGTCAGAACTCTGGCAACTGAAATTTAATGTGGATAAGTGCAAGATAATGCACCTGGGGCGTAAAAACCCAAGGGCAGAATATAGAATATTTGACACAGTCCTGACCTCAGTATCTGAGGAAAGGGATTTAGGAGTCATTATTTCAGAAGACTTAAAGGTGGGAAGACAATGTAATAGAGCAGCACGAAATGCCAGCAGAATGCTTGGATGTATAGGGAGAGGTATAAGCAGTAGAAAGAGAGAAGTGCTTATGCCGCTGTACAGAACACTGGTGAGACCTCACTTGGAGTATTGTGCGCAGTACTGGAGGCCATATCTCCAGAAGGATATAGATACTCTAGAGAGAGTTCAGAGAAGAGCTACTAAACTAGTACATGGATTGCAGGAAAAAACTTACCAGGAAAGGTTAAAGGACCTTAACATGTATTGCTTGGAAGAAAGAAGAGACAGAGGGGATATGATAGAAACTTTTAAATACATAAAGGGAATCAACTCGGTAAAGGAGGAGAGCATATTTAAAAGAAGAAAAACTACCACAAGAGGACACAGTTTTAAATTAGAGGGGCAAAGGTTTAAAAGTAATATGAGGAAGTATTACTTTACTGAGAGAGTAGTGGATGCATGGAATAACCTTCCTGCAGAAGTGGTAGCTGCAAATACAGTGAAGGAGTTTAAGCATGCATGGGATAGGCATAAGGCTATCCTTCATATAAGATAGGGCCAGGGACTATTCATAGGATTCAGATATATTGGGCAGACTAGATGGGCCAAATGGTTCTTATCTGCCGACACATTCTATGTTTCTATGTTTCTATGTTTCCTATGTCTCCTCTGCATGTTCTCCTATGTCTCCCCAGCATGTTCTCCTATGTCTCCCCGGCATGTTCTCCTATGTCTCCCCCGGCATGTTCTCCTATGTCTCCCCAGCATGTTCTCCTATGTCTCCCCGGCATTTTCTCCTATGTCTCCCCTCCATGTTCCCCTATGTCTCCCCAGCATGTTCTCCTATGTCTCCCCGGCATTTTCTCCTATGTCTCCCCTCCATGTTCCCCTATGTCTCCCCAGCATGTTCTCCTATGTCTCCCCAGCATGTTCTCCTATGTCTCCCCGGCATGTTCTCCTATGTCTCCCCAGCATGTTCTCCTATGTCTCCCCGGCATGTTCTCCTATGTCTCCCCAGCATGTTCTCCTATGTCTCCCCAGCATGTTCTCCTATGTCTCCCCGGCATGTTCTCCTATGTCTCCCCCCAGCATGTTCTCCTATGTCTCCCCGGCATGTTCTCCTATGTCTCCCCAGCATGTCCTCCTATGTCTCCCCAGCATGTTCTCCTATGTCTCCCCAGCATGTTCTCCTATGTCTCCCCCGGCATGTTCTCCTATGTCTCCCCAGCATGTTCTCCTATGTCTCCCCAGCATGTTCTCCTATGTCTCCCCGGCATTTTCTCCTATGTCTCCCCTCCATGTTCCCCTATGTCTCCCCAGCATGTTCTCCTATGTCTCCCCGGCATGTTCTCCTATGTCTCCCCGGCATTTTCTCCTATGTCTCCCCTCCATGTTCCCCTATGTCTCCCCAGCATGTTCTCCTATGTCTCCCCAGCATGTTCTCCTATGTCTCCCCGGCATGTTCTCCTATGTCTCCCCAGCATGTTCTCCTATGTCTCCCCGGCATGTTCTCCTATGTCTCCCCAGCATGTTCTCCTATGTCTCCCCAGCATGTTCTCCTATGTCTCCCCGGCATGTTCTCCTATGTCTCCCCAGCATGTTCTCCTATGTCTCCCCGGCATGTTCTCCTATGTCTCCCCGGCATGTTCTCCTATGTCTCCCCGGCATGTTCTCCTATGTCTCCCCAGCATGTTCTCCTATGTCTCCCCAGCATGTTCTCCTATGTCTCCCCAGCATGTTCTCCTATGTCTCCCCAGCATGTTCTCCTATGTCTCCCCCCAGCATGTTCTCCTATGTCTCCCCGGCATGTTCTCCTATGTCTCCCCAGCATGTTCTCCTATGTCTCCCCAGCATGTTCTCCTATGTCTCCCCGGCATGTTCTCCTATGTCTCCCCGGCATTTTCTCCTATGTCTCCCCTCCATGTTCCCCTATGTCTCCCCAGCATGTTCTCCTATGTCTCCCCAGCATGTTCTCCTATGTCTCCCCGGCATGTTCTCCTATGTCTCCCCAGCATGTTCTCCTATGTCTCCCCGGCATGTTCTCCTATGTCTCCCCAGCATGTTCTCCTATGTCTCCCCGGCATTTTCTCCTATGTCTCCCCTCCATGTTCCCCTATGTCTCCCCAGCATGTTCTCCTATGTCTCCCCGGCATGTTCTCCTATGTCTCCCCGGCATTTTCTCCTATGTCTCCCCTCCATGTAGCATGTTCTCCTATGTCTCCCCGGCATTTTCTCCTATGTCTCCCCTCCATGTAGCATGTTCTCCTATGTCTCCCCGGCATGTTCTCCTATGTCTCCCCAGCATGTTCTCCTATGTCTCCCCAGCATGTTCTCCTATGTCTCCCCGGCATTTTCTCCTATGTCTCCCCTCCATGTTCCCCTATGTCTCCCCAGCATGTTCTCCTATGTCTCCCCGGCATGTTCTCCTATGTCTCCCCGGCATTTTCTCCTATGTCTCCCCTCCATGTTCCCCTATGTCTCCCCAGCATGTTCTCCTATGTCTCCCCAGCATGTTCTCCTATGTCTCCCGGGCATGTTCTCCTATGTCTCCCCAGCATGTTCTCCTATGTCTCCCCGGCATGTTCTCCTATGTCTCCCCAGCATGTTCTCCTATGTCTCCCCGGCATGTTCTCCTATGTCTCCCCGGCATGTTCTCCTATGTCTCCCCAGCATGTTCTCCTATGTCTCCCCAGCATGTTCTCCTATGTCTCCCCGGCATGTTCTCCTATGTCTCCCCAGCATGTTCTCCTATGTCTCCCCAGCATGTTCTCCTATGTCTCCCCAGCATGTTCTCCTATGTCTCCCCCCAGCATGTTCTCCTATGTCTCCCCGGCATGTTCTCCTATGTCTCCCCCTAGCATGTTCTCCTATGTCTCCCCCTAGCATGTTCTCCTATGTCTCCCCCTAGCATGTTCTCCTATGTCTCCCCTCCATGTTCTCCTATGTCTCCCCAGCATGTTCTCCTATGTCTCCCCGGCATGTTCTCCTATGTCTCCCCAGCATGTTCTCCTATGTCTCCCCAGCATGTTCTCCTATGTCTCCCCGGCATGTTCTCCTATGTCTCCCCGGCATGTTCTCCTATGTCTCCTCAGCATGTTCTCCTATGTCTCCCCAGCATGTTCTCCTATGTCTCCCCAGCATGTTCTCCTATGTCTCCCCAGCATGTTCTCCTAAGTCTCCCCCTAGCATGTTCTCCTATGTCTCCCCAGCATGTTCTCCTATGTCTCCCCTCCATGTTCTCCTATGTCTCCCCAGCATGTTCTCCTATGTCTCCCCGGCATGTTCTCCTATGTCTCCCCAGCATGTTCTCCTATGTCTCCCCAGCATGTTCTCCTATGTCTCCCCAGCATGTTCTCCTATGTCTCCCCGGCATGTTCTCCTATGTCTCCCCAGCATGTTCTCCTATGTCTCCCCAGCATGTTCTCCTATGTCTCCCCAGCATGTTCTCCTATGTCTCCCCAGCATGTTCTCCTAAGTCTCCCCGGCATGTTCTCCTATGTCTCCCCAGTATGTTCTCCTATGTCTCCCCAGCATGTTCTCCTATGTCTCCACGGCATGTTCTCCTATGTCTCCCCTCCATGTTCTCCTATGTCTCCCCAGCATGTTCTCCTATGTCTCTCCAGCATGTTCTCCTATGTCTCTCCAGCATGTTCTCCTATGTCTCCACGGCATGTTCTCCTATGTCTCCCCAGCATGTTTTCCTATGTCTCCCCAGCATGTTCTCCTATGTCTCCCCAGCATGTTCTCCTATGTCTCCCCAGCATGTTCTCCTATGTCTCCCCAGCATGTTCTCCTATGTCTCCCCGGCATGTTCTCCTATGTCTCCCCGGCATTTTTTCCTATGTCTCCCCAGCATGTTCTCCTATGTCTCCCCAGCATGTTCTCCTATGTCTCCCCAGCATGTTCTCCTATGTCTCCCCAGCATGTTCTCCTATGTCTCCCCAGCATGTTCTCCTATGTCTCCCCCGGCATGTTCTCCTATGTCTCCCCAGCATGTTCTCCTATGTCTCCCCAGCATGTTCTCCTATGTCTCCCCAGCATGTTCTCCTATGTCTCCCCAGCATGTTCTCCTAAGTCTCCCCAGCATGTTCTCCTATGTCTCCCCAGCATGTTCTCCTAAGTCTCCCGGCATGTTCTCCTATGTCTCCCCGGCATGTTCTCCTATGTCTCCCCAGCATGTTCACCTATGTCTTCCGGCATGTTCTCCTATGTCTCCCCAGCATGTTCTCCTATGTCTCCCCAGCATGTTCTCCTATGTCTCCCCGGCATGTTCTCCTATGTCTCCCCAGCATGTTCTCCTATGTCTCCCCAGCATGTTCTCCTATGTCTCCCCAGCATGTTCTCCTATGTCTCCCCAGCATGTTCTCCTAAGTCTCCCCCTAGCATGTTCTCCTATGTCTCCCCAGCATGTTCTCCTATGTCTCCCCTCCATGTTCTCCTATGTCTCCCCAGCATGTTCTCCTATGTCTTCCGGCATGTTCTCCTATGTCTCCCCAGCATGTTCTCCTATGTCTCCCCAGCATGTTCTCCTATGTCTCCCCAGCATGTTCTCCTATGTCTCCCCAGCATGTTCTCCTATGTCTCCCCCGGCATGTTCTCCTATGTCTCCCCAGCATGTTCTCCTATGTCTCCCCAGCATGTTCTCCTATGTCTCCCCAGCATGTTCTCCTATGTCTCCCCGGCATGTTCTCCTATGTCTCCCCAGCATGTTCTCCCATGTCTCCCCAGCATGTTCTCCTATGTCTCCCCAGCATGTTCTCCTATGTCTCCCCAGCATGTTCTCCTATGTCTCCCCGGCACTTTCTCCTATGTCTCCCCGCCATGTTCTCCTATGTCTCCCCGGCATGTTCTCCTATGTCTCCCCAGCATGTTCTCCTATGTCTCCCCGGCATGTTCTCCTATGTCTCCCCTCCATGTTCTCCTATGTCTCCTCAGCATGTTCTCCTATGTCTCCCCGCCATGTTCTCCTATGTCTCCCCGGCATGTTCTCCTATGTCTCCCCAGCATGTTCTCCTATGTCTCCCCGGCATGTTCTCCTATGTCTCCCCAGCATGTTCTCCTATGTCTCCCCGGCATGTTCTCCTATGTCTCCCCGGCATGTTCTCCTATGTCTCCCCGGCATGTTTTCCTATGTCTCCCCGGCATGTTCTCCTATGTCTCCCCAGCATGTTCTCCTATGTCTCCCTGGCATGTTCTCCTATGTCTCCCCTCCATGTTCTCCTCTGTCTCCCCAGCATGTCCTCCTATGTCTCCCAAGCATGTTCTCCTATGTCTCCCCGGCATGTTCTCCTATGTCTCCCCAGCATGTTCTCCTATGTCTCCCCGGCATGTCCTCCTATGTCTCCCCAGCATGTTCTCCTATGTCTCCCCGGCATGTTCTCCTATGTCTCCCCGGCATGTTCTCCTATGTCTACCCAGCATGTTCTCCTATGTCTCCCCCCAGCATGTTCTCCTATGTCTCCCCGGCAACAAAGGACGGAAGGTATGTAGAAGAGAATAAAGGGCTAGCCGACTGCCTTAATGAATACTTCTGTTCAGTTTTTACAGAAGAAAAAGAAGGAGAAGGACCTCCACTTGAAAGGATGACTAATGAATCGTTTGATGCATGTGTCTTTACAGAGGAAGACGTTCTAAGATTGCTGTCTAAAGTGAAGACAAATAAGTCACAGGGTCCTGATGAGATACACCCAAAATTATTAAAAGAGCTTAGTGGTGAGCTGGCAAAACCATTAACAGATTTATTTAACCAATCATTAGCAACAGGAGTCGTCCCGGAAGATTGGAAATTGGCAAATGTCATGCCCATTCACAAGAAAGGTAGTAGGGAGGAATCGAGCAACTATAGACCAGTGAGTCTGACATCAATAGTAGGCAAATTAATGGAAACCCTATTAAAGGATAGGATTGTGGAACATCTTAAATCCCATGGATTGCAAGATGAAAAACAACATGGGTTTACTTCAGGGAGATCATGTCAAACAAATCTTATAGACTTTTTTGACTGGGTGACTAAAATAATAGACGGTGGAGATGCAGTAGACATTGAATATCTAGATTTTAGTAAGGCTTTTGACACTGTCCCACATAGAAGACTTATCAATAAACTGCAGTCATTGAGCATGGACTCCCATATTGTTGAGTGGATTAGGCAGTGGCTGAGTGACAGACAACAGAGGGTTGTAGTCAATGGAGAACATTCAGAACAAGGTCATGTTACCAGTGGGGTACCTCAGGGATCTGTACTGCGACCAATTTTGTTTAATATCTTCATAAGTGATATTACAAAAGGCCTCGATGGTAAGGTTTGTCTTTTTGCTGATGACACAAAGATATGTAACAGGGTTGATGTTCCTGGAGGGAAACGCCAAATGGAAAAGGATTTAGGAAAACTAGAAGAATGGTCAGAACTCTGGCAACTGAAATTTAATGTGGATAAGTGCAAGATAATGCACCTGGGGCGTAAAAACCCAAGGGCAGAATATAGAATATTTGACACAGTCCTGACCTCAGTATCTGAGGAAAGGGATTTAGGAGTCATTATTTCAGAAGACTTAAAGGTGGGAAGACAATGTAATAGAGCAGCACGAAATGCCAGCAGAATGCTTGGATGTATAGGGAGAGGTATAAGCAGTAGAAAGAGAGAAGTGCTTATGCCGCTGTACAGAACACTGGTGAGACCTCACTTGGAGTATTGTGCGCAGTACTGGAGGCCATATCTCCAGAAGGATATAGATACTCTAGAGAGAGTTCAGAGAAGAGCTACTAAACTAGTACATGGATTGCAGGAAAAAACTTACCAGGAAAGGTTAAAGGACCTTAACATGTATTGCTTGGAAGAAAGAAGAGACAGAGGGGATATGATAGAAACTTTTAAATACATAAAGGGAATCAACTCGGTAAAGGAGGAGAGCATATTTAAAAGAAGAAAAACTACCACAAGAGGACACAGTTTTAAATTAGAGGGGCAAAGGTTTAAAAGTAATATGAGGAAGTATTACTTTACTGAGAGAGTAGTGGATGCATGGAATAACCTTCCTGCAGAAGTGGTAGCTGCAAATACAGTGAAGGAGTTTAAGCATGCATGGGATAGGCATAAGGCTATCCTTCATATAAGATAGGGCCAGGGACTATTCATAGGATTCAGATATATTGGGCAGACTAGATGGGCCAAATGGTTCTTATCTGCCGACACATTCTATGTTTCTATGTTTCTATGTTTCCTATGTCTCCTCTGCATGTTCTCCTATGTCTCCCCAGCATGTTCTCCTATGTCTCCCCGGCATGTTCTCCTATGTCTCCCCCGGCATGTTCTCCTATGTCTCCCCAGCATGTTCTCCTATGTCTCCCCGGCATTTTCTCCTATGTCTCCCCTCCATGTTCCCCTATGTCTCCCCAGCATGTTCTCCTATGTCTCCCCGGCATTTTCTCCTATGTCTCCCCTCCATGTTCCCCTATGTCTCCCCAGCATGTTCTCCTATGTCTCCCCAGCATGTTCTCCTATGTCTCCCCGGCATGTTCTCCTATGTCTCCCCAGCATGTTCTCCTATGTCTCCCCGGCATGTTCTCCTATGTCTCCCCAGCATGTTCTCCTATGTCTCCCCAGCATGTTCTCCTATGTCTCCCCGGCATGTTCTCCTATGTCTCCCCCCAGCATGTTCTCCTATGTCTCCCCGGCATGTTCTCCTATGTCTCCCCAGCATGTTCTCCTATGTCTCCCCAGCATGTTCTCCTATGTCTCCCCAGCATGTTCTCCTATGTCTCCCCAGCATGTTCTCCTATGTCTCCCCCGGCATGTTCTCCTATGTCTCCCCAGCATGTTCTCCTATGTCTCCCCAGCATGTTCTCCTATGTCTCCCCGGCATTTTCTCCTATGTCTCCCCTCCATGTTCCCCTATGTCTCCCCAGCATGTTCTCCAATGTCTCCCCGGCATGTTCTCCTATGTCTCCCCGGCATTTTCTCCTATGTCTCCCCTCCATGTTCCCCTATGTCTCCCCAGCATGTTCTCCTATGTCTCCCCAGCATGTTCTCCTATGTCTCCCCGGCATGTTCTCCTATGTCTCCCCAGCATGTTCTCCTATGTCTCCCCGGCATGTTCTCCTATGTCTCCCCAGCATGTTCTCCTATGTCTCCCCGGCATGTTCTCCTATGTCTCCCCAGCATGTTCTCCTATGTCTCCCCGGCATGTTCTCCTATGTCTCCCCGGCATGTTCTCCTATGTCTCCCCGGCATGTTCTCCTATGTCTCCCCAGCATGTTCTCCTATGTCTCCCCAGCATGTTCTCCTATGTCTCCCCAGCATGTTCTCCTATGTCTCCCCAGCATGTTCTCCTATGTCTCCCCCCAGCATGTTCTCCTATGTCTCCCCGGCATGTTCTCCTATGTCTCCCCAGCATGTTCTCCTATGTCTCCCCAGCATGTTCTCCTATGTCTCCCCGGCATGTTCTCCTATGTCTCCCCGGCATTTTCTCCTATGTCTCCCCTCCATGTTCCCCTATGTCTCCCCAGCATGTTCTCCTATGTCTCCCCAGCATGTTCTCCTATGTCTCCCCGGCATGTTCTCCTATGTCTCCCCAGCATGTTCTCCTATGTCTCCCCGGCATGTTCTCCTATGTCTCCCCAGCATGTTCTCCTATGTCTCCCCGGCATTTTCTCCTATGTCTCCCCTCCATGTTCCCCTATGTCTCCCCAGCATGTTCTCCTATGTCTCCCCGGCATGTTCTCCTATGTCTCCCCGGCATTTTCTCCTATGTCTCCCCTCCATGTAGCATGTTCTCCTATGTCTCCCCGGCATTTTCTCCTATGTCTCCCCTCCATGTAGCATGTTCTCCTATGTCTCCCCGGCATGTTCTCCTATGTCTCCCCAGCATGTTCTCCTATGTCTCCCCAGCATGTTCTCCTATGTCTCCCCGGCATTTTCTCCTATGTCTCCCCTCCATGTTCCCCTATGTCTCCCCAGCATGTTCTCCTATGTCTCCCCGGCATGTTCTCCTATGTCTCCCCGGCATTTTCTCCTATGTCTCCCCTCCATGTTCCCCTATGTCTCCCCAGCATGTTCTCCTATGTCTCCCCAGCATGTTCTCCTATGTCTCCCGGGCATGTTCTCCTATGTCTCCCCAGCATGTTCTCCTATGTCTCCCCGGCATGTTCTCCTATGTCTCCCCAGCATGTTCTCCTATGTCTCCCCGGCATGTTCTCCTATGTCTCCCCGGCATGTTCTCCTATGTCTCCCCGGCATGTTCTCCTATGTCTCCCCAGCATGTTCTCCTATGTCTCCCCGGCATGTTCTCCTATGTCTCCCCAGCATGTTCTCCTATGTCTCCCCAGCATGTTCTCCTATGTCTCCCCAGCATGTTCTCCTATGTCTCCCCAGCATGTTCTCCTATGTCTCCCCCCAGCATGTTCTCCTATGTCTCCCCGGCATGTTCTCCTATGTCTCCCCCTAGCATGTTCTCCTATGTCTCCCCCTAGCATGTTCTCCTATGTCTCCCCAGCATGTTCTCCTATGTCTCCCCTCCATGTTCTCCTATGTCTCCCCAGCATGTTCTCCTATGTCTCCCCGGCATGTTCTCCTATGTCTCCCCAGCATGTTCTCCTATGTCTCCCCAGCATGTTCTCCTATGTCTCCCCGGCATGTTCTCCTATGTCTCCCCGGCATGTTCTCCTATGTCTCCTCAGCATGTTCTCCTATGTCTCCCCAGCATGTTCTCCTATGTCTCCCCAGCATGTTCTCCTATGTCTCCCCAGCATGTTCTCCTAAGTCTCCCCCTAGCATGTTCTCCTATGTCTCCCCAGCATGTTCTCCTATGTCTCCCCTCCATGTTCTCCTATGTCTCCCCAGCATGTTCTCCTATGTCTCCCCGGCATGTTCTCCTATGTCTCCCCAGCATGTTCTCCTATGTCTCCCCAGCATGTTCTCCTATGTCTCCCCAGCATGTTCTCCTATGTCTCCCCGGCATGTTCTCCTATGTCTCCCCAGCATGTTCTCCTATGTCTCCCCAGCATGTTCTCCTATGTCTCCCCAGCATGTTCTCCTATGTCTCCCCAGCATGTTCTCCTAAGTCTCCCCGGCATGTTCTCCTATGTCTCCCCAGTATGTTCTCCTATGTCTCCCCAGCATGTTCTCCTATGTCTCCACGGCATGTTCTCCTATGTCTCCCCTCCATGTTCTCCTATGTCTCCCCAGCATGTTCTCCTATGTCTCTCCAGCATGTTCTCCTATGTCTCTCCAGCATGTTCTCCTATGTCTCCACGGCATGTTCTCCTATGTCTCCCCAGCATGTTTTCCTATGTCTCCCCAGCATGTTCTCCTATGTCTCCCCAGCATGTTCTCCTATGTCTCCCCAGCATGTTCTCCTATGTCTCCCCAGCATGTTCTCCTATGTCTCCCCGGCATGTTCTCCTATGTCTCCCCGGCATTTTTTCCTATGTCTCCCCAGCATGTTCTCCTATGTCTCCCCAGCATGTTCTCCTATGTCTCCCCAGCATGTTCTCCTATGTCTCCCCAGCATGTTCTCCTATGTCTCCCCAGCATGTTCTCCTATGTCTCCCCCGGCATGTTCTCCTATGTCTCCCCAGCATGTTCTCCTATGTCTCCCCAGCATGTTCTCCTATGTCTCCCCAGCATGTTCTCCTATGTCTCCCCAGCATGTTCTCCTAAGTCTCCCCAGCATGTTCTCCTATGTCTCCCCAGCATGTTCTCCTAAGTCTCCCCGGCATGTTCTCCTATGTCTCCCCGGCATGTTCTCCTATGTCTCCCCAGCATGTTCACCTATGTCTTCCGGCATGTTCTCCTATGTCTCCCCAGCATGTTCTCCTATGTCTCCCCAGCATGTTCTCCTATGTCTCCCCGGCATGTTCTCCTATGTCTCCCCAGCATGTTCTCCTATGTCTCCCCAGCATGTTCTCCTATGTCTCCCCAGCATGTTCTCCTATGTCTCCCCAGCATGTTCTCCTAAGTCTCCCCCTAGCATGTTCTCCTATGTCTCCCCAGCATGTTCTCCTATGTCTCCCCTCCATGTTCTCCTATGTCTCCCCAGCATGTTCTCCTATGTCTTCCGGCATGTTCTCCTATGTCTCCCCAGCATGTTCTCCTATGTCTCCCCAGCATGTTCTCCTATGTCTCCCCAGCATGTTCTCCTATGTCTCCCCAGCATGTTCTCCTATGTCTCCCCCGGCATGTTCTCCTATGTCTCCCCAGCATGTTCTCCTATGTCTCCCCAGCATGTTCTCCTATGTCTCCCCAGCATGTTCTCCTATGTCTCCCCGGCATGTTCTCCTATGTCTCCCCAGCATGTTCTCCCATGTCTCCCCAGCATGTTCTCCTATGTCTCCCCAGCATGTTCTCCTATGTCTCCCCAGCATGTTCACCTATGTCTTCCGGCATGTTCTCCTATGTCTCCCCAGCATGTTCTCCTATGTCTCCCCAGCATGTTCTCCTATGTCTCCCCAGCATGTTCTCCTATGTCTCCCCAGTATGTTCTCCTATGTCTCCCCAGCATGTTCTCCTATGTCTCCACGGCATGTTCTCCTATGTCTCCCCTCCATGTTCTCCTATGTCTCCCCAGCATGTTCTCCTATGTCTCCACGGCATGTTCTCCTATGTCTCCCCAGCATGTTTTCCTATGTCTCCCCAGCATGTTCTCCTATGTCTCCCCAGCATGTTCTCCTATGTCTCCCCAGCATGTTCTCCTATGTCTCCCCAGCATGTTCTCCTATGTCTCCCCAGCATGTTCTCCTATGTCTCCCCCGGCATGTTCTCCTATGTCTCCCCAGCATGTTCTCCTATGTCTCCCCAGCATGTTCTCCTATATCTCCCCAGCATGTTCACCTATGTCTTCCGGCATGTTCTCCTATGTCTCCCCAGCATGTTCTCCTATGTCTCCCCAGCATGTTCTCCTATGTCTCCCCAGCATGTTCTCCTATGTCTCCCCAGCATGTTCTCCTATGTCTCCCCAGCATGTTCTCCTATGTCTCCCCAGCATGTTCTCCTATGTCTCCCCAGCATGTTCTCCTATGTCTCCCCAGCATGTTCTCCTATGTCTCCCCGGCATGTTCTCCTATGTCTCCCCGGCATGTTCTCCTATGTCTCCCCAGCATGTTCTCCTAAGTCTCCCCAGCATGTTCTCCTATGTCTCCCCAGCATGTTCTCCTAAGTCTCCCCGGCATGTTCTCCTATGTCTCCCCGGCATGTTCTCCTATGTCTCCCCGGCATGTTCTCCTATGTCTCCCCGGCATGTTCTCCTATGTCTCCCCAGCATGTTCTCCTAAGTCTCCCCAGCATGTTCTCCTATGTCTCCCCAGCATGTTCTCCTAAGTCTCCCCGGCATGTTCTCCTATGTCTCCCCGGCATGTTCTCCTATGTCTCCCCAGCATGTTCACCTATGTCTTCCGGCATGTTCTCCTATGTCTCCCCAGCATGTTCTCCTATGTCTCCCCAGCATGTTCTCCTATGTCTCCCCAGCATGTTCTCCTATGTCTCCCCAGCATGTTCTCCTATGTCTCCCCAGCATGTTCTCCTAAGTCTCCCCGGCATGTTCTCCTATGTCTCCCCAGCATGTTCTCCTATGTCTCCCCAGCATGTTCTCCTATGTCTCCCCGGCATGTTCTCCTATGTCTCCCCAGCATGTTCTCCTATGTCTCCCCGGCATGTTCTCCTATGTCTCCCCGGCATGTTCTCCTATGTCTCCCCGGCATGTTCTCCTATGTCTCCCCGGCATGTTCTCCTATGTCTCCCCGGCATGTTCTCCTATGTCTCCCCAGCATGTTCTCCTATGTCTCCCCAGCATGTTCTCCTATGTCTACATGCCCACACAGGCTGTTATCAGCAGTTTTTGGCAGAGGCGTTTTCTGGCTGAAAAAAAAAAACGAAATCTAGTGCGTTTTTCTGCTGTAAAAACTCTCTAACATCAATAAACGCCAAAATCGCTGCTAACTGGCGTTTTTTTACTTTTTTATACCAGTGCTTTTTTAAAGCGCTTACGGACCGCCCACCGTGTATTAACGTCACCCCGGTATTTTTTTAAATGGCGGTTGGTCCGCTTTAACATAAGGAGGGTGGTCCCAGCTGCGGATTCCCTGCAGGATCACCTTCAAGGGTGGCAGGAGAGGTGCCCCACTCACCTCCCCCCCCCCCCCCCCCCCGCGCCGCTTCCCGGTAGTTTTCCCTGCTTACCGGAGCAGTCGATAACAGGGAAAACTATCCGGTCCTCTCCCCTCCTAGGCAGGAAGTCGAGTGAGGGCAAGATGGCCCCCTCTCCACTCTATGGCCTTGGAGGACCGGAGCGACGTCATAAATCACTTCCTCCTAGCAATGGATTTAAAGGGCCCATTTTTTTTCATCATGAAAAAAAATGACTTTTTTTTTTTTTTAGTGTAGATGTGAGGTGTGAGGTCTTTTTGACCCCCAGATCTCACATTAAAGAGTTTCTGTCCTGCTTATTTCTATTACAAGGGATGTTTATATTCCTTGTAACAGGAATAAGGCTCTGTTCACATATATGCAATGCGGGAACCCTGCGAATCCAATGTGGGTTCCCGCATCGCATTCAAATCACAGGCAGTTCACACTGTCATATGCAAATCACTGGGGGGGGGGGGGGGGTGTCAATACAAAGTTACCGACAACCCCAGATCAGTTCGCATATCGCAGTGAGAACTGACAGTTCGGACATGAATCGGATTGCATTGGTGTGAACCACCATGCGATCCGATTCTGCTGCGGACCCAAAAAAGGGTCCTGTGCGAGGTCAGTCCAAATCAGATGCGAATTCAGCCGTACAATCTGTATGGCTGAATTTGCACCGCACAGACATCGCATGTGATATTAGCAGCAGTACGCTCCGAATCACATGCGATGTCTGCCATCGCTATAGTGTGAACCGGGGTTAAAGTGATTAAAATATTTAAAAAAAAAAGAAAAAACAGTGTAAAAATAAAAAATAAAATAAATTGGGAAAAAAACTAAAGCGCCCTGTCCCCTTTAGCTTGTGCGCAGAAGTGAACGCATACGCAAGTCACGCCCACATATGTAAACGCTATTCAAACCACGAATGTGAGGTATCGCCGCGATCGTTAGAGCGAGAGCAATAATTCTAGCCCTAGACCTCCTCTGTAACTCCAAACTGGTAACCTGTAGAATTTTTTGAAAGTTTCACCTATGGAGATTTTTAAGTACCAATATTTGTCGCCATTCCACAAGCGTGCGCAATTTTCAAGCCTAACATGTTAGGTATCAATTTACTCAGAGTAACATTATCTAAATTTGGGCTAACTTTACTGTTTTCTTATTTTTTAATTAAAAAAAAATGTATTTATTTATTTTTTTTAAATTGTGTTTGTAAGACCGCTGCACAAATATGGTGTGATAAAAAATATTGCAACCATCTCCATTTTATTCTCTAGGGGTCTTGGCTAAAAAAAAAAAATATATATATATATATATATATATATATATATATATAATGTTTGGGGGTTCACTTCTAAGTAATTTTCTAGCAAAAAAAAAACCAAACTGATTTTAACTTGTAAACAACATGTGTCTCTTAGATTGTAAGCTCCAATGAGCAGGGCCCTCTGATTCCTACTGTATTAAAGTGTATTGTATTTGTACTGTCTACCTTCAAGCTGTAAGGTTACATTCACACCTGAGCGTAGCGTTTTTCGCGCGTTTTTTACCGCAATTTTACCGCGATTTTTGCGGCGTTTTTTACCGCGATTTTACCGCGATTTTTACCGCGATTTTTGTGCAGGCGTTTTTAGATTGAATAGAGATCAATGGAAAACGCCTGTAATCTGCCCAAAAAGAAGCTCATGTACTTTTTTGAGCGTTGGGCGTTTTGTATACAGCGTCAAAACGCTCAGATGTGAACAGGGGCCATTGAAATGAATAGGATTTGTCTTGTTGGGCGTTTTGAGAGCTGATCCTAGAGCAGAAAAACGCCCCAAAAACGCCCCAAAACGCCTAGATGTGAACGGAGCCTAAAGCGCTGCGTAATCTGTCGGCGCTATATAAATCCTATATAATAATATTAATAATGTGTCAGAAATAAGCCAGGTCCAGAAGTGGTTAATGACATGTCCAGACCTGTGCAACTGTATTACACAGCAGTCTTCCCATACAGACAAGTGTTACATCGCCACCTAGTGGCAAAAATAGCTAACTGCAGCCCAGCTAGATATCTATGGTAGAACCCTTCCATGTTTACAGAGACAGCAGTGATATCGCCTCTGCCAGTCAGCTGACCGCAGCTGAGAAATGGGTGAGCGCAGCGTGCCGGTGTTCCGTGAAAAAACCATACCCGTGAGAAAACCATAAACTCGTCACTTCCGGTTCCGCTACGGAGGGTATGGATTTCTCACGGTAGTTAAACTTGCGGCGGGTACAATAAAACACTTCGGGTGCAACATAAATCATCTCCGCTCCTATCGCTGTAACATCCCTCATCTCCGGTAATAAATATAAAAGCGGATCACGGAGCCGCGATCGCCGTCACATTTACATCTCATACACCCGCCGCCGCTTTTATATTTATTACCGGAGATGAGGGAAGTTACAGCGATAGGAGAGGACATGATTTATGTTGCAGCCGAAGTGTTTTAATGTACCCGCCGCAAGTATTACATTAGACACAGTGCCGGGATAATTTCATGCCCACCGAGCATGCGCACTTCTCAAATTCTTTCTTCTTCAATCACGTATCCGGGGCTCTGAGCATGCGCACTACTGCGCTGCTCAGCTGTTTCAGACCGGAAGTGACGAGGGTATGGTTTCTTCACGGGGTATGCTTTTTTAACGTTACACCGGGTTCATAGTCGAGCTCGACTACACGAAGGTGTCTTTGGGTCTAACATTCTCAGGAAACAATCGTCGAAAACTAACACAACTTTCAGGTTCACCACTTGCCGACCGCACAACGTACATTTACTGCAGCAAAGTGGTTCTATTTCACGTAACCACCTACCTGTATGTCATTTTGTGCAATAGCCTCTAGGGGGCGACCGCACGCTGTGATTGGACAGAGGGGGAGCCAATTCAGCGGGTTGGGCGGCAAAATAATTAAATAAAAAATAAAAGACAAAATAAATAGAAAAAAAAAATGAAAGCGCCCCGTCCCCGTTAGATTGCGCGCAGATGCGAATGCATACGCAAGACATTGAATGCATACGCAAGACGCATTGAGTGGAGAAGCAGCCACAGCCTGAGTAGAGAAGCCTGTCCCCTGCCAGAGAGGAGAGGTGCCGTCGGGTCGGGTCGGGTTGGGTTGGGTGGGGGCGGTGGGGGGTTGCCTCCCGCTACCTGTAAAAGCAATCCAGAGGCTAATCAGCTGCTGGGATTGCTTTTACAAGTGAGGGAATCGCTGGCTGAAAAGCAAGATACGTGATGGATTCCTGTAGCTGCACCCGTCATCCAGATATCACCAGGACGTCATACGGGTGGGAAGTGGTAAAGCCATCATTAAGTGGAGGAGCAGCCACAGCCTGAGTAGAGAAGCCTGTCCCCTGCCAGAGGGGAGAGGAGAGGTGCCGTCGGGTTGGATTAGGTTGGGTGGGGGGGGGGTGTTGCCTCCCTCTACCTGTAAAAGCAATCCAGAGGCTAACCAGCTGCTGGGATTGCTTTAACAAGTGAGGGAATCGCTGGCTGAAAAGCAAGATACGTGATGTATTCCTGTAGCTGCACCCGGCATCCAGATATCACCAGGACATCATACGAGAGCGAAGTGGTAAAGCCATCATTGAGTGGAGGAGCAGCCACAGCCTGAGCAGAGAAGCCTGTCCCCTGCCAGAGAAGGGATCCTTGTTCCCTATGTGGAAGCAGCAGCCTGTCTGCAGAGATCCTGCACACCCCTGTGTACCTATAACTCTGCCATCAGCAACGCTCATGCTTCCTGCAGATTGGAGAGCTCTGGGCTCTGATTGGGTAGAGCAGTGTGCTGGACCTCTTGCTCCCACATAGGGAACAAGGATCCCTTCAATGGCAGGGGACAGGCTTCTCTACTCAGGCTGTGGCTGCTCCTCCACTCAATGATGGCTTTATCACTTCCCTCCCGTATGATGTCATATGACGTCCTGGTGATATCTGGATGACGGGTGCAGCTACAGGAATCCATCACATATCTTGTTTTTCAGCCAGTGATTCCCTCACTTGTAAAAGGAATCCCAGCTGCTGATTAGCCTCTGGATTGCTTTTACAGGTAGCGGGAGGCAACATCCCCCCCTCCCACCCAACCCGACGGCACCTCTCCCAGCTTTCCTGTGTGATCAGGAAGCCAGAGATCTGATCCGGCGGTGGCGATGGATTACCATAGAACTGGATGGTCCCCAGCTGTCTCTATGACTCTGGGAGGCTGGAAGTGACGTCACTTCCGGCTCTGACAGATGTGATCACTGCCAGTTTTTTCCCCTGGAAAGCACAGATCAATGTTTTTTTTTTTTTATCTCAGGCGTTCCAAGATAGAGGAGAAATTTGGGGTCTTATTGTCTCCATAAAGAGGACCTGTTAAACTCTAGTTTTACAGCAGAAGGTCGGCTCTGTCCCACGAAAGCATATTCCTGTATGTTGCTTCACAGGGGCGTGCGCGCGAGCTGCCGGAGGTGCGTGCACGCGCCCATTCACTACAGGGGAAGTCAATCGGCGGGTCCGGTGGCCGCGGTCGCTTCCCGTGGAGACAGAACGTTGTAAACACAGCAGACCACCATTCTGTCACCAATGAACACAGGGATCCTCTTATTTAGAAACACAGGCGTCTGTGTTCATGCACCAAGCCCATCCCCCACACAGTTAGAAAGCACCCCCTAGGCCAGTGATGGCAAACCTTGGCACCCCAGATGTTTTGGAACTACATTTCCCATGATGCTCAACTACCCTGCAGAGTGCAGGAGAATCACAGGAAATGTAGTTTCAAAACATCTGGGGTGCCAAGGTTCCCCATCACTGCTCTAGGCTCACACTTAACCCTTTTTAGCAATGATTAACCACTTCCCGACCGCCCGCCGCAGTAGGGTGGCCCTCCTGCGCAAACCAACGTAGGTGTACATCGGTTGCGCACCTGCAGCTAGGGGGCGAGCACACGCCGCCGGCGGCGCGCTCCCGCCCCCGTTCAGCAGCGGGGACTCCGATGCACAGGACAGGGGACAGGTGGCTCCCATTGCCGCCTGACACCCGCGATTGCTCCCCGCTGAGAGAGAAGGACGGTCGGATGTTGTAAGCCCAGCTGACCGCTCTTCTCCCTGGAATGGTGAGAGAGCCAGCAGCATTACCAACCAGCATTGCCCACCAGCATTACCCACCAACATTACCCACCAGCATTACCCACCAGCATTACCCACCAACATTACCCACCAGCATTACCAACCAGCATTACCCACCAGCATTACCCATCCAACATTACCCACCAACATTACCCACCAGCATTACCAACCAGCATTACCAGCCAGCATTACCAACCAGCATTACCCACCAACATTACCCACCAACATTACCCACCAGCATTACCAACCAGCATTACCAGCCAGCATTACCAACCAGCATTACCCACCAACATTACCCACCAACATTACCAACCAGCATTACCCACCAACATTACCAGCCAGCATTACCAGCCAGCATTACCAACCAGCATTACCCACCAACATTACCAACCAGCATTACCCACCAACATTACCAACCAGCATTACCAGCCAGCATTACCAGCCAGCATTACCCACCAGCATTACCAGCCAGCATTACCCACCAACATTACCCACCAACGTTACCAGCCAACATTACCCACCAGCATTACCAGCCAGCATTACCCACCAGCATTACCAGCCAGCATTACCCACCAACATTACCCACCAGCATTACCCACCAACATTACCCACCAACATTACCCACCAACATTACCAGCCAGCATTACCCACCAGCATTACCCACCAACATTACCCACCAGCATTACCCACCAGCATTACCCACCAGCATTACCAGCCAGCATTACCCACCAGCATTACCCACCAACATTACCAGCCAGCATTACCCACCAGCATTACCCACCAACATTACCAGCCAGCATTACCCACCAACATTACCCACCAACATTACCAGCCAGCATTACCCACCAGCATTACCCACCAACATTACCAGCCAGCATTACCAACCAGCATTACCCACCAACATTACCAGCCAGCATTACCAACCAGCATTACCCACCAACATTACCAGCCAGCATTACCAACCAGCATTACCAGCCAGCATTACCCACCAACATTACCAACCAGCATTACCAGCCAGCATTACCCACCAGCATTACCCACCAACATTACCCACCAACATTACCAGCCAGCATTACCAACCAGCATTACCCACCAACATTACCAGCCAGCATTACCAGCCAGCATTACCCACCAGCATTACCCACCAGCATTACCCACCAACATTACCCACCAACATTACCCACCAACATTACCCACCAACATTACCCACCAACATTACCAGCCAGCATTACCAACCAGCATTACCCACCAACATTACCCACCAACATTACCAGCCAGCATTACCAACCAGCATTACCCACCAACATTACCAGCCAGCATTACCAGCCAGCATTACCAGCCAGCATTACCCACCAGCATTACCCACCAGCATTACCCACCAACATTACCCACCAACATTACCCACCAACATTACCCACCAACATTACCCACCAACATTACCAGCCAGCATTATCCACCAGCATTACCAGCATTATCCACCAGCATTACCCACCAACATTACCAGCCAGCATTACCAACCAGCATTACCAGCCAGCATTACCAGCCAGCATTACCAGCCAGCATTACCCACCAGCATTACCCACCAGCATTACCCACCAACATTACCCACCAACATTACCCACCAACATTACCCACCAACATTACCCACCAACATTACCAGCCAGCATTATCCACCAGCATTACCAGCATTATCCACCAGCATTACCCACCAACATTACCAGCCAGCATTACCAACCAGCATTACCCACCAACATTACCAGCCAGCATTACCAACCAGCATTACCAGCCAGCATTACCCACCAACATTACCAACCAGCATTACCAGCCAGCATTACCCACCAGCATTACCCACCAACATTACCCACCAACATTACCAGCCAGCATTACCAACCAGCATTACCCACCAACATTACCAGCCAGCATTACCAGCCAGCATTACCCACCAGCATTACCCACCAGCATTACCCACCAACATTACCCACCAACATTACCCACCAACATTACCCACCAACATTACCCACCAACATTACCAGCCAGCATTACCAACCAGCATTACCCACCAACATTACCCACCAACATTACCAGCCAGCATTACCAACCAGCATTACCCACCAACATTACCAGCCAGCATTACCAGCCAGCATTACCCACCAACATTACCCACCAACATTACCCACCAACATTACCCACCAACATTACCCACCAACATTACCAGCCAGCATTATCCACCAGCATTACCAGCATTACCCACCAACATTACCAGCCAGCATTACCCACCAGCATTACCAACCAGCATTATCAGCCAGCATTACCCGCCAGGATTACCCACCAGCATTACCAGCCAGCATTACCAGCATTACCAGCCAGCATTACCAGCCAGCATTACCCACCAGCATTACCAACCAGCATTATCAGCCAGCATTACCAACCAGCAGTCTGCCAAATAAGTAGAAAAGGTATGTGCATTAGCATGTGTAAATTGTTGTAATATGTTTTTTAATAACTAGTTGTGTTTTGTCATAATATGTCCATAGGCGTGCGCAGGGGGTGTGCCAGGTGTGCCTGGGCACACCCTAACCACTGCCAATTCCCCCTGTTGCCCAGGCTTCCCCCAAAACTGTGCCCCCCACAGTGCTGCTTGCTTCCCACTTCCCCTCTCCCCCCGGCGGGGGATGTTTCAGAATGGAGATTGGGGAAAGGGGCTTATAAATATGTCATTCACTGGCCTCTTTCTTTTCTAAATGAACAAACTCACTGTGTTCATTCATAACTGAACCATAGTAAACAGCCACTGAGTACAGAGCACTTCCCATTCATTCCCTGCCCCGTGCAGCTGAGGCTGCATAGAAAGAGCTTTGGGGTGCACACCTATGAATATGTCATAGCTTCTTCATACATGTATAAATAAGGACATGACTAAGTCACATGTGCTAGGGGTGTAACTATCCCCCAGCACATAACCAGACATCCCAAGTCTCCCGCGACTTGCGGGAGTCTCCTGCTTTTGGCCGGCAGCCCACGGACACCCGCAAGTGCCGTGCGATCTCCCGGCTGCCGCAGGAGACTTAGGATGTGTGTCAATGGGGAAACTGACGGTGATGGAGCCGAGTGCTGCAGCTGGAAGATGACATCACTGCTGTGAGCCGACCGACACTCTGATGGTATGGGATGGCTTGGTCCAAGCATCCCACAGTGCCTTCAGTAGCCGAGTGTGCCCCCCCCCCCCCATACCATCGGATTGTCGGTCGGCTCACAGCAGTGATGTCATCCTCCAGCTGCAGCACTCGGCTCCATCACCGTCGGTCTCCCCTCCGCCTCTTTGCCTGGACAGAGCCCTTCGTGTGTCTACAAGATGATCGCTGGAAGTCCCCCACGGTATGTTACACAGTGCACTGGTTGTCCTTTTTCCCCCAAGCACTCCCAGCCTTTTTGAGACAGCTACAGGATTGGCTCCTATTCGACTCCATCCCCTGACCAGAACACTCGGCTTGTCTTAAAGGGTCAGTGAAGCAGAAAGCATGTGACAGTATTATTGTTTTAACTGTTTCCCTTCTTCATCTTAATAAACTGTTCATTTTTTGACTTTATTTGCAATGGCATAAGTATTTTTTTTATCACAGCCCCAAGCGCCTCCAGGTGAGAGACTCTCTGTTGTGTGTTTTTTCCTAGCATCCTCGGTCCCGGGGGTTGATCCTCTCTGGCAGCTATAGGCACATGATTATCACAAGAAACTGTCACTACACTTCTCGGCGCTTAGTCTCTTTTATTGGGTTTTAGATACAGGAAGCAGCGGCTCTGCTCTCTACTGCAGCCGCTGCTTCCTCCAGCAGTGCCAGCATTACCAGCAATACCCGCCAGCAGTACCAGCAGTACCCGCCAGCAGTACCCGCCAGCAATACCCGCCAGCAATACCCGCCAGCAGTCTACAAAATAAGTAGAAAAGGTTTGTGCATTAGCGTGTGTAAATTGTTGCAATATGTTTTTTAATAACTAGTTGTGTTTGTCATAATATGTCATCTCCTTGAAGAGGGGGCGGCGTGGGAAGGGTGCAGCGGCGCCGGGGGGAGCGGCGGCGCACGGGGGGTGGGTGGGGGGGGTAAGCGCGGCGTGGAGCACCACCTCTCTGAAATGAGTTTTTGCAGGTTGGGATGCCTGCATGTGATTCACATTGGTCTGATGAAAGAGGACTGCCTGTGTCTGCACTATTGCTGGGACAGAGGACTGGGTCTGCCTAGGAACCATTGTTTATCGCTCTGTTCCCGGGGGAGAATATCAGCAGGACACACTTCTCTGTGACTGACAGTAATAATGGGGCGGGGATAGAGATGTAGTGGGCGGGGAATGGGCGGTGCGGTTTGTCTCAGAGGTGAGGCAGGGGCATGTAGCGGAAGTGGGCGTGGTTTGAATGATGCACCGGAAGTAGCGGTGTGAGGAGAGAGGCGGCCTGTCAGGGGAGGAGAGGCCGGAGGAAGCGGAACAGAGAGCGGGGGGAGAGGTGAGAGAGGACCGGGGATACCGTACAGGACACCCGACTATATACTCTATATACCATGTGATCTGATCATATACTCCATACACTGACTGTATACACCACCCCTCCCCCCCCATCATATCCTCCATTCTATATACTACACCCCTCCCCTCACATCATATATACTGCACCAATCATATACACCCCTCCCCCTATCATATATACTATACCCCTCCCCCTATCATATATACTATACCCTTCATATACACCCCCCCTCCATCATATATATCACACCCCCCCTCCATCATATATATCACACCCCCCCTCCATCATATATATATATCACACCCCCCCTCCATCATATATATCACACCCCCCCTCCATCATATATATCACACCCCCCCTCCATCATATATATCACACCCCCCCTCCATCATATATATCACACCCCCCCTCCATCATATATATCACACCCCCCCTCCATCATATATATCACACCCCCCCTCCATCATATATATCACACCCCCCCTCCATCATATATATCACACCCCCCCTCCATCATATATATCACACCCCCCCTCCATCATATATATCACACCCCCACCTCCATCATATATATCACACCCCCCCTCCATCATATATATCACACCCCCCCTCCATCATATATATCACACCCCCCCTCCATCATATATATCACACCCCCCCTCCATCATATATATCACACCCCCCCTCCATCATATATATCACACCCCCCCTCCATCATATATATCACACCCCACCCCCTCCATCATATATATCACACCCCCCCTCCATCATATATATCACACCCCCACCTCCATCATATATATCACACCCCCCCTCCATCATATATATCACACCCCCACCTCCATCATATATATCACACCCCCACCTCCATCATATATATCACACCCCCCCTCCATCATATATATCACACCCCCCTCCATCATATATATCACACCCCCCCTCCATCATATATATCACACCCCCCCCTCCATCATATATATCACACCCCCCCTCCATCATATATATCACACCCCCCCTCCATCATATATATCACACCCTCCTCCATCATATATATCACACCCCCACCTCCATCATATATATCACACCCCCCCTCCATCATATATATCACACCCCCCCTCCATCATATATATCACACCCCCCCTCCATCATATATATCACACCCCCACCTCCATCATATATATCACACCCCCCCTCCATCATATATATCACACCCCCCCTCCATCATATATATCACACCCCCCCTCCATCATATATATCACACCCCCCCTCCATCATATATATCACACCCCCCCTCCATCATATATATCACACCCCCCTCCATCATATATATCACACCCCCCCCTCCATCATATATATCACCCCCCCCCTTCCATCATATATATCACACCCCCCCCTCCATCATATATATCACACCCTCCCTCCATCATATATATCACACCCTCCCTCCATCATATATATCACACCCCCCCTCCATCATATATATATATCACACCCCCCTCCATCATATATATCACCCCCCCCTCCCATCATATATATATCACCCCCCCCTCCATCATATATATATCACCCCCCCCCTCCATCATATATATCACACCCCCCCCCTCCATCATATATATCACACCCCCCCTCCATCATATATATCACACCCCCCCCTCCATCATATACATCACACCCCCCCTCCATCATAAATATATCACACCCCCCTCCATCATAAATATATCACACCCCCCTCCATCATAAATATATCACACCCCCCTCCATCATAAATATATCACACCCCCCTCCATCATATATATCACCCCCCCTCCATCATATATATCACACCCCCCCTCCATCATAAATATATCACACCCCCCCTCCATCATATATATCACCCCCCCCTCTTCCATCATATATATCACCCCCCCCCTCTATCATATATATCACCCCCCCCCCTCTCCATCATATATATCACCCCCCCCCTTCCATCATATATATCACCCCCCCCTTCCATCATATATATCACCCCCCCCTCTCCATCATATATATCACCCCCCCCTCTCCGTCATATATATCACCCCCCCCTCTATCATATATATCACCCCCCCCCTTCCATCATATATATCACACCCCCCCTCCATCATATATATCACCCCCCCTCTCCATCATATATATCACACCCCTCTCCCCAATCTTATACAATATCTCACAAAAGTAAGTACACCCCTCACATTTCTGTAAGTATTTTATTCCATCTTTTCCTGTGACAACACTGAAGAAATGACACTTTGCTACAATGTAAAGTAGTGAGTGTACAGCTTGTATAACAGTGTAAATTTGCTGTCCCCTCAAAATAACTCAACACACAGCCATTAATGTCTAAACCGCTGGCAACAAAAGTGAGTACACCCCTAAGTGACAATGTCCAAATTGGGCCAAAGTGTCAATATTTTGTGTGGCCACCATTATTTTCCAGCACTGCCTTAACCCTCTTGGGCATGGAGTTCACCAGAGCTTCACAGGTTGCCACTGGAGTCCTCTTCCCCTCCTCCATGATGACATCACAGAGCTGGTGGATGTTAGAGACCTTGCGCTCCTCCACCTTCTGTTTGAGGATGCCCCACAGATGCTCAATAGGGTTTAGGTCTGGAGACATGCTTGGCCAGTCCATCACCTTTACCCTCAGCTTCTTTAGCAAGGCAGTGGTCGTCTTGGAGGTGTTTGGGGTCGTTATGTTGGAATATTGCCCTGCGGCCCAGTCTCTGAAGGGAGGGGATCATGCTCTGCTTCAGTATGTCACAGTACATGTTGGCATTCATGGTTCCCTCAATGAACTGTAGCTCCCCAGTGCCGGCAGCACTCATGCAGCCCCAGACCATGACACTCCCACCACCATGCTTGACTGTAGGAAGACACACTTGTCTTTGTACTCCTCACCTGGTTGCCCCCACACACGCCTGACACCATCTGAACCAAATAAGTTTATCTTGGTCTCATCAGACCACAGGAGATGGTTCCTGTAATCCATGTCCTTAGTCTGCTTGTCTTCAGCAAACTGTTTGCAGGACTTCTTGTCCATCATCTTTAGAAGAGGCTTCCTTCTGGGAAGGAAACTTTACATTGTAGCAAAGTGTCATTTCTTCAGTGTTGTCACATGAGAAGATAGAATAAAATATTTACACAAATGTGAGGGGTGTACTAACTTTTGTGAGATACTGTATATCACACTCCTCCCCCCGTCATGTATACCACACCCCCCCCCAATCATATATATCACACCCTCCCCTCCAATCACATCCTCCTAACCCTAATCCAATAATCTATCCATAGCAGACATTTCTTGTATTGCAGATTACAATACTCAGATTTGGTCGCTGCTTTCCTTTTCTGTTTTAGGATTTCTTTCCTTTATTTTCATCTGGTGATCCGGCCTGTAAATCTGTTGTTTTCCACAGCACAAGCTCTCCAGCAGAATGTATCAGTTACATGGATGGGAAAAACCATTTACCACTGGCAGGGGTGCTTACAGACAATGATCAGCTTTTATGTATGGGAAACCTTCATCCAAAGGGGAAGAACTGTTACAGATTATAAAGTGTCAGCTTGGTTTACCTTTGTTAGTGTATCTAAATCTGCTAATCCATCTAACATTCCCCTCCCCCCAGACTGACAATGCAGCGTTCCAACAGTACCCCTTGTGCTCCTTCATCCAGAGTGGGGGCGCTCTAATACAGGAGTATTGTTACTGGGCGGATCACCGGGTGAAAACGGGGAAAAGCCCAAAAAAGAAAACTGATGAAGCCGCCAAATCTAATGATGGGAAAACTGCAATACGAGACTTTTCTGCTTTATTACCGCTGTGCCCATTTCTTTTGTCCCTTTATTATATACGGCCAGCCCGTCACCTATATACTGCCAGCCCGTCACCTATATACTGCCAGCCCGTCGCCTATATACTGCCAGCCCGTCGCCTATATACTGCCAGCCCGTCGCCTATATACTGCCAGCCCGTCACACACATATATATATACTGCCAGCCCATCATATGTACTGCCAGCCCATTACATATATATACCCAGTAGTCCTGTCATCAAATCTTCACAAAATGTGTACAGTACACTTCTCTTCTCATTTCACTCCTCTTCCCTTTCCCCTCCTCGCTTCTCTTCCCTTTCCCCTCCTCACTTCTCTTCCCTTTCCCCTCCTCGCTTCTCTTCCCTTTCCCCTCCTCACTTCTCTTCCCTTTCCCCTCCTCACTTCTCTTCCTTTCCCCTCCTCACTTCTCTTCCCTTTCCCCTCCTCACTTCTCTTCCCTTTCCCCTCCTCACTTCTCTTCCCTTTCCCCTTCTCTCTCCTCTTCCCTTTCCTCTCTTCTCGCTTCCTCTTCCCTTTCCCCTCTTCTCTCTTCCTCTTCCCTTTCCCCTCTTCTCGCTTCCTCTTCCCTTTCCCCTCTTCTCGCTTCTCTTCCCTTTCCCCTTCTCTCTCCTCTTCCCTTTCCCCTCCTCTCTTCCTCTTTCCTTTCCCCTCTTCTCTCTTCCTCTTCCCTTTCCCCTCTTCTCGCTTCCTCTTCCCTTTCCCCTCTTCTCGCTTCCTCTTCCCTTTCCCCTCTTCTCTCTTCCTCTTCCCTTCCCTTTCCCCTCTTCTCGCTTCCTCTTCCCTTCCCTTTCCCCTCTTCTCGCTTCCTCTTCCCTTTCCCTTTCCCCTCTTCTCGCTTCCTCTTCCCTTTCCCTTCCCCCTCTTCTCGCTTCCTCTTCCCTTTCCCTTCCCCCTCTTCTCGCTTCCTCTTCCCTTTCCCTTCCCCCTCTTCTCGCTTCCTCTTCCCTTTCCCTTCCCCCTTCTTCTCGCTTCCTCTTCCCTTTCCCTTCCCCCCTCTTCTCGCTTCCTCTTCCCTTTCCCTTCCCCCCTCTTCTCGCTTCCTCTTCCCTTTCCCTTCCCCCCTCTTCTCGCTTCCTCTTCCCTTTCCCTTCCCCCCCCTCTTCTCGCTTCCTCTTCCCTTTCCCTTCCCCCCCCTCTTCTCGCTTCCTCTTCCCTTTCCCTTCCCCCCTCTTCTCGCTTCCTCTTCCCTTTCCCTTCCCCCCTCTTCTCGCTTCCTCTTCCCTTTCCCTTCCCCCCTCTTCTCGCTTCCTCTTCCCTTTCCCTTCCCCCCTCTTCTCGCTTCCTCTTCCCTTTCCCTTCCCCCCTCTTCTCGCTTCCCTCTTCCCTCTTCCAATGGATGTGGTCACTGGCCTGTGTGGGCGAGGTCATTGGCCTGTAGGTAGATGGGGGTCACTGGCCTGTGTGGACGAGGTCATTGGCCTGTGGGTAGACGGGGGTCATTGGCCTGTGGGTAGACGGGGGTCATTGGCCTGTGGGTAGACGGGGGTCATTGGCCTGTGGGTAGACGGGGGTCATTGGCCTGTAGTTAGACGGTGGGGGGCCATTGGCCTGTAGTTAGACGGTGGGGGGCCATTGGCCTGTAGTTAGACGGTGGGGGGCCATTGGCCTGTAGTTAGACGGTGGGGGCCCATTGACCTGTAGTTAGACGGGGGGGCCCATTGACCTGTAGTTAGACGGTGGGGGCCCATTGACCTGTAGTTAGACGGGGGGGGCCCATTGACCTGTAGTTAGACGGGGGGGCCCATTGACCTGTAGTTAGACGGTGGGGGCCCATTGACCTGTAGTTAGACGGTGGGGGCCCATTGACCTGTAGTTAGACGGGGGGGGCCCATTGACCTGTAGTTAGACGGGGGGGCCCATTGACCTGTAGTTAGACGGTGGGGGCCCATTGACCTGTAGTTAGACGGGGGGGGCCCATTGACCTGTAGTTAGACGGGGGGGCCCATTGGCCTGTAGTTAGACGGTGGGGGCCCATTGGCCTGTAGTTAGACGGTGGGGGCCCATTGACCTGTAGTTAGACGGGGGGGCCCATTGACCTGTAGTTAGACGGGGGGGCCCATTGACCTGTAGTTAGACGGTGGGGGCCCATTGACCTGTAGTTAGACGGTGGGGGCCCATTGACCTGTAGTTAGACGGTGGGGGCCCATTGACCTGTAGTTAGACGGTGGGGGCCCATTGACCTGTAGTTAGACGGTGGGGGCCCATTGACCTGTAGTTAGACGGTGGGGGCCCATTGACCTGTAGTTAGACGGGGGGGCCCATTGGCCCGTAGTTAGACGGGGGGGGTCGTTGGCCTGTAGATGAGGATGAAATCTAAGCAGATTAAAGTTGAGTTTTGAGTCTCTTTGGTGGTGATGTGTTTTGGTTTTTCCTGTGCAGGAGGTGAGGGGGGGTCACCATGGAAGACAAGAAGGTGGGCACCGAGCCGGTGAAGATCGAGTCCCCAGACATCATGCTGGATGAGATGCACCTGAAGAGCGAGCCGCAGATAGACGAGGGATCCGTTGTGATGGGGGAACCCATGGACTGCCTTGTGGATTATCATTTAGGAACGCAGCTGACGGTGGAGCGGGAGATCCAGATCGGGGACGGCACCCCGCCGTGTTTGGACTACGACGCCAACTTCCCACCTAAAAAGAACGCCAAGCCGCGGCAGGGGAGACTGTCCGCCGAGCGCAACTTTACCTGCGGGCAGTGCGGAAAAAGCTTCCTGCGCAGCACGGACCTGGCCAAACACGAGAAGGCGCACAGCGAGGAGAAAACATACATGTGTAGCATCTGCGGGAAGAACTTCCGTAGGCACACCTCACTGCTGATCCACGCCCGGATTCACACCGGGGAACGCCCGTACCAGTGTACCCAGTGCGGGAAAAGCTTTGTACAGCGGCAGCACCTCACCACCCACCAACGCACGCACACCGGAGAGAAACCTTTCCAGTGTATAGAATGCGGCAAGGGATTCCGCTGGAGGTCCGAGCTCCTCAAACATCAGAAGAACCACGCTGACAAGGTGAGAGCAGGGGGCGGAGCCAGGCCTGTGTATGTCACCCTACAACAGGACTACAGAACACCTCCCCATCTCATTATCTCTGGGCTAGGTGTCCTGTAGAACTGAGAACCTGGTAAGGGTGCAGCAAAGACCAAAAGTGTGTGTGTGTGTGTGGGGGGGGGGGGGGGGTTATCTGTTTAGAAGATTTCTGGCAGGATCAGCAGACATTTATTTTTTTTAACTTCTCAAAATGCATTCAATGGAATATTTAACCATTTCTGGACTGGAAGGATTTTCCCCCCCCTTAATGACCAGGCCATATTTTGCAATTCGGCACTGCGTTACTTTAACCACTTGCCGACTTGCGCACGACTATTTACTGCGGCGGTCAGCCCCTCACAAGCAGAGTGACGTAGGGCTACGTCGCTAGCCTGTAAGGGTTTTGGGAGCGAGCGCACGCTCCCGTTCGGTCACGGACCCCCCCCCCCATGCTTGTGCCCGGCGGACCCGATGTCTGCTGGTCACTAGCGATCGTCCGTTACAGCGGGAGAAAGGCAGGTGGCTAATGTAAACAAAGCCGCCTGTCATTCTCCCCTGTGTAAGAATGGAGATCAAACGGTTCTACTATGTAGGACTGTTGATCACTGTTCCTACACAGCAAGCCACAGCCAATCACAGTTAGAAGCACGCCCCTAGGGACACACATAACCCCTCCCTGTCCAATACAGTTAACCCGTTCCCTGCCAGTGTCATTTTTACAGTAACAGTGCATATGTACAGCACTGATTACTGTAGTAATGTCACTGGTAACCCCAAAAGTGTCAAAAATGGCAGTCAAGGGTCCGATCTGTCCGCCGCAATGTCGCAGTCCCGCAAAAAAAAATCGCAGATCGCCGCCATTACGCGTTAAAAAAAAAAAATGACAAAAATCTTTCCCTTAGTTAGTAAACGCAATAACTTTTGCGCAAACCAATCAAAATACGCTTTTTGCGATTTTTTTTTTTTTTTTTTTTTTTTTTTTTTTTTTAACCAAATATATGGTAAAAAAAAATTGGCCTAAAATGTTAAAAATTTTTGATTTTTACATTTTTTTTGGGGAATTTCATATAAAAAAATGTGAAAAATATTGTTATTTTTGCAAAATTTCTGCTCTTTTTTTGTCTATAGCGCATGATCAAAAAATCGCACAGGTGATCAAATACCACCAAAAGAAAGCTCTGTTTGTGGGGAAAAAAAAGGACGCCAAATTAGTTTAGGTACAGCGTCGCACGACCACGCAATTGTCCGTTAAAGTCACGCAGTGCCGAATCGCAAAAAAAACCCTGGTCAGGAAGGGGGTAAAATCTTCCAGGGCTTAAGTGGTTAAGGGATAATTGTGCGGTCGTGTGACGCTGTACCCAAATAAAATTTGTTTTTTTTTCACCCCACAAACAGAGCTTTCTTTTGGTGGTATTTGATCACCTCACCTGTGCGATTTTTTTTTTTTTTTTTTTTATTTATTTATTTTTATTTTTGTGCTATAAACAAAAAAAGACCGACAATTTTCAGAAAAAAAAACAATTTTTTTTTTACTTTCTGCTTTAAAACATTCTCTAAGGCTGCATTCACATGTCAGCTTATAATCGCGGGCAGAACCGCCGCGGTTCCGCCCGCGATTCGGAGATTTATTGCAAATCGCGGGACGCCTAGCGTTGCCCGTTGATTTGCAATAGCCCCCCAAACGCCGAGCGATGTTGCCGCGATTTACGCCCGCCGAATCGCGGCAACATCGCGCAAACAAAATCACGGGACGCAATACGCTCCAAAAAAGTACAAGAGCTTCTTTTTGGGCAGATTACAGGCGTTTTCCATTGGTTTCTATTCAATCTAAAAACGCCTACACAAAAAAACGCCTGTAAATCGCTGTAAAAATCGCGGTAAAAAACGCGTGAAAACGCTACGCTCAGGTGTGAATGTAGCCAAAAAAAAAAAAAATCTAATTTTTTCATCATTTTAGATCAATTTGTATTCTGCTCCGTATTTTTGGTGAAAAAAAATCGCAGTTGTATATTGATTAGTTTGCGCAATAGTTATCGTGTTGCTTTAACTGACACTTTCGTGGTCGTGCGACGCTGTACCTAAATAAAATTGATGTCCTTTTTTTACCCACAAACAGAGATTTCTTTTGGTGGTATTTGATCACCTGTGCGTATTTTTTTATTTTTTTTTTTTTTGCGCTATAAACAAAAAAAGAGCGACAATTTTTTTTTCTTTCTGCTATATAACATTCTCAATAAAAAAAAAAAAAGTAAAAATCTAATTTTTTCATCATTTTAGGCCAATTTGTATTCTGCTACATATTTTTGGTAAACGAAATCCCAATAAGCGTATTTTAACCACTTTACCACCGCCCACAGTAATATTACTGCGGCAAAGTGGTTCGTTATCGTCTGACGACGTAGTACTACGTCGTCAGACACTCCCCCTTCTGGGCGGCGCTTGCGCGCCGCCGGAGGCTCGCTCCCGCTGTTTTCATTCACAGCGGGAGTCGGGCCAGGGGAGGAGCAGCGGCGATCACCGCTGCTCTTACCCGATCGTCGGGGATCGAGTGTGGAGATCCGCCCGCCTGTGTAAACACAAGCGGGCGGATCTCCATAGTGACAGGGAGTGACAGATCGGACTGTTCAGCATAGCTGGACATCCGATCTGTCCATGACTCACTCAGGCCCCTCCCCCCCTACACGTCAGTAAGCACCAGGCATACATTAACCCCTCCCTCTCCAATAAAATTAACCCCTTCCCTGCCAGTGTCATTTTTACAGTAACAGTGCATATGTATAGCACTGATTACTGCAGTAATGTCACTGGTACCCCCAAAAGTGTCAAAAATGTCAGTCAAGGGTCCGATCTGTCCGCCGCAATGTCGCAGTCCCGCAAAAAAAAAAAAATCGCAGATCGCCGCCATTACGCGTTAAAAAAAAAAACCACCAAAAATGACAGAAATCTTTCCCTTAGTTAGTAAACGCAATAACTTTTGCGCAAACCAATCAAAATACGCTTATTGCGATTTTTTTTTTTTTTTACCAAACATAGGTAGCAGAAAACAAATTGGCCAAAAATTTTTAAAAAAATTGGTTTTTACATCTTTTTTGGGGGGAATTTCATATAAAAAAAATGTTAAAAATATTGTTTTTTTCAAAATAAACGCTCTTTTTTTGTTTATAGCGCAAAAAGTAAAAATCGCACAGGTGATCAAATACCACCAAAAGAAAGCTCTGTTTGTGGGAAAAAAAGGACGCAAATTTCGTTTGGGTACGGCATTGCATGACCGCGCAATTGTCAGTTGAAGTCGCACAGCGCCGAATCTCAAAAAGTGGCCTGGACGGAAGACAGCAAAATCCTCCGGTGGTAAAGTGGTTAATTGGTTTGCGCAAAAGTTATTGCGTTGCTTTAACTGACAATTGCGCAGTCGTGCGACCCTGTACCCAAATAAAATTTATGTCCTTTTTTTTCCCCCAGAATAGAGATTATTTTTGGAATTTGATCACCTCTGCGTTTTTTTTTTATTTTTAATTTTTGCGCTATAAACAAAAAAAGATCCACAATTCTAAAAAAAAAGCAATATATATTTTATTTTTTTTTTTACTTTCTGCTATATAACGTTCCCAATAAAAAAAAAAAAAAAAAATTAAAAATCGTGGTAAAAATCGCGGTAAAAAACACGTGAAAACGCTACGCTCAGGTGTGAATGTAGCCAAAAAAAAAAAAAAAATGTAAAAATCAAATTTTTTTATCATTTTAGATCAATTTGTATTCTGCTCCGTATTTTTGGTGAAAAAAATCGCAGTTGTATATTTGTTAGTTTGCACGATAGTTATTGCGTTGCTTTAACAGACAATTGCGCGGTCATGTGACGCTGTACCCAAATAAAATTGATGTCCTTTTTTTCCCACAAACAGAGATTTCTTTTGGTGGTATTTGATCACCTGTGCGATTTTTACTTTCTGCGCTATAAACAAAAAAAGAGCGACAATTTTGAAAAAAAAAAACAATATTTTTCACTTTCTGCTGTATGACATTCCCCAAAAAAATTTAAAAAACCTAATTTTTTTTCATCCGTTTTGTTTTCTGCTACATATTTTTGGTAAAAAAAAAAATCGCAATAAGTGTATTTTGATTGGTTTGCGCAAAAGATATCGCGTCTACAAACTACGGGAAAGATTTGTCATTTTTTATTTATTTATTTTTTTTACTAGTAATGGCGGCGATCTGCGATTTTTAGCGGGACTGCGACATTGCGGCGGACAGATCGGACCCCTAGCTGACATTTTTGACACATTTGGGGGGACCGGTGACATTACTACAGTAATCAGTGCTATAAATATGCACTGTCACTGTACTAATGACACTGGCAGGGAAGAGGGTTAACACTGGGAGTGATCAAGGGGTTAAATGCGAGCCTAGGGGAGTGATTCTAACTGTGGGGGCGGGGCTTGCGAAATGACCATAGAGACCTGTGATCCTATATGGAAGGGAGAAGAACGGACAGATGTGTTTACAACAGCCGACCGTTCTTCTCTCTCAGCGGGAAACAATTGCGGGTGTCAGGCGACAATGAGACCCGGCTGCATGCACTGTCACTGTACTAATGACACTGGCAGGGAAGGGGGGTAACTCAGTGGTGATCAAAGGGTTAGGTGTGAGCCTAGGGGGTGTTTTCTAACTGTAAGGGGGGAGGGACTTGTAAAATGGACACAGAGACCTGTGATTCTATATAGAAGGATCACAGGGGCTCTGTGATCATTACAGGGAGAAGAACGGTCAGCTGGGCTTACAACATCCGACCGTCCTTCTCTCTCAGCGGGGAGCGATCGTGGGTGTCAGGCGGCAATCGGTGTCGCTGGTCCCATGGATCGGCTTCCCTGCTGCCTAGTGAGGGTCCCCAGGACCGCTCCAACCTGCCGCAGTATATCTGCTCCTTAAGCACTTGAAGACCAGGTCTAGGCTGACTCAAAAAATCCATATATATATATATTAGGGATGCACCGAAATGAAAATTTTGGGCCGTAGCCGGCTGGTTTCCATCCCTACAAGTCAGCTGTATGGGATGGAGCGGGGCGCTGCAGAGGACCCGGGACTGGGATCAGCACAGGATATGCTGCGGAGAGTCTGGGCATTGACCTGGCCCGGGAATAGAAAGGGCAGCAGCAACAGCACCGGGCAGCCAATGTAATGACAGACGGACACAGTGTAGGACACAGGTGTCAAACACAAGGCCCGCGGGCCGAATCCGGCCCTCCAGGCCATTTTATGTGGCCCTCGCACCTCTCCTGTAGCTGCAGGATAGCTCCAGTCCTCCTCCAGATCTTATACTTTCTGCTTTCCAGCTTTTTCCCAGCAGCACCACAAGCTAAGGGAGGTGCACTGTGATGTAAGGGAGGGTGGGGGACTCAACTTTTGATGGTGGAGAGGCTCTTGACGTCTTATGTAAGGGTAGGGGAGGCTCTTGACATCTAGTCTTACAGATACAACCGGCCCTTTTGAGGGCAATCATAATGCAGGTGCGGCCCGCGATTAAATTAGAGTTTGACACCCCTGGTGTAGGACTTGGGATGGCGCAGAACTAGGACGTCACTGGTTGCTAGCACACTAGGGCTGCCACGACGCGTCGACTACAACAAATCGTCGACGTGCGTGAAAAGCGACGTCACACGCCCCCATTGCCGGCCGGCTAAAATTCCCCCGCCGGGCTCCGTCGGAGACGAGAGGTGAGCGCTGACCGTCTCCAGCACCCCTGTACTCCCTGTACTGCCACAGCTTCTGCCGCAACACACATTCGCCATCCTCCCCCGATCACCCAGCTACTTAGAGATGTCACATTTGCGACGCTACACCGGCTTGTAATGGCCTGTACTAGGTGGGAGGGCTTACTGGGGGGTCTGTACTGGGAGGGGGGACTTACTAAGTGGTCTGTACAGTACAGACCACTTATGCCTCGTTTCCACTGAGCGGAACGGTTCGGGTCGGTACAGTTTGGAAGGGTTAGAATGGTCCGGTCTATTCAGGTGAGCATTTCCACTGCAAGTCGGGCCACCAGGGACCATGCAGGGTTTCCACCAAATGAGGTGTTTGTTTTGCTCTTTCATTTGACGTGAGCATTGATGGTTTCCTGTCCGCCAATCAGAGGACTCTATCGTGTGACGCCAGTAGCTCCGCCCTAACCGTACCATTTCCTATGGCCCTACATCTGAAGCAGGACCAGGAATGGTGCGGTTTGGTTCGGTTGTATGGGCCACTTTCATAATGGAAACACTCAAAATAGCGTACCGTACCGAACCGACCCGAACCGATCCGCTCAGTGGAAACGAGGCATTAGTAAGCCCCCCCTCCCAGTACAGACCCCCCTCTAAGCCCTCCCACCCAGTACAGACCCCTTAGTAAGCCCCTCTCCCAGTGCAGACCCCTCAGTAAGCCCTCCCACCTAGTAAAGTCTGTACTAGGTGGGAGGGCTTACTGAGGGGTCTGCACTGGGAGGGGGGCTTACTAAGTGGTCTGTACTAGGTGGGAGGGCTTACTGAGGTGTCTGTACTGGGAGGGGGGCTTACTGAGGGGTCTGTACTGGGAGGGGGGTTTAGTAAGTGGTCTGTACTAGATGGGAGGGCTTACTGAGGGGTCTGTACTGGGAGGGGGGCTTACTGAGGGGTCTGTACTGGGAGGGGGGCTTACTGAGGGGTCTGTACTGGGAGGGGGGTTTAGTAAGTGGTCTGTACTAGATGGGAGGGCTTATTGAGGGGTCTGTACTGGGAGTGGGGCTTACTGAGGGGTCTGCACTGGGAGGGGGTCTGCACTGGGAGGGGGGCTTACTGAGGGGTCTGTATTAATTTCAGGATTAATTAGCTAATCAAAAAAACACTAAATTAAGCAAAAAAAAAATAAAAATAAAAATAATCGTTAGATTAGTCGACTAATCGTAAAAATAATCGATAGATTAGTCGACAGACAAATTAATCGTTAGTTGCAGCCCTATAGCACCCACTAAAGCGCCCGGCGGAGGAACAAAGCAGAGATACCCGCCTGACAGGAAGGTGTTAGGCTCAGCTATTAGCGGCCGCTCGCCCGCCCGTGTACTTCATCTGCATTGCGTCCAATAATTTTCGGCATCTTTGATCCGTTTTTGGCCGAAATGAGATAGGCCCATTTTCGGCCGAAATTTCGGTGCACCACTAATATATATATATATATATATATATATATATATATATATATATATATATATATATATATATATATATGTTTATAAGTAAATGTTACATTTTATATTATATATATATTAGTGTGTGAAAAAAAAAGGTGCGCAAATACCGAGAGGCATAAAAAAAATTTCATCGATTGCCATTTTACTCTCTAGGGCCTCTGCTGAAACCCCCCCCCCCCCTCCCCCCTTTTTCCGGTGCTTCTACCGGGTCACCTGTGCGATCCAAAAACCAGAGAATGAATCCACAGCGGTGGAAGTTCACCATAGAGAATACCACGGACCAGATGGTCTCTCTATGACTTTCGAAGGCCAGGCACGATGTTATGACCTCGGTAATTGTAAACACTGCCATTGCCTCAGCTGGGAAGCCTGAGATTTTTTTTTTTTTTTTCTGATTTTAGGCTTTCCAGCCTAGAGGAGAGATGTGGGGTCTTATAGATCTCAGTAAAGAGGACCTGTCATGTCTATTCCTATTACAAAGTATTTTTACATTCCTTGTAATAGGAATAAAAGTGATTAAAATAAAAAATGCAAAAGTAAAGTGTTAAAATATAAATATAAAATAAACAATAAAAAAAATAACAAAAAATAAAATGTAAATCGCACCTGTCCCCACGTGCTCGCTAGCAGAAGCGAATGCATACATGGGCCACGCCCACATATGTAAACGGCGTTAAAACCACACATGTGGGGTATCGCCGCGTTCGTTAGAGCGAGAGCAATAATTCTAGCACAAGACCTCCTCTGTAACTCTAAAAAGGTATCCTGTAAAAAAATTTAAAACATCGCCTGTGGAGTACCGAAGTTTGGCACCATTTCATGAGCGTGCGCAATTTTAACCACTTGCCAACCGCCTCAAGTACATTTACTGCGGCGGTCAGCCCCTCCTGGGCAAAGTGATGTAGTACTACGTCGCTCGCCCAGGAGCCTGTAGGGGGTGAGCGCGCGCCGCCGGAGGCGCGCCCCCGCTCGTTCAGGGACACCCCCACGCGAGTGACCGGCGGCTCCGATGTCCGCCGTTCACTCGCGATCTCCCACTGGAGAGGGAGAAAGGCAGGCGGCTGATGTAAACAAAGCCGTCTGTCATTCTCCCTGGTGTAACTGCAGAGATCATACGATCCTGCTATGTAGGATCGTATGTCTCTGTTGTTACATCACTAGCCACACCCCTCTACAGTTAGAATCACGCCCCTAGGGACACACTTAACCCCTGGATCACTAATAAAGTTAACCCCTTCCCTGCGTCATTTTTACAGTAACAGTGCATATGTATAGCAGTAATGTCACTGGTCCCCCCAAAAGTGTCAAAAATGTCAGTCAGGGGTCCGATCTGTCTGCCGCAATGTTGCAGTCCCGCAAAAAAAAATCGCACATCTCCGCCATTACTCGTTAAAAAAAAAAAAAACAATAAAAATGCCATAAATCTTTCCGGTAGTTAGTAAATGCAATAACTTTTGCGCAAACCAATCAAAATACGCTTATTGTGATTTTTTTTTTTTTTTTACCGAAAATATGTAGCAGAAAACAAATTGGCCTAAAATGGTAAAAAAATTAGATATTTACTTTTTTTTTTGGGGGGGGGGAAATTTAATGTAAAAAAATGTAAAAAACTATTGTTATTTTTTCAAAATTGACGCAAACCAATCAAAATACGCTTATTGGGATTTTGTAGCGGAATACAAAAAGGATGAAAAAAAATTTTGATTTTTAAATTTTTTTGGGAATGTTATATAGCAGAAAGTGAAAAATATTATTATTATTTTTTTTTTTCAGAATTGTCGCTCTTTTTTTTTTTTTGTTTATAGCGCGAAAATTAAAAATCGCACAGGTGATCAAATACCACCAAAAGAAAGCTCTGTTTGTGGGGAAAAAAGGACGTAAATTTCGTTTAGGTACGAACGCGCAATTGTCCGTTAAAATCACGCAGTGCCGAATCGCAAAATAGGCCCTGGTCTTTGAGCAGCCAAATCCTCCGGGGCTGAAGTGGTTAAAGCAGTGCATGTTGGGTATCTATTTACTCAGAGCAACTTTTTATCTTTCACATTATGGAAAGATAATCCACAAATAATTAATTGGAAAAAAATAAATCTTTACTATTTTTTTATGTTTTAATTTTTTATTAACCACTTCCATACCAGGCCTATTTCGGACACTTTGTGTTTACAAGTTAAAACCAGTATTTATTCCTAGAAAACTACTTAGAACCCCCAAACATTCTATATATTTTTTTAGCAAAGACTCTTGAGAATAAAATGGCAGTCATTGCAATATTTTTTGTCACGCGGTATTTGCGCAGCGGTCTTTAAAACGCCATTTTTTGGGGAAAAATCCCATTTCACTGCATTTAAAAAATACTAAACAGTAAAGTTAGCCCATTTTTTTTGTATATTGTGAAAGAACATGTCATTCCGAGTAAATAGATACCCAACATGTTACAGTTTAAAATTGCGTCCCCCCGTGGGATGGCGACAAACTACGGTCAATAGAGATCTCAACAGGCGACACTTTAAATTTATTTAACGGTTAACAGTTTAGAGTTAGAGTGTAGCTCTTTTTTTTAATTATTGCCCACGCTCTGGCGATCGCGGCGATACCTCACATGTGTGGTTTGAACAGCGATTTCATTCGCGGCTCGACTTCCGTATACGTTTTTTTTTGTGCGCGAGCTAACGGTGATCGGGGCGGCTAAATTTTTTTTTTTTTTTTCCCATTTATTTTATTTATTTTTTTAACTTTATTACAGTTTTTAAAAAAAAAATAAAAAATCTGATCACTTTTATTGCTGTCACAAGCAATGTAAACATCCCTTGTGACAGCAATATGCAGTGACAGGTACTCTTTATGGAGGGATCGAGGGTCTAAAAGACCCCAAACCCCTCCACTACACTTCCCTGTATGCAAAACGCCGAAAACTGCGTTTTTGCATACAGCCGTTTTTCAAATTTGGCGTCGTTTTGCAGCACACTAACCCGGAAGTGACGTCATGGACGCCGCCTCCGGGTTATGTCATCGGAGACCCGATCGATCCCGTTTCCGGCATTCATCGGGACTCCATCCAGCCGGCGGACGCGCCGGCTGGGTGCTCGGGGCTCCCGGTGGGACGGGAGCCCCGGTAAAAGCCGCGGCGGGAGGGGGGGGACGTCCCCTCCCGCCCCCCAGGGTAACGATCGAAACGACGTTCGTTATCGTTACCGACGGAAAGCCGACCGTCGGCTTCAAACCACGGTACCGGGATGATGTCTCTAGCTAGAGGCATCATCCCGGTATACCCACGCAAAGTTTACGACGTCATATGACGTCATTCCAGGGGGAAGTGGTTAATTAAACTTTTTTTTCCCCCAACATAAAACATAAAAAGCGACATAAAAAAAAAAAACGCCATTTTATTCCCTAGGGTCTCTGCTAAAAAAAAAACATGTGCAATGTTTGGGGGTTCTGAGTAATTTTCTAGCAAGAAAAAGATAATTTCTACATGTTGGAGAGGAGTGTGAGAATTGTAAAGGGTGCAGCGCCTTTGTCTTTGTATTGGGGGTTTACCATCAGGCCTGTTGGTGCCGGCTGCCAACTTCAATATTTTCAACCATGCCCAGATATAAATTTTTGTTTTTTAAGTGTCGGATTTGGCCTGGGTGGGAAGTGGTTAAAAAAGCAAATAATCCTAATCCGAGTTTTTGCTAAAAAAAAAAAAAAAAAAAAAATCTAATTTCTCTTACGTCCTCCGACAGTCGCCGCCTCTTCATATTCGTCACATATGGGGTATTAGACTTTGCTCCGAAGGAGTAGCTAGGCAACAGAATATGTTAACATTAAAGCTTTTAACATATCCCACCCTCAAGGGGTGGTCCCCTCAGTCAATACCCTCCTACTTCCTGCAACCATATCTCAGTTTTAATGTCTAGCTTGTCAGGAGTGGCTGGCTTTTCCAGTGCTGGGGCTTTGTGCCCCAGACTCTTTCTTCTTTTTTGATTTTTTGTTTGAGTTTTCTCTCTACCTTTACTTAGCTGTTCTTTTTGTCAGCATTAGTTGGTTCTTCGGATGAAGAGGATCATGCGGACTGGGTCTCGGGCTGATCCCCCTGGTCGCAGGTCGTGGGTCAGTGGCTTCCCAGTCTGCCATCGAGCGTTCAGCCAGGTAACGCTCCTGGCACAGTGAACGACCCATCCCTGTTCGGTGCAGGGATGATTGGTGAGGTGGCTACCTCACTGGACGCTGTGCGGTTTCATAACCCCCATTCTGTGCGTCTTGTATGCGACTCTCCCTGCCTCATGTGCAGCGGCTTGTTCGCCTGTGCGGGTCCCCCACGCCATTGAGAGGTAAGTGTATTTATGTGGGGACCTGTCTGTCTGGGGGGGTGTCAGTCTGGGACTGTGTAACCTGCCTCTATTCACACTGCTTGTCTCCCTATCTCTCGGCTGCATGCTGTGGGCTGCAAGGGGGGGGGGGGGGGGGAGCTGTGTGACACTGTGTGTGTCAGCCTTGTCAGTGTGAGAAGCTGTGTGCTGTGGGGCATGTTTTGTGGCATGTTTGGGCACTATACAGCGATCGCTGCGGCGATCTGACATGTTTTTTTATACATGGATGACATGTGTGCATTACTGTACTGTGGAGCGGCGGTTTCGGCGCCAAACGGCGCCATTTTGCCTGCATTCGCTCCGGCCGCATGTTCTACATGCATGGCGGCCATTTTCTTGTAGCCTCCCATAGGCTTTCATAGAGCACCCTGGCAGGACCACTTCCTCTTCTCCAGGAACACCGATCGAGGCAGCAGCAGCGGCGAGGGTCTCCTCAGGTTATATCCTTCTTATCCATTGCCTGTGTCAGTTTTATTGTCCCTGTGGGGGTCTCATTGTGCTTGTGTGTGGTGCGGTGGGCTGCGCTCGCCGCGCTTGTTAAAGGGGCAGTTAACCCTTTATTATCCGGCATTTGTAATGGGGGCAATGGATTCTCAGGAGGGCAAATTTCATACCGCCTTGGTGGAAAGCCAGGGGACCGCTGTTTCCCCCCCAGGGGGGGATTTAGCCACTATTGTGGCTGGCCTTGCTGCCCAGGTGCAAATGCTGGTGGCTGCTCAATCTACTAAAAGACCCAGAGTTTCTCTTTCCTCCGATTCTGAGGGTGAAGGTGATGGGGCTGTTATGGCGGGGACCTCCTTATCGGGGTCCCGCTCCTCCCTGGATCTAGTGGGGTCCGAGGTGGAGGCTGAAGTTGAAGGGGTTGATAATTCTCCCCCTGGCTCGCCTGAAGAGCTTGCAATCATGGATGAATTGATTGCTTCCATAAAACAAACGCTGCGTTTGCAGGATGAAGTGTGTCCCCCCCGCTGCCTTGGCGGCTTATGGGACGCAGAGAAAACGCAGGACGCTGCAGGTTTTTCCCTGCAATGATGATTTTCAGCGCGCTGTTAAGGAACAATGGCGCAATCTGCGCAAACCTTTTGCTGTACCAAGTAGGTTCAAGCTGCGTTATCCTTTCTCGCCTTCCACTGACGAAAGGTGGTGTGTGCCACCCCCAGTGGATCACGCAATTGCGGTTTTAAACAAATCCACTGCGATTCCTGCAGAGGATTCCCCTGTGTTCCGTGATGCCACGGATAGGAGATTGGAGTCTCTTGCCCGTCATACTTACTCTATTACGGGTTCTATGCTTAAGGCTCTGTTTGCCTCTCTCATGGCGGCCCAGGCGGTCGCAAGTTGGACGCAGATGCTTAGGCGCGTCCTAGTGGCCGATTCGGCCTCGCCGGCAACCCTGGATATGGTGGATCAAATCCACCAGGGTGTCATGTATCTGTGTGATGCGGATTTGGACCTAGTCCCGTTGGCTGCACGTGTGCACAGCGTGGCGGTGTTGTCTCGCCGCCTGGTTTGGTTGAAATGTTGGTCGGTGGACCAGTCTTCACGTAAGACCCTAGCCAATCTGCCTTATGATGGGTCTCGCCTTTTTGGGGAGTCCTTGGATGTGTTGATTAAGGGGATCACCGGAGGTAAGAGCACTCTCTTGCCCCATTTCCCCAAGGCTAAGGGGGCTTCTGGGAAGAAGCATGCTAATTTTCGGCCCCCTCAGGGGTCCTTTCGTGCCTTTCGGTCGCACTACAAGGGCAAACCGTTCAAAGGTCAAGGCTCTCAGAAGAAGCCCTGGTCTGGAAAACAGAAGTCCGGTCAATCCGGATCCGCAGCCCATAACAGTGCGGCCTGAAGGGGCGCCCTCACCCAGTTTTGGGGTGGGGGTACGCTTGCTCGGTTTTCTTCAGCCCTGGTTGGCCCGCGTGCGGGACAGATGGGTTCAGGAGATCGTTCGATCTGGTTACGAGATCGAGTTTCTCTCTCGGCCGGAGAGCAGATTTTTTCCCTCAAATCTTCAACTGTCTCCAGAGCGTTTACGGGACCTGCACCTGGCGGTGCGGGACCTAAAGGGCTCAGGGAGTGGTAGTTCCGGTGCCTCATCGGGACAGATTTCGGGGGTTTTATTCCAATCTGTTCACCGTGCCCAGAAAGGAGGGCAAGGTTCGTCCAATTCTGGACTTGAAGGCTCTGAACCGCTCTGTGCGGGTTCGCAAGTTCCGCATGGAATCCCTGCGGTCGGTGGTGGCTGCCCTGGTTCCGGGGGAATTCATGGCCTCCATCGATTTGAAGGATGCGTATCTTCACATCCCCATTTTCGAGGGTCACCAGAGGTACCTTCGATTTGCCATTGCGGAGGATCACTACCAGTTCGTGGCGTTGCCCTTTGGTCTCGCCTCGGCTCCGCGGGTCTTCACCAAGGTGCTTGCACCGGTTCTGGCATTATTGAGGGCCCAGGGCATTTCTGTCCTGGGGTATCTGGACGACATTCTGGTTCGGTCTGCGACCAGCCAGGGTCTGGAGAAGGACCTGTCTGTCACGATGCAAACTCTGCAGGAGTTTGGTTGGACGATAAATTTTCCAAAGTCGACACTGAGTCCGTCGGTTCGTCTTCCCTATCTGGGAATGATTCTGGACTCGGTGCAGGCGAAGGTCTTCCTGCCGGAAGACAAACTCAGAACTCTTCAGGAGGAAGTCAGGTCCCTCAGGGACGTTCCGCACTCGTCTCTGCGGACGTGCATGAGATGTCTGGGATTGATGGTCTCTGCCTTCGAGGCGATTCCCTTCGCCCAGTTTCACACGCGGGGTCTCCAAGCGGAGATCCTGTCCATGTGGGACGGGCGAACTCAATCTCTGGATCTTCAAATCTCGTTGAGTCATCGCACCAGAAGAGACCTTCTGTGGTGGCTCCAGTCCCCGATGGTGTCCGGGGGCAAGTCGTTTCGTCCTATCTCGTGGACGGTAATCACCACGGATGCCAGCCTGTCGGGCTGGGGTGGTGTTCTGGGCGTTCTGTCCGCCCAGGGGACTTGGTCGGAGGGGGAGTCCTCCCTTCCGATCAACATTCTGGAATTGCGTGCGATAAATCTCTGTCTTCATCGCTGGACGGACCGGCTGCAGGGCTGCCCGGTTCGGGTGCAGACGGACAATGCCACGGCGGTGGCCTACATCAACCACCAAGGGGGCACCAGGAGTGCCCGAGCGGCTCGAGAAGTGGCCGACATTCTGTCTTGGGCCGAGACTCATGTCCCGGCGATAACGGCGGTTCACATTCCGGGGGTGGAGAACTGGCAGGCGGACTATCTGAGTCGCCAGACCCTGGATCAGGGGGAATGGTCTCTCCACCCGGCTGTCTTCCAGCTGTTGTGCGCGAAGTGGGGTCTTCCAGATGTGGACCTGTTCGCGTCTCGTCTCAACAACAAGGTGAGAAGGTTCGTGGCAAGGATGCGCGACCCTCGGGCAGACGCGTCGGACGCGTTAGTGGCCCCGTGGCATCAGTACAGGCTGATGTATGCGTTTCCACCGATTCAGTTGCTGTCCAGGTTCCTTCGCAGGTTACACTCGGAACGCAGCACGGTGATTCTTTTGGCACCGGACTGGCCTCGCCGGTCCTGGTACGCAGACCTCGTGAATCTGGCGGTCGACGCCCCGTGGCGTCTGCCTCTTCAAGACGATCTCCTGTCTCAAGGACCGATATACCATCCTGCTTTACAGTCGCTGGCTTTGACGGCCTGGCTGTTGAGACCGAGGTCCTGAAGGAGAAGGGTCTCTCCCCAGAGGTCGTTCATACTTTGATCAACGCGAGGAAGTCTTCCTCGGGGAAGGTTTATTACCGTACTTGGAAGGCCTATTTTGCCTGGTGTGAGTCCAGGGGGTTTTCTCCCCGCACGTACTCGGTTTCCCGAGTGCTGTCCTTCCTTCAAACGGGTGTCGATCAGTGTTTGGCGCTGGCTACGATAAAGGGTCAGGTGTCTGCGCTGGCCGTTCTGTTTCAACGTCCCGTGGCTTCCAACTCCTTGGTTGGCACTTTTGTTCAGGGTGTGCGGCATCTGGTTCCTCCTAGGAGGGATCCTCTGCCCCCTTGGGACTTGAATCTCGTTCTATCTGTGTTACAACGTGCTCCTTTTGAACAGATCAGGGAGATCTCGTTGTCTATGTTGTCCAAAAAGGTCGCCTTTTTGGTTGCGATCACTTCGGCTCGCAGAGTGTCGGAGCTGGCGGCTTTGTCCTGCAAGTCTCCGTATCTGGTTGTTCATTTGGATAAGGTGGTCTTGCGACCTAATCCTTCTTTTCTTCCGAAACGAGTTTCGGAATTCCATCTTAATGAGGATGTTGTCTTGCCTTCGCTGTGTGCGAAGCCTAAACATCCAAAGGAGGTGAGATTACATTCTTTGGATGTTGTTCGGGCGATAAGGGTTTACCTTAAATCGACTGAGTCTTTTCGAAAGACGGACTCCTTGTTTGTTCTTCCAGAGGGTCCTTGGAAGGGCATGGCGGAGTCGGCCTCTACCATCGCCAAATGGATCAGGCAGACCATTGAACAGGCGTATGCCTTGCAGGGGAAGGTTCCCCCTGTGCCTGTGAAGGCGCACTCTACTAGATCTTTGAGTACGTCTTGGGCCTGTCGTCATGGGGCTTCTGTAGCCCAGGTGTGTAAGGCGGCGACCTGGTCGACCGTGCACACTTTCACAAAATTCTACAAAGTAGATGTTCAGGCATCGGCGGATGCTTCCTTTGGCCGCAAGGTTCTTAGTGCGGCAATTCCCTAGGGTCCCTTGTTGGGGACCTCTGGCTGTTGGGATAAGTTTTTTATCCCCTGGTTATTTGTTTTTCCTGGGTTGTTGCTCCTGTTGAGCACTTGTTTTTCCTGTTGCCCAGCTGGTTTCCTTCCTTTGGTAAGGTTCCTTTCTTTGATGCGGAGACTGCGTTGCCTTTCGGCGCGGATGCGTTTCCCACCCCTCATGTTTGCACTGCTTTGGGACGTCCCCATATGTGACGAATATGAAGAGGCGGCGACTGTCGGAGGACGTAAGAGAAAACAGAATTTTTGTAAAATCTTACCTGTAAAATTCCTTTCTCTGAGTCCTCCGACAGTCGCCGCCCCCGCCCCTCTTTTGGGGTTTGGTTGTATACTCTACTGCTATTCCACTGAAACTGAGATATGGTTGCAGGAAGTAGGAGGGTATTGACTGAGGGGACCACCCCTTGAGGGTGGGATATGTTAAAAGCTTTAATGTTAACATATTCTGTTGCCTAGCTACTCCTTCGGAGCAAAGTCTAATACCCCCATATGTGACGAATATGAAGAGGCGGCGACTGTCGGAGGACTCAGAGAAAGGAATTTTACAGGTAAGATTTTACTAAAATTCCATTTTTTGGGGGGTTCGAAGTAATTTTCTAGCAAAGAATACTAATTTTAACTTGTAAACAACAAATCTCAGAAATAGGCCGGGTCCTTCAGTGCTTCACGACCGCCCGCAGGCTGGCTCTCCTGCACGGAACCGCGTAACCCTACGTCGGTCGCACGCGTGATGCTGGTGGGGGTGAGCGCACGTGCGCTGCTGGCAGTGGGGTGGTGTTCCCATTCCCTCTAGGCAGTGGGGATGCCGATCCACTGGGCCATCGGATGCAATAGCCACCGGACACCTGAGATCGCTCCCCGCTGAGAGAGAAGAACGGTCGGATGTTGTAAACACAGCTGACCGTTCTTCTCCCTGGAATGATCACAGAGCGCCTGTGATCCTTCTATACAGGAACACAGGTCTCTATGGTCATTCCACAAGCCCCTCCCCCCAGTTAGAAATCACTCCCCTAGGCTTCCAATTAACCCTTTGATCACCCCTAGGTTAACCCATTCCCTGCCAGTGTCATTAGTACAGTGACAGTGCATAATTTTAGCACTGATTACTATAGAAATGTCACTGGTCCCCCTAAAAAGTGTCAAAAATGTCAGTTAGGGGTCCGTTCTGTCCACCGCAATATTGCAGTCCCATTAAAAATAGCCATTACTTCACAAGCCACGCCCCCTGGCAGTTAGAATCACGCCCCTAGGGACACATTTAACCCCTTGATCGCAGTACAGTTAACCCCTTCCCAGCCAGTGTCATTAGTACAGTGACAGTGCATATTTTTAGCACTGATTACTGTAGTATTGTCACTGGTCCCCCTAAAAAGTGTCAAAAATGGCAGTTAGGGGTCCGATCTGTCCTCCAAAATGTCGCAGTCCCACTAAAAATTGCCATTACTAGTAAAAAAAAAAAAGACATCTTTGTCATTTGGTAGAAGCAATACGTTTTGCGCAAACCAATCAGAATACGCTCATTGCGATTTTTTTTTTTTTTTTTACCAAAAATATGTAGCAGAAAATAAATTGGCCTAAAATGTTGAAAATTTTTTTTTTTTTTTTTAAATTTTTTTTTTGGGAATGTCATATAGCAGAATGTGAAAATTTTATATATTTTTTTTTTTTTCAGAATTGTCGCTCTTTTTTTGTTTATAGCGCAAAAAATAGAAAATCGCACAGGTGATCAAATACCACCAAAAGAAAGCTCTGTTTATGGGGGAAAAAAGACATCAATTTTATTTGGGTACAGCGTCACTCGACCGCGCAATTGTCAAAGTAACGCAGTGCCGAATCGCAAAAATTGGCCTGGTCATTAAAGGGGGAAAATGCTTCCAGTCCAGAAGTGATTAATGTCAAAGTAATGAGGTGTGTATATATATATATATATACTGTGGGCGGGCAGCGGGTGGTTAAGTATGAGAATGTGGGAAGCCTGGTCACTGGGTAACTTTATTCAGGACGCCATCAATGTCATTTGTCACAAAAAAAAACTGTAAACTTTGTACATAAAAAAAAAAAAAGTAAGGATCTCTCCTGGATGATGAAATGCGTTTTGTGTTGCAGTCCTCGGTGGGGTTCGATGATTTGGCCGCCTCCTTCTCTAAAGAGGAATGGATGGAGCTGGAGGAGTGGCAGAAGGAGCTGTACAGGAATGTGATGAAGGAGACCTCAGAGACGCTCATCTCTCTCGGTAAGACCCCTCACCCGCTAATGAAGCCGGCAGCTCTGTGTCTGGGGGGGGGGGGGGGCTTCAAAGCTCGCCAGCACACCAGGAAAGATTCAGTGAAGGTTGCCTGAAGTGTCACTAACATTCTTGGGCCACACGGGGGCCCCCTCCCCATCTCGATACAGCATTGTGCATGAGAGCTCTCTCCCTTCTCATTGGCTCAGACACAGCAGCGGGAGGCATTGGCTCCTGCTGCTGTCAATCAGTCAGTGAGGGAGGAGCAGGACTGAGTCGCACTGTGTGTGTGTGTCAATGGGAGGGAGCACTTAGCAAGGGGCATTTTCCTGGGGGGAGGAGCCAGAAGCATGTGTGCAGTCCCCCCCACCCCCCCCTTAATCTCGATCCAGCATTGTGCATGAGAGCTCTCTCCCTTCTCATTGGCTCAGACACAGCAGCGGGAGGCATTGGCTCCTGCTGCTGTCAATCACAGTTAGTGAGGGGGGAGCAGGATTGAGTCACGCTGCGTGTGTCAGTGTGAGGGAGCACTTAGCAAGGGGCATTTTCCTGGGGGGAGGAGCCAGAAGCATGCGTGCAGCACCCCCCCCCCCCCAATCTCGATCCAGCATTGTGCATGAGAGCTCTCCCTTCTCATTGGCTCAGACACAGCAGCGGGAGGGGGGGGGGGGGAGCAGGACTGAAGTCACACTGTGTGTGCCAATGGGAGGGAGCACTTAGCAAGGGGCATTTTCCTGGGGGGAGGAGCCAGAAGCATGCGTGCAGCACCCCCCCCCCCCCCAATCTCGATCCAGCATTGTGCATGAGAGCTCTCTCCCTTCTCATTGGCTCAGACACAGCAGCGGGAGGGGGGGGGGGAGCAGGACTGAAGTCACACTGTGTGTGCCAATGGGAGGGAGCACTTAGCAAGGGGCATTTTCCTGGGGGGAGGAGCCAGAAGCACCGGTTCAGACATGGCAGTTGGAGGCATTGGCTCCTGCTGCTGTCAGTCAGTGAGGGGGGAGCAGGACTGAAGTCACATTGTGTAAATGGGAGGGAGCACTTAGCAAGGGGCATTTCCTGGGGGGAGGAGCCAGAAGCATGTGTGCAGTCCCCCCCACCCCCCCCCTTAATCTCGATCCAGCATTGTGCATGAGAGCTCTCTCCCTTCTCATTGGCTCAGACACAGCAGCGGGAGGGGGGGGGGGAGCAGGACTGAAGTCACACTGTGTGTGCCAATGGGAGGGAGCACTTAGCAAGGGGCATTTTCCTGGGGGGAGGAGCCAGAAGCACCGGTTCAGACATGGCAGTTGGAGGCATTGGCTCCTGCTGCTGTCAGTCAGTGAGGGGGGAGCAGGACTGAAGTCACATTGTGTAAATGGGAGGGAGCACTTAGCAAGGGGCATTTCCTGGGGGGAGGAGCCAGAAGCATGCGTGCAGCCCACCCCAAATCTCGATCCAGCATTGTACATGAGAGCTCTCTCCCTTCCTTCTCATTGGCTCAGACACAGCAGCGGGAGGCATTTGCTCCTGCTGCTGTCAATCAGTCAGTGAGGGGAGGGGCAGGACTGAGTCGCACTGTGTGTGTGCCAATGGGAGGGAGCACTTAGCAAGGGGCATTTCCTGGGGGGAGGAGCCAGGAGCATCGGCTCAGACATGGCAGGCGGAGGCATTGGCTCCTGCTGCTGTCAATCACAGTCAGTGAGGGGGGGGGGGCAGGACTGAAGTCACATTGTGTAAATGGGAGGGAGCACTTAGCAAGGGGCATTTTCCTGGGGGGAGGAGCCAGAAGCAGCGGCTCAGACATGGCAGTGGGAGGCATTGGCTCCTGCTGCTGTCAATCACAGTCAGTGAGGGGGGAGCAGGACTGAGTCGGACTGTGTGTGTGTCAATGGGAGGGAGCACTTGGCAAGGGGCATTTTCCTGGGGGGAGGAGCCAGAAGCATGCATGCAGCTCCCCCCCCCCCCCATCTCGATCCAGCATTGTGCACGAGAGTTCTCTCCCTTCTCATTGGCTCAGACATGGCAGTGAGAGGCATTGGCTCCTGCTGCTGTCAGTCAGTGAGGGGGGAGGAGGACTGAGTCACGCTGTGTGTGTATCAATGGGAAGGGGCATTTTCCTGGGGGGGAGGAGCCAGGAGCATCGGCTCAGACATGGCAATGGGAGGCATTGGCTCCTGCTGCTGTCAATCACAGTTAGTGAGGGGGAGGAGGACTGAGTCACGCTGTGTGTGTGTGTGTGTCAATGGGAAGGGGCATTTTCCTTGGGGGAGGAGTCAGGAGCATCGGCTCAGACACAGCAGCGGGAGGCATTGGCTCCTGCTGCTGTCAATCACAGTCAGTGAGGGGGGAGGAGGATTTAAGGGAAAGGAAGTGGAGAAGTGCAATGCCACGGATTATCTCAGGAAAGGAGAAGTGATCACTAACACAGATTTACACAGATTTGGGAACAATATTTGGGAGGAATCTGCATTTTGTGTTCATAGAAAAGTCTGAGATCTTTGAGTTCAGCTCATGAAAAATGAGGGCAAAAACAAAAGTGTTGCGTTTTATAATTTTGTTCAGTGTATGACCGCTCACTGAGCTGCTACTGCGGCGGGCAAAGTTGCTCCTTATCGTCTGGCGACGTAGACCTACATCACCAGACCCTCCCCTCTCTCAGCGGCGCGCGCGCCACCGGAGGCTCACTCCCGCTGTATTCAGACACAGCGGGAGTCGGGCCAGGGGAGGAGAGGCGGTGATCACCACCGCTCTTCCCCGATCGTTGGGGTTTGAGTGAGGAGATCCGCCCCCTTGTGTAAACAAAGCGGGCGGATCTCCTATGTGACAGACAGTGACAGATTGCAGTGTTCAGCATAGCTGAACCTCCGATCTGTGTCTGTGTCACACAATCCCCTCCCCCCACACACGTCAGTAAGCACCAGGGATACATTTAACCCCTTGATCACCAACAGTGTTAACCCCTTCCCTGTCAGTGTCATTAGTACAGTAACAGTGCATATGTATAGCACTGATTACTGTAGTAATGTCACTGGTACCTCCAAAAGTGTCAAAAATGTCAGTCAGGGGTCCGATCTGTCCGCCGCAATGTCGCAGTCCCGCAAAAAAAATCGCAGATTGCTGCCATTACTCGTTAAAAAAAAATAAACAATGACCTAAATTTCCCTTAGTTAGTAAACGCGATAACTTTTGCACAAACCAATCAAAATACGCTTATTGCGATTTTTTTTTTTTTTTTTTTTTTTTTTTTTTACCAAACACATGTAACAGAAAACAAATTGGCCTAAAATGGCCTAAAAAAGTTTGATTTATAATTTTTTTTTGGGAATCTCAGAATGTGAAAAATATTGTTTTTTTTTTTTTCAAAAAGTAAAAATTGCACAGGTGATCAAATACCACCAAAATAAAGCTCTATTTGTGGGGAAAAAAAAGGACATCAATTTCATTTGGGTACAGCGTCACACGACCGCGCGATTGTCTGTTAACCACTTAAGCCCCGGAAGATTTTACCCCCTTCCTGACCCCGGGGGTTTCTTGCGATTTTTTTTTTTTTTTTTTTTTTTTTTTACTGCGTGAATTTAACAGACAATTGCGCGGTCGTGCAACGCTGTACCTAAACGAAATTGACGTCCTTTTTTTCCCACAAACAGAGCTTTCTTTTGGTGGTATTTGATCACCTGTGCGATTTTTTTTTTTTTTTTTGATCACGCGCTATAAACAAAAAAAGAGCGTCAATTTTGAAAAAATAACAATATTTTTCACATTTTTTTTTTATATGAAATTCCCAAAAAAAAAATGTAAAAATCTAAATTTTTTAACATTTTCGTCCAATTTGTTTGATGCTACATATGTTTGGTAAAAAAAATCGCAAAAAGCGTATTTTGATTGGTTTGCGCAAAAGTAATCGCGTTTACTAACAAAGGGAAAGATTTTTGTCATTTTTGGTGTTTTTTTTTTGTAATTTAAACGAGTAATGGCGGTGATCTGGTATTTTTTTTTTTTGTTTTTTTTTTGTTTTTTGCGGGACTGCGACATTGCGGCAGACAGATCGGACCCTTGACTGACATTTTTGACACTTTTGGGGGTACCAGTGACATTACTGCAGTAATCAGTGCTATACATATGCACTGTTACTGTAATAATGACACTGGCAGGGAAGGGGTTAACTGTATTGGAGAGGGAGGGGTCAAGTGTGTCCTAGGGGCGTGCTTCTAACTGTGATTGGACAGGTCTCCTATTGTAAAAACAGAGATCAACGGTTCTACATAACAGAACCGTCTGATCTCCATTTTTACACAGGGAAGAATGACTTTCTCCCTTCCCGGCGAAACGATCGCCGAGTGACCCGATGTCCGCAGGTCACACGCACTGACTTGTTGGGGAACGAGCCGGGGCAGGTGCGCGCCTCAGTGGGCCCGCTATTGGCTCACAAGCCAGTGACAGGCTAGTGCCGTATATATATACGTCACTTTTCCTGGCTGGGGCTGACCGCCGCAGTATATGCACTTGAGGCGGTCGGCAACCGGTTAGGCTCGGTTCACACTTATGCGATGCGGGAAGGCTGCGAATTCGCAGCCTGTTCCCGCATCGCACACGCACCCCCGGCAGTTCACACTGCCATATGCGATACGCTGGGGGTGTCAATGTAATCTTAACGACACCCCCAGTTTGATTGCATATCGCAGTGCGATCGTGCAGCTCGCACAGGATCGGATCGCACAAGTGTGAACCGCTGTGCGATCCGATCCTGATGCGGCTGCAAAAATGCCTCCTATGCGTGTTTGCTGCGGGAGCGATGCGAATTTAGCCATACAGTTTGTATGGCTAAACTCGCACCGCACAGCTGATCGCATGTAATGTCGGAGCAGTGCGCTCCGACATTACATGCAAACCCCGCACACGCACAAGTGTGAACCGGGGCTTAAAGTAACGCAGTGCCGAATCGCAAACTATTGCCTGGTCAGGAATGGGGTAAAATCTTCCGGTCTAAAAGCGGTTAAAAATACGCTCATTGAGGATTTTTTTGTCGGACATGTAGCTAAATACATTTTGGCCTAAATATATGACAAAAATTGAATAAATTGGATATTTTTTAACTGTCAGTTTCGCAAAATTTTTGCTTTTTTTTAATTAATATCGCAAAAAATGAAAAGCGCAGAGGTGATCAAATACCACCAAAAGAAAGCTCTGTTTGTGGGAAAAAAAGGACGCAAATTTCGTTTGGGTACGGCATTGCATGATCGCGCAATTGTCAGTTAAAGTCGCGCAGTGCCGAATTGCAAAAAGTGGCCTGGGCGTTAGGCAGGAAAATCCTCCGGTGGTAAAGTGGATAATGAGAGTTATAAAGTTTTTGAATAAACTGCCCACTAGATGGCGCTTTTCCCTTTCTATACACTCACAGGAGCAGTGAGGGAAATCACATTCCTGTTCAGATTGCATGCGATTGTTAGCAGTGCGATTTGCCCCCATTTAGTTTGTATTGGCACAAAGTATCAGTATTCGATATCAGCGAGTATTTGAGTGAAGTATGGGTACACTCGCTCGCTCTACCTATCATTATATATCTGTAAATGTAGATAATTTCCTCCCATGTGATGTATTCTGTGTCCCTAACCTGCGCTCTCCTGTCTCCTATCCAGGTGAGGGTCTGGTAGAGAAAGCCATCGGTGAGAAGACATCGGGAGAGGCGGCCGGCGCTCCCAGCCTGGGTGCCGATTGTACGAATATCGTACCGCTGTGTGCTGAGGAAGCGGTGGGTGGAGGGGAAGGGCCGCTGGCTCAGACGCTGGACATTGCCGAGGGGAAGGCGCCGCCATCTTTTACCGGGGGGACGGATAAGATGCGGATGAAGTTCCTGGACCGCTCGGAAGCCGGTAACAGCCAGCGGCCGCACGCCTGCGCGGAATGCAGCAAGGTCTTTTACAACAAGCGAACGTTGAAGGCCCACCTGCAGGCCCACCTCGGGGAGCGATCGTACATTTGTAACGTGTGCGGGAAGTGTTTCCGGCGGCACACGTCGCTGCTTATTCACGAACGCATTCACACCGGGGAGCGGCCCTATCACTGCACGCAGTGCGGAAAGAGCTTCGTACAGAGGCAGCACCTGAGCACCCACCAGAAGACCCACACAGGAGAGAAGCCTTTCCAGTGCCCTGACTGCGGCAAAGGCTTCCGATGGCGCTCCGAGCTGCTGAAACACCAGAAGGTCCACCAGGAAGAGGTGGGTTCAAGGTTGTGGGCGGGGGGGGGGGGCAGTGCATTGGAAGAACGTCGGGTTCAGTTATATAAAAGCGTTCTCTTGTTTAGTGTCAGCAGGTTGGAGGTGAATAGTGGAGCGCCCCCATGCTCTGAAAGCTCCTCATTACATAGGGGTGCATTTATAACACCATGGCATGCGTTTTATGCTTCTGCTTGCCTACCAGTGACATTCCTGTACACCGCTGGACTTGGTTCTACCGGGCATCATCCCGGTATTGTTTTTTTATTTTTTGAAAAATCTTTTTATTGGTTTTTAACCACTTAAGCCCCGGAAGATTTTACCCCCATTCCGACCAGGGGGTATTTTGCGATTCGGCACTGCGTGACTTTAACGGACAATTGCGCGGTCGTGCGACGCTGTACCTAAACTAATTTGGCGTCCTTTTTTTCCCACAAACAGAGCTTTCTTTTGGTGGTATTTGATCACCTGTGCGATTTTTTGATCACGCGCTATAAACAAAAAAAGAGCGTCAATTTTGCAAAAATAGCAATATTTTTCACATTTTTTTATATGAAATTCCCCAAAAAAAAAATTTAAAAATCAAAATTTTTTACTTTTTCGGCCAATTTGTTTTATGCTACCTATGTTTGGTAAAAAAAATCGCAAAAAGCGTATTTTGATTGGTTTGCGCAAAAGTTATCGCGTTTACTAACAAAGGGAAAGATTTCTGTCATTTTTGTTGTTTTTTTTTTTTAACATGTAATGGCGGCGATCTGCGATTTTTTTTTTTTGCGGTACTGCGACATTGGGGCGGACAGATCGGACCCTTGACTGACATTTTTGACACTTTTGGGGGTACCAGTGACATTTCTACAGTAATCAGTGCTATATATATGCACTGTTACTGTAAAAATACACTGGTAGTGAAGGGGTTAACTTTATTTGGGAGGGAGGGGCTGTGTGTGTCCCTAGGGGCGTGCTTTCTACTGTGATTGGCTGTGGCTTCAGCTGTAAGGACACTGATCAACGGATCTACATACTAGATCCGTGTGATCAGTGTCTTTACAGCGAGGAGAATGACAGGTGGCTTGTTTACACAAGCTGCCTGACATTCTCCCTCTCCCCCGCCGATCGCCGAGTGACCGGCGGACATCGGGTCCGCCGGTCACACGCGCGGGGGGGTCCGTGACCACGCGGGAGCGGGAGCGCGCCTCCAGGGGCGCGCGCTCGCTCCCTAGACCCTCACAGGCTAGTGACGTAGCCCTACGTCACTTTGCCTGTGAGGGGCTGACTGCCGACGTAGATCGGCGTTAGGCAGTCGGCAAGTGGTTAAAAACAATACCAACAAACATCCAGTTACAACAGAAAAAGAAAAAATAGACATGAGTATGACCATGGCAGGGGAAAAGAATGTTTTACAATATAGAAGGACTTATTGCAGAACCCCAGGAGGGTCAGGGTGCTGAGGAACAGGGAAAGGCTCCCACAAGTCTGCTGGAGGTGGAAGCAACCCTTTCACATGACAACTCATACAATCCAATTCACACTCAGTGCAGATCACAGGACTATCTATGAGCCGAATCGAGGCAATGCCGATACACATCCATTCTTATGGTATCTCAGAGGCTGTAGAAGGCTCTGCCAACCATTTGGACCACACCCTGTCCTATTTCTCTTACGTCCTCCGACAGTCGCCGCCGCCTCCAAGTCATCACTGTTGGGTATTGACTTCTGCTCCGCAGGAGTATCTAGGCATATAGACTTAGTCAAAAGACAAAAGGCATTTGCATATACACACTCATGGGGGCTGTCCCATCTGGTCAATACCCCCCTGCAGTGACCACTCCCAACTCAGTTTTAATCTGCCTAGTGTCAGTAGTAGTTAGGTTGAGACTGTGGCCCCAGCACAGGGAAACCTATCTAATCTTTTATTTGATTTTCTTTGAAAATGTCAGTTTTTTCTTACTTTACTAGCTGTTTATTTTGGCAGCTTCTAGTTGTTAGTCGTTTCTTCGGATGAAGATGGATCATGTGGTGCTGGGATTCGAACTGATCGCCCTGGTTCTCCAGGGCACAGAGGGTCAGATGGACCCCCAGCCCGCTATCGAGCGTTCAGCTATGGTTCGCCCTGGCATTATGAACGACCCATCCCTGCTCGCTGCAGGGATGCAGCCGTGAGGTGGCTATCTTACAGGACACATCTGCGGTGCTGCAGTGTCATGTCCCTGGCTCACGGCACTCCCTGTCAGGTGAGGATAGAGGTTTTCCGTGCATGGAGGCTTCCCACGCCATCTGGTACAGGTAAGTACTTCTGTGTGGGGCCTCTGTCTGGGGTGGCAGTCTGTGTTGCTGTGTGTTCCCCATGTCTGTGCCTGTGTGACTCCCTGATGCGGCCCCTGCGGGGATCGCTTGTGCAGATACTGTATGTGTTCTGGGGGTCTCCTTCCCTGTGTCACTTCGGTGCATTGTTGGGGGTGCAGACGTTTTTGTGCGGCGACCGCAGCGGAGTGAATTTGCGCGGTCCGCCATCTTTGATATGGGCAGGCATGTTTAGCTTCTCTGTGGGCGATACTGCATGCTGTTTGGGCGCCATCCGCCGCCATTTTGTGGGAGGAGGACGATCGGTCCGACCACATGTTCAGCGGCCATTTTGGTGAAGCCTCCAATGCAATCCTATGAGGCAGCCATTTTCCCTAAGTCTGACAGTCTATAAGTTCAGCCTACTTCAGCAGCACTTCCTTTTCCTCTGCAGCAGGACATTGGTAGCAACACTCTGCGGGCTCTGCAGGTTATCGCTCTCAATATTCCTCTGTATTATCGCTTCTGGCTCAGTTTTCTCTTCTCCTTTTGAGGGTCTTTGTCACTGTTAGCTGTAGCGGTGGGCTGCGCACTCCGCAGCGATCTTAAAGGGGCAGTACACAATTTCTTGCACTGTTTTTTTTCTTTAACCTTGAGCAATGGATTCTCAGGATAGCAAATTTCCCCCAGCTCTGGTGGGGGGCCCCAGTTCTCCTGTGGCCCTGCTGAGACCTGATTTGGCCGCTGTAGTGGCAACCTTAGTGTCTAATATGGAAATGCTCATGGCTGAACGTGCTGCAAAAAAGAGGGCCATATATTCTCTCTCCTCTGATTCAGATGGTGATATGGCTGCTGCTGCGAGCGTGCCCTTTTCAGGGTTCCGCTCATCCTTGGACCCACTGGGGTCTGAAGGGGAGGTAGAGGGGGTTGATACCTCCTCCCCGGGGTCGCCTGAAGAACGGGCGACCATGGATGAGTTGATTCTGTTAAGGAAACTTTACATTTGGAGGATGAGCCTAGTCCTCCAGGCATTGTGTCCTCGTTTGGGACACACAGGACCCGCAAGTCGGCGCAGGTTTTTCCCTGCCCAGCTGAATTTCATTACACTGTTAATGAAATGTGGCGCACGTTAAAACGTCCATTCTTGGTGCCTAGTCGGTTCAAATTGCTTTATCCTTTCGCACCGGCTACGGAATCACGATGGTGTGTGCCTCCACAGGTGGATCACACAGTGGCCGTGTTAAACAAGGCTACCTTGGTTCCATCTGAGGATACTCCGGTGTTCCGGGACCCTACGGACCGGCGTTTGGAGTCTCTAGCCCGCCATTCCTACACGGTGGCGGGTTCGTTGCTCAAACCCGTTTTCGCGTCCGTTTTGGTGGCTCAGGCGGTGGCTGATTGGACCAAGATGCCTAGGAGCAACCTCGTGTGTGATGGTGTTCCACCTGCCCGGCTGGAAATGGTGGATCAGATCCACCAAGGAGTCATGTATTTGTGTGATGCGGCCTTGAATGAGGCCCCATTAGTGGCACGCCTCTCTAGTGTCGCGGTGCTTAACCGGCGACTGATATGGCTAAAGAGCTGGTCGGCTGAACAGTCCTCACGGAAAACAGTTGCTGATTTTCCCTATGCTGGTTCTCGCCTGTTTGGCGAGGCATTGGATACCCTGGTGAAGGGCGTCACGGGGGGCAAGAGCACCATGCTGCCCCAGAACCCGAAGAACAAGTCCTTTCGAGGCAAGCGGGGTTCTGCGTCTCGATCCAGTCAGGGGTCCTTTCGTGCCTTTCGGAACCAATCCAAGGGCAAGCCCTTCAAGGCCCAGGGCAACCAGAAGAAGCCCTGGGCGGGTAAGCAGAAGTCGGGCAATGCCGGCTCGGCGGGTCAGTCCGCCTCTGCCTGAAGGGGCGCCCTCACCCATTTCAGGGGTGGGGGGACGTTTGCGCGGTTTCCTCCAACCTTGGCTGCTCCGGATATCGGATAGGAGGGTTCAGGAAATCATTCGATCGGGGTACAAGATCGAATTCCTTTCCAGGCCGGCGGACAGATTTTTTCCCTCAAATCTTCACTTGCCTCCGGGCGTCTGCAGGACCTGCACCAAGCGGTGCAGGACCTTCTGGCTCAGGGAGTGATGGTCCTGGTGCCTCATCGGGACAGGTTTCGGGGGTTTTATTCAAATCTGTTCACTGTGCCCAGAAAGGAGGGCAAAGTGCGTCCTATTCTGGACCTGAAAGCGCTAAACCGCTTTGTGCGTGTTCGGAAGTTCCGTATGGAGTCTCTCCATTCGGTGGTGGCCTCCTTGAGCCCAGGAGAATTCCTGGCCTCGATAGATCTGAAGGATGCGTACCTGCACATCCCCATTTTCGAGGGTCATCAGCGGTACCTTTGGTTTGCTATCGCAGAGGACCACTACCAGTTTGTGGCGTTACCTTTCGGTCTCGCTTCGGCACCCAGGGTTTTTACCAAAGTGCTGGCGCCGATTCTGGGCCTGCTGAGGACTCAGGGCATTGTGGTCTTGGGTTACCTGGACGACCTGCTTCTGAGAGCATGTGCCAGCCAGGACCTAGTGCGTGATCTGTCCACCACGGTACAGACGCTCCAGGAGTTCGGTGGACCATCAACGTTCAAAAATCGACGTTGTCTCCATCGGTTTGTCTTCCCTATCTAGGGATAATTCTGGGTTTTCTTGTCGGAGGACAAGCTCCGGATCTTGCAGGATGAGATAAGGTCCCTCAGGGACAACCCGTCCTCGTCACTCAGGACCTGTATGAGGTCTCTGGGATTGATGGTGGCAGCCTTCAAGGCGATACCCTTTGCTCAGTTTCACACGCGGGCTCTCCAGGGGGAGGTCCTGACCAGGTGGGACAGACTGCCTCAGTGCCTGGATCTGAGTGTCTCCTTGAGTCGTCAGACCAGATTGGCTCTTCTGTGGTGGCTCCAGTTCCCGCCGGTGGCGGAAGGCAAGTCCTTCCGTCCGTTAGCGTGGACGATGATCACCACGGATGCCAGCCTGTCGGGCTGGGGTGGTGTCCTGGGCAACCTGTCGGCCCAGGGCACTTGGTCGGAGGAGGAGTCCTCTCTCCCGATCAATGTGTTGGAATTGCGAGCGATAAAACTCTGCCTCTTCCAGTGGTCGGACCGTCTTCAGGGCCATCCTGTCCGGGTACAAACGGACAATGCTACCGCGGTGGCTTACATCAACCACCAAGGGGGCACCAGGAGTGCTCGTGCGGCCCGGGAGGTGACCGACATTCTATCGCGGGCCGAGACTCATGTCCCGGCGATCTCAGCAGTTCACATTCCGGGTGTGGAAAATTGGCAGGCCGACTATCTGAGCCGCCAGACCCTGGACCAGGGGGAATGGTCCCTGCACCCGGAGGTCTTCCAAATGCTGTGTGCGAGGTGGGGATCCCCGGACGTGGATCTGTTCGCATCTCGACTAAACCGAAGGCAAGAACACGCGATCCTCTTGCAGTCACCTCGGATGCGTTGGTGGCTCCTTGGCATCAGTATCGTCTGTATGCCTTTCCTCCGATTCAGTTGCTATCCAGGTTCCTCTGCAGGCTAGCCTCGGAACCGCACCTGGTGATTCTGGTCGCTCCGGTCTGGCCACGCCGGTCCTGGTACGCCGACGTTGTTCATCTGGCAGTGGCGCCTCCGTGGCGGCTGCCTATGCGGGAAGATCTCCTGTCTCAGGGTCTGATCTTCCATCCTGCTTTACAGTCGCTGGCTTTAACGGCCTGGCTGTTGAGACCCAGGTCCTGAGGGACAGGGGTCTCTCCTCTGAGGTCATCCCTACTCTTGTCAAGGCTAGGAAGACCTCCTCTGGAAAGATCTATTACCGTACCTGGAATTGCTTACTTCGCCTGGTGCGAGTCCAGGGGGTTCTCCCCTCGCTCGTACTCTGTGTCAAGAGTGTTGGCTTTTCTCCAGGCGGCAGTGGACCAGCGCCTGGCGCTGGCCACGATCAAGGGCCAGGTGTCCGCCCTGGCTATTCTTTTCCAAAGCCCTGTGGCGTCTCATTCTCTGGTTCGCACCTTCATTCAAGGTGTGTGACATTTGGCTCCCCCCAGGAAGGAGCCCTTACCTCCTTGGGACTTGAACTTTGTTCTGTCCGTGTTACAACGTGCTCCCTTCGAAAACATTCGGGATATCTCGTTGCCTCTGCTGTCTAAGAAGGTTGTCTTTTTGGTGGCGATCACTTTGGCACGCAGGGTGTCTGAACTGGCAGCGTTATCTTGCCGTTCTCCATACTTCGTGATTCACCGGGATAAGGTGGTTTTGCGTCCGCAGCCCTCCTTTCTTCCTAAGGTGGTCTCTGAGTTCCACATTAATGAGGACATTGTCCTGCCTTCGCTTTGTACGAAGCCTAAGCATCCTAAGGAGGTTGCTCTGCAATCTTGGATGTTGTCAGGGCGATCAGGGTTTACCTGTCGTCTACAGAATCTTTTCGTAAAACGGATTCCCTCTTTGTCCTTCCTGAGGGACCTCGGAAGGGCATGGGTGCATCCGCAGCAACTATTGCCAAATGGATCAGACAGACCATTGAACAGGCTTGCGCCTTGAAGGAACGGGTTCCACCCTTCCCTGTTAAGGCGCACTCTACCAGATCTGTGAGTGTGTCCTGGGCCTATTGGCATAGGCCCTCGGTGGCCCAGGTGTGCAAGGCTGCGACTTGGTCGTCGGTGCACACTTTTTCCAAATTCTACAAAGTAGACGTTCTGGCATCAGCTGATGCCTCCTTTGGCCGCAAGGTTCTCAGTGCGGCAGTGCCATGATGGACCCTTGAGTTTTTTTCTGGGTCCCTGGCTGTTAGCATTTGCTTTCCTGGGCTGTTGCTCCTGTTGAGCATTGTTTTTTTTTCGGTTGCCCAGTTAGTTCTCTTACGGTGCATGTAAGATTCCTTTCTCTGATGTGGGTACTGCATTGCCTTTTCTACGGTTGCGTCTCCCACCCCTCATGTCTATACTGCTTTGGGACATCCCAACAGTGATGACTTAGAGGCGGCGGCGACTGTCGGAGGACGTAAGAGAAAACGGAATTTTTGTAAAATCTTACCTGTAAAATTCCTTTCTGAGTCCTCCGACAGTCGCCGCCCCCGCCCCTCTTTTGGGGTTCTTGTTACCTACTGCTATGCTACCAAACTGAGTTGGGAGTGGTCACTGCAGGGGGGTATTGACCAGATGGGACAGCCCCCATGGGTGTGTATATGCTAATGCCTTTTGTCTTTTGACTAAGTCTATATGCCTAGCTTCTCCTGTGGAGCGGAAGTCAATACCCAACAGTGATGACTTAGAGGAGGCGGCGACTGTCGGAGGACTCAGAGAAAGGAATTTTACAGGTAAGATTTTACAAAAATTCAGTTTTTTTGGGGCTCCCTCTGTGTATAGGTATCTTTATAAAGAGGAAAGTTTTTGTTGACCAGTTGTTTCCAGAAGATGACAGACGGGGGAGAGGATTTCTTCCAGTGAAGTGCTGTTGCTTTCCTAGCGTAAAATAGGAGCAAGCTTATGGTGCGCCCTGCAACCTCGGGCACCGATTGTTCAACATGGCCAAGTGTACAGATTGACATGGAAGGCTGCAGAGACATGCCACTGACTGTGTTAATGAAAGCAAGGATTTCACTCCAGAAAATAGAGACAACAGGACAAGCCCAAAATACACGGGCAAAGTCCCCCGGGACACCTCCAGCACCCAGGGGGGATTCATTTTATTTAACCTGTAGGGGGTAAAGTAGGCCCGGTGGACTATTTTAAATTGGATCAGTCAGTCTCTTAAATCGGTGTTCCAGCCTCCCCCTCTCCCCCTCCTAAAATTAAGTCGCAGCTACACACACTGCGCGCACACACTGCGCGCACACTGCAGCTGCTGACTTTTAATATTAAGACACTTACCTGTGCTGGTAAGTCCAGTGATGTCAGCACTGCAGGGGGAAGGAGGAGGGAGCCAAACTTCCGAGGGACAGTGACGCGGCACCGTCTCCCGGAAGTGGGGAAGGGTACCTGTCAAAAACATTGTTCTCTCTCACGGGGAGTGATCGCGGCCACCGGCCCCATGCATTGGCATCCCCGCTGCCTAGTGGGGGGGGGGGGGGAGCATAGCAGCGCGCGACTGACATAGCGCTACTTCGGTTCGTGCAGGAGAGGCTGCCTGCCGCAGTAAGTTAATGAACCCACTGATGTTGCCCGGCATTCGGCCCGTGTGTACTTGGCTTGAGGGTGTGATGGGCAGTGGCTCACTAGGGAAGGACATTGCAGCAAGGTGGGGGCGATAGGAGATCCTGTAACTCATGCCACCTTAGGCCCCTTTCACACGGGCGCCTCCCCATTGGCTGCCACGCGTTGCCAGCTGCCGGCCCCATTGGCTGCCCGCTTTGGCGGCCAGGTGCCGCCCGGCCCCCGTTGGCTGCCAGGTGCTGCCCGCCGCCGGCCCCCGTTGGCTGCCAGGTGCTGCCTGCCGCCGGCCCCCGTTGGCTGCCAGGTGCTGCCTGCCGCCGGCCCCTGTTGGCTGCCAGGTGCTGCCTGCCGCCGGCCCCTGTTGGCTGCCAGGTGCTGCCTTCCGCCGACCCCGTTGGCTGCCAGGTGCTGCCTGCCGCCGGCCCCCGTTGGCTGCCAGCCGCCGACTCAGCCAGCAGCACATACTCGGGTTCTGGATAGAGGAGCTGTCAGTGTGGTTTAGAAGTAGCAGCTGTGTGCAAACCCATAGCAAATAGAGGAGAGGGGCAGCAGGGGGCCAATACAGACCGGAATCCAATCCCCCCCCCAAAGTCTTCCATTAAACATTCATAAAAAAAATGGCTGTAAACCCTCACATAAACCCAGTGAAGGGACTGGCCTCACGTGATACACAGAGATGACACACATCCTCCTACATAAGTTGCACCTGTTTATCTGCAGTCTTCTCTCTACAACCCTTCAAATTCCAGAACTTACAAAGCGTCTCTGAGCTGTCAGAAAAAAAGGGGGCGGAAAGCTGAAGTAGCGCTCTGCAGAGCTCCGTAAGGAGAGCTCTGAGAGTGGATTGGAGGGAAGGGACTTGTCATGCGATTTGGAACTGTCAAATCGCATGGCAAGTCGCAGCGGTGTAGACTGGTTGTTTCATATTGCTCAGTATGTGTGGTGTTGTTGTTTCAGGTCCCTGAAACGTTGGTGAAGGAAGAACCGGGAGATTCGAATAGCTGTGGGAAGGATGAAGAATCGAACAAAGGTACACTACAATCACCACCAGGGTGCGCCACATACTGTTCAATGTATACTGCAGAAGAGGCTGTATATGAAGACACACTACAAGTGTTACGTGATTTCTTCATTGCAGATTGTTGTTTTACTGCTTACACTTACACCAGGGTAATTAAAGGAGTTGTAAAGTCAGAAGGTACATTCTATGCAATAAGATAAAAAGCTTTCTGTGTGCAGCAGCCTCCCCAGTACCCCTTAATACTTGAGCCCCATCTCTGTCCAGCGATGTTCACAAGTCCCTCATCTGTCCAGGACTCTCCCTCCTGATTGGCTGAGACAGCGCCATTGGCTTCTGTGGCTGTCTATCAGGGGAGGGAAGGGGCGGGGCTGAACCGCAGCTCCGTGTCTGAATGGACAGACGGAGCTTCAGCTTGGCTCGGGCGCCCGTTTGCACAGTTCCATACGAGGCCTCTGCAAAGGAATATTCTGACCAAATGGGACAAGACTCAGCAGTCTCTGGAAATCAGATCCGGCTGAGCCTGGGGGCTCCAAGGTGTCCCTAATATGGTGGCTTCATTCTCCAGGGCTTCGGCTATGCAAATCCTTCCACTTGTATTGGACAGTGGTCACCACGGATGCTAGCCTGTCCGGCTGCGGTGGCGCCCTCGGCAAAAATTCTGCTCAGGGGATCTTTACACTGGAAAAGTCCAGACTACCGATCAATGTCTTGGAAATCCGAGCGATCAGACTGTGCTTGGATCATTGGATGGATCATCTTCAGGGTTGTCCAGTGCGCATTCAACCGGACAATACCACAGCCGTGGCCTATGTCAATCACAAAGTGGGCACAAAAAGTGTCCTGGCGGCTTTGGAGGTATCTGGCATTCTAAGGTGGGCAGAACGGTTTGTTCCAGCCCTCCACGCCATACACTTTCCTGGAGTGGAAAACTCGCAGGCGGATTCCTTCAGTCGGCAGGCATTGGACCAAGGGTAGTGGTCCCTTCATCCGGAGGTGTTTCATTTGTGTCTCCAGTAGGGCACCCCTAAGTTGGATCTGCTGGCGTCTCGGCTCAACAGAAAGGTGCAGAGGTTTGTGGCTCGGTCACGGGATCCTCTAGCAGACACCACAGACGTGCTGGTGGCCCCATGGGGCAGTATCTTCTTATTTATGCCTTCCCTCCTCTCAAGTTTCTGCCAAGACTTCTGCGCAGGATCGAGGGATTCCGGTCATCTTAGTGGCTCCAGACTGGCCTCGCCGGGCTTGGTACGCGGATCTGGTGCGGCTGGTCGCTGGGGTTCCTTGGAAGCTTCCTTACAGGGAGAATCTGCTGTCCCAAGGACCAATCTTCTATCCTGCTTTACAGTTGCTGGCTTTGACGGCTTGGTTGTTGAACACCAAGTGCTGATGGATAGAGGTGTATCTGAGTTCGTGATTCCAACGCTGTTAAAAGCTGGGAAATCTACTTCTAGGAAGATCTACCATCGTGCGTGGTGTGAGTCTCTTGAGGTTCATCCTCACTCCCTCTCGGTGGCTCGGATTTTGACCTTCCTTCAACGGGGGGTCGGAGTTGAACAGAGATTGGCCTTGAGTACCATCAAGGACCAGGTGTCGGCTTTGGTGGTCTTCTTCCAACGACCCTTGGCCACACACTCCCTGGTGCGTACCTTTCTTCAGGGTGTCCAACATTTGGTTCCTCCAGTGGGGTATCTGTTGCTGCCTTGGGACCTCAGTTTGATGCTTTCAGTCCTCCAGAATCCTTTTTTGGTGGCTATCACCTCTGCGCGCATGGTATCAAAACTGGAAGCGTTATCATGCCATTCACCTTGGTGATTCAGAGATGAGGTGTTTCTTCGCCCCTGTCCGTCTTTCCTCCCAAAGGTTGTCTCTGATTTTCATTTGAATGAAGACATTGTGTTGCCTTCCCTGTGTCCCAGGCCAAAACATCTGAAGGAAATTGCCTTGCTTGCCTTGGATGTGGTCCAGGCAATTAGGGTGTACCTGGCAGCTACGGAGTCTTTTCAGAATTCAGACTATTGTGCTCACAGATTGGTCTCGGAAAGGGTTGTCCACTTCCTCTGCTACCATTTCCAGATGGATCAGACAGACGGTGGTTCAGGCCTATTCCATCAGGGCTCGGGTTCCTCCTTTCCCTGTCAAGGTGTTCTCTACTCGGGCGCTTAGTGCCTCCTGGGCCTTCCGCCATCAGGCATCAGTGACTCAGCTTTGAAAGGTGGCCACTTGGTCGTCAGTGCACACTTTCACAAAGTTCTATAAAGTGGATGTGTTGGCATCTGCGGATGCAGGCTGCTGTTTAGAGGACCTGATCCTCTTTGGGGGTGTATTGTTTTTTTCAGGTGGACTCCAGTTGTTTTGGTTCTCTGGTTGGCTACTGTTTAGCCTTGGGAATTTTTTTTTTTGTTCCCACCCCTCAGGTTTAACACTGCTTTGGGACATCCCAATGGTTATGAATATCAGAAGCTGTGTCCGTCATTGAACGAAAGAGAGAATGGGATTTTTGACTTACCGTAAAATCCATTTCTCTGATGTTCATTGATGGACACAGCACCCACCCCTCTGTGGAGTTGTAATTCTTCTGACATTGCTTGTGACAATACTGAGTGCCTATAGCAGAGAGGGGGAGTATACCCCCTGGGACTGCCCATGGGTGTAGCCAGATTCTTTCTGCCTAGTGTCCTACTCCTGTAGGGGGCAGTATAACCCAATGGTAAAGAAGAATCAGGAGCTGTGTCCGTCAATGAACATCAGAGAAATGGCTTTTACAGTAATTTAAAAAAAATCCTGTTTTATAAAATCTGGCGCCTTTAATGCTCCAGTAACCAGAAGTGACGTCGTGACATCGCTTCCGGGTTACTAAATCCGAGACCCGATCAAAGCCGATTCCGTCTTTGCTTGGGGCTTCATCTGGCGAACATGCTGGCTGGTCGCTTGGGCCTTCTGGTGGGACGGGAGACACGAGCAAGCCACGAAAGGCGGTGGGAGTGGGGGGGGCATCCCCTCCCGCTGCTTGTAATAACAGCCGACCGTCTGCTCAAAAAAAAATGGTACCGGGGTGATGCCTCCTGCAGCTGCAGATCATCCCGCTACAACCATTTGAAGCCAAAGCCACATATTTGCATTGTATCAGTGGGAAGGGGGTTAATCTACAGCACTATAATTTTCTGTAAAAGGCAATGCAATATGGCTACCTGGAGGCGCTCTGCACACAGATGGTATACAGAGCGCCCCCAGAAATGTAATTTCCTGCTTGTGTGATTGGCTCACTGATTTTCCCAGAAGTCTGCACAAAGATACAAGTCAGATTTCAGGCATCCCCTGCAACAAAAAATTGCATTTTGGTGAGATACTCCCAAAGGGAAAATCGTGTCTAAAGGGATGCAGACCATGCCACTCTCCTCGTTGGAGTTCTGCAGGTGCAGCAGCTGATTTATAATTCTAGTCACTCCCTATCAAATTCACTGAGCACGTGGACACAGACAAACGGCTATTTCTTCAGAAGAACAGAAGGTAGAAATCTGCAACAATGCTTGTTACAATCCCTGCAATGTACAGAGATCACACAGTGGAGTTACTCTTTAACCACTTCTAGCCTGGTCTATAGCAGAATGATGGCTGGGCGGGGGATCAGTTATCCTGGCTGGGCATCATATTACATCCAGCAGGATAAGCCAGTGGCTCGCTCGCAGTGCGTCGATCGGTGGTGCAGTGTCACTCTGAAACACCGCATCTCTGATGTCCGTAAAGAGCCCTATGACGTAGGCTCCTTACTATGTGATCAGCTGTGTCCAATCACAGCTGGTCACAGCGTAACCAGGAAGGCGCGGGTAGAGGCAAGCCGATCAGCAGCTCTCCTGACGGGGGGGGGGATGTGCTACTGCGCCTGATAATCAGAGCATTGATTATCAGTGCAGACCCATCAGCGGTGCTCACCAGGGATGCCAATCAGTGCCGCCTATCCATGCTGCATATTAGTGCCGCCTCATCAGTGCTCTTCAGTGCCGTCTCATCTGCCCATCAGGGATGCCAATCGGTGCTGCCCATCAGTGCCGCATATTAGTGCCTCATCAGTGCTCTTCAGTGCCATCTCATCTGCCCATTAGGGATGCTAATCAGTGCCGCCTATCCGTGCTGTATGTTAATACCCATTAGTGCTGCATATTAGTGCCTCATCAGTGCTCTTCAGTGCCATCTCATCTGCCCATCAAGGACTCCAATCAGTGCTGCCTATCCGTGCTGCATATCGGTGCCTATCAGTGCTGCATATTAGTGCCTCATCAGTGCTCTTCAGTGCTGTCATCTGCCCATCGGGGATGCCTATCATTGCCGCCTATCTGTGCTGCATATTGGTGCCCATCAGTGTTGCATATTAGTGCCTCATCAGTGCCGCCTCATCAGTGCTCCTCAGTGCCATCTCATCTGCCCATCGAGGATGCCAATCAGTGCTGCCTATCCATGCTGCATATCAGTGCTGCCTATCCGTGCCGTCCCATCAGTGCCTGTCAGCAAAGGAGAAAATTGACTTATTTACAAAATGTTATTAAAGAAACGAAAAAAAAAATTTTTTTTTTAAATAAAAGTCCAGTGGTGATCAAATACCCACAAAAAAAGCTCTTTTGTGGGGAAATAAATGATAAAAATATCATATGGGTACAGTGTTGCATGACCACGTCATTGTCATTCAAAATGCGACAGCACTGAAAGCTGAAAATTAGCCTGGGCAGGAAGGGGGTAAAAGTGCCCGGTATTGAAGTCGTTAAACGTCCATCTGTGACAGTTCGCAGCAAGCTTCTTGTCTCATTTTCTGTGTTCCATGTCAGCTGGAGCGTTTGACCGGCATGCTGTTCAAGTGACAATGTCGCTGTGACCAGTTTTCCGTATAATCAAGGATGCTACTGGTTGGAAGAATTCGATCATCCTCCAAGGAACAGTCTTCAAAGTCCTCTCCAGCTCTGACTGATAAGAAAAGACAAACCCCCTCTTAGACAGTGGGAGGAATAGTGCCCCATCATTGGTGTCAGTGGGAGGAATAGTGCCCCATCATTGGTGTCAGTGGGAGGAATAGTGCCCCATCATTGGTGTCAGTGGGAGGAATAGTGCCCCATCATTGGTGTCAGTGGGAGGAATAGTGCTCCATCATTGGTGTCAGTGGGAGGAATAGTGCCCCATCATTGGTGTCAGTGGGAGGAATAGTGCCCCATCATGGGTGTCAGTGGGAGGAATAGTGCCCCATCATTGGTGTCAGTGGGAGGAATAGTGCCCCATCATTGGTGTCAGTGGGAGGAATAGTGCCCCATCATTGGTGTCAGTGGGAGGAATAGTGCCCCATCATGGGTGTCAGTGGGAGGAATAGTGCCCCATCATTGGTGTCAGTGGGAGGAATAGTGCCCCATCATTGGTGTCAGTGGGAGGAATAGTGCCCCATCATTGGTGTCAGTGGGAGGAATAGTGCCCCATCATTGGTGTCAGTGGGAGGAATAGTGCCCCATCATTGGTGTCAGTGGGAGGAATAGGGTCCCATCATTGGTTTCAGTGGGAGGAATAGTGCCTCATCATTGGTGTCAGTGGGAGGAATAGTGTCCCATCATTGGTTTCAGTGGGAGGAATAGTGTCCCATCATTGGTATCAGTGGGAGGAATAGTGCCCCGTCATTGGTGTCAGTGGGAGGAATAGTGTCCTATCATTGGTGTCAGTAGGAGGAATAGTGTCCCATCATTGGTATCAGTGGGAGGAATAGTGTCCCATCATTGGTATCAGTGGGAGGAATAGTGCCCCATCATTGGTGTCAGTGGGAGGAATAGTGCCCCGTCATTGGTGTCAGTGGGAGGAATAGTGTCCTATCATTGGTGTCAGTGGGAGGAATAGTGTCCCATCATTGGTATCAGTGGGAGGAATAGTGTCCCGTCATTGGTGTCAGTGGGAGGAATAGTGCCCCGTCATTGGTGTCAGTGGAAGGAAAAGTGCCCCATCATTGGTATCAGTGGGAGGAATTGTGGATGGAGTGGCCCGTGGTGGCGGTGAGGTTATGGTATGGGCAGGCGTACGTTGTGAATGGAGTGGCCCATGGTGGTGGTGGGATTATGGTATGGGCAGGCGTACGTTGTGGGTGGAGTGGCCCATGGTGGAGGTGGGATTATGGTATGGGTAGGTGTATGTTGTGGATGGAGTGGCCCATGGTGGCGGTGGGATTATGGTATGAGCAGGTGTACGTTGTGGATAGAGTGGCCCATGGTGGCGGTGGGATTATGGTATGGGCAGGCGTACGTTGTGGATGGAGTGGCCCATGGTGGTGGTGGGATTATGGTATGAGCAGGCGTACGTTGTGGGTGGAGTGGCCCATGGTGGAGGTGGGATTATGGTATGGGCAGGCGTACGTTGTGGGTGGAGTGGCCCATGGTGCTGGTGGGATTATGGTATGAGAAGGCGTACGTTGTGGGTGGAGTGGCCCATGGTGGTGGTGGGGTTATGGTATGGGCAGGTGTACGTTGTGGATGGAGTGGCCCATGGTGGTGGTGGGATTATGGTATGAGCAGGTGTACGTTGTGGATTGAGTGGCCCATGGTGGCGGTGGGATTATGGTATGAGCAGGTGTACGTTGTGGACGGAGTGGCCTCAAGGTGGCGGTGGGATTATGGTATGAGCAGGTGTACGTTGTGGACGGAGTGGCCCATGGTGGTGGTGGGGTTATGGTATGGGCAGGCGTACGTTGTGAATGGAGTGGCCCATGGTGGCGGTGATGTTATGGTATGGGCAGGCGTACGTTGTGAATGGAGTGGCCCATGGTGGTGGTGGGGTTATGGTATGGGCAGGCGTATGTTGTGGATGGAGTGGCCCATGGTGGCGGTGGGGTTATGGTATGGGCAGGCGTATGTTGTGGATGGAGTGGCCCATGGTGGTGGTGGGGTTATGGTATGGGCAGGCGTACGTTGTGGATGGAGTGGCCCATGGTGGCGGTGGGGTTGTGGTATGGGAAGGTGTATGTTGTAGATGGAGTGGCCCATGGTGGCGGTGGGGTTATGGTATGGGCAGGCGTATGTTGTGGATGGAGTGGCCCATGGTGGCAGTGGGGTTATGGTATGGGCAGGCATATGTTATGGACAAGGAACACAGGTGCATTTCATTGATGCCATTTTGAATGCACAGAGATACTGTGACGAGATCCTGAGGCCCATTGTTGTGCCATTCATCCACGACCATCACCTCATGTTGCAGAATGATAATGCGCGGCCCCATGGGGCAAGGATCTGTACACAATTCCTGGAAGCTGAAAACATCCCAGTTCTTCTATGGCTGGCATACTCACCGGACATGTCACCCATTGAGCATGTTTGGGACGCTCTGGATCGGCGTATAGGACAGCGTGTTCCAGGTCCTGCCAATATCCAGCAACTTCGCACAGCCATTGAAGAGGAGTGGACCAACATTCCACAGGAACCAATCACCAACCTGATCAACTCTATGCCAAGGAGATGTGTTGCACTGCGTGAGGCAAATGGTGGTCACACCAGATACTGACTGGTTTTCTGACCCCCCCCCCCCCCAATACAGTAAAACTGCACATTTTAGAGTGGCCTTTTATTGTGGGCAGCCTAAGGCACACCTGTGCAATAATCATGCTGTCCAATCACCATCTTGCTATACCACACCTGTGCTGAGGCCCATATTTATCTGCCCGGGAGGCACAGGTGGTTCATGCAGCCAGCTTGTTAAAATCAATGACGATGCATGGCTCTGAATGCATACGTCGGAACTGTGCAGTCATTGACTTTAGCAGGCTGGATACTGGAGTGGTGATGGAACCAGTCACCCTGCTGGAGATAGAGCAGCCCCTGGACAGGAAGGTACAAATACTGAGGCTCAGAGGGATCATTTATATGGAAGGTATGGCAACAATGATGCCCCTAAAAGGTAAATTAAACCTTATTGAAAGGTATTTGTGCGTGTAGCGGACTACTGATTATAGGTTTTATCCTGAAAGTGGCTTTATATAATAAAATGCCTGAATTTATATTTCTTGCATTCTGTCTGACTTGCAGGAGACTCCGGCGATCACGCGAAGAATCCTCAACCCAAGAGGTGTGTGACGAAGAAGCGACCGCGTAACACCAAAGCGGAGAAGGCCCACGCCTGTGCGGAGTGCGGGAAGATTTTTTACAACAAGCGGACGTTAAAAGCGCACCTGCGTGCTCACCTGGGCGAACGCTCGTACATCTGTAACGTGTGCGGGAAGTGTTTCCGCCGACACACCGCACTGCTCATCCACGAGCGGATTCACACGGGAGAGCGGCCGTACAAATGTCTGCAGTGTGGGAAGAGCTTTGTACAGCAGCAGCACCTGACCACCCACAAGAAAACCCACACCGGGGACAAACCATTTCCCTGTGACGTCTGCGGGAACAGCTATCGCTGGAGGTCTGAACTCGCCAAACACCAGAGGGTGCACCAGGACCAGGTACAACCTATGTATGTGTGTGTGACTGTCTAATGGAAGGCCCTTCACTCTTCTCTGTACTAAACCATGGCTCAGTCCTCACAGGGTGCACTAGGGTCAGCTATGTCCCATATCTGTGTATGACTGCCTAATGAAAGGCCCTTCACTCTTCTCTGTACTAGACCATGGCTCAGGCCTCACAGGGTGCACTAGGATGACCTACGTCCCATATCTGTGTATGTCTGTCTAATGAAAGGCCCTTCACTCTTCTCTGTACTAAACCATGCCTCAGGCCTCGTGTTGAGGGCACTAGGGTCAGCTATGTCCCTTATCTGTGTATGACTGTCTAATTAAAGGCCCTTCACTCTTCTCTGTACTAGACCATGGCTCAGGCCTCACAGGGTGCACTAGGGTCAGCTATGTCCCATATATGTGTATGACTGTAATGAAAGACATTCTCTGTACTCATTGGTAACCTTTTTCAGCAGATCCCCCAGCTCATTGGTATGGTAACCTTGTTCAGCAGATCCCCCCAGCTCATTGGTAACCTTGTTCAGCAGATCCCCCCCCCCCCCAGCTCATTGGTAACCTTGTTCAGCAGATCCCCCCCCCCCCAAGCTCATTGGTAACCTTGTTCAGCAGATCCCCCCCCCCCCCAGCTCATTGGTAACCTTGTTCAGCAGATCCCCCCCCCCAGCTCATTGGTAACCTTGTTCAGCAGATCCCCCCCAGCTCATTGGTAACCTTGTTCAGCAGATCCCCCCAGCTCATTGGTAACCTTGTTCAGCAGATCCCCCCCAGCTCATTGGTAACCTTGTTCAGCAGATCCCCCCAACTCATTGGTAACTTTGTTCAGCAGATCCCCCAGCTCGTTGGTACCCACATTCAGCAGATCCCCCCAGCTCATTGGTAACCTTGTTCAGCAGATCCCCCCAGCTCATTGGTAACCTTGTTCAGCAGATCCCCCCCAGCTCATTGGTAACCTTGTTCAGCAGATCCCCCCAACTCATTGGTAACCTTGTTCAGCAGATCCCCCCAACTCATTGGTAACTTTATTCAGCAGATCCCCCAGCTCGTTGGTACCCACATTCAGCAGATCCCCCAGCTCACTCACTGGACCCAACCAATCTTAACCGGTTGCCGACCGCCGCACGACTATATACTGCGGCGGTCAGCCCCGGCCAGGCAGAGTGACGTATCGGTACGTCACTCGCCTGTCACTGACTTGCGAGCCTATCGCGGGCGGGCGCGCGCCCGCCGAGGCGCGCGCCCGCCGCGGCTCGTTCACAGGCAAGTCAGTGCGTGTGACCGGCGGACTCTATGTCCGCCAGTCACACTGCGATCGCTCCTGTGAAGGGAGAAAGACAGAGCAGCTTGTGTAAACAAGCTGCCTGTCAGTTCTCCCTGTGTAAAAGTGAAGATCTGTCCGTTCTACTATGTAGAACGGTTGATCTTTGCTTTTACACCAATAGGAATGTCCCTACACAGTAGAAAGCACGCCCCTAGGACACACTTAACCCCTCCCTGTCCAATAAAGTTAACCCCTTCCCTGCCAGTGTCATTTTTGCAGTAACAGTGCATATGTATAGCACTGATTACTGCAGTAATGTCACTGGTAACCCCAAAAGTGTCAAAAATGTCAGTCAAGGGTCCGATCTGTCCGCCGCAATGTCGCAGTACCGAAAAAAAAATCGCAGATCGCCGCCATTACGCGTTAAAAAAAAAACACCAAAAATGACAAAAATCTTTCTCTTTGTTAGTAAACGCGATAACTTTTGCGCAAACCAATCAAAATACGCTTTTTGCGATTTTTTTTTACCAAACATAGGTAGCATAAAACAAATTGGCCGAAAAATGTTAAAAAATTTTGATTTTTACTTTTTTTTTTGGGGGATTTTCATATAAAAAAATGTGAAAAATATTGTTATTTTTGCAAAATTTACGCTCTTTTTTTGTTTATAGCGCGTGATCAAAAAATCGCACAGGTGATCAAATACCACCAAAAGAAAGCTCTGTTTGTGGGAAAAAAAGGACGTCAAATTCGTTTAGGTACAGCATCGCACGACCGCGCAATTGTCCGTTAAAGTCACGCAGTAAAAAATCGCAAAAAAACCCCTGGTCCTTTAGCAGCCAAATCCTCCGGGGCTTAAGTGGTTAACCTACGCCCTATTTCCCTGCTCCCCTTTTTATCCAACTCCTTGAACGTCTGGTCTACAACCAACTGAGCGACCACCCTGCTGAGAATAGCCTCCTTGATCCCCCTCAGTCTGGATTTCGGCCTCAACACTCCACAGAAACGACTTACCTAAAACGAACAAACGGCCAAAACCAATGGACAGTATTCTGTACTCCTCCTCCTGGACCTTTCTGCTGCCTTTGATACGGTTGACCATCCCCTCCTCCTCAAAAAACTTCACGCCTTTGGTCTCCGTGACTGTACTCTTCATTGGTTCTCTTCCTACTTATCCAACCGCACCTTTAGCGTTACTTACAATTCTACTTCCTTCTCTCCTCTTCCCTTCTCTGTTGGGATCCCCCAAGGTTCTGTTCTTGGACCCCTCCTATTTTCAGTCTACACCTCCTCTCTGGGTCAGCTGATAGCCTCCCATGGCTTCCAATACCATCTCTACGCTGATGATACCCAAAACTATTTGTCCACCCATCAGTTCACTCCCTCAGTCTCCTCATGTATCACTAATTTACTATTGGATATATCGGTCTGGATGTCACACCACTTCCTACTCAATCTTTCCAAAACCGAACTTATAATTTTTCCTCCACCACGTGCCCCTTCCCCCGATCTCTCTGTCAATATCGATGGCACAACTATCAAAGTCCTAGGTGTAGTCCTGGACTCTGAACTCTCCTTCAAGCCCCACATCCAATCACTGTCCAAATCTTGCTGCCTCAACCTCCGTAACCTCTCCAAAATACGCCCCTTTCTAACCAATGAAACAACAAAGCTCCTAGTTCACTCCCTGGTCATCTTGTGCCTCGACTACTGCAATTCCCTTCTCATTGGCTTACCTCTACATAGGCTCCTCCCTCCTTCAATCCATCATGAATGCTGCTGCCAGACCCATCCACCTTACCAATCGCTCAGTGTCCGCTGCTCCTCTCTGTCAAGCCCTCCACTGGCTTCCGCTCACCTAATGAATTCAATTCAAAATACTAACAACATCTTACAAAGCAATCCAGAGCTTAGTTTCCCAGCTACATCTCTAGTCTAGTCTCAAAATACCAACCTAATCGCTCTCTTCGTTCCTCTCAAAACCTCCTGCTCTCTAGCTCCCTCTTCACCTCCTCCCATGCTCGCCTGCAGGACTTTTCCAGAGCCTCTCCAATCCTATGGAACTCCTTACCCTTATCTGTCCGATTATCTCCTACTCTATTAGCTTTTAGACGATCCCTGGCAACCCTCCTCTTCAGAGAAGCCTATCCTACCCACACCTAACAACTATACCTCCATTTTCTCCATCAGCCCATCCCCCACAGTTATTGCCTTTTGTGTCACTTGACCCTCCTTTCTAGATTGTAAGCTCTAAGGACCCGGGCCCTCTAATTCCTCCTGTTTTGAATTGTATTGTCTTCCCTCGTATTGTAAAGCACTACGCAAACTGTTGGCGCTATATAAATCCTGTATAATAATAAAAATAATATTTGGTACCCACGTTCAGCAGATCCCCCAGCTCATTGGCACCCACGTTCAGCAGATCCCCCAGCTCCATTGGTGCCCACGTTCAGCAGTTCCCCCCCCCCCCCAGCTCATTGGTGCCTACGTTCAGCAGTTCCCCCCTACTCATTGGTGCCCACGTTCAGCAGTTCCCCCCAGCTTCTTGGTGCCCACATTCAGCAGATCCCCAGCTCATTGGCACCCACGTTCAGCAGATCACCCGACTCATTGGTGCCCTCTTTCAGCAGATCCCCCAGCTCATTGGTGCCCTCTTTCAGAAGATCCCCCGGCTCATTGGTGCCCTCTTTCAGAAAATCCCCCGGCTCATTGGTGCCCTCTTTCAGAAAATCCCCCGGCTCATTGGTACCCACATTCAGCAGATCCCCTCAGCTCATTGGTGCCCACGTTCAGCAGATCCCCCCCCAGCTCATTGGTGCCCACGTTCAGCAGATCCCCCCAGCTCATTGGTGCCACGTTCAGCAGATCCCCCCCCAGCTCATTGGTGCCCACGTTCAGCAGATCCCCCCCAGCTTATTGGTGTCCTCTTTCAGAAGATCCCCCAGCTCATTGGTGCCCACGTTCAGCAGATCCCCCAGCTCATTGGTGCCCACGTTCAGCAGATCCCCCAGCTCATTGGTGCCCACGTTCAGCAGATCCCCCAGCTCATTGGCGCCCACGTTCAGCAGATCCCCCAGCTCATTGGTGCCCTCTTTCAGCAGATCCTCCAGCTCATTGGTGCCCTCTTTCAGCAGATCCTCCAGCTCATTGGTGCCCTCTTTCAGAAGATCCCCCCCAGCTCATTGGTGCCCTCTTTTAGCAGATCCCCCAGCTCATTGGTGCCCACGTTCAGCAGATTCCCCCCAGCTCATTGGTGCCCTCTTTCAGCAAATCCCCCAGCTCATTGGTGCCCTTTTTCAGCAGATCCCCCAGCTCATTGGTGCCCTTTTTCAGCAGATCCCCCCAGCTCATTGGTGCCCTCTTTCAGAAGATTTCCCCCCAGCTCATTGGTGCCCTCTTTCAGAAGATTCCCCCCAGCTCATTGGTGCCCTCTTTCAGCAGATCCCCCAGCTCATTGGTGCCCTCTTTCAGCAGATCCCCCAGCTCATTGGTGCCCTTTTTCAGCAGATCCCCCCAGCTCATTGGTGCCCTCTTTCAGAAGATTTCCCCCCAGCTCATTGGTGCCCTCTTTCAGAAGATTCCCCCCAGCTCATTGGTGCCCTCTTTCAGCAGATCCCCCAGCTCATTGGTGCCCTTTTTCAGCAGATCCCCCAGCTAATTGGTGCCCTTTTTCAGCAGATCCCCCAGCTCATTGGTGCCCTTTTTCAGCAGATCCCCCAGCTCATTGGTGCCCTTTTTCAGCAGATCCCCCAGCTCATTGGTGCCCTTTTTCAGCAGATCCCCCAGCTCATTGGTGCCCTTTTTCAGCAGATCCCCCAGCTCATTGGTGCCCTCTATTAGCAGATCCCCCAGCTCATTGATGCCCCCTATTAGCATATCCCCCAGCACATTGGCGCCCTTTTTCACCAGATCCCCCAGCTAATTGGTGCCCTCTATTAGCAGATCCCCCAGCTCATTGGTGCCCTCTATTAGCAGATCCCCCAGGTCATTGCTACTCACGTTTAGCAGATCCTCCAGCTCATTGGTATCCACGTTCAGCAGATCCCCGCAGCTGTACAAAACATCCAGTGTGCATGAGGCCTTACCCTCAGCTCTGCTGTTCCCTGCTCAATAGTAACCCCCACCTCTGCTGTTGTCTGCTCAATAGCGACCCCCAGCTCTGCTGTTGCCTGCTCAGCAGTAACCCCCAGCTCTGCTGTTGCCTGCTCAGCAGTAACCCCCAGCTCTGCTGTTGCCTGCTCAGCAGTAACCCCCAGCTCTGCTGTTGCCTGCTCAGCAGTAACCCCCAGCTCTGCTGTTGCCTGCTCAGCAGTAACCCCCAGCTCTGCTGATCCTCTGGTTTTCCGATCCTCCCCTTATCTGGTCCCTGCTAACCTTCCCCTACATTGCTAGTTTCACCTGCTCCAGTCCCCCAGCTCTGCTGATCCCCTGCTGCTCAGTCCTGTCTCTCTGGTCCCCGAATACCTTCCGCTGTGGCGTTCCCATGTTGAACACCACGTGTGCTTTTTCCTATTTGGTCCAGACTCTGCCTTCCTGCTGCTCCTCACTGCACACCCGATGTGACGTCTACACCAGATACTCCCAGAATATATATACACATGAACCGGAAGTGACTGCTGATGTCTTTCTGGTTCACTTGTTGGTTTTCCAGTGCATCCTGGGATATCTCATACCTGCAGTACCTCCAAAACAAAGCTGCATAAAAAGCCTCTAAAAAGCTGCAGGCACTGTAGGCGAGCGTTGTCATAGACTTCTATGGAGGCTTTGAAGCACCAAGAAAATTACATGGTATATTTTCTGATTGTGTGGCCAGGACTGTAAGGAAACCATTTTATTTAGTGACGAGGGCTTTGATTGGCATTCAGAGTGCTTTAAAAAAAGCGTGTCCAATGCCAGGTTCTGAAGCAAGTGTAGTCCAGCCCTGACTTGTACACACACTTTCTGAAATCTCTGCCATCTGATTGGACTACAGATTGGCACACCCACCACTTCTCATCATCCAGGTTTAAGCTTAGCCTTTATGGCTGGCCATACACTAGCCGAAAGATCGTTCAAAAATCTGTCATTTGGTTGGTTCGTTCATTTTTCGTCCAGTTAATGGGCATAAATTGAAAATCGGTTCTAACTTTTCAGAGCTGAAAAACCGAAGGAACAGTTTGGAAAAGTTTTGATAAATTGAAAGGTTAATGTGTTTCTCGCCCAAACTGTTTGCACTTGGCATATGTGACAAAATGAACAAAAGACAGATTCATTTACGTCCATTGAATGATTTATCGATCGAAATTCGGTCATTACATGATGGCAAAATCGTTTGCTCTCAATCATATAGTCTTCAATTGCTGAAATCAGGGAAAGAAATAAATATTACTACCAGCCCAATTTTTTTATGTCCAAAATCATATTATTAGGCCTCATCCCAACCGACGCACAGTATCTCACAAAAGTAAGTACACCCCTCACATTTTTGTAAATATTTTATTCTATCTTTTCATGTGACAACACTGAAGAAATGACACTTTGCTACAATGTAAAGTAGTGAGTGTACAGCTTGTATAACAGTGTAAATTTGCTGTCCCCTCAAAATAACTCAACACACAGCCATTAATGTCTAAACCGCTGGCAACAAAAGTGAGTACACCCCTAAAGTGATGAATGTCCAAGTTTGGCACAATTAGCCATTTTCCCTCCCCGGTGTCATGTGACTCGTTAGTGTTACAAGGTCTCAGGTGTGAATGGGGATCAGGTGTGTTACATTTGGTGTTATCGCTCTCACTCTCATACTGGTCACTGGAAGTTCAACATGGCACCTCATGGCAAAGAACTCTCTGAGGATCTGAATAAAAAAAAGAATTGTTGCTCTACATAAAGATGGCCTAGGCTATAAGAAGATTGTGAAGACCCTGAAACTGAACTGCAGCACGGTGGCCAAGACCATACAGCGGTTTAACAGGACAGGTTCCACTCAGAACAGGCCTCGTCATGTTTGACCAAAGCAGTTGAGTGCACGTGCTCAGCGTCATATACAGAGGTTGTCTCTGGGAAATAGACGTCTGAAGGGCTGCCAGCATTGCTGCAGAGGTTGAAGGGGTGGGGGGTCAGCCTGTCAGTGCTCAGACCATACGGCGCACACTGCATCAAATTGATCTGCATGGCTGTCATCCCAGAAGGAAGCCTCTTCTAAAGATGATGCACAAGAAAGCCCTCAAACAGTTTGCTGAAGACGAGCAGACTAAGGACATGGATTACTGGAACCGTCTCCTGTGGTCTGATGAGACCAAGATAAACTTATTTGGCTCACAAGGTGTCAAGCGTGTGTGGGGGCATCCAGGTGAGGAGTACAAAGACAAGTGTGTCTTGCCTACAGTCAAGCATGGTGGTGGGAGTGTCATGGTCTGGGGCTGCATGAGTGCTGCCGGCACTGGGAGCTACAAATCATTGAGGGAACCATGAATGCCAACATGTACTGTGACATACTGAAGCAGAGCATGATCCCCTCCCTTCAGAGACTGGGGGGCAGGGCAGTATTCCAACATGATAACCACCCCAAACACCTCCAAGATGACCACTGCCTTGCTAAAGAAGCTGAGGGTAAAGGTGATGGACTGGCCAAGCATGTCTCCAGACCTAAACCCTATTGAGCATCTGTGAGACATCCTCAAACGGAAGGTGGAGGAGCGCAAGGTCTCTAACATCCACCAGCTCTGTGATGTCATCATGGAGGAGGGGAAGAGGACTCCAGTGGCAACCTGTGAAGCTCTGGTGAACTCCATGCCCAAGAGGGTTAAGGCAGTGCTGGAAAATAATGGCGGCCACACAAAATATTCACACTTTGGGCCCAATTTGGGCATTGTCACTTAGGGGTGTACCAGTGTTAATTTTGGCAGCAAATTTCAATTTAGTTTTAGTCTTAGGACAAAAATGGCATTTTAGTTTTAGTCCCATTTCAGTCTTCTGCAAGTGTTTTTAGTTTTAGTCATATTTAGTCGACTAAAACTCCAGTACATTTTAGTCAACTAAAACGTCCTACATTTTAGTCGACTAAAACAAATTTTAGTCATCTATAATCTAATGGGTGTAGTTCAATTGTAATTTGTAATGCATTATTTAAGCATTTCTCTACAATTTCCAAACTCATTATATACTACTGCTGGTCCTGGAGTGAAAAATCTAATATGTTATTATTTATGGTATTAAGCTTTGAGCATGCACCAGTGTGAATTTTGGCAGCAAATTTCGATTTAGTTTTAGTTATAGTCTTTTGACTAAAATGCCATTTTAGTTTTAGTCGTATTTTAGTCAACTAAAATTGTGTTAATTTAGTCGACGAAAACGTTTTAGTCGACGAAATTAACACTGGGGTGTACTCACTTTTGTTGCCAGCGGTTTAGACATTAATGGCTGTGTGTTGAGTTATTTTGAGGGGACAGCAAATTTACACTGTTATACAAGCTGTACACTCACTACTTTACATTGTAGCAAAGTGTCATTTCTTCAGTGTTGTCACATGAAAAGATAGAATAAAATATTTACAAAAATATGAGGGGTGTACTTATTTTTGTGAGATACTGTACCTAGTCTCTAGATCAAATACCGATAAGAATCTCCTCTTCATACGCTTGCTTCCATGATTCTACTGGCCTTTTTTCATGTCCTGCTTCTAACCCACCACTGAAATGTTCTCATTTTCTCTCACAGCAGCCTGTAGAAAGTTGTGTCTGGGTAAATGAGATCCTGTGTTATAAACGCACATCTAGATGCATAGAGCGCCGCGCTGTTGTGTACAAATTGCTGCGGCTGGTACGGAGCTGTGTGACGAGGGGGCCTACTCCGCCTGTCAGAGTAACTTGTTCTTTTCATCTGTTCTAGAACTCTGCAAAAGCTTCTGAGGACGGGCAGAAAGGTGAGAGACTGTCTGCGTTTTCATGGGGATATTTCTGAAGGGGGGTGAATAGGGTGGAAGGGGGGCTTCTGACTGAGGCCTGGTGTTCTATCAGAATGGGGGTGATTGGGGAGGAAGGGGGGCTTCCGACTCTGAGGCCTGGTGTTCTATCAGAATGGGGGTGATTGGGGAGGAAGGGGGGCTTCCGACTCTGAGGCCTGGTGTTCTATCAGAATGGGGGTGATTAGGGAGGAAGGGGGGCTTCCGACTGAGGCCTGGTGTTCTATCAGAATGGGGGTGATTGGGGAGGAAGGGGGGCTTCCGACTCTGAGGCCTGGTGTTCTATCAGAATGGGGGTGATTAGGGAGGAAGGGGGGCTTCCGACTGAGGCCTGGTGTTCTATCAGAATGGGGGTGATTGGGGAGGAAGGGGGGCTTCCGACTCTGAGGCCTGGTGTTCTATCAGAATGGGGGTGATTAGGGAGGAAGGGGGGCTTCCGACTGAGGCCTGGTGTTCAATCAGAATGGGGGTGATTGAGGAGGAAGGGGGGCTTCCGACTCTGAGGCCCGGTGTTCTATCAGAATGAGGGTGATTGGGGAGGAAGGGGGGCTTCCGACTCTGAGGCCTGGTGTTCTATCAGAATGGGGGTGATTGAGGAGGAAGGGGGGCTTCCGACTCTGAGGCCCGGTGTTCTATCAGAATGGGGGTGATTAGCGAGGAAGGGGGGCTTCCGACTCTGAGGCCCGGTGTTCTATCAGAATGGGGGTGATTGGGGAGGAAGGGGGGCTTCCGACTCTGAGGCCTGGTGTTCTATCAGAATGGGGGTGATTAGGGAGGAAGGGGGGCTTCCGACTCTGAGGCCCGGTGTTCTATCAGAATGGGGGTGATTGGGGAGGAAGGGGGGCTTCCGACTGAGGCCTGGTGTTCTATCAGAATGGGGGTGATTGGGGAGGAAGGGGGGCTTCCGACTCTGAGGCCTGGTGTTTTATCAGAATGGGGGCGATTGGGGAGGAAGGGGGGCTTCCATCTCTGAGGCCTGGTGTTCAATCAGAATGGGGGTGATTGAGGAGGAAGGGGGGCTTCCGACTCTGAGGCCTGATGTTCTATCAGAATGGGGGTGATTGCGGAGGAAGGGGGGCTTCCGACTCTGAGGCCTGGTGTTCTATCAGAATGGGGGTGATTAGGGAGGAAGGGGGGCTTCCGACTGAGGCCTGGTGTTCTATCAGAATGGGGGCGATTCGGGAGGAAGGGGGGCTTCCGACTCTGAGGCCTGATGTTCTATCAGAATGGGGGTGATTGCGGAGGAAGGGGGGCTTCCGACTCGGAGGCCTGGTGTTCTATCAGAATGGGGGTGATTAGGGAGGAAGGGGGGCTTCCGACTCTGAGGCCCGGTGTTCTATCAGAATGGGGGTGATTAGGGAGGAAGGGGGGCTTCCGACTCTGAGGCCTGGTGTTCTATCAGAATACCGCTACCTATCAGATTCTGCAACAGGAAGTGACGTACGGACTAGTGATCGACGAATATCGTTTTTTTTAATGCCGATACCGATATGATTAGGAGCATACATTTAGGCAGACCATATTTGTGGGTTGCACAATTCTCCACAGATCTGGCAATCTGCACACGCTGGCCATGGAAAATCTGCATTAACTTGAATGCCTAAACTTAGGTCTGATTGGCTGCACTGTTCTTAACATCTGTTCCTCAGCACCGATTCCACAGCCAATCATCCGCTCTCTTTTCCGTTTCCCAGATGCTGCAGTAAAGAGGCGCTTCAAGCGCGAAGGTCAAGGCACGCTGGGCACCCTAGAGAGAGGCAAGGCTCTAGGCAAGCGGGCCAGGCTGCTGTTGCGGCAGCGGGCGCAGAAAACGGAGCGCAGCCATTCCTGTCCGGAGTGCGGTAAGAATTTCCTGAATAAGAGGACGCTGCGCACCCACCAACGGGTGCACACAGACGAGCGTTCCTACATCTGTAACGTCTGCGGGAAGAGTTTCCGGAGGCACACCTCGCTGCTCATCCACGAACGCATTCACACGGGGGAACGGCCGTACCAGTGCGCCCAGTGCGGGAAGAACTTCGTACAGCGCCAGCACCTCACCACACACCTGAAGACCCACACCGGGGAAAAGCCTTTTCAGTGTGCGCAGTGTGGGAAGGGATTCCGCTGGCGCTCAGAGCTCCTGAAACATCAAAAGGTCCATGAAGAGGTGAGTTCCAGCCTCTACTCTGCCCTGTACTGCCCAGTCTGAACAATGAAGTTCCAGCCCGTCCCACCTCTGTACTGCCCAGTCTGAACTATGGGGGCCATGCAGCTTGTGAAGGATGAGGAAAATTTGTATCCTTTATGAATAATTATCCGATCACCTTTCTTTTGTATCACTGACCCAGAACCGATATTCAGCTCCAGAGTTCTGAATGTGTTGGCTTAACCACCTCTGGACCGGGCCTTTTTCTGACATTTGTTGTTTACAAGTTAAAATCAGTTCTTTTTGCTAGAAAATTACTTAGAACCCCCAAACATTATATATATTTCTCTATCGCTCATTGACAGACGTAGTCCTCGGTGATACAGCACCTTCGGGTTATGTTGCCTCCACAGGAGTAGGACTAGACAGGAAATGAAAAATGCTCTGGCCACACCCCAGGGGCAGTCCCCGAGGGTATATCCTCTCTCTCTCCGCCACAGCAAATCAGTTTTTTTCTGTCTAGTTAGGAGTAAGGACCTAGATACCTTGCTGGGATCTTCGGTCCTGGCAGGATTTTTTTCTTAGAAAAGATTTTTTAGACAGCTTTTTTTCTCCAGTGTTCCTGTGAGATCTTCAAGCAAGAAAGCTGAACTGGGCGACGGGCTGGATGTTGAGATCCAGTGGTCACCTCAGTTCAGCCTACGAGCGCGTGCAGGCCATAGCTCCGTGCTGGGTCGGCCGCGACATAATCCCACTGGACGGGGACTGACCCTGCGAGTTAAACGTCTCGCTGAAACGCCAAAGACCATGAGTCACGGCGCCCGTATTGGTCGACAGCCCTCCTACCTCGGTGGAGAGGGGTACTGTCAGGAGTTGGCGCCCGCCTGGTTCCGGTATGGTGAGTAGTATGTTCCCCCTTTCCCCCTGACGGGTCTTGTGGTGAACACGGGCCCCTCTCTGTAATGGTAAGGATGGGTTCCCCTCTATCCTACAACATGTCACAGATCCCCCTAATTGAGTGTGATTTTTGTGTACAAGAAGCCAGGAGGCTTGGTTTGGGAGCTGACAATCTAATTGTAAAAATGTGTAAATGATTGTAGTCAGTGGCAGTACTAGAACTTTACTGTGATAGTATAAGGTATCCTACCTGTCAGTAGCCACAGGGCGATGTCTATACATGTATACTGCATTCCAGATCATTCCTCCAGCTAAGCAGATGCCTCCCGACGGCCACGGACCGCATATGGCCCGCTAGGGTCCGGTACCTCCGACCACGCTGACCACCATGAGGGTGAAGGGTTGTGAGGCCGAGATCCTTCTGCAGACATGCCGCTATTCTGTGCAGGCCGCCGCCATTGTCTGATAGATCGCACGAGGCCGCCATTTTGGTGTAGCCTCGTGTCTCCAGCATGGGGGCGGCCATGTTTGAGGTGACTCAAACACCTCATGGAGCCAGGGGGAGGAGCCGGCAGGCGTGTTAAGGGGCGGAGCCGCCTCTTTTACCCAGGAAATAGGGCCAAAGACTTCCTGTCTGTAACAAGACAAGCACTGAGCAAGCTGATGAAAACTTCTGTGCATCAGGGATGAGCCTTGGGGTCTGTCTCTCTCTCTGTGGGGTCCAAAAAGGCAGGTAACACTGAGGGGCGCTGTTGCGACTGGGGGACACAAAAAAAGAAAAAAAAAATGTTTTTTTTTTTTTTTTTACTTTGTCATTTTTTGTCGCTGGCAAGTGTCTTGCATAATCATTGACCCTGCCGCATAGGTATCCCCACCTGATCCCCTCAAGGTGGTCGCAGGACCCTCCAGTACCCCACTTGTTTTTAATGCATTATCGGCAATTTTGGAGTCTTTGGTATCCCGGGTGGAGGTGGCCTGCCAGGGACGGGGGTCAAGTAGCGACCCCCGCCTACCCCTATTGTTTATCAGATACTTCAGATACGGATTCGGAACAGGTCAAGCCAGTTGCAGGTCCCTCTTAGGGGGCTGTTGTCTCAGGTAATATCTCCTCAGCAGTGAGGAGAACGTTTCTGCCTCCGCCATAGCACAAGAGTGGTGGATGCACTAGTTGTGTCCGTCCAGGAAACCTTTAGTCTTGAGGTTACACCGGCAGAGGTAGCTGAGACTGAGATTCCTTTTTGGTACTTGTTAGCCTACCAAAAGGGCGAAGGATTTTCCTTTACCCAAATGGGGTCGTTTTGAAACGAACCCCTGTTATTTCCAAACGCATGGCTAGGTGCTATCCGTTTGAGGAATTCCTCTTTATAGGATAGACGGTACCACCTGCTGTCTTGCCACAGACTGTTAGGATAAAAGGACCTCGTAACTAACGAGTACCTTCCTTTTCTGCTCATAAAGAGTTGTTCGTTCCGCGAGGGCGGGCGATAAGGCGAAACCCTCCAAAGCCCCTTTAGAGGGGTTTCAAAGGGCGCTGGTCGGGTAAAGAAAGAGTCCGGCTCAGCCAAGCCTGAAGTATATAGCCTGATGCGCCCCTACCCATCTCTGGGGTGGGGGGGGGATGTCTTCACCGGTTTCTGGAGGACACAGGATCGAGTTTCGATCACTTCCACCGGTGCGATTCTTCCCTTCTAACATTGAACGGTTTCAGGGGTTCTATTCGAACCTATTCACAATGCCCAGGAAAGAGGGCAAGGTGCGTCCAAATCTGGACTTGGGAAGAAATAGAGTCCATCCGTACAGTGGTGGCCTCCCTGCATCAGGGGGATTTCCTGGCGTCCATAGACATTTAGGAGGCCTATCTTTATATCCCCATCATCGCAGGACATCAGCGTTTTTTCGCTTTCCCAAAGATCATCCCTGGTTCCCACCAGGAGACTGAACTATCTGGGCCTAAGGTTGGATACATCCTGGGCAAGAGAGTTTCTCCTTGCTGGGAAACTCCAGAAGGTTCAGTCAACGATTCGGATGTTGCTGTCCGTCAATTGGCTGGGACTGATGGTGGCCTTCTTAGAGGCAGTACCGTATACCCAGTCTCATACCCGAATTCTCCTGAAGGAGATTCTTTTTTAATGGAATCAGAATTCCGATTCCCTAGACAATCGGATCCGGTTGAGCGAGCGGACCAGGAAGTCTCCGATGCTCAACCAGGGGAAGTCATTTCTTCCGATAGTATCCAGATTACCAATAAGGGTATCGGAACTGAGAGCGATCAGATTTTGTCTGATTTACTGGATCGAGCAGCTCTAGAGCAGCCCGATTCGGATCCAATCGCATATGGCCTCTTCATCCAGAGGTTTTTCCCTAGCTGTCCCTTCATTGGGACATCCCGGATGTGGATCTGTTGGCACCTTGGCCTAACAGGAAGGTGCGGAGGTTTGTAGCTCGCGCCACGATCCTCTAGCGGACGCAGCAGAAACGCTGATCGCACCGTGGGGGCAGTATCAGCTACGGCATGCCTTCCATCCTCTCAAGTTGCTGCGGGAACTTCTTCGCAGGATAGAGGTGGAGGGAATTCCAGTTATTCTGGAAATTCCGGATTGACCTCGTCGAGCCTGGTACGCCGACTTGGCGAGGCTAGTCGCGGACGCTCCTTGGAGACTTCCTCTCAGGGAGGATTTGCGGTCTCAGGGACCGATCTTCCATCTTGCTTTACAGTTGCTGGCTTAATGGCCTGACCATTGAGACCCAGGTACTGAAGGACAAGGGAGTGTCAGCTTCAGTTATTCCTACCTCCAGTTAAAGCAAGGAAAGCGACTTCCAGCACATGGAAGTCTTCTATTGCATGGTGTGAATCTATTGGATTTCCCCCACAGACCTATTCGGTGACCCGAATTTTGGTCTGTCTGCAACAAGGGGTTGAGCAGAAACTATCCTTGAGCACGATCAAGGGTCAGGTTTTCGGCGTTAGCAATCTTCTTTCAAGAAACCTTTGGCTAATCATTTCTTGGTGCAGAATTTCATCCAGGGGGTGCGACATCTGGCTCCGCCAGTGTGCGCACCCTTACCGCCTGGTATCTTAATTTAGTGTGGTCGGTTCTTCAGAAACTTCTCTTTGAAGATATCAGGGAGATTCCCTTGCTTACATTCCCAGAAGGTGGCCTTCTTGGTGGCCATTACTTCTGTACGTAGGGTGTCAGAACTGGCCGCATTATCCTGTCGTTCCCCAGATCTGGTGGTTCATAGGGATAAGGTGGTTCTTCTTCCAAATCCATCCTTCCTTCCTAAAGTGGTTTTCGTAAGACGGACTCACTTTTTGTGATCACGGATAGCCCTTGAAGGGGGTTGCCTGTGTCTGCCGCGACCATATCTACATGGATCAGTCAGACGGTGGTACAGGCTTATTCTATTAAGGATCGGAATCCTCCGTTCCCTGTTAGGGCGCACTTCACTCGAGCGCTCAGTACTTCCTGGGCCTTTCGCCATCAGGCGTCAGTGGTCCAGGTATGTAAAGCGGCCACCTGGTCGTCGGTACATACCTTTACAAAATTTTATAAAATTGATGTGATGGCATCGGCGGATGCCTCATTTGGCCGCAAGGTTTTGCAGGCCGCAATTTGAGGAGACCGGTGGTCTACCTCGAGGGTTTTTTTCTGTTTGAAAATGTTTTTGTTGAGTCTCATCATTAAGGATGAGCATTGTAAACTTCTAGTTGGCACCGGTTGGGCCTTCTAGATTTGGATTTGATTTCCATTTTCCCACCCCTCATTTGTGATACTGCTCTGGGACTTCCCGAAGGTGCTGTATCACCGAGGACTACGTCTGTCAATGAGCGATAGAGAAAAATGGATTTTTGTAAAATCTTACCGTAAAATCCTTTTCTCTTAGCTCATTGACAGACGTAGTACCCGCCCCTCTGTTTTTCAGTTGGGTTGGGTTAAATTCTCTAAGCACTGCTTTTGTGACATAACTGATTTGCTGTGGCGGAGAGAGAGAGGATATACCCTCGGGGACTGCCCCTGGGGTGTGGCCAGAGCATTTTTCATTTCCTGTCTAGTCCTACTCCTGTGGAGGCAACATAACCCGAAGGTGCTGTATCACCGAGGACTACGTCTGTCAATGAGCTAAGAGAAAAGGATTTTACGGTAAGATTTTACAAAAATCCATTTTTTTATAGCAGAGACCCTAGAGAATAAAATGGAGATCATTACAATTTTATTTATCACACCGTATTTGTGCAGCGGTCTTACAAACGCAATTTTTTTGGAAAAAATACACTTTTGTGAATTAAAAAAAAATAAGAAAACAGTAAAGTTAGCCCAATTTTTTTCTATAAAGTGAAAGATGATGTTAGGTCAAGTAAATAGATACCTAACATGTCATGCTTCAAATTTGCGCACGCTCGTGGACTGGCGACAAACATTGGTACTTAAAAATCCCCATAGGCGACACTTTAAACAATTCTACAGGTTGCCACTTTAGAGTTACAGAGGAGGTCTGGGGCTCACATTATTTCTCTGGCTCCAACGATTGCAGCGATACATCACATGTATGGTTTGAATACAGTTTTCATATGTGGGCAGGACTGGCGTATGCGTTCGCTTCTCCGCGCAAGCTTACGGGGACGGTGGTGCTTTAAATTTTTTTTTTTCCCATTTTGTATTTTTATCTTTTTATTTTTTATTTTTACACTGTCCTTTTTAAAAAAAGTTTTCACGTTTTTGGAGTGTGATACATTACATTAGCATATTGGACAAAGAGCAGCGCCGACACACATTCTCTTTACAGGTATTATGGCAGCTATCTGCTGCCATAACCCTGGTATTTAATGTCAAAGTAGCAACGTAAATACACAGTGGGTGGCCGTCCGGAAGAAGTTAACTTGTGGTGTGTATAGAGTTCTGCTTATAGCGTTACAGCCAGAAAACTAGCATTGTTTAGGAGGAGGTCTGTTACGGCAGCCAAGGTATTAATGTCCTGCATAGTCAGTGTGCAAAGCCATAAGAACAATGGTAATGAGTGCTGTTTTGTCTCCCCCTCCAGTCTCTGTTGTCCAAGACGGATGCCGGCTGTAAGACGGAGAAGGAGAATTTCTTTGGTGAGTTTCTTAGCCTGTTATCTAATTGTCAGAGGAAGTTCTGTCTGTGTCCCCCTCTGCACACTTTTGTAAAGGGTTGGGGACAACTCGTATATAAATCAGCTTTACTTTTGCACCATCCTTTTGAATCACACTGTATATTTGCTCGAACGAGATACCAAAATCCTCAGTTTATTGAGCGGTTGTATCCATACATGTGTGATGACCATCATTACTTATCTGTGCAACTGTGTGTCCAGGTGTGACCAATACAACCCCCCCCCCCACCCCTTTTGTGTTTAATATCACCCTCTTTGTACTGTCTTTGGGACACAGGTCCCACCCCTTTTGTGTCTAATATTATTGTAGCGGAGCTCCAATACCCAGCCTAGGTATCTCTACTGTATAATCCTTGAAGCTGAGGAAGTATTAACCTATCCAAGGCAAAATTCCCCCCCCCCCCCGCAGTAACTGGACGACACACAGTTCTGGGAGTCAACAACAACTTTTATTCAGCCACAGCTGGCTTTTATATGATTCCCAATGCAAGGGGTTTCTTAAATCATTTTCCAGGAGCATTTCCTGTTAGACCTGAGAGGGGACAAGTAAACATTTCACAGATCACTCCTCTGTGCCTGAGAGATAATCACGTAGGAACAACCAACACAAACAGTATTCTACTTTCCCAACAGCAACTAATAGGTAACAGTGATTCAATCAACCTGAGCCAATTAACTAGCAGACTTGCCGTCATTGAGCGCCTGAAGTACAATACACATTATTATAAGTGTAAACACAGAACCCACAGTAGACAATAGGTGAGTAAATCAGCATAATGACACAGGGCAGGGTAAACTACATTCTGTAACTTGACACACAGGTATACAAATTTCCAACAGTAGACAGTCTATAAGAAGGGCTGCTGGAGAAATCCCCCCTCCCCTCTAGCAGCCAATCCACATACACATTTACATCCCATAATAGGTTGATCCCAAGGCAGACCGAAACAATAGAACAATGGGAAACGGGCACTAAACAACAACAAACCCCACATATAGTGTCTGTCCTTCATTCCCAGTGACGGTGACTACCCTCACAATTATCCTCCTTGGTACTGGTTTTGACTTTGTCATACTGGGAATAGGAGGGGGGTGATAAGAATTGTATCGTTTGCGATTGTCTTAATTCTCCTGTAGGGAGCTGTATAACCCAATGATCTCTAAATTTCTGTCTGTTAATGAACTGTTATTTAGAGTAAATGCAAAAATCCCAAAAAATGTTGGCTCATTGCTGACTAATGGAGTGATATTTTGTGTCAGCAGAGGACGATTGGAAAGCAATCAATGGTGGTCAGAGCACACATCAGGATACCAACGGGGTTGTGAATGCGACAGATAAGAACCCGACTGGCGGCCCTGAGCGCTTGTTCCCGTGTACTCAGTGTGAGAAGACCTTCCTCCACAGTCAGGACCTGGTGAGACATCAGCGTACCCACCTCGGAGAGCGGCCCTACGTGTGCAACCAGTGCGGCAAGTGCTTCCGGCGCAACACCTCTCTTCTCATCCACGAACGCATTCACACTGGGGAACGTCCGTACCAGTGCGCCCAGTGCGGAAAGAGCTTTGTACAGCGCCAGCACCTCACCACCCACCTGAAGACCCACACCGGGGAGAAGCCCTTTCCGTGTACGCTCTGCGGGAAGAGCTATCGCTGGAGGTCCGAGCTGCTCAAACACCAGAGGGTGCACAGTGCTGGAGAGGTAAGGGTCTAAACTCTATGGTTACATTACATGTGGCTATCTATATAATGCCCCTCCCCCTCAATGATTGCAGCCCCCTGTGCTAGCACACTTCCCCCATAGCACCCGCTAGTTACATAAAAGGTCACCTTTAAAATTAATAAATAAATGCACATTTCTCTTTCGTTCATTGATGGACACAGCTCCTGATTTCCATAACCATTGGGTTATGCTGCCCCCTACAGGAGTAGGACACTAGGCAGAAAATAATTCTGGCTACACCCATGGGGTATACTCACTTTCTCTGCTATGGCTACTTGTTTTTTTTTTTATTCCTAGTCAGGAGTAAGGACCTCGTTCCTTGCTGGGATCTCTGGTCCTGGCAATTTTTTTCTTTTTAGATAGAAATTCTTTTCTCCTGGATTTTTCCTGTGAGATCTACAATCAACTGCCTGACTGGGCGACGGCCTGGATAATTTAGATCCAGTGGTCACCCCAGTCTGGTCAGCGAGAACGCGCGCAAACCTCAGCTCCGCGCTAGGTTGGCCGTGACATAGCCCCACTGGACAGGGGCTGGCCTGCGACCACGGGGAGTGGTCCCTTGACCTAGAGGTGTTTCATCAGCTGTGTCTCCGGTGGGGCACCCCCGAGGAGGATCTGTTGGGGTCTCGGCTCAACAGAAAGGTGTAGAGGTTTGTGGCTCGGTCAAGGAATCCTCTGCTCTTCGCCACAGACATGCCGGTTGCCCCATCAGTTCAGTATCGTCTGATTTATGCCTTCCCTCCTCTCAAGCTTCTGCCAAGACTTCTACGCAGGATCGAGGCAGAAGAGATTCCGGTCATCTTAGTGGCTCCGGACTGGCCTAACTGGGCTTGGTACGCTGGTCTGGTGCAGCTGGTCGCCGACGTTCCTTGGCAGCTTCCTCTCAGGGAGGAACTGCTGTCCCAAGGACCGATTTTCCATCCTGCTTTACAGTCGCTGGCTTTGGCGGCTTGGCTGTTGAACGCCATGTCCTGAAGGATAGAGGTTTGAGTCAGTGATTCCCACACTGTTAAGATAGGAAATCTACTTCTAAGAATATCTACCATTGTACGGGGAAGACGTACATTGCATGGTGTAAGTCTCTTGGGGTTCTTCCTCGGTCCTTTTCGGTGGCTTGAATCTTGACCTTCCTTCAACGGGGGGTTGAACAGAAATTGGCACGATTACCATCAAGGGCCAGGTGTCGGCTTTGGCGGTCGTCTTCCAACAACCTTTGGCCGCACGTTCCCTGGTTCGTTACTTTCTTCAGGATGTCTGACATTTGGTTCCTCCAGTGCGGGCATCGTTGCCACCTTAGGATCCTAATTTGGTGCTTTCAGCTCTACAGAAGCCTCCCTTTGAAAATATTCAGGAAACTCCCCTGCTTACCCTGTCCCAGAAGGTGGCCTTGTTAGTGGCTATCACCTCTGCACGCAGGGTGTTGGAACTGGTGGTGTTATCCTGTCGTTCACCTTACCTGGTGATTCACAGAGATAAGATGTTTCTTCGCCCATGTCTGTCATTCCTTCCAAAGGTTTTTTTCTCAGATTTTCATTTGAATGAAGACATTGTGTTGCCTTCCCTGTGTCCCAGGCCTAAACATCTGAAGGAAATTGTCTTGCATGCCTTGGATGTGGTTCAAGCAATTAGGGTGTACCTGGCAGCTACGGAGTCTTTTAGGAAGACGGACTCTAACTTTTTGCTCACGGATGGACCTTGAAAAGGGTTGTCCGCTTCCTCTGCGACCATGTCCACATAGATCAGACAGACGGTGGTTCAGGCCTATTCCATCAGGGGTCAGGTTCGTCCTTTCCCTGTCAAGGCGCACTCTACTCGGGTGCTTAATGCCTCCTTGGCCTTCTGTCAGGCGTCAGTGAGGCAGGCTTGCAAGGCGGCAACCTGGTTGTTGGTGCACACTTTTACAAAGTTCTATAAAGTGGATGCGTTGGCATCTGCGGATTTCTCTTGGCCACAAGGTTTTGCAGGCTGCTGTTTAGGAGGACCTGATCCTCTTTGAGGGTGTATTTGTTTTTTTTTCAGTTGTGCTCCAGTTGTTTTTGGTTGAGCTCCTGTTTACCTGGTTGGCTACTTTTTAGCCTTGGGAATTTTTTTTATTGTTCCCACCCCCACTGCTTTGGGACATCCCGATGGTTATGAATATCAGGAGCCGTGTCCGTCAATGAAAGAGAAAATTGGATTTTTGACTTATCGTAAGATCCATCTCTTTGATGTTCATTGAAGGACACAGCACCCACCCCTCTGTGGAGTTATAATTCTTCTGACACTGCTTGTAACAAAACTGGGTGGCTTTAGCAGAGAGAGGGAGTGTATCCCCTGGGACTGCCCATGGGTGTAGCCAGAATTATTTTCTGCCTAGTGTCCTACTCCTGTAGGGGGCAGCATAACCCAATGGTTATGAAGATCAGGAGCTGTTTCCGTTAATGAACATCAAAGAAATGGATTTTACGGTAAGTCAAAAATCCCATTTTTTTTTTCTGCAGGTAAAAAATTGTGCATTTACAGGAAGAATCAATGATGATCCACCACAGCGCTCAACAGCACCGCAGTAGTTCATTGAGAACGACAAGCAGACTGCCGCAAGGGACGTCGGTACTTGTAGGTCATTCATTCACAGAACTCTGTGAAAGAATGACCCAGCGGTGTGGGTGGAGCCCTGCACGGCCACCCTCTTTCCAAAAAGTGACAGCTGGTACGGGGAACTTCTCCCCCATACTGCTGTCACAGGAAAAGAGGGGAGTGGCTGCAGCATTGGGAACATGTTACATGTAACACCCTGAAAATGAGTGGAACATTTTTCTAAAGGTGAACTTAACTTTTAACCACTTCAGCTCCGGAACATTTACCCCCCTTAATGACCAGGCAATTTTTAGCAATACGGCACTGCGTTACTTTAACTTGTTGATACCCGCAATATAGCCGAATGATGGCTACAGCGCGGACATAAATTACAGCAAGGGCGTACATTGACGTCCTCCCGGCAACAAGCGGGGTCCCTGCAGAGTGCGCCCATCTCGCTCTGTAATTGGCTATCCTGGCCCCTTACCACGTGATCAGCTGTCATTGGCTGATCTTGTAAAGTAAACAGCAGCCGGCGATCAGCTGTTTTTTTCTCCTCACTGTCAGTGTGAGGAAAAAAAGAAAAAAAACGATCGCCGGCTGCTGTCAGAGGGACATTGTCCTGAAGAGGAGAGGGATTATTTGTGCCCACCAGTGTCACCCATAATTGCCCACCAGCGCCACCTACCAGTGCCCACCAGTCAGTGCCCACTATTGCCACCTACCAGTGCCCCATCATAAGTGTCACCTACCAGTGCCCATTAGTGCTACCTATCAGTGCCCATGAGTGTTGTCCATTAGTGCCCTTCAGTGCCCATTGGTGCCACCTATCAGTGCTGCCTTATCAGTGCCCACCAGTGCAGCCTATCAGGGCCCATCAGTGCCGCCTCATCAGCGCACATCAATGAAAGAGAAAAATTACCTGTTTGCAAAATTTTATAACAAATGATAAAAACAGTTTATTTATTTTTTTTCCAAAATTTTCGGCCTTTTTTTTGTTCAGCAAAAAATAAAAAACCCCAGTAGTGATTAAATATCACCAAAAGAAAGCTCTATTGGTTTAAAAAAAAATGATAAAAATTGAATTTGGGTACATTGTTGCATGACCACGCACTTGTCATTCAAAGTGTGACAGCGCTGAAAGCTGAGACTTAGCCTGGGCATGGGGGAGGGGGTTTAAGTGCCCGGTAGGCAAGTGGTTGTAAAGGCAGAAGGTTTTTTATCCTAATGCATTCTATGTAGTAAGATAAAACGCCTTCTTTGTGCAGCCCCCCCCCCCATAATACTTACCTGAGGTCCCTCTAGCTCCAGCGATGTTGTAGGAATGTCTCGGACTCCCCTCCTCATTGGCTGAGACAGCAGCGCTGCGCCACTGGCTCCTGCTGCTGTCAATCAAAGTCAGTCAGCCAATGAGAATAGAAAGGGGGCAAGGCGGGGCAACAGCGCTGTGTCTAAATAGACAGGGAGCTGTGACTTGGCTCAGGTGCCCCCCATAGCAAGCTCCTTGCTGTGGGGGCACCCAAAAGGAGGGAGAGCCGAAGAGGGACCCGAGAAGAGGAGGATCCGGGCCACTCGGTTTAAAACCAACTGCACAGCGGAGGTAAGTATAACATGGTGGGTTTTAATTTGAAAAAAACTAAAGTTTACAATCCCTTTAACTGGCGGTTGTGCGACACTGTATCCAAATAAAATTTTTGTCCCTTTTTTCCCACAAATAGGGCTTTCTTTTGGTGGTATTTGATTCCCTCCTGCGTTTTTTATTTTTTGCGCGAAAAACAAAAAAAAAAAATTTCGATAATTTTGGAAAAAAAATAATTTTTTTTTCCTTTCGGCCATAAAACATATCCAATAAAAAAATGTACAAAATCAAATTTCTTCAAATTTAGGCCGATCATGTATTCTGCTAGTAAAAAAAAAAAAATCCCTATAAGTGTATATTTATTGGTTTGCGCAAACGTTATCGCAACTACAAACTATGGAGTATATTTATTTTTTTCTACTAGTAATAGATTTACAGCGGATTTTGATTGGTTTGCGCAAAAGTTATTGCGTTTACTAACTACGGGAAAGATTTATCATTTTTACTGTTTTTTTTTTTTTAACTAGTAATGGCGGCGATCTGTGATTTTTTTTTTTTTTTTTTTGCGACATTGCAGCGGACAGATCGGACCCTTGACTGACAGTTTTGACACTTTTGGGGGTACAAGTGACATTACTACAGTAATCAGTGCTAAAAATATGCACTGTCACTGTAATAATGACACTGGCAGGGAAGGGGTTAACTTTATTAGTGATCAAGGGGTTAAGTGTGTCCCTAGGGGTGTGATTCTAACTGTAAAGGGGCGTGGCTTGTGATGTAACCACAGAGACATACGATCCTACATAGCAGGATTGTATGATCTCTGCAGTTACATCAGGGAGAATGACAGACGCTTTGTTTACATCAGCCGCCTGCCTTTATCCCTCTCCAGCGGGAGATCGCGAGTGACCGGCGGACATCGGAGCCGCCGGTCACTCGCGCGGGGATGTCAGGGAACGAGCGGGGGCGGGAGCCCGCCTCCGGCGGCGCGCGCTCGCCCCCGATAGGCTCGTGGGCGAGTGACGTACCGGTACGTCACTTTGCCCAGGAGGGGCTGACCGCCGCAGTATATGTACTTGCGGCGGTCGGCAAGTGGTTAATATGTATTATGCTATATATTTTTGTTAAAAAAAAAATCCCAGTAAGCTTATACTTGATTGGTTTGCACAAAAGTAATAGCGTCTACTAACTATAAGATATATGCTGGAATTTTTTTTTTTTTATACTAATAATGCGACCAGCATGCCTCAGTATGGTGACATTGTTGCAGCAGTTGTCGTCCTGTGCTCTGCCATCTAAGTGTCCATGTATGTTTTAGGCGCCGGTGTCGTTTGATGACGTGGCGGTGTGTTTCTCAGAAGAGTGGAAGGATCTGGAGGAGTGGCAGAAGGAGTTGTATCGAAATATGCTGAAGGACAGCGCTGACTCCCTCCTATTGGGTAAGGGTTTCTCTTCTGCTCTGAACTTTCCAAATGAGCGATCCTCTTAGACTTTGTGGCATACAGTGACAAAGTGCAAGGGTTTTTTTTTTTTTTTATAATATATTATGTAATTAAAGCGGAGTTCCAGCCTCACACACTCACCTGTCCAACGGTCCAGCGATGCGGCCACCCGAAGCCTCGCTCTTCTCCCTCTCTGCTCTGCGGCGCCGGCATCACTGATGTGGTCACCCGGCTGCGACAGTTTGCGGCTTCACAGCCGGGTACGCACTGCGCATGCGCGAGTTGGGCTACGCGTTGTGATTGGCCGGCAATCTTCTGGGACCTCTGACATGTCCCAGAAGATTGCAGGGAGGGAGGGGGGGAGGAGAACTTTCGCTCAGGGCGCCGCGGCGCTCCGAGCGGAAGTGGGAGCGGGTACCTGTCAAAACTAGGTACCCGCTCCCCCCCACAAAAATGACATGCCAAATGTGGCATGTCGGGGGGTTAAAACTACCTAAAGCGGAAGTTCCACTTTTGGGCGGAACTCCGCTTTAAATTGGTTCTAATATCAGAAGGTTTTTCATCTTAATGCATTAAGATAAAAAAAACCTTCTTTGTGCAGGATGGGGGCCCTGCCTTGTTGACGGGATGGGGGCCCTGCCTTGTTGACGGGATGGGGGCCCTGCCTGGTTGACATAGGCAGAGCCCTGTCCTATGTGTGTTCCGGACGATTAGAGGGTGTTGGCGGTAATCTATTGGCTGACACCCGCTGATTGACATCTGCTATGTAAAATCACAGCAGAGCCAGGTCACCGGTAGTGCGCGTGTGCGCCCCCTACCCGGACGTGCCAGATCACATACTAGGTACGTGATCTGGCGCAGGAGAGCCGCCTGTATATCTAGGTTATGCGGTTGGCAAGTGGATAATTGAAGGGGTTGTCGTAGACCTCCAGTGACTGGGTACCAGCAACCAACCTGCTGGGAGTAAGAGTTGAAGATTCCCGTTATGAATTGCTGCACGTGATTCCGGTAGTATAGATGGCTTTTCATATACCTCATAGGGACTCCTAGAGATGGTGAGGCAGATGGATGTATGATTATAGAGCCTCCCATGTTTTGTGGCTCGCATGCCTCCTAGAAGGCTAGTAAAAGTCTGTGTAGGCACCTCTTCTGGTGCTTGTGCTCGCATAAAACCTCCAGGCTCATTTTTTGTTTTCTAAAATGTCCACCAGGCAGTAATTTAAAAAAAAAAACAACTAATAATAAAAAGCAGAGCAGCATTGACTGCACAACCTTTAATCTAGAGCGGTTCTTATACTGTACCTCTTATTTGCTGCTAGATATTCTCCTCCTTCCCTGTTCAGTGACACCTAGAGTCCCTCAACATGATACAACTCAAGTGCAGTACATGGTGGCCTTGCTCCCTGATCACATTCTTCACTTTGTATACATACATATACATATATACACAGTATATCCATGCAGAGAGCCATGTTTTCTGCATCATCCATGACCGCCCACAGCTGGAAAAAGAAAAACCAAAGAGGAGGAGGACCCAGCATCACATGACCGATCCAAAAGGCATCTAAAAAAGATGACTGGGGGAAAAAAGCATAAAATAATGCCAGGAAGGGGAGAGCAAATGAAGGAGGGTTTAAAGTGATTGTAAAGCTTCAGATATTTTTTTTCTAATAAACTAACAAACATGTTATACTTCCCTCCTCTATGTAGTTGGTTTTGCACAGAGCAGACCCGATCCTCCTCTTCTCGAGGAACTTCTGGCTCCTCTTCTCGGGTCCCCCGCCAGCGCTTCTGGCTCCTCCTCCTCTTCGCGGGTCCCCCGCCTGCGCTTCTGGCTCCTCCTCCTATACTCGGGTCCTCCGCCAGTGCTTCTGGCCCCTCCTCCTCTTCTCGGGTCCACTGCCAGCACTTCTGGCCCCTCCTCCTCTTCTCGGGTCCCCTGCCAGCACTTCTGGCCCCTCCTCTTCTCGGGTCCCCCGCCAGCGCTTCTGGCCCCTCCTCCTCTTCTCGGGTCCCCCGCCAGCACTTCTGGCCCCTCCTCCTCTTCTCGGGTCCCCCGCCAGCACTTCTGGCCCCTTCTCCTCTTCTCGGGTCCCCCGCCAGCACTTCTGGCCCTTCCTCTTCTCGGGTCCCCCGCCAGCGCTTCTGGCCCCTCCTCTTCTCGGGTCCCCCGCCAGCGCTTCTGGCTCCTCCTCCTATACTTGGGTCCCCCGCCGGCGCTTCTGGCTCCTCCTCCTATACTCGGGTCCTCCGCCAGCGCTTCTGGCCCCTCCTCCTCTTCTCGGGTCCCCCGCCAGTGCTTCTGGCCCCTCCTCTTCTCGGGTCCCCTGCCAGCACTTCTGGCCCTTCCTCTTCTCGGGTCCCCTGCCAGCGCTTCTGGCCCCTCCTCTTCTCGGGTCCCCCGCCAGCGCTTCTGGCTCCTCCTCCTATACTCGGGTCCCCCGCCAGCGCTTCTGGCTCCTCCTCCTATACTTGGGTCCTCCGCCAGCGCTTCTGGCCCCCCCTCCTCTTCTCGGGTCCCCCGCCAGCGCTTCTGGCCCCTCCTCTTCTCGGGTACCCCGCCAGTGCCTCTGGCTCCTCCTCTTCTCGGGTCCCCCGCCAGCGCCTCTGGCTCCTCCTCTTCTCGGGTCCCCCGCCAGCGCCTCTGGCTCCTCCCCTTCTCGGGTCCCCCGCCAGCGCCTCTGGCTCCTCCTCTTCTCGTTTCTCCCGCCAGCGCATCTGGCTCCTCCTCTTCTCGGTTCCGCCGCCAGCGCTTCTGGCTCCTCCTCCTTTGGCAAGTGCCACAATAGAAAGCGGCTTTTTATGGGGGCACTCTCGTGCAGGCTCATTTCTAAGCTCCATCCCGAGCCCCCATGGGGGGAGTCAACGATATGGAGATAATGTTATACTTCTAGCTTCAAGTGATTGTAAAGTCTCATTGGTTTTTTTTTTTAACCACTTCCGGAAGGATCTGCCCTCTTAAAGACCAGGCCATATTTTGAGATACGGCACTGCGCTGTTTTGACAATTGCGCGGTCGTGTGATGCTGTATCCAAATAAAATTGATTTCCGTTTTTTTCCCCACAAATAGAACTTTCTTTTGGTGGTATTTGACCACCTGTGAGATTTTTTTTTTTTATTTATTTATTTATTTTTACTAGTAATGGCGGCGATCTGCTATTTTTAGTGGGACTGCGACATTGCGGTGGACAGATGGGACGCCTAACTGACATTTTTGACACTTTTGGCGGGACCAGTGACATTACTACAGTAATCAGTGCTAAAAATATGCACTGTCACTGTACTAATGACACTGGCAGGGAAGGGGTTAACCCAGGGGTGATCAAAGGGTTAAATATGTAGGGGGTGTTTTTTAGAACTGTGGGGGGGGGGGGGGGGTGGGCTTTCTGCATGAACACAGAGACCTGTGTTCTTCAAAAAGAGGATCTCTGTGTTTACAACGGCAGACTGCCGTTCTGTCTCTTCGAGGAGCGACTGCGGGTACAGCTTGCTATAGTGGCACCGGAGCCGAACTGGATAGATGTACAGAGCTGCTGTTTGGCCCTGCCCCCTCACTCTCTTGATTGGCTAAGTGACTTTGACAGCCACGAGAGCCAATTGTGCCGCGGCTGTGTCTCCGCCAATCAGGAGGGAGAGTCCCGGACAGCTGAGGGACTCATGGATATCACTGGATAGAGATGGGGCTCAGATAAGTATTAGGGGGTACTGGGGAGGCAGCTGCACACAGAAGATTAATGCATAAAATGCATCTTCTGCCTTTTACAACCACTTTCAAATTGTAATGGAAATGAAAGGGAGGGATAGGTGGCGCTGCCTGAGAAAAGCTACACTTGTATTATATAAAGGGCTATTGCTAATGTGTAAAAAGTATAAATAAGTGATGTACATACAATACATTAATATCATTTCAAAATTAAAGTGCTCTTAGTGCAAATAAAGGGCAAAAAAGTCAATAAGCAATATATCTCATGAATATATATGGCAGAACGTGATGTCATATGGGAAGTGCTGTCAGTACAAAGGAATATAAAAACACAACCTATAAAATATAAATTATACATTGATCCCAAAAAATTTCAAAAGTCCATATAAAGTGACAAGTGCGAAAACCAGTGCAAATAAACGACAGTCTCTGGTGATAAACTGTGAGAGTGGGTCCACTCGTGGCCCCCCCCTTTTCCAGGTCTGCACTCACCAGCAGATGAAACCCCTGCACAGGGGTCACAGGCACCAACCAAACAGCGGTATATCTCATCCTCCACCTTAATGCACCAGATCACGGGGGGCAGAAGATGAAACCCCTACAGGGGTCACAGACATCAACTAAACAGCGCTATATATCTCCTTTTCCACTTCAATCCGCCTAATCACGGCGAGCTCCCATCACAGGTTTATGAGGGTGAAAATAGGTATCGCATAGCGTAATTCCTTACATGATATTTTTATCAAATACAAGTACACTTGCAAACGAGCAGAGGTTAAAAGCCTTGAATTCAGAATTGTCCATTCCATGCGCTGTATCCGAAACGGGATGCGTTCCACGCGTTTCGTCATTCTGTCGTCATCCGGTGCAGCAACTGCTCTGGATGATGTCATTCTGACGAAACTCGTAGAGCATCATCACGTCACTTCCAGTCCGTGGGAAGCATCACGTTCTGAATACAGTCCACCCAGTCAGAATGGCAATCTGCCTTGTTTACATAGGCAGATCGCAGTTCTGTGTCTCTGCCTGCCGGCGGGTGCCGGAGTGCTCCGGGTTTGGCTCCCTGGCACCCACTGTGTTTTTTTCAGCAGAGGTGAGCCACTGGCCCGCACGCATGCCCCACACCCAGAAGTGCGGGATCACATATATATATATATATATATATATATATGTATATGTATGTATGTATGTGATCTGGTGCACAGCTGCCCCCCTGTAGCGATAAAACTGCTGTAGGGCTGTCCAGGAAGTGGTTAGGATCTGTGCTGCCATATGACTGTAGATGAGTCTTGGTGATAAATTCTAAAATCTGAGTATCTGATTCTGTTTCTTCTTTTACCCAGCAGGTGAAGTGTGGATTAATAAAAATGGGAAGGAAATGGCTCCAGAGAGGCCCCCCGGAGAGCTGGCGTTATCTTTGGACTCTAAAGATCACATCCCTCTTAGCGGCGAGTTCCGGTCTGAGATGAACCCTGCCGGTGTTCCGCAAGAAGCCAGAGACTTCTCCGTGCAGACCGTTCAGGGTGCGGAGCCTCATACCTCCACTGACCCTCTCCGTGGGTTCCGACACAGCCTGCCCTTCATAGACCATCGCAGAGCCCCGCGGGAGAAGCTCTTCTCCTGTAACGAGTGCGAAAAGAGATTCGCACGAAGCTCAGACTTGCTGAAACATCAACGCAGCCACCAGGCCGGCGAAAAGCCGAACCTGTGCAACGAATGTGGCAAAGTCTTCCGTCGCCGAACGGCCTTAATCATCCACAAGCGCATTCATACGGGGGAGCGGCCTTACAAGTGCAAACAGTGCGGCAAATGCTTTGTTCAGCGGCAGCACCTCACCACCCACGTCAAAACGCACACGGGGGAGCGGCCTTACCCTTGCAACGAGTGCGGCAAGAGTTACCGCTGGAGGTCCGAGCTCCTCAAACACCAGAAGGTCCACGGTGATGTGCTGGGGCCATCAGTGGCGTATACGCAAGGATGAGATGTGACGTGTTGATATGAAGGGAGATGGACGATAGTGGGAGACAGCTCAGACATGTGTGCATTGTGCTCACACACGGCTACAATAAAGGAGGGCCCCAGACATGGCATGGGCACCTCAGTGGGAGACAGGAGACCGATCACCTCAGTCTGACCATTTATGGTCTGGTTTTTAGGACCCATTTTAATTAGTTATTACTTGAGCGAACTAACAGGTAGACCGTGCTTCAGCCATCCCAGGAGCTATTATTCTAGATAAACACGAGGCCAAATGCACAGACCTTGGCACATCAAGTGTGATGATGACAGCTGATGGGCTATGGGTTGTGTTTAGGGTTTGGTGTAAGGACAATCTCTACTATGTTTTCCGATGATTGGCTCTCTTGCCCATTCCTGACTACATGCTGGCTTCCTGTCATCGGCAGATATCAGTGTCTACAGTGACAACGTTGTGAGCCATAAACAGCCCCTGGTATGGTGCGTGCAGTAGCTGAGATCTGTTCGGGCAACGCGTTTCAAAGCTTGATCACTGCTAGCGTTTATCAGTGACAGCCTGTTCTGGGGATGTCAACACTTTAAGAAGGAAGCTCTCATTTCCCCCTTGAATGGACCCAGGGGTGTGAGCAACACTCTGAGAAGGAAGCTCTCTCTCTAACCCTGGAGTGTACCAAGCGTGTGAGCAACACTCTTAAAAGGAAGCTCTTTCTGCCCCTGGAATGTACCCAGCTTGTGAGCAACACTTTGAGAAGGAAGCTTTCGCTACACCTGGAATGGACCTAGCGTGTGAGCAACACTCTGAAAAGGAAGCTCTCTCTGCCCCTGGAATGTACCCAGCTTGTGAGGAACACTCTAAAAAGGAAGCTCTCGCTGCCCCTGGAATGGACGCACACTTCTCTGGCCTCTGAGGTGTCACATATCTGGCACATTTTACGCAATCGGACAGCTGCTCCAGACTTCTCCCTGGTTCTGCACTTTGGGCGCCTGATGGACCCTCATATTACCAAGCATTGGTGCTGTTAACCCCCCCCCCCCTCCCTGTGATGATCAGACTCTAAACCTCCTCCCAACAGATAATGTGTTTCCGGAGCATACCAATGCTCCACCTTGTGAGTGGGCAGGATATGTCTGTCTGTCTGTCAGGTGCAATATGAGGTCACCACAGTTTGATTCACAGTTTTATCCCCCCCCCCTCCCAATTAGCCTGGTGTGTGTGTCTATTTCCATAGACCGATTCGGGTATGTGCATAAGAGGCGCTAGGTCTCAAATGACCAATGTCCAGTCCTAGTGTCTGGATTGCTTCAGTGAGGCTGTCCCCATACAACCAGGCACCTGTTGTAAATCTATAGAAGGGTGTCACATCAATGGTGATTGGGTCCCAAGTGATCTTTTATTGAGTAAAAGTGCAAACTAGTTTTGTGTGTTCACAAACTCCCCCCTTCATCAGGCCTCAAGCAATATGTAGCTTCAGCAATGCCTGAGGGTAGTGCGTAGTTGATGTGAGATCTATAAATACTTTTAAACTATTTTGGGTACAGGAATTTTTGAAGTTACAGAATACTCAAGCCCTGATGAAGGGAACACTTGAAACGCGTTGATGCTTTTGTTCTAATAATGAGGTGCCATTACTGCTTTCTATAAAGTTTTATTTCCAGAGAGGCTGCAACCTGCAATAAGCTATTCTTACCCCATGGGATAAAATTTGTATATAGGTTTTATTACCAGTTTAGCTCTCTTCTCCCGTGGATCACAGGGGTGCAGTTTGTTCTGCACTCCTGTGACCCGGTTTCAGCTAGTGGTGGGTTGAATCCCGCTGTCAGCTAACATCACACAGCGAGTCCAGGCTGGGGAAAGATCACAACCATATGGTCAGGATCCACCCAGAAGCCTGGCCGGCACCCAGCTCAGCCTCTCAGCAATCTGCCGAGAGCCTGAGCCAGCCCCTCCCACCCCCCTCCACAGCCCAGTGCTCCAGTGAGCACTGGAGGGGAGAGCAGAGAGCCCGACAGTCACGGCTCTCTGCTCACAGAATACTGATAACTGAGCGATCAGCGGTGTTTGATCGCTCAGGTCTCACTGCAGAGGTACAGGGGAAAGATGCAGCATAGGATTGATACTGCACCCACCTTGGTGAATATAAATGTTTATTTTGTTTTAAAAGTCTATACTTCTCTTTCAATAATCATGTCCATCGAGGTCAATATGAAGAAACCCTATCTCACCTAGAGCCCGAAAGCTGGCATTAAACCCGGCAATTTGAGCAATCAAACTTGCAATCGCAATTGAAGACATCTAAAGTGGCTTTGGTTGATCCAAGGTGATTTTGTTCAACTACAAGCAGACAGGATCAGAATTATCGGGACCAAACTAGGCTTACCGTGTTTCCCCGAAAATAAGAACTATCTCTGTTTTCTATGATGGCTGCAATATAAGCCCTGCCTCGAAAATAAGCCCTAGTTAAAATCCTTGTAAAATTATGTAATCCACGCTGTAAAAGGATTATATAATGTCCAGTGTGTGCCTTTATGTAACACGATTGTAGAAAATATCTTATTTACTATGCTCTTGGGCGCTCATGTGACCCGCCAGAGCTCTCCTCCTACTCCTGGCTGACGCCAGGGGCCCCTCTGCAGTGCTCGAAACGGGGCTGACATCAGTCAGGATCTCAGGCCCCTCCCTCCGCAGTGCTCGGAGCGAGGCTGGCATTACCCGGGATCTCAGGCCCCTCCCCCTGCAGTGCTCGGAGCGAGGCTGACATCATTGGTATCGGTGGAAGGAATAGTGCCCGTCATTGGTATCGGTGGAAGGAATAGTGCCCCATCATTGGTATCAGTGGGAGGAATAGTGCCCCGTCATTGGTGTCAGTGGGAGGAATAGTGCCCCGTCATTGGTATCAGTGGGAGGAATAGTGCCCCGTCATTGGTATCAGTGGGAGGAATAGTGCCCCGTCATTGGTGTCAGTGGGAGGAATAGTGCCCCATCGTTGGTGTCAGTGGGAGGAATAGTGCCCCATCGTTGGTGTCAGCGGGAAGAATAGTGCCCCATCATTGGTGTCAGTGGGAGGAATAGTGCCCCGTCATTGGTATCGGTGGGAGGAATAGTGCCCCGTCATTGGTATCGGTGGGAGGAATAGTGCCCCGTCATTGGTATCGGTGGGAGGAATAGTGCCCCATCGTTGGTGTTGGCGGGAGGAATAGTTCCCCATCGTTGGTGTCGGCGGGAAGAATAGTGCCCCATCATTGGTATCAATTGGAAGACCATTACCCCATGGTTGGTGTCAGTACAAGAAATAGTGCCCCATTGTCCGTGGCAAGAACTATGCCCCACTGTTGATAACAGCGGGGGGAATAATGCCCCAAGGGTCAGATAAAAGCAAGCAAAGGGCTGCATTCCGGCCCCTGGGCCGCAGTTTCAAGACCACTGATGTAGACCAAAGGAGACACTTCACCTCCAGAAACATTTCCCAGCCCGTTACTGTTTAATTACTATAGCTAGATCTCAAATCACCCCTTCACCACATTTTAAGATGTTAAAGATGGCCACCCCCTGGTCATTGAAATTGGTTCCTAAAAATAAAAAAATCGAATATTTGTGTCACCTTTAGCAGAAAAATCAACGTTGGTCACACCTGTGATTGGTTCATGAAACAGTTCTGTTACCTATAGATGACTAAGCCCATCATGTTTGTACAGGAAGGATATGAATGCAAAATTATTTTTTGTGGTTGTTATGGCCAAAAGCACCATCTTCCCTTCTACCAAGGTGGACATAAAGAGAAGTATAGCAATGGGATGTAGCAGAACTCTCAGCGTCCTAGGAAAATGTGTAGCTTGTTGGAGTGGAAGGGGAGGAACCGGTCATACTGTATAACGTACCACAAGATTTTGGGGCATATTCATGCCATGCGGGGTTCTTTTCCTCCGGGGGTGGGTGGTCCTTATGGCTGTAGAAGTTAGAGCTTCATGTGCTGACATGTTAACTCAATTCTGTACTGTGAGCCCAGGCCAGAGTGAAGATTCACCCCCAAAAGGTGTGCGCTTGACACCCTGGACTCGCAGGAATTGGAGTGATGCCGATCATTATTCAAACCCAGCGCCAAATCTGCAGCATGCATGGTAGATCAATCTCCTGCTGAGCTTTCCTTGTTCAACGCAGCGCGCCCATCCCTCTATGGGTCTTGCACCATGAGATGCAAAGGTGGGAATGCCTAAGCTCTGACTTGGGAGAAAGGTCACTATTTACATCTTGCATGCCTTGGGGTTGATGACACCTATGGAGGATATGGACCATCATTTTGTGGAAACCTAATAATCACACTTGCATAAGCTCATTGGACATACCTGAACTCCATAATTCGGTTTTGGAATGATGTCTCTAGGGAAGGGTACGGATAATACTGCAACATTTAAAGACATTGTAGACAATCGTGCTCTTCCAGCCTTGTGGTTAACAATTTGGTGAAGACTTTTCTTTTCCAGCATGACTGTGCCCCCATGTACAAAGCCAGCTCTATAAAGACATGGTGTGACCAGGTTGATGTGGCGGAACTTGAGTGGCCTTTAGAGTCCTGACCTCAACACTACTAAACACCATTGTGATGAATTGCAATGCTAATTAAGAGCCAGGTCTTCACATCCAGCATCAGTACCTGACTTCACGATTGCTCTTTTGGCTGAGAGTTTATAGCCTTCTGCACTACCAACTTTGTGGCAACAATTGCGACATGGTCTTTTTCTGTCTCATTATGACTGTGCCTCTGTGTATAAAGCCAGGTCTGCATAGACATGGTGTGACCAGTTTGTGCAGGACAATCGAGGTCCTCCACACCAGAGCTCTTACCTCAACCCTCACGAGCACCTTGGGGATGAGTTGGCATGACCTTTGTGAGTCAGGTCTTCTCATCCAACATCAGTACCTGACCATACAAATGCTTCTTTGGATGAGGGGTTCTAGCTTTCCCCTGCACTACCATCTTTGTATAAAGTCATGCTGGAACTGAAAAGGACCTTCTCAAAATTACCGCAAAGGCAGCTCCATAAAGACAAGGTGTGACCAGTTTGGTGTGGAGGAACTCAAGTGTCCTGCACATAGCCCTGACCTCAACCCTACTGAGCACTTTTGAGATGAATTGGAACACCATTGATGAGTCAGGGCTGCTCATCCAACATCAGGACCAGACCTTACTAATGGGCACACATTCCCACAGACACTCTCCTAAATGTTATGGAAAGTCTTCCCAGACGAGTGACCAAGAGGCCTAAAAGTAGACAACTCCATATTAATGGCCTGGGGAAGGGGCAACTTTGTAATGGCCATGGTTTTGGCATAGATGTCCAATAAGCTCATATAGGTGTGATGGGTGGGTCCAGCACAAAGCTCTGATCTCAGCCCTACTGAACACCTTCATTGGAACATTGATTGTGATTCGAGTCTTCTCATCCAACACAAGTACCTGACCTCATTAATGGGCACAAATTCCCACAGACACCCTCCAAAATCTCATGGAAAGCCTTCCTAAAAAAGTGACCAAGAGGCCAATATAGGCAAAAAGTTGGAAACTCCATATTAATGGCTTGGGATTTCCCAACAAGCTCGTTTAGGTGTGATGGGTGGATGAGCTTGAGGATTCAGCACTGAGCCCATTGACCTCAACCCTACTGAACACCTTCATTAGAACGTTGATTGTGAGCCAAGTCTTCTTATTCAACATCATTACCCGACTTCACAAATGGGCCCAAATTCCCACAGACACCCCCCAAAGTCTTGTGGAAAGCTTTCCTAGAAGAGTAGAGCATTTTATAGCCACAAAGAGGACATCTCCGTATTAATGTCCATGTCCAGTAAGCGCATATAGGTATTGTCAGGTGTCACCTTGGACCTATCCATAATGTCTGGTAGTCAGGGCCAAAATTAGACTTAAAAAGCTCTCAGTACAGAGACCATTCTATTTCAACGTCCAGTGTCTCAGCGGGTGGTAAATGCAGATTGCAGCCTCTCTGGTTTGTCGGCAGGTATAGAGCATATATATCTTTTATCACACAGGAAGGATTGTCGTTTCCTAATAATAATTACGAACAAATGCCCTCTTTGCCTACCCTGATCTCACCCCATTTTAAATGACCTTCGAATTTTACCAACATCTAAATGGAAGTCGTCTTTGTTCTGTCTGTGAATTTGTCTGTAAAGCGATCTGTGCTAAACTGTTGGTCCCGACTTTTATTTCATGCGCGTCTGTATAAAGAGTCCTTGACGGTTGTATGATGAACATTGAGTGATTGAAGGCTGCTGTAGTGTGTGGTAACCTGTAGCGATCCTGACATTTTAAACATTTAAGACATGATTACTACATGAAGGCTTGATCACATGAGCTTTAGTCTCTGAAGAGCGATCTATGTTCAAAATGCTTCTGAGAGAGAGCGATGAGGAGGCGTTGTACAGCCTGCTGTGACCCTTTTATCGCCACACTATCGTGTTGCAACTGTAGAAAGATGATCCGCACATCAGTAGTTGCTCTTAAAACAATCTTCATCTTTATTCAGGAACCACAGAACACAACAACTGCTGATAAGATCAGTTGACGTGTTTCACCCTAGAAGGCCTTAGTCATAACTGAGTTATGACTAAGGCCTTATAGGCTGAAATTTGTCAACTGATCTCATCAGTAGTTGTATTCTGTGGTTCCTGAATAAAGATGACGACTACGGGTGTGTGGATCATCTTTCTACATATGTACTCAGTTAACTGCTGTGGATCGGGCACCCGGGAGCTCTTTTGTTGGTGAGCTGTATCGGTATTAGCACTGCTCCTTCTGTTTGCATCGCGCTGCAACTACATGCAGAGCGGACGCATTCACTACAGGGGATTGTAGGTGATTTCTCTTTATATGCACCCTAGATACCTTAAATGTATATGTAAAAGATAAGTCCCTGACTTATTCAGCAAAGTCTAGTCTGTTCTATGCAAATAAAGCAGAGCTCTGGAGAATGTTTTATCCTGTTAAAGAAAACACGTGCAACCAGTGATCAGTCTAAAACATTCTTAGCTTTATTCCATGTGCGGGGTAATTATTATACACAGAATTGAACAGGAAATACAGTTGGGAGGGGGAGTGAATACTCTCAGGAAGAGTCATGTCTCACAAAAGTCAAACAATGGGTTAATACAGAATGTTCGTTAGAAATTGCGAAATACGCCTTGTCTAGACCCTATATCTCAAAGTAGCTTAAAGAGGAAGCAAATGTGCGATAAAGAATGTATCTTTAGCTAAGGTGTGAAAACATGGGGGACATGGGGTGATTTATGAGTTTCCTTGGTCTTTGTAACTAAAGCCTTAAAGCAATCTTAAATGAAATAACTCATTTTAAGTCAGAGCTGCATTTAAAATGGCGTGACACAGGTCAAGCTAGAAAATGGTTGCAAGCAACTAGTTAGAGGTCCTGTCATTCCCCTTCAGGGATAAACGTGCGGCTCAACCTCAGGGTTTTATTACTACTCCAACTTCATGTGAACGAGGCCTAAGAGTGGACTGCATGATGCTGACTGCTATCTTTAACCCCTTGCTGCGGCCTACCTGCCCTTTAAGCGAGTGTTAGAGGCGACTTCCTATGTGTGTGAATGACTGTCGCAGAAATCACATAATTGGTAGCCCATCCTGCTGGTTCCTGATCAGTGAGTGGGAGCTGTTGGTGACCGCTTGGTCAGTGTGCTGGGATCTCAACATAGAACCTCAACCCCCCCCAATGGACAAGTGTGGCAGCCGGGTGTTAGTCTGGGTTCACATAGGAGCCATCCGGGAAACTGCATGTGATTTGGACAGGAATTGCACAGCATTCCTGTTCAAATCACATGTGATTCTTTGCAGTGTGGTTTAAGCCCATTCATTTTGTATGGGCTCAAATCGCACCACATTAAAATGCTTTTTTTCCTTTTTTTTTGCTATGTGGGGATCTGAATGCATTGGTATTCACACCCATGCAATCAAATTCTGGTGTTTGCACTGCGTTTTGTGAACTCTTTTGGGGTGTGGTTAATTTAAAATTGACCCCTGCAGCATGAATGCACTTCTGGAAATGGGCAGGATTAGTTTCTCCCACTGCGCATATATGAACCAAAGCTTAGGCTGCTTTCACACTGCAGTTTGTCCGCAGAGGGCGGTGCCCACAGTTTCCCATAGACATCTATGCCCTGCATTTTTGGCGCGTTTTCAGAAAGCGCAGCAAAGATACGACATGCAGGACTTTTTCTGCACCAAACCAATACTCCACTCCTGCACTTGAAGGTGGGCCTCACGCAAAGAGGCTCTCAGGGCTTAGATGCTAGTCTTCCAGGATAGCAGTTGCCTTGCTGCCCTTCCAAAACTGGGGATGTCTGGATAAGCTAGGAACAAGGAAAAGCAGAGGACGCACCGGCCTAACGCATTACCTCAAAATAAAACGGCTTAATTAAAAGTGCAAATTCATACTTCCAAACGAAGATAACCTAAAGGCATATCAACAAAATTGTTGCAGCATCTGGATTGTCGCATCAAAGTAATAAAGTCCTGGCAGCGACTGGATAATGTGTTTCAAGGACCTGCCTCTTCCTCAGAGCCTTGAGAGGCTTCCTCAAGGTGGCTCTGAGGAAGAGGCAGGTCCTCGAAACACGTCCTTTCAGCAACTGGCTAACGTGTTTCGAGGACCTGCCTCTTCCTCAGAGTCACCTTGAGGAAACCTTTCGAGGCTCTGAGGAAGAGGCAGGTCCTTGAAACACATTATCCAGTCGCTGCAAGGACTTCATTACTTTGATGCAACAATCCAGATGCTGCAACAATTTTGTTGATATGCCTTTATGTTATCTTCGTTTGTGATTATGAATTTTGCATTTGCCCCAGAAGGTTTTACCCCCCCTAATGACCAGGCCATTTTTTGCGATTTAGTACTGCGTTACTTTAACTGACAATTGCGTGGCCGTATGACACTGTACCCAAATACAATTGATATCCTTTTTTTCCCACAAATAGAGCTTTCTTTTGGTGGTATTTGATCACCAGTGCGGTTTTATAGATTTTGCACTATAAGCAAAAAAAACACCAATATTTTTTACTTTCTGCTATAAAACATTCCCAATAAAAAAAAAAAACATTTTTAATTTCAATTTAGTCCAATTTGTATTCTGCTACATATTTTTGGTAAAAAAAAAAAGCGTATTTTAATTGTTTTGTGTTATCGCGTTTACAAACTACAAGATAGATTTTTGGATTTTTTTTTTTAAAAGTAATGTAGGTGATTAGCGATTTTTAGCGGGACTGCGACATTGCGGCGGACAGATCGGACTCCTAACTGACGTCTTTGACACTTTTGGGGGGGGCAGTGACATTACTACAGTAGTGTAATGGGGGAAAGAAGGGTGCGCAAATCAATGAACAGATGCAGCACTAGAAAATGTGTAAATTAAGTAAAAAGAAAGATAGTGCGCTTCAGAAATATAACAAAACTGTTTACATAAATACAAATCATGTACAGTGAGCCAAACACAGAAGCTGAATAAATGTCTTTGAATAGTGGTTGACTTAACCACTTAAGCCCCGGAAGATTTTACCCCCTTCCTGACCAGGGGGTATTTTGCGATTCGGCACTGCGTGACTTTAACGGACAATTGCGCGGTCGTGCGACGCTGTACCTAAACGAATTTGACGTCCTTTTTTTCCCACAAACAGAGCTTTCTTTTGGTGGTATTTGATCACCTGTGCGATTTTTTTGATAATGCGCTATAAACAAAAAAAGAGCGTCAATTTTGCAAAAATAACAATATTTTTCACATTTTTTTTATATGAAATTCCCCAAAAAAAAATGTAAAAATCAAAATCTTTTAACATTTTCGGTCAGTTTGTTTTATGCTACATATGTTTGGTAAAAAAAAATCGCAAAAAGCGTATCGTGTTTACTAACAAGGGGAAAGATTTTTGTCATTATTTTTTTAAACGCGTAATGGCGGCGATCTGCGATTTTTTTTTTTTTTTTTTCCGGTACTGCGACATTGCGGCGGACAGATCGGACCCTTGACTGACATTTTTGACACTTTTGGGGTTACCAGTGACATTACTGCAGTAATCAGTACTATTCATATGCACTGTTACTGTAAAAATACACTGGTAGTGAAGGGGTCACTTTATTTGAGAGGGAAGGGCTGTGTGTGTCCCTAGGGTCGTGATTCTAACTGTGATTGGCTGTGGCTTGAAGTGTAGGAACAATGATCAACGGTCCTACATAGTAGAACCGTATGATCACTGTTTCTACACAGGGGAGAATGACAGGCGGCTTGTTTACACTAGCCGCCTGCCTTTCTCCCGCTGTCACAGACGATCGTGAGTGAGTGAGCGGCGGACATCGGACGCGCTCGCTCCCCAGAGCCTCACAGGCTAGTGACGTACCCATACGTCACTTTGCCTGTGAGGGGCTGACCGCCGCAGTATATGTACTTGCGGCGGTCGGCAAGTGGTTAAAGGTCATAGTCCATAATCAAACTTATATGTAACGTTGATCTTGTGAGAAGTGAAATCCACAACTGGAATGGTGACTTAAATAAAGGTGTATCAGAACAACGTTGTGAATAGCCTCTTACCTTGTAACCAATAAAAAGTGACCTCCAAATAACACGCAGTGGTGTAGTGATAAAGGTGACACCGCAGTAGTAAAAATGAACTCTTACCGGAGAAAAAGGAGGTAAAAGCTTCAAGCTGTTGTGAATAGGGGATCCCATGTCAACAAAACTTGAGAAGTAGAGCACTCTCTCTTCCGGATCTTCCTGGACAGGTCCACCTACAGCATCTAGACACGATCTTGGTACGACTCAAAATGAAGTGGCCCAAAATTGATTTCCCATGAGAAAAAAAAGGGCGCTGTGCATTATCCTTAAAACAAAACTTTAATAAAAGCAAATACACTTACAGCAATCCAAGTGAAATACAGTCAGGTCCATAAATATTGGGACATCAACACAATTCTAATCTTTTTGGCTCTATACATCACCACAATGGATTTGAAATGAAACAAACAAGATGTGCTTTAACTGCAGACTTTCAGCTTTAGTTTGAGGGTATTTACATCCAAATCAGGTGAACGGTGTAGGAATTACAACTGTTTGTATATGTGCCTCCCACTTTTTAAGGGACCGAATGTAATGGGACAGATTAACAATCATAAATCAAACTTTCACGTTTTAATACTTGGTTGCAAATCCTTTGCAGTCAATTACAGCCTGAAGTCTGGAATGCATAGACATCACCATATGCTGGGTTTCATCCCTGGTGATGCTCTGCCAGGCCTCTACTGCAACTGTCTTCAGTTCCTGCTTGTTCTTGGGGCATTTTCCCTTCAGTTTTCTCTTCAGCAAGTGAAATGCATGCTCAATCGGATTCAGGTCAGGTGATTGACTTGGCCATTGCATAACATTCCACTTCTTTCCCTTAAAAAACTCTTTGGTTGCTTTCGCAGTATGCTTCGGGTCATTGTCCATCTGCACTGTGAAGCGCCGTCCAATGAGTTCTGAAGCATTTGGCTGAATATGAGCAGATAATATTGCTCGAAACACTTCAGAATTCATCCTGCTGCTTTTGTCAGCAGTCACATCATCAATAAATACAAGAGAACCAGTTCCATTGGCAGCCATACATGCCCACGCCATGACACTCCCACCACCATGCTTCACTGATGAGGTGGTATGCTTTGGATCATGAGCAGTTCCTTTCCTTCTCCATACTCTTCTCTTCCCATCACTCTGGTACAAGTTGATCTTGGTCTCATCTGTCCATAGGATGTTGTTCCAGAACTGTGAAGGCTTTTTTAGGTGTTGTTTGGCAAACTCTAATCTGGACTTCCTGTTTTTGAGGCTCACCAATGGTTTACATCTTGTGGTGATCCCTCTGTATACACTCTGGTGAGGTCTTCTCTTGATTGTTGACTTTGACACACATACACCTACCTCCTGGAGAGTGTTCTTGATCTGACACACATTCACCTACCTCCTGGAGAGTGTTCTTGATCTGACACACATACACCTACCTCCTGGAGAGTGATCTTGATCTGACACACATTCACCTACCTCCTGGAGAGTGTTCTTGATCTGACACACATACACCTACCTCCTGGAGAGTGATCTTGATCTGGCACACATACACCTACCTCCTGGAGAGTGATCTTGATCTGGCACACATACACCTACCTCCTGGAGAGTGATCTTGGTCAGGCCAACCGTTGTGAAGGGTGTTTTCTTCACCAGGGAAAGAATTCTTCGGTCATCCACCACAGTTGTTTTTTCCGTGGTCTTCCGGGTCTTTTGGTGTTGCTGAGCTCACCGGTGCGTTCTTTCTTTTTAAAGATGTTCCAAACAGTTGATTTGGCCACACCTAATGTTTTTGCTATCTCTCTGATGGGTTTGTTTTGTTTTTTAAGCCTAATGATGGCTTGCTTCACTGATAGTGACAGCTCTTTGGATCTCATATTGACAGTTGACAGATTCCAAATGCAAATAGCACACTTCAAAAGAGCTCTGGACCTTTTATCTTCTCCTTGTGAATGGGATAGTGAGGGAATAACACACACCTGGCCATGGAACAGCTGAGCAGCCAATTGTCCCATTACTTTTTGTCCCTTTTTAAAAAGTGGGAGGGGCATATACAAACTGTTGTAATTCCTACACCGTTCACCTGATTTGGATGTAAATACCTCAAATTAAAGCTGAAAGTCTGCAGTTAAAGCACATCTTGTTTGTTTCATTTCAAATCCATTGTGGTGGTGTATAGAGCCAAAAAGATTAGAATTGTGTTGATGTCCCAATATTTATGGACCTGACTGTAGATGCGACAATAGCTGAAAAGAGTCACGACCGCCTGCAGAACGATTCCGTCTGCAAGTTACAGCGCGACCAGCTCCTGCCGACGCGTTTCCACACAGGGGTCGTCTACTGGGACTGCGCGTGCGCTGCCGGAGCCAGGCTTCTGCTGTGATTAGACACAGCGGCAGCCAGACTGCGGGAGGAGCGGGCTCGATCACCCCTGGCCTCCCGCGATCTTTGGGGAAACTGACAGGAGAGCCGCCTGGTATGTAAACAAAGCACACGGCTCTCCTGTCAGACAGCAGTGAGATTGGGTGTCTTAGCTAAGCTGAAATGCCTATCTGCGTGCCTTTCACAGAGCTCCCCCACCCCCCCCCCACAGTTAGCAAGGACATTTAGGAGCACACTTAACCCCTTGATCACCCCCAGTATTAACCCCTTCCCTGCCAGTGTCATTAGTACAGTAACAGTGCATATTTATAGCACTGATTACTGTAGTAATGTCAATGGTCCCCCCAAAAGTGTCAAAAATGTCAGTCAGGGGTCCGATCTGTCCGCCGCAATGTCGCAGTCCCGCAAAAAAAATCGCAGATCGCCGCCATTACTATTTAAAAAAAAAAACAATAAAAATGACATAAATCTTTCCCGTAGTTAGTAAACGCAATAACTTGCGCAAACCAATCAAAATCTGCTTATTGCGATTTTTTTTATTTTTTTTACCAAAAATATGAAGCAGAAAACAAATTGGCCTAAAATGTTAAAAAATTTTGATTTTTTTACATTTTTTTTTGAGAATTTCATATAAAAAAATATTGTTATTTTTTCAAAATTGTCGCTCTTTTTTTGTTTATAGCGCAAAAAGTAAAAATCGCACAGGTGATCAAATACCACCAAAAGAAAGCTCTGTTTTTGGGAAAAAAAGGGATTGCAGAGTGCCCACAGCATTGCCCCCGATGATTGCAGAGTGCCCACAGCATTGCCCCCAATAATTGCAGAGTGCCCACAGCATTGCCCCCAATAATTGCAGAGTGCCCACAGCAATGCCCCCAATAATTGCAGAGTGCCACAGCATGCCCCCAATGATTGCAGAGTGCCCAGAGCATTTCCCCCAATAATTTCAGAGTGCCCACAGCATTGCCCCCAATGATTGCAGAGTGCCCACAGCATTGTACCCCAATGATTGCAGAGTGCCCACAGCATTGCCCCCAATAAATGCAGAGTCCCACAGCAATGCCCCCAATAATTGCAGAGTGCCACAGCATGCCCCCAATGATTGCAGAGTGCCCAGAGCATTGCCCCCAATGATTGCAGAGTGCCCAGAGCATTTCCCCCAATAATTTCAGAGTGCCCACAGCATTGCCCCCAATGATTGCAGAGTGCCCACAGCATTGCCCCCAATAATTGCAGAGTGCCATAGCATTGCCCCCAATAATTGCAGCGCGCCACAGCATTGCCCCCAATAATTGCAGAGTGCCACATCATTGCCCCAATAATTGCAGAGCGCCACAGCATTGCCCCCAATGATTGCAGAGCGCCACAGTATTGCCCCCAATAATTGTAGAGTGCCACAGCATTGTCCCCAATGATTGCAGAGCGCCACAGCATTGCCCCCAATGATTGCAGAGTGCCACAGCATTGCACCCAATAAATGCAGTGCCACAGCAATGCCCCCAATAATTGCAGAGTGCCACAGCATTGTCCCCAATGATTGCAGAGTGCCACAGCATTGCCCCAATAATTGCAGAGTGCCACAGCATTGCCCCCAATAATTGCAGAGCGCCACAGCATTGCCCCCAATAATTGCAGAGTGCCACAGCATTGCCCCCAATAATTGCAGAGCGCCACAGCATTGCCCCCAATGATTGCAGAGCGCCACAGCATTGCCCCCAATAATTGCAGAGCGCCTCAGCATTGCCCCAATAAATGCAGAGCGCCACAGCATTTCCCCCAATAATTGCAGAGTGCCACAGCATTGCCCCCAATAAATGCAGAGCGCCACAGCATTGCTCCCAATGATTGCAGAGCGCCACAGCATTGCCACCAATAAATGCAGAGCGCCACAGCATTGCCCCCAATGATTGCAGAGCACCACAGCATTGCCCCCAATGATTGCAGAGCGCCACAGCATTGCCCCCAATAATTGCAGAGCTCCACAGCATTGCCCCCAATGATTGCAGAGCGCCACAGCATTGCCCCCAATAAATGCAGAGCGCCACAGCATTGCCCCCAATGATTGCAGAGCTCCACAGCATTGCCCCCAATGATTGCAGAGCTCCACAGCATTGCCCCCAATGATTGCAGAGTGCCAGCGATTCCCCCTGCGAGACCCATGCACTTACCTCACGGTCGGCTTCTCTTCAGTCCCCGACTCCCCGCGTCTCTGAGTCCTTAGTCCTCCCGCCTCCTCGTCCAATGGCACGGGGTTTGCCTTTCGGCCAATCAGTAAGCGGGGGGACCCGCTCCCTGATTGGCCAGGAGGAGGATCCGTGTGACAATAGCGAATTTTCATTCGCTATTGTCACAGAATGGGCGGGTCGGGCGCACTGCTCTGCTCCCCGACCGTTACGTCTCATTCAATTGTACTGCGCGTCCTTAGACGCGCAGAGGGATTCAGCCGGTTCTGCGAACTTGCAGAAAGTTAGTAACCGGTTCTATGGAACCGGTGCGAACCGGCTGAATCCTACCACTGGTGTTAACCCCTTCCCTGCCAGTGTCATTATTACAGTAACGGTGCATATTTATAGCACTGATTACTGTAGTAATGTCACTGGTACCCACAAAAATGTCAGTCAGGGGTCCGATCTGTCCGCTGCAATGTCGCAGTCCCGCAAAAGAAATCGCAGATTGCCACCATTACTAGTAAAAAAAATAATAAAAATGACAAATCTTTCCCGTAATTAGTAGACACAATAACTTTTGCGCATCAAAATACGCTTATTGTGATTTTTTTTTTTACCAAAAATATGTAGCAGAAAATAAATTGCCCTAAAATGTTAAAAAATTTTGATTTGTAAATTTTTTTGGGAATGTTATATCAGAATGTGAAAAATATTTTTTTTTTTTAATTGTTGCTCTTTTTTTCAAAAATTAAAAATCGTACAGGTGGTCAAATACCACCAAAATAAAGCTCTATTTGTGGGGGGGGGGGGGAGGACATAAATTTAATTTGGGTACAGCGTCGCACGACCGCTCAATTGTCCGTTAAAGTAACGCAGTGCCGAATCGCAAAATATGGCCTGGTCAGGAATGGGGTCAAATCTTCCGGTCTTAAAGCGGTTAAAAATACGCTCATTGAGAATTTTTTTGTCAAAGACATGTAGCTAAATACATTTTGGCCTAAATATATGACAAAAATGGAATATATTGGATATTTTTTAACTGTCAAAGTAGAAGATGTAAATTTTTCACAATATTTTCGCTCTTTTTTTATTAATATCGCAAAAAATGAAAAGTGCAGAGGTGATCAAATACCACCAAAAGAAAGCTCTGTTTGTGGGAAAAAAAGGGCGTAAATTTTGTTTGGGTACATGGTCGCACGATCGCGCAATTGTCAGTTAAAGTTGCGCATTGCCAAGTTGAAAACAGTGGCCTGGTCATTATGCAGGAAAATCCTCCGGGGCTAAAGTTGTTAACGGATGGAAGTCTCAATGCCTGCATGAAGCTTAACCTCGCCACGTATCAAAGCCATCAGTAAAACAATGCAGCACCAGAAGTCGCATTAACCAAGTACTTTATTCATCATTGGTTAGTAACAGCATAACAACGTTATTAAAAATAATTCAGAGCCTTATTGTACTTTAATAGTGTTGGTCTTACATAAAATGCACACATTTACTTGCATTTAGTTTCAAACATATTGTGTTAATTGTTTTACCCATGAATATGAATATTAAATAAAGGTTCCCGACCCCTGAAATATAGTGTATGGCTCTCACGGAATTACATTTGAAAATATGTATTCATGGCTCTCTCAGCCAAAAAGGTCCCCGACCATGTATTAGTGTCTGAAGAGTGCCACCTGGCGGCCAGTCTGGTACTGCATCTCATGTGTAATACAAGAACTATGTATTACTGCCTGAAGGGTGCCACCTAGTGGCCTGTGTGCAGTACTGCATCTCATGTGTAACACAAGAACTATGTGTTACTGCCAGAAGGTCGTCACCTGGTGGCCACAGTGCAGTACTGCATCTCCAGTGTAACACAAGAACTATGTGTTATTGCCGGAAGGTCGCCACCTGGTGGCCATAGTGCAGCACTGCGCCTCCTGTGTAACACCAGAACTATGTATTATTGCCTGAAGGGCACCCCTGGTGGCCTTATTGTGGTACTGCATCTCATGTGTAATACAACAACTACAGTTAGGTCAATATATTTGGACACAGGCACAATTTTTTTTTTCTCAGGTATTTACCAAAACATATTCAAGCTATAGTTCTATAATGGATTTGGGCTGAAAGTACACTCAGGTTTAATTTGAGGGTATGTACATCCAAATCAGGAGAAGGGTCTAGAAATTACAGTTTTTAGCCATCCTCCCTTTTTGAAGGGACCAAAAGTAATTGGATAAATGAATCGAAAGCAGTTTCATGGCCAGGTGTGCGCCACTCCTTCATTATTTCTTCATCCATTAAGCCGGTAAAAGGTCTGGAGATGATTCCAAGTGTAGTATTTGCATTTGGAATCTTTTGCTGTGACCCTCCATCATGCGTTCTATCAAAATACCGATCAGAAAATGCAACGGAAGTGACCTTGTGCACAAAACTGCTTACAGCGCAGGTGCTCTGCGTTCCTACATGGCTGCTCTGTGCTCCAACATGGCCGCTATGCGTTCCAACATGGCCGCTATGCATTTCAATAGTTTTCATAATCGGACAGAACATGAAGGCGGCAGCGGACATCTTTTTACACCCAGGCACGTCTTCAAATTCACACTTATTTTAGCTCACCTTATATTCTGAAATAGACTATTTCACTATATAATCTATAATCAGTTTGGTGCTGAGCAGTGTGGGGTGTACCAAGATGGCCGTCGCCACCTTCTGCCTGCAGGCTTGTTGCTGTATTTACTATAATCCTAATAATACTATAATACTAATAATACTATAATAATAATGTAATACTGGATTTCAGGATATAAGGCGAGTTTACTGCTTACATAAGTGTGAAATGGAATACTTGCCTGGGTGTAAGAAGATGTCCGCTGCCGCCTTCGTGTTCTGTCCGATTAGGAAACCCATTTGAGCTCTTGAAAATGGGGGGACTGTATAAAAATGGTTGCAGTTCCTAACTTGATATTTATGTTCAACCCCTCGAATTAAAGCTGAAAGTCTGCACTTCAAATTAATTTGGATTGCTTTGTTTTATTTTTATTCTGGTGGCATACAGAGACATAAGTATGAAAATTTGCCTGTGTCCAAATATATATGGCCCTAAGTATTATTGCCTGAAGGGTGCCACCAGTCAGCCACAATACGTTACTGCATCTCCTGTGTAATGCAAAAATGATGCATTATTGCCTGAAAGGCGCCACCTGGTGGCCACAGTGCGGTACTGCATCTCCAGTGTAATACATGAAGTATATATTATTGCCTGAAGGTCGCCACCTGGTGGCAACAACGTGGTGCTGCATTTTCCTGTATAATACAAGAAATGTGTTATTGCCTGAAGGTCGCCACCTGGCGGCCACAGTGCAGTATTACATCTCCTGTGTATTACAAGAAATATGTATTATTGACTAAAGGTCGCCACCTGGTGGCCACTGTGCGGTACTACCTCTTCTATGTAACACAGGAACTATGTATTATTGCTTGAACATCGCCACCTGGTGGCCACATTTCAGTACTGCTCATGTGTAATACAAGAACTATGTATTATTGGCTGAAGGGCGCCACCTGGTGGCCACAGTGCGGTGCTGCATCTCCTGTGTAATACAAGAACTACTGTATGCATTATTGCTTGAAGGTCGCCACCTAGAGGTCACAGTGCTGTACTACATCACCTGTGTAATACAAGAACTATGTATTAGTGCCTCAAGGTCGCCACCTGGGGTTCACAGTGCGGTAACTGCATCCCCTGTGTAATACATGAAGTATGTACTATTGCCTGAAGGGCGCCACCTGGTGGCCACAAATTGGTACTGCATTTTCCTGTATAATACAAGAAATGTGTTATTGCCTGAAGGGCGCCACCTGGCGGCCACAGTGCAGCATTACATCTGTGTATTACAAGAACTATGTATTACAGTATTGCCTAAAGGTTGCCACCTGGTGTCCACTGTGCGGTACTGCCTCTTCTATGTAACACAGGAACTATGTATTTTTGCTTGAACGTCGCCACCTGGTGGCCACAGTTTAGTACTGCTCCTGTGTAATACAAGAACTATGTATTATTGTTTGAACGGCGCCACCTGGTGGCCACAGTGCGGTACTACATCTGCTGTGTAATACAAGAACTATGTATTCTTGCTTGAAGGGTGCCCCCTGGAGGTTTCAGTGAAGTACTGCATCTTCTGTGTAATACAAGAACTACTGTATGCATTATTGCTGGAAGGTCGCCACCTGGCAGCCACATTGCTGTACTACATCACCTGTGTAATACAAGAACTATGTATTATTGCCTCAAGGGCGCCACCTGGCAGCCACAGTGCAAGACTACATCTACTGTGTATTACAAGAACTATCGATTATTGGTTAAAGGGCGCCACCTGGTGTCCACAGTACGGTACGGCACCTCCTGTGTAATACAAGAACTATGTATTATTGCCAGAAGGGCGCTACCTGGTGGCCACAAAGAGGTGCTGCATTCCCTGTGTAATACAAGAAATGTGTTATTGCCGGAAGGTTGCCACCTTGCGGCCACAATGCAGTACTACATCTCCTGTGTAATACAAGAACTATCGATTATTGCTTAAAGGGCGCCATCTGGTGGCCACAGTGCGATACTGCGTTTTCTGTGTAATACAAGAACTGTGTGTTATTGCTTAAAGGTCGCCACCCGGTGGCCACTGTGCGGTACTACCTCTTCTGTGTAACACAGGAACTATGTATTATTGCTTGAACATCGCCACCTGGTGGCCATATTCCAGTACTGCATCTTCTGTGTAATACAAGAACTATGCATTATTGCTTGAAGGTCGCCACCTAGAGGTCACAGTGCTGTACTACATCACCTGTGTAATACAAGAACTATGTATTAGTGCCTCAAGGGCGCCACCTGGGGTTCACAGTGCGGTAACTGCATCCCCTGTGTAATACATGAACTATGTATTATTGCCTGAAGGGCGCCACCTGGCGGCCACAGTGCAGCATTACATCTGTGTATTACAAGAACTATGGATTATTGCCTGAAGGTCGCCACCTGGTATCCACTGTGCGGTACTACCTCTTCTATGTAACACAGGAACTATGTATTATTGTTTGAACGTCGCCACCTGGTGGCCACAGTCCAGTACTGCTCCTGTGTAATACAAGAACTCTGTATTATTGTTTGAATGGCGCCACCTGGTGGCCACAGTGCGGTACTACATCTGCTGTGTAATACAAGAACTATGTATTCTTGCTTGAAGGGTGCCCCCTGGAGGTTTCAGTGAAGTACTGCATCTTCTGTGTAATACAAGAACTACTGTATGCATTATTGCTGCAAGGTCGCCACCTAGAGGCCACAATGCTGTACTACATCACCTGTGTAATACAAGAACTATGTATTATTGCCTGAAGGGCGCCACCTGGCAGCCACAGTGTAGTACTGCGTCTCCTGTGTAATGCATGAAATGTTATTGCCTGAAGGTCACCACCTGGCGGCCACAGTGCAGTATTACATCTACGGTGTATTACAAGAACTATTGATTATTAGTTAAAGGGCGCCACCTGGTGTCCACAGTACGGTACGGCATCTCCTGTGTAACACAAGAACTATGTATTATTGCCTGAAGGGCGCTACCTGGTGGCCACAAAGAGGTACTGCATTCCTTGTGTAATACAAGAAATGTGTTATTGCCTGAAGGGCGCCACCTGGCGGCCACAGTGCAGTACTACATCTCCTGTGTAATACAAGAACTATCGATTATTGCTTAAAGGGCGCCATCTTGTGGTTACAGTGCGGTACTGCGTTTTCTGTGTACTAAAAGAACTATGTGTTATTGCTTAAAGGTCGCCACCTGGTGGTCACTGTGCGGAACTACCTCTTCTGTGTAACACAGGAACTATGTATTATTGCTTGAACATCGCCACCTGTTGGTCACAGTCCAGTACTACTTCTCCTGTGTAATACAAGAACTCTGTATTATTGGCTGAAGGGCACCATTTTGTGGTCACAGTCCAGTACTGCTCCTGTATAATACAAGAACTATGTATTATTGTCTCAAGGGTGCCATCTTATGGTCACAGTGCTGTACTGCGTCTTCTGATTAATTCAAGAACTATTTATTATTGACTAAAGGTCGCCACCTGGTGGCCACAGTACGATACTGCATTTCCTGTGTAATACAAGAACTACAGTGCGGTACTACATTTGCTGTGTAATACAAGAACTATGTATTTATTCTTGCTTGAAGGTTTCCACCTGGTGGCCACAGTGCGGTACTACATCTCCTGTAGAGCTATGTATTCTTGCTTGAAGGGTGCCACCGGGCGGTCTCAGTGCAGTACTGCATCTTCTGTGTAATACAAGAACTACTGTATGCATTATTGCTTGAAGGTCGCCACCGAGAGGCCACAGTGCTGTACTTCATCACCTGTGTAATACAAGAACTATGTATTATTGCCTCAAGGGCGCCACCTGGCAGCCACAGTGTGGTACTGTGTCTCCTTTGTAATACATGAACTATGTATAATTGCATCTGTCCTCCCCCTGACCCAATATTGTCCTTCTCTACTGTGGTTTAACTGTATCTGACCTGCGGTTGTCCTTCTGAGCTGCAGTTTTTCTTCTTTCAACCTGCACTGATCCCCTTTTTGACCGGCAGTTGGCCTTCTAACATGCATAGGACAAATACAGGTCCTTTTGACCTGTATTTGTCCTCTTTGGTTGGCAATTGTCATCCTGGCCTGCAGTTGTTTTTCTTCTGACCTCCAGTTGTCTTCTTTATGATCTGCAGTTGTTCTCCTGACCTGCAGTTGTCCATCTAACCCAAAGTTGACCTCTTTCTGACTTGCACCTGTCTTCCTGACCTATGGTTGTCCTTCTGACCTGCAGTGGACCAGCTCTAAAGATAACCTTTTGACTCATAGTTGTCCTATATCTGACCTGCAGTTGACTTTCTTCTGAACCATAGTTGTCGTCATTTTAACCCACAGTTGTCCTCCTTCTGACCCGTACTTGATCTACTTATGCAGGTGTCCTGCTTCTGACCTCCTTTGACACGCAGCTGTCCTCTTTTTTACCTAAAGCCATCCTCTGACAGGCAGTTGTCCTCCTCCTGATCAAGCAGTTGTCTTCTTCTTGACCCTCAATTGTTGTCCTTCTGATCTGAAGTTTTCCTGCTGACCCTCTTTTGAGTCTAAACTGGATTCATTTTGACCTGAATATGATGTCCATATGACCTGGAGTTTCTCTCTTTGAAGTGCTAGATTCCACTGCAAGATGAAAACCGGTAGATGGTAATTGTGGTGCTCCCCAGAATAGCATAGGGGAAAGGATGGTCATCCACCACTAATGTAGATTAATATGGACTGGTATATAGAGGACACAGCTGCGTCTATCTCAGAACCCCCAAATGGATTCCTAATCCCAGGGTATGGTAGAATTATATCCCAGCTGAAACAGTCCAGAGGGGGCAGGTAGGAGGCGGATCACATATAGAGGAATCTCTCAAAATATTGGAGACAAATTTCAGGATAGTCAGGTGGGTCATGTTTAAACATCCCCAAAAAAGATAGAGTCCTCAGTACGGGAAAAAATCATTATAAGGCAGAGTAGCCAAGATGTCCATGAGAGATACTTCGATGGTAGCTGAGGTCCCTGGGCATATATCACATAGCAGTGCCAAAAAAAACCCAAAAAACTGTTCAGCTTTTCAAGTTTCGCCTGCATCGCCCAACGGAAGGTTGGGCGATGCAGGTGAAACTTGAAGTGCTGAAAGGTCAAGTATCATGCATCTGCATACTGCTGATATATATTAGACACAAGATTGTACTTGGATGCACTGAACCTGTCTTTGTTCAGATTGAGGCTCATCACCTCGATTTTATTGTTTGCTTTTATATGCTGTTAATAAAGTATTTTGTTTTATATCTTGTTTCCATGTGGTCTATCTTATGATGTGCCCTCAAAGTCCATCCTTTGGCCTGCTTGATCAGACTATTTGTTTTTTCTGTCTTCCTGGATTATGGCAGGCTCCTGGTAGCTCACCTTGCTTCTATATATGGGTCCTGTTTTTCCAGTCCAGTATGGAAGTCTCTGAAGGAAGTATGTATGAGCTCTGTTTTCCCGCCCAGTATGGAAGACTCTATAGGAAGTATATATGGGTCCTGTTTTTCCAGTCCAGTATGGAAGACTCTATAGGAAGTATATATGGGTCCTGTTTTTCCAGTCCAGTATGGAAGTCTCTGAAGGAAGTATGTATGAGCTCTGTTTTCCCGCCCAGTATGGAAGACTCTATAGAAAGCATATATGGGTCCTGTTTTTCCAGTCCAGTATGGAAGACTCTATAGGAAGTATATATGGGTCCTGTTTTTCCAGTCCAGTATGGAAGACTCTTTAGGAAGTATATATGGGTCCTGTTTTTCCAGTCCAGTATGGAAGTCTCTGAAGGAAGTATATATGGGTCCTGTTTTTCCAGTCCAGTATGGAAGTCTCTGAAAGGAAGTATGTATGAGCTCTGTTTTCCCGCCCAGTATGGAAGACTCTATAGGAAGCATATATGGGTCCTGTTTTTCCAGTCCAGTATGGAAGACTCTATAGGAAGCATATATGGGTCCTGTTTTTCCAGTCCAGTATGGAAGACTCTATAGGAAGTATATATGGGTCCTGTTTTTCTAGTCCAGTATGGCAGTCTCTATAGGAAGTATATATGGGTTATTTTTTCCAGTCCAGTATGGAAGACTCTATAGGAAGTATATATGAGGCCTGTTTTTCCAGTTCAGTATGACAGTCTCTAAAGGAAGTATGTATGAGCTCTGTTTTCCAGCCCAGTATGGAAGACTCTATGGGAAGCATATATGGGTCCTGTTTTTCCAGTCCAGTATGGAAGTCTCTATAGGAAGTATATATTTGTTCTGTTTTTCCAGTCCAGTATGGAAGTCTCTATAGGAAGTATATATATGGGTCCTATTTTTCTAGTCCAGTCTGAAAGACTATAAGAAGTATATATGGGTCTTGTTTTTCCAGTCAAGTATAGAAGACTCTATAGGAAGTATATATGGGTCCTGTTTTTCCAGTTCAGTATGGAAGACTCTATATGAAGTATATATGGATCCTGTTTTTCCAGTCCAGTATGGAATACTCTATAGGAAGTATAAATGGGTCCTGTTTTTCCAGTCCAGTATGGCAGTCTCTATAGGAAGTATATATGGGTTCTGTTTTCCAGCCCAATATGGAAGACTCTATAGAAAGTATGTATGAGCTCCGTTTTCCAGTCCAGTACAGAAGTCTCTATAGGAAGTATATATGGGTTCTGTTCTTCCAGTTCAGCATGGAAGTCTCTATAGGAAGTATATATATATATATATATATATATATATATATATATATATATGGGTCCTGTATTTCCAGTCCAGTATGGAAGTCTCTATAGGAAGTATATATGGGCTCTGTTTTGTCCCGTATGGAAGTCTCTATAGGAAGTGTATATGGGTCCTGCTTTTCCAGTCCAGTCTGAAAGACTATAGGAAGTATATATGGGTCCTGTTTTTCTAGTCCAGTATGGAAGACTCTATAGGAAGTATATATGGCTCCTGTTTTTCCAGTACACTATGGAAATCTGTATAGGAAGTATATATGGGTCCTGTTTTTCCAGTCCAATATGGAAGACTCTATAGGAAGTATATTTGGGTCCTGTTTTTCCAGTCCAGTATGGAAGACTCTATAAGAAGTATATATGGGTCCTGTTTTTCCAGTCCAGTATGGAAGTCTCTGAAGGAAGTATATATGAGATCTGTTTTCCAGTCCAGTATGGAAGTCTCTATAGGAAATATATATGGGTCCTGTTTTTCCAGTCCAGTATGGTAGTCTCTATAAGAAGTATATATGAGCTCTGTTTTCCAGTGCAATATGAAAGTCTCTATAGGAAGTATATATTAGTCCTGTTTTCCAGTCCAGTATGGAAGTGTCTATTGGAAGTATATGTAGGTCCTGTTTTTCCAGTCGAGTATGGAAGACTCTATAGGAAGTATATATGGGACCTGTTTTTCCTTTCTTGCCTCTGATGTTGAAGTCAGGAATGTTCTGAGCATTTTCTATATTTCCTAATTGTCTTCAATAAATGAAGAAGGTTCCTCTGTGTGTCTTCATTGCCTGTTTGTCATGTTCTCTAAGCGCACTATTAGAACACCCTTGGACCTGTATATATAGGTATAGGACCACTGGGGAAGAGGAAAATCACTGTAGTAGTCACCGATAATACAACGATCACCGCAGTCCTCTGAGTCCTGTGCCAGGCAGCTGTCCTTCTGCATAATGAGCACAGGCGGCTGCTCGCTCGGCATGACCGCCATTCACAGAACGCCTTCTATTTTTTTCTGGTACCAAAGGTCTTGTTTTTTGTAAATGAATACAAGGTGTTCTCTGGTTGGATAAGGTGGAGATTGTGACTTCACCACCTCGTCCAATCAGAGAACACCTGAAATTCATGGAATAAAATACAAGGCTTTCTGTGAATGGCGACTGTGCTGAGCAAGCGGTTCCCCTGTGTTCATTATGCAGCAGGGCAGCTGCTCGGCCCAGGACCTAGAAGACCACGGTAACTACTACAGTGATTGTCTGCTTCCACAGCAGTCCCACAGGTATGAATACATACAACATTCTTTGAGTTGAGCTTCAAGACAAAGTGTAATTATCCTTTTAGTCTCCTTGAATGGATCCTCCTTCCAATGGAAACATACCTCAATGCGATGGCTGGGGTTCCAGTGCTTGTGTACATTCAGCACCACAAATCCCCGCTGTCCTGGCCACTCCCACACATTACAGCCTCTTAGACTTCCATAAGGAGGTGTCCCGAGGTCGGAGAGGATCGGAGATGGCCTAACAGAAGTCTATGTAATTTCTTCTGTGAGGCCATCTCCGATCCTCTGGCCTGTGAAGACTAATGCACAGGCATGGCCAGGCTTGCGGCACTGGATGTAAACAAACACCAGAGGCTACAGTCATCAGATCAGTCTTTCTCAACCTTTCCAACACAGAGGAACCCTTGAAATACATTTCTGGTCTCGTGGGAACCCCTGCTAAAAATGAAAAATATACAACTCATGACACATTAGTGTGACAGTCAGTGGGAAGAATGCCCCTTACTCTTGTCATCATTGGGAAGAATTACCCCCCTTACAGATAGCTAAAACTTAGCTAAGACTTATCGGAGAGGCAGAAATTGCCCATTGCTCAAGGAACCCCTGGCAACCTCAGGAGGAACCCTGGTTGAGAAACCCTGCATCAGATGGAGGCAAGTATGCATCTGAGGAGGAGGGAGGATGGGTTTAGGGTTAGGTCCGGTATTTAAAGGATTACTCTACTTTGTCATAAGTGCGATAATCCATTAAATGTCTATTGTGTCAGAATCAGCACTTGTCAGGTGGGTGGGGGAGACATTTGGGTTGATTTACTAAAACTAGAGAGTGAAAAATCTAGGGCAGCTCTGCATAGAAACCAATTGGCTTCCATTTTTTTTTTTTTTGTCAAAGCTTAATTGAAGAAGCTGATTGGCTGCCATGCACAACTGCACCTGATTTTGCACTCTAGTTTTAATAGATCAACCTCATTGGGTTGATCAGTCTAATTTCTAGCCTGTAGAGCAGCGATTAGGCTTTGTTTACAGTGTTTAGATCCATTCATCATTTGTAATGTGAGTTTTGTTGGAAGATGATTAGAGCCAGAGGCTCTAATAGGCTTCAAAAAAGGGTTTGCTCGGGGCGCAAAGCACTGTGCGCCCCGAGCCCACCCAGTTGTGTGACAATAGCGAATTAATATTTACTATTGCCACACTGATTCTCCTCCCGGCCAATCAGGAAGTGGGTCCTGAGACCTGTTTCTCAATTGGCCAAAGGAGAAGGCATCCTATTGGTGGAGGAGGAGGGGGGAGATGGCCGCCGAGAGGGGACATGGAGGAGACTGAGGGGGAAGCCGTCGCCGCCTGTCAGTCTGGAGAAACAAGGTAAGTGAACAGGCGCCTGGGGGGGTGGGGGGGGGTGGATATGGTGTAGACTTGGCTCTGGAGTGACCGGCCAATGGAGCACCAGCCACCACTGATACTAACTGCACTCCCCTGCAATAGAACAGGCTGTATACTCACCTCTTTGGTGGCCTTTGTCCCCCTCCATCCTCTCCATTGCAGCGCTGTGGTCTCTCTAGTATTCTGGGATACCTCAGGGAGTGTTCTATACCGGTGTCCCCTGATGCATACTATTGTTCCTTCCTTCAACTTCTACATCTCAGCCATAGGTGTGTGCACCATAAGGCCTCATGCACACAGAGCGTTAGAAAAAAACGAGCTGCAAAGCCACTACCAATGCCAGGAAAAAGCAGCTTGAAGGGAAACCCCACGCCAAAATGAAAAAAAAAAAAAAAATGGCGTGGGATCCCCCCACCCCAAAGCACTTTGTCCCCATGTTGATGGGAACAAGGGCCTCTTCCTGACAACCGTGGGTGATGGTTGTTTGGGTCTGCGGCAGGGGGCTTATCGGAATCTGGAATCTTATTTTTTATGTTTTTATTCCAGTTTTACACTGCCTTTTTTTATTTTGTATTGTGCTTTTTACAGTGCTTTATTTTTTTATTTTTATTCTAGTTTTACACTGGCTTTTTATTGTGGTTTTATACTGGCTTTTTTTTTTTTTTTTTTTTATTGTAGTTTTACACTGCCTTTTTATTGTAGTTTTACACTGCCTTTTTATTTTGTATTTTTAATTTTCTTTGTTGTTGCTTTACACTCTTTTTTCTCTTTGGCAACTGGCACATCCAGCTCGATCTAGGGAGAGCACTGAAAGCTATCGTGTTTTAATTGCTGTTTGTGTCCCCATTGGGATAGTGAGCCCTCCCATTGTAAAGTATTACTGCAGCTGGACTGTTTAACCTTATGGGACTGTTAAAGTCCTTGGAGTGTGAAATGATTTGTTCTGAAACATAATTAATCTGGGGGGTAGAGGGGGGGGGGGCACATGGGTCAGCTGATATTTTTATATATATTTGCTGGGTTTCTGGATCTCCTATCATCTGTGTGCAGAGGAGAGAGGCGGTGAGTGTAATACTGGACTGTGCATGAGGACACAGAAGCTGCAGGAGGACCGAGCTTCTTGCTAATAATTTATTATATATATATATATATATATATATATATATATATATATATATATAGGTATAAATAATGCCAACATCTTTGTATAAGTTAAGGGCATTCATGGGAAACACATCAATATTGCTATTATAATAATAACTAATTTTCCATCATATTCCACAAGACTTCTTAAAACTTAGTTTTTGATGGCTAGAGGTACAGTAGGCATTCACAGTACACAGAACCGTGAGTGTCGTTCTGTATAGGCTGCAAAAATTAGCTCACATGGTTTGAACTGACAGCAAAAAACTTAGTATTTGGTGGCTGGAGGTACATTAGGCATTCACAGAAAAAATAATTGTCGGCCCTGAAAGGCCCAAAAAATTTGCCATTCAATGGACATGAAATGCCTTTTATGACACTGTATGTAGTGAAGCCAAGGACCAGGAATTGTTGTGGGTGGAGGAATTGTGTTGAATTCCTCAGAGACCCATGCCTAATTCATTTTTATAAATGTGAGGTAGTCTACACTGTCATGAGCAAATTGTGCAAGCTCTGGCCAGTGGTCAAGCCTGCCCACCCAGTAGTCATAGGCGTGCGCACAGGGTGTGCCGGGTGTGCCTGGGCACACCCTAATCACCCTGTGTCTGTTAGTGTTGGGCCGGCTTCTCCATCTCTGCCACTGAGGGTAGTGAGATACTTGGTGGAGAGGCGGCTGTGCTGTTGGCTCCAGCAGATAGTGAGGCTTGTCAGAGCCGCTCAGTGTGTGTGTGTGACACTGTTAGGTAATGTTAATGCTTGCAGGGAGAAAGACGAGCTGTCAAAACTCAGGGGTGATGTCGGGGGTGGGCGGGACCGAACAGCTATCAAACACCAGCCAATAGGATGGGGTCTGGGCGGCCGCTTCGTTTATGTGGCTCCGCCCCTTTCTTAAGCAGCCCAATCATTGGCTGGTGTTTGACAGCTGCTTGATCCCGCCCACCCCCGACATCACCGCTTTTTTTTACAGCTGGGCTTTCTCCCTGAAAGCAGCTACATTACATGACAGTGTCATACACACAGTGGGGTACCAATGTGGGGTGTCAGCCGGCGTTCTCTGAGATCCCACATCGCAGGGTGAAGGCAGCTGCAGTGGCAGCTCCTTCAGTCCGTGCTGCTAGCGGGGGGCGGAGCCGGGATGGGAAGAAGGGGGCGGAGCCTCGCGGGGAGGGGCGGAGCCTCGGCGGGAAGAAGGGGGCGGAGCCTCGGCGGGAAGAAGGTGAGTGCGTTCCCATTGCTCAAGTGTGTGTGCTGGATAGGAGGGGGGTGGGGAAGCTGCATATAGAGGGATTCATCTTTCCCTATTCTTTCTGCAGCTGCTGAATAACTGATTCTCCTCCTCTCCCTCCTGCAGGAAGAATAGGGAAAGATCAATTCATCTATATGCAGCTGCCCCATCCCCCTCCTATACAACTTCTTTTGCTAGCCCCCCGGTGCTCGTAATCCCCTCCTCTGCTCTTAGCCCCCCCCAAAGGCACTAGACCCCCCTGTTCTTTAGCACCCCCCATGCTCTTCAGCCCCCCACAGTGCTTTTCATCTCCCTCCCCCCAAGTGCTCCCTGTCCCCCCCAGTGCTCTCCACCCCCTGGTTTTCCTTGCCCGCCCCCTAAGTGCTCCCTGTCCCCCCCAGTGCTCTCCACCCCCCTGGTTTTCCTTGCCCGCCCCCTAAGTGCTCCCTGTCCCCCACCCAGTGCTCTCCACCCTCCTGGTTTTCCCTGCCGCCCCCCAAGTGCTCTCCACCCCCCTGGTTTTCCCTGCCCGCCCCCCAAGTGCTCGCTGTCCCTCCCAGTGCTCTCCACCCTCCTGGTTTTCCGTGCTCGCCCCCCCCCCCCCAGTGCTCCCCCCCGCGCCTTCCAACCCCCCTACAATGCTTTCCAAATCCCCTCTTTATTCTCTCCAGCCCCCCCCCCCCCCACCGTGCCCTTCAGCTCCTCCAGTGCTCTCTGCTTGCCCTGTGCTCTCCGGCCCCCCTAGTGCTCTTCTATCTTCTATCATGTCCTCAGTCTCTGAGCATCTTCTGTATCATGTCTGCAGTCTCTGACCATCTCCTGTATCATGTCCTCAGTCTCTGACCATCTCCTGTATCACATCTGCAGTCTCTGACCATCTCCTGTACCATGTCTACAGTCTCTGACCATCTCATGTATCACGTCTGCAGTCTCTGACCATCTCCTGTACCATGTCTACAGTCTCTGACCATCTCATGTATCATGTTTGCAGTCTCTGACCATCTCCTGTATCACGTCTGCAGTCTCTGACCATCTCCTTTATCATGTCTGTAGTCTCTGACCATCTCCTGTATCACGTCTGCAGTCTCTGACCATCTACTGTATCATGTCTGCAGTCTCTGACCATCTACTGTATCCTGTCTGCAGTCTCTGACCATCTCCTTTATCATGTCTGTAGTCTCTGACCATCTCCTGTATCACGTTTGCAGTCTCTGACCATCTCCTTTATCATGTCTGTAGTCTCTGACCATCTCCTGTAAACACATTGCTAATAATATTAGCTATCTATTTATGCTGAAGGTAGGACTGTGCAGGGGAGGCAGAGAGTGCAAAAGGGGGAACTGTGATTAGAGAGACAGGGGGCAGACTGCAAGGGGCACTGTGATTGGGGGGGGGGGCTGTGAATTTTGTGCAATAAATATTCCTGAAAACATTACAAATTTTTGTGGGTGCTTACATTTTAAAGTTGGGGGGGGGGGGTGCCAGATATAGGATCCGCCCCGGGTGCCAAATTCTCTAGGTACGCCACTGCACACACACTGAGCAGCTCTTGCAAGTCTCACTGTCTGCTGAATGTGAAACTCCCCCTCTCCCCTGTTAGTGTCCATAAGTGGTGTCCAGTAGTGCCACCTATCAGTGCCCAATAGTGCCACCTATCAGTGCCCACCAGTGCCACCTATCAGTGCCCACCAGTGCCACTTCATCAGTGCCCATCAGTGTCACCTAATAGTGCCTATCAGTGCCCAGCAGTGCCGCCTCATCAGTGCCACCTATCAGTGCCCACCAGTGCCGCCTCATCAGTGCCCATCAGACACATCTAACAGTGCCTATCAGTGCTTCCTATCAGTGCCACCAATCAGTGCCCACCAATGCCGCCTATCAGTGATGCCTATTAGTGCCCATCAGTGCTGCCAATAAGTGCTGCCTATCAGTGCCACCTATCAGTACCCATCAGTGCAGCCTCATCAGTGCCAGTCAGTGCTGAGAACAAGCGCCTATTAGTGCTGCCTATCAGTCCATATCAGTGCCTCACATGTAATTTCACCTGTAATACACATCAAAAGGAAAATAAGGCATACATCTTTTTCAAAACTTAGCAGTGATGGTGGAACCCCTCTACAGATATTTGCCATACAATTTAACTTAAGTGCAAAAACCTTTTAGTGTCCCAATACTTTTGACAAGTGTTTATGTGTGTGTGTATATATATATATATATATATATATATATATATATATATAGTGTGTGTATGTGTGTGTATATATATATATATATATATATATATATACACACGCATGTGTGTTTGAGCTTTGGGGTGCACACCCTAATGCAATAGGCTGCGCACGCCTATGCCAGTAGTCCAGGGGTTCATCACTCCTCAGAGCGTCCACATCGGCCGTTAACCCGATGTAGTCGGACACCTGTCGGTCTAGGCGTTCCCTCATGCTGGAACTGGGGTACAGCTGTCGATGGTTTGGCTGAAAGAAGGATCTCATATCTGAAGTGACCAAGACATCTTCCAACCGCCCTCTTCTTGCAGGCGCCGTTGGATTGCTACCCGCAACTGTCTCTCTGTGACTGGAAATTCCTCTGCCAGCGCACGGAAAATCAGAATGCAGCATTTCCCGCAGCAAGGCCTGGAAGTGCTGCATTCTGACCGCCCTCTGTGATTGTGGTAACATTTCCACCATTTTGTGTTTGTACCGGGGGTCTAAGTACGTTGCCACCCAGTACTGGTCCTTGGCCTTTATGCGTTTTATACGGGGGTCCCCCTTAAAACACTGGAGCATGAAGGCACCCATTTGCACTAAACTGGAAGCGGTATAGTGGCCTGCTTCCAGCTCATCATCCAGGATAATGTCGTCCTCGTTCTCCTCCCCCATCCACGGATAACAGCAGGGATCCCAGAAAGGTTTAAAGCATGCTCTTCTTTCTCCTCCTCATCCCCCCAGCACCATCCTCCTCCTCTGACTCCTCTTCAGACTCCTGCTGTTGATTTGTCTCAGATGGAGTAGCACCCCCTGGGAATTCATCCAACATTGTGACTTCATCTTCCTGCTCCTCGATGGCTTGATCAATGACACAACGAAATGCACGCTCCAGAAAGATGGCGTAAGGTATGATGTCACTTATGGCGCCCTGGCCGTGACTGACCAGTTTGGTGATCTCATCAAATAGCCGCAGAAGTCTGCATGCGTCGCGCATGAGCAGCCACTGGCAAGGTGAAAAAAACCCAAGCTCCCCAGAACCTGTCCTGCCGCCGAGTTCGAACAGGTAGTCATTAACTGCACGTTTCTGCTGGAGCAGCCTATCGAGCATATGCAACGTTGAGTTCCATCGCGTCGGGCAGTCACAAATAAGACGTCTGAGGGGCAGGTTGTGTCGCCGCTGAATCTCAGCAAGGTGAGCCATGGATGTATAAGATCTTCGGAAATGGCCCGAGATTTTCCTGGCCTGCCGCAAGACGTCCCCGACCCCAGGGTATTTGCCAACAAATCGCTGCACCACCAAGTTCAGGACGTGTGCCATGCATGGCATGTGTGTTATTTTGCCCTGTTTCAGCGCGCTCAGCAGATTGGCACCGTTGTGGCACACCACTTTACCAACTGACAAATTCAGCGGTGTCAGCCACTGATCTGCCTGTGATTGCAAAGCTGAAAGGAGTGAAGGACCAGTGTGGCTCTTGGCTTCCAGCCACAACAGACACAGCACAGCATGGCAATGTCTCACCTGACATGTGTAATAGGTTCTGGGGATCTTGGGCGGTGCAGGAGAAGAGACGGTAGCAGCAGAAGAGGAGGAGTCAGCCGAGGAGAAGAGGGAGGATGGAGGAGGAGGAGAAGAAGAGGCAGGCCTGCTTGCAATCCGTGGCGGTACAAGTAAATCTACATGGGTGCCACGGGTTGCATGCTTAACGGCCGTCAGAAGGTTCTCCCAGTGGGCAGTAAAAGTGATATACATTCCCTGCCCGTGTTTGCTAGACCATGTGTCTGTGTAGATAACACCCCGCTTCAATCTGTGGTATTGGGGGTCCACAGGTTTATCACACCAGTTCTACAAATAATTGGCCAGTATCTGTTGTCAATGTGTGTTGCATAGTTAACACAGCAAAAGAGGCCAAATTTTTGCAGGACTAAAATACAATCTTAGAAAAGTATACTCAGATAACACCCCACTTCAATATGTGGTATTGGGGGGCCACTGGTTTATCACACCAGTTGTTCAAAAAATTGGCCAGTGAGTTTGGCACTGTGTGTACCAGACTTAACTCAGCAGAGGAGGCAATATTCTTGCAGGACACAAATACACTTATGAAAGTATACTCAGATTGATAACACCCCACTTCAATATGTGGTATTGGGGGGCCACTGGTTTATCACACCAGTTGTTCAAAAAATTGGCCAGCGAGTTTGGCACTGTGTGTATCAGACTTAAGTCAGCAGAAGAGGCAATATTGTTGCAGGACAAAAATACACTTATGAAAGTATACCCAGATTACACCCCACGTCAATATGTGGTATTGGGGGGCCACTGGTTTATCACACCGGTTGTTCAAAAAATTGGCCAGTGAGTTTGGCGCTGTGTGTACCAGACTTAACTCAGCAGAGGAGGCAATATTGTTGCAGGACACAAATACACTTGTAAAAGTATACTCATATAGGCTCCAAAAATTAGCTCACATGGTTTGAACTGACAGCAAAGAACGTAGTATATGATTGCTAGAGGTACAGTAGGCGTTCACAGTATACACAAGTAGGTGGCAGGCTGTATAGGCCGCAAAAATAAGCTCACATGGGTTGAACTGACAGCAAAGAACTTAGTATATGATGGCTAGAGGTACAGTAGGCGTTCACAGTATACAGAAGTTGGTGGCGGACTGTTTAGGCCGCAAATATGAGCTCACATGGGTTGAACTGACAGCAATGAACGTAGTATATGATTGCTAGAGGTACAGTAGGCGTTCACAGTATACACAAGTTGGTGGCGGACTGTTTAGGCCGCAAACATGAGCTCACATGGGTTGAACTGACAGCAAAGAACGTAGTATATGATGGCTAGAGGTACAGTAGGCATCCACAGTATACACAAGTTGGTGGCGGTCTGTTTAGGCCGCAAACATGAGCTCACATTGGTTGAACTGACAGCAAAGAACGTAGTATATGATTGCTAGAGGTACAGTAAGTGTTCACAGTATACACAAGTTGGTGGCGGGCTGTATAGGCCGCAAAAATGAGCTCACATGGGTTCAACTGACAGCAAAGAACTTAGTATATGATGGCTAGAGGTACAGTAGGCGTTCACAGTATACACAAGTAGGTGGCGGCCTCTATAGGCCGCAAAAATTAGCTCACATGGGTTGAACTGACAGCAAAGAACTTAGTATATGATGGCTAGAGGTACAGTAGGCGTTCACTGTATACACAAGTTGGTGGCGGGCTGTTTAGGCCGCAAACATGAGCTCACATGGGTTGAACTGACAGCAAAGAACATAGTATATGATGGCTAGAGGTACAGTAGGCGTTCACAGTATACACAAGTTGGTGGCGGGCTGTATAGGCCGCAAAAATGAGCTCACATGGGTTGAACTGACAGCAAAGAACGTAGTATATGATGGCTAGAGGTACAGTAGGCGTCCACAGTATACACAAGTTGGTGGCGGTCTGTTTAGGCCGCAAACATGAGCTCACATGGGTTGAACTGACAGCAAAGAATGTAGTATATGATTGCTAGAGGTACAGTAAGTGTTCACAGTATACACAAGTTGGTGGCGGGCTGTATAGGCCGCAAAAATGAGCTCACATGGGTTCAACTGACAGCAAAGAACATAGTATATGATTGCTAGAGGTACAGTAGGCGTTCACAGTATACACAAGTTGGTGGCGGGCTGTTTAGGCTGCAAACACGAGCTCACATGGGTTCAACTGACAGCAAAGAATGTAGTATATGATGGCTAGAGGTACAGTAGGCGTTCACAGTATACACAAGTTGGTGGCGGGCTGTTTAGGCCGCAAACATGAGCTCAGGTGGGTTGAACTGACAGTAAAGAACGTAGTATATGATGGCTAGAGGTACAGTAGACGTTCACAGTATACAAAGGTTGGTGCGGGCTGTTTAGGCCGCAAACATGAGCTCACATGGGTTGAACTGACACCTTTTTTTTACGCTCCAACATTTGAGCCACAGAAGCCTGCCTTTTTCCAGAAAAACGTAACGACGGCATCATGGAAGGTGGAGTGTTGGACAACTGTGAGGACACAGGAGAAGGAGAAGGGGGAGGAGAAGGAGAAGAGGCTGGACGGTGAGAGCATGGAGTGTGGCTTTGTGGGTTCTGACAGTTTTGCTCCCACTGGGCTCGGTGATGGGATTTCAGGTGCCTTCTTAAGGCGGTTGTCCCTAGGTGAGTGTTGGGCTTACCGTGACTTATGCGTTGACTGCAAAGGCTGCAGATGGCAACACTGGTGTCAGCAACGGACACATTAATAAAAGCCCCCACTGCGGAGCCATGTGCCGGCATCCTGGGAGCGCCAGATGTGACTGTACATGGTTGATGTCTCGCTCCTGATACATTTGCAGTCTGCTTTCTACCTCTTCTGCAATGCAATTTCTGCCTGCCTCTCCTCCCTATCTGCCAGTCCGTCAGTCCGTCAGTTCTACAAATAATTGGCCAGTAACTGTTGTCACTGTGTGTAGCAGAGTTAACACAGCGAAAGAGGCCAAATGTTTTTCATTGGTGGTTAGTGTAGTGCCTCCTTACATTGATGGTCTGTGTAGTGTCTCTTTACATTGGTGGCCAGTGTAGTGTCTCCTTACATTGGTGGTCAGTGTAGTGTCTCTGTTATGAGGCAGGTGGAAGCCTGTCGTGAAGAGAAGGCTTACCGTTGCCGGTGGGCAGAGCTTGGATGGAAACCCGAGGTGAGTAGCACAGGCTAGCCTGAGGTGCGGGGTCTAAGCACCCACCGGTCTTCACCAGAGCCTCTGATGGTGAGGATGGATTTGGCTGCAGGTGGATACCAGGTCGCGGTCCCCAGGGTCGCCCCACCAGGGGGTAACTGGTCAAGGTCCGAAGATGGATGAGCCGACAAGGAGAATCCAGAAGAGTAGTCAAGACGAGCCGGGATGCCTGGACAGGCAGCAAACAAGCGAGGTCAGGGACGAGCTAAAGGCTTCTCCACAATAGAGACAGAGGTTACCCATTTGCCGACGACGCCTCTCTTCTGGAGACAGGGCTGGTCGCATGATCCAGAGTTGCATGGGTTCGGGTCAGGGATGAGCCAAAGGTCAACAGGTATCAGACAGGAATAGAACAGGAAGCAGGTTCATAACACAGGAGAGCTGAAGACAACACAGCAAAGTGCAAATGCACCAGCTGCCTTTAAATAGGCCTCTTTTGGCGCCAAACGTCCGGGTCAACGTGTGAAAAAGCATAATGTGCGTGGGGTCACGCACGGTAGCTAATGCGTATTAGCCAGGCGCTAATTCGCGCATGCGTATTAGCCAGCCGCTAATTCGCGCATGCGTATTAGCCAATTAGCGTCTTCTAACAGTCTCCTTACATTGGTGGTTAGTGTAGCGTCTCCCTACATTGGTGATCTGTGTAGCGTCTCCTTACATTGGTGGTCAGTGTAGTGCCTCCTTACATTGGTGGTCAGTGTAGTGTCTCCTTCTATTGGTGGTCAGTGTAGTACCTCCTCCTATTGGTGGTCAGTGTAGTGTCTCCTCCTATTGGTGGTCAGTGTAGTACCTCCTTCTATTGGTGGGTAGTTTAGTGTCTCCTCACATTGGTGGTCAGCGTGATGTTTCCTAACATTGGTGGTCAGTGTAGTATCTCCTGATCTGTGTAGGGTTCCCGTGACATTGGTGGCTAGTGTAGTGTCTCCTTACATTGGTGGCCAGTGTAGTGTCTCCTTACGTTGGTCGTCAGTGTAGTGTCTTTTTCCATTGGTGGTCATTGCAGTGTCTCCTTCCATTGTTGGTCAGTGTAGTGTCTCCTTCTGTTGGTGGTCAGTGCAGTGTGTCCTTCTATTGGTGGTGATCAGTGTAGTGTATCCTTCTATTGGTGATGATCAGTGTAGTGTCTCCTTCTATTGGTGGTCAGTGTAGTGTCTCCATCTTTTGGTGGTCAGTGTAGTGTCTCCATCTTTTGGTGGTCAGTGTAGTGTCTCCATCTTTTGGTGGTCAGTGTAGTGTCTCCATCTTTTGGTGGTCAGTGTAGTGCCTTCTTCTAGTGGGGTTCAATGAGTGTCTCCTTATATTGGTGGTCAGAGTAGTGTTTCCTTACACTGGCTGTCAGTGTAGAGTGCCCTTACATTGGTGGCCAATGTGCCCTTTTAATAACTTCAGTTTGTTGTTTTAGTAACTTTCACCTTTCCTGGAGATGTCCACTCAGGAAAGAATAGATGGCATTCCCCCAAAGGAAAAACCACAAATCTCTCTCCCTACTCTATCCTACATGCCCCACCCTGTACCTTAAATCCACCCCAGCCACATGCCCAATCTTTCCTACTCAGGTGGAGACTCTGCCCAGCCTCTACAGGCCTTACAAGTTCAACACAGCACACCATAGTGTGTTACCAAGGATTGTGGCTTGCTGCAATGCAGATGGGTGGCATTGATGTGGCATTGAAAATGAGTTGCTCCACAGTGCTCAAAACATGCAGTGCACGTTACTTCAATGCAATGATATGAATACACCCGTACCCTCAATGACATGATGATGTGTGGGTGTCATTGGGTACCCATACCCGTACCCTCAGTGACATGATGATGTGTGGGTGGCATTGGGTACCCATACCCTCAGTGACATAATATGTGGGTGGCATTGGGTACCCGTACTCTGTGACATGATGTGTGGGTGGCATTGGGTACCTGTACCCATACCCTCAGTGACATGATGATGGCATTGGGTACCCATACCCTTACCCTCAGTGACATAATGATGTGTGGGTGGCATTGGGTACCCATACCCTCAGTGACATAATGTGTGGATGGCATTGGGTACCCATATTCTCAGTGACATGATGATGTGTGGGTGGCATTGGGTACCCATACCCTCAGTGACATAATGTGTGGGTGGCATTGGGTACCCATACCCGTACCCTCAGTGACATGATAATGTGTGGGTGGCATTGGGTAACTATGGTGTATAGTGTTAACTATACAGAAATGCAGCCCTCCTATCTCTCTTCGGAAACCCATATTATTAAAGAGACCCTGTCACAAACTTTAAAAGAATTACAACTAAAAGTAGTTTTTTTTCCATATGATTTTGTTTTCACTTACAAATTGCCTTTCAACATGCTAGAAAATATGACAGGAAGAGCCATTCCCTAGGATTCCCCCCATCTGCCTTGCACATTATAGCCTTCTCCTTTTCTGGGAGTGTCTAATTACTTATTGTGCTGGCCCAGCTCCTCTGCCCCTCAACTCCCCCCCCCCCCCTATAAAATCTTTTCTGTAGCTGCCAGAGAAGGTGGAAATGGGGATAGTAAAGGGTGATAGCTCTGCGTCTGCTTGGGCTCATGACCTCAGATCCAAGATGGAGGCCCTCAGCAGCAGTGTGCCGGATTTTCAAAGTGTCTACACAAGGGAGGCTTTTACAGATAAATAACATATCTAAAATATGTTATATACACATATACTCTTATGGGAAGATGATTTGTTGAAATAATTGGTCTGGTGGTCATTAAGAATATTTAAACCAACCCCCCCCCCCCCAAAAGAAAAACAGTGAGAGGACCGTACATTTCTTTCAAGCCTTTTTCTATAAGCAAAGTATTTTCATACAGGTTAATGTAACCATGTTGTTCATTTCTCATTATAAGTGTTTTATGTTTCTATCAGTGATTGGCTGCTTTATTCCTAACAGTAACGGACCATGCTCCCTGTTCCCAACACTAGTTTCCACATGCCATCTACGTTCCTCCTTATCGGAATCCCTGGATTAGAAAATGGAGTGGTGTGGATATCATTCGTCTTCTGTGTCCTCTATATCCTGGCCATCTTGGGCAACAGTGCCTTACTGTACATCATCAAAACCGAGGAGAGCCTCCATACCCCCATGTATTTCTTCCTCTCCATGCTTGCCTTCAATGACTTGGCCTTCTGCAGCTCCACTGTGCCAAAGACTCTGGGGATCTTCTGGATGAATGGTGGTCTTATCAATGCCACCAGCTGCCTCACCCAAATGTTCTTTGTCCACTGTCTTTCAGTCACCGAGTCGGGGATCCTGGCGGCTATGGCATATGACCGCTTTGTGGCCATCTGTTCCCCACTCAGATACAGTTCGGTCCTTACCTACAGCCTTCTGCAAAAGATTGCACTTGTTATTCTTCTCAGAGCCGTTGTGGTCATCTTCCCCATTCCTATTCTGGTAGGACATCTCCAGTACTGCGGTGGGAATATTGTGCTGCATTCATACTGCGATCACATGGCCGTGGTCAATGTAGCGTGTGGCAACAAACATGTTGACAGTGTTTATGGATTAGTCGTGTCTCTTTGTGTCACTGGGTTCGACCTGCTCTTTATTGGCCTGTCCTACTCCATGATCCTACAAGCCATCTTCAAGATGCCCACCAAGGATGCCCGGCAGAAAGCGGTAGGAACGTGTGGCTCCCACATCAGTATTATTGTTGTAGCCTATTTCAGTGCAATTTTCTCATTTGTCACATACAGGTTCGGACAGAACACCATCCCTCATAATGTCCACGTCCTCTCCTCCAATTTTTATATCCTATTCCTGCCCTTCTGGAATCCTCTCATCTACGGGGTGAAGACAAAGAAAATTCGACAACGGGTCAAAAGGATCCTCTTCTATGATCAAAGTACATTTCCATGGGGCAGGCATTAAGCAAAGTAGTATAAAAAGGTTTTAAAGAAATCTATTTCTTAAACACTTGTCTACCTGGGCAATTTTGTAATTTTTCATGAACATGTTAAAATCTGATTTTTTTGCTGGAAATGGCTTCAAACCCCTTAAAAAAAACTGGTCTCCAAACTGCAGCCCAGGGGCCCAGATGTGGCCCTTTTCTTGTCTTTATCCGACCCTTGTTGGAGCACAATTCTACCAACAGACACCAATGATGGGGCATCATTCCCCCTACTGACACCATCAATGGGGCATTATTCTACTAATTGATATCAACAATGGGACACTATTCCTCCCATTAACACCAATGATGGGGCACTGATGCCGAGGCATTTTCTATTCCCAATGGTCACAATCCAACCTCCCTAAAGCCTGAAGGACAGCAAACTGGCCCTTTGCTTAGAAAGTTTAGAGACTCCTGCCCTTAACCATTATATATTGTCTGAAAGCCTGGGGAATAAAATGATGGTTTTTGCCATTTTTTTAATGTTGTATAATTTTTTTTCATATTTTAATATTTTTTTTTATTACATTTTTTTTGCCTATTATTTCTAAAAAATATATAAAATGAGATCAGAATTTACAAACAGGAACTGGCAAGCTCTCAGTAAACCAAACCAGAAATAATTTGATCGACTTTAATCATAAATTATACTTTCACCCTGCTCTTAAAGAGAAAGTAAACCTTCCTCTGTAACTTGTACCTATAGGTAAGCCTATGATAAGGTACTGATATATGATATAGGTACTGTAATTATCTCCTTAACCACTTTGCCGCTGCTCACTAGAGCTCTACTGCGGCAAAGTGGCTCTTGTAAGTCTGACGACGTAGACCTACGTCGGCAGACACTCCCCTTTCTCGGCGGCGCGTGCGCGCCGCCGGAGGCTCGCTCCCGCTGTATTCAGTCACAGTGGGAGTCGGGCCAGGGGAGGAGCAGCGGCGATTGCCGCTGCTCTTCCCCGATCATCGGGGAATCGAGTCTGGAGATCCGCCCGCTTGTGTAAACAAAGCGGGCGGATCTCCGAAGTGACAGGGACAGGCAGCATTGCTGAACCTGCGATCTGTCAATGTGTCACTCAGTCACTCAGTCACCTCCCCCCACACATGTCAGTAAGCACCAGGCATACATTAACCCCTCTCTCTCCAATAAAATTAACCCCTTCACTGCCAGTGTCATTTTTACAGTAACAGTGCATATGTATAGCACTGGTAACTGTAGTTATGTCACTGGTACCCCCAAAAGTGTCAAAAATGTCAGTCAAGGGTCCGATCTGTCCGCCGCAATGTCGCAGTCCCGCAAAAAAAATTGCAGATCGCCGCCATTACTCGTTAAAAAAAAAACACCAAAAACGACAGAAATCTTTCCCTTAGTTAGTAAACGCAATAACATTTGCGCAAACCAATCAAAATACACTTATTGTGTTTTTTCTACCAGAAATATGTAGCAGAAAACAAATTGGCCTAAAATGATAAAATTTCATATAAAAAAATGTGAAAAATATTGTTATTTTTTCAAAATTGTCGCGGTTTTTTGTTTATAGCGCAAAAAGTAAAAATCGCACAGGTGATCAAATACCACCAAAAGAAAGCTCTATTTGTGGGAAAAAAAGAACGTAAATTTAGTTTGGGTACGGCGTCGCACGACCGCGCAATTGTCAGTTAAAGTCGCACAGTGCCGAATCGCAAAAAGTGTCCCAGACGTAAGACAGCAAAATCCTCCGGTGGTAAAGTGGTTAACTTGCAGCGTTTAGGAGATATTTACTTTGCATGCAGTTGGCGACATCACTGGCGCGTGCGCTCTGATGGAACGGCCGCCCGTACCAATCCTTCAGAGCCCTGTGCCATGAACGGCGGCTCCCACACGCGGGCTTCTTTCTAAGGTATTTCATAATGAGCTTGTATGTGATGCATACTAGCTCATTATGCCTTTGTCTTTCAGGTTTTAATTTTTTTTATTTTTTTGGAGGCTTACAACCTCTTCAACCACTTAAGCCCCGGAGGATTTGGCTGCTCAAAGACCAGGCCCTATTTTGCGATTCGGCACTGCGTGACTTTAACGGACAATTGCGCGGTCGTGCGATGCTGTACCCAAACGAAATTGATGTCCTTTTTTCCCCACAAACAGAGCTTTCTTTTGGCGGTATTTGATCACCTGTGCAATTTTTATTTTTTGCGCTATAAACAAAAAAAGAGCATCAATTTTGAAAAAAATAACAATATTTTTCACATTTATTTATATGAAATCCCCCCCCCCCCCAAAAAAAAAATTAAAAAATCTAAATTTTTTAACATTTTAGGCCAATTTGTTTTCTGCTACATATTTTTGGTAAAAAAAAAATCGCAATAAGCGTATTTTGATTGGTTTGTGCAAAAGTTATTGCGTTTACTAACTATGGTAAAGATTTATGTCATTTTTATTGTTTTTTTTTTTTTTAAACTAGTAATGGCGGCGATCTGCGAGTTTTTCTTTGCGGGATTGCGGCGGACAGATTGGACCCTTGACTGACATTTGACACTTTTGGGGGTACCAGTGACATTACTACAGTAATCAGTGCTAAAAATATGCACTGTTACTGTAAAAATACACTGGCAGGGAAGGGGTTAACTTTATTATTGATCAAGGGGTTAAGTGTGTCCCTAGGGGTGTGATTCTAACTGTTAAGGGGTGTGGCTAGTAATGTAACCACAGAGACATACGATCCTACATAGCAGGATCGTATGATCTCTGAAGTTACACCAGGGAGAATGACAGGCGGCTTTGTTTACATCAGCCGCCTGCTTTTTTTTTTTTGAAGGCTTACAACCTCTTTAGTTACACCAAAAACACTTTATGACTGGCAATTACATTTTTTATTTAAATGAATGGCCATCACAAGGGGCTAACAAGCTTACTATGTGATGTCATGGACAGGTGACAGGTCCTCTTTGTGGAGACATCTGGGTCTGTTAGACCCTCAATATCACCCCCTGCCTTACACTGCAGCTAATCAAGCACAGATCATGGTAGAGTTGCGGCATCCTCAGCTACTGCAGCTGGCGAATGACAGCTGTGACCCCCGGAAGTGACACAATCTACACTGAACAAAATTATAAACGCAACACTTTTTTGTTTTTGCCCCCATTTTTTATGAGCTGAACTCAGACTTTTCTATGTGCACAAAAGGCAGATTTCTCTCAAATATTGTTCACAAATCTGTGTTAGTGATCGCTTCTCCTTTGCCAAGATAATCCATCCACCTCACAGGTGTGGCATATCAAGATGCTGATTAGACGGCATGATTATTGCACAGGTGTGCCTTAGGCTGCCCACAATAAAAGCCACTCTAAAATGTGCAGTTTTACTGTATTGGGGGTCCGGGGGGGGGGGTCCAAAAAGGAAGTGGGAGGGAGAAGGGCACTACAGGGTCCTGCAGTGCCTGGAAAAACGAATATGTTTTCCAGGGGGCAGCAATTATTTTGCCTAGGGCGCCAGAAATCCTTGCACCGGCCCTGCTTACTAACTGTGGGGGGCTCTGTGACAGGCACACAGAGATCGGTGACTCAGCTTAGGTGAAACACACGATTTCATTGTGCCTGGCTGACAGGAGAGCCACCAGGCTTGTTTACATTGGCAGACAGCTCTCCTGTCAGTTTCCCTGAAGATCGCAGGAGGCCCAATGGCGATTGCGTCCGCTCCTCCCGCGGTCTGGCTCCCACTGCGTCTAATCACAGCGGGAGCGCAGCTTTGGCAGGGCACGCTACATGCACATAATCACGTAGATCTACGTGATTATGCGCAGCCGAGCCGACCTGCCGCAGTAAATCTGCGCGGGGCAGTTGGCAAGTGGTTAACTAATATGATAAATCCACCTTACATAAAATGCATATAGTGCAACATTCATATACATACAATGTGCAAATAATAATCCCACATTAGTGGACAGGCAGCCAGTGAAAGTCCTCAATTAAATAAGGAAAAGGTGCACTCCCCAGCAGCAAAAACACTTACCAGACAATATGGACCTCTTAGTAATATAGCATGTGGGTCTAGCAACAAAAAACAAAGAAGGGGAGCACCGGCTTAGCACATTATCCTCAATAGAGATTTATTGGCTACAGATAAAAATATATCTACTCATAAACATATGTTGTAAGCCAGCATGTCAGATTCAGATAACTGAGTTCATGTGCGTCCTAGCCAGGACCATGGCTCATAGATGGGAAGGAGAGGATTCAACAATAGTGTAATATTAGGAACTGGGGAGCTACAGTTCATTGAGGGAACCATAAATGCCAACATGTACTGTGACATACTGAAGCAGAGCATGATCCCCTCCCTTCAGAGACTGGGCCGCAGGGCAGTATTCCAACATAACGACCCCAAACACCTCCAAGACGACCACTGCCTTGCTAAAGAATCTGAGGGTAAAGGTGATGGACTGGCCAAGCATGTCTCCAGACCTAAACCCTATTGAGCATCTGTGGGGGATCCTCAAACAGAAGGTGGAGAAGTGCAAGGTCTCTAACATCCACCAGCTCTGTGATGTCGTCATGGAGGAGGGGAAGAGGACTCCAGTGACAACCTGTGAAGCTCTGGTGAACTCCATGCCCAAGAGTGTTAAGGCAGTGCTGGAAAATAATGGTGGCCACACAAAATATTCACACTTTGGGCCCAATTTGAACATTGTCACTTAGGGGTGTACTCACTTTTGTTGCCAGCGGTTTAGACATTAATGGCTGTGTGTTGAGTTATTTTGAGGGGACAGTAAATTTACACTGTTATACAAGCTGTACACTCACTACTTTACATTGTAGCAAAGTGTCATTTCTTCAGTGTTGTCACATGAAAAGATAGAATAAAACATTTACAAAAATGTGAGGGGTGTACTTACTTCTGTGAGATACTGTGTATCTTAACTTGTATTTATACAGCAGCTATTGTGTCCATATATTAGTTTTTGAGTTTATTGTTATTATTATTTATCACTCCTTTGAAAATTGATCTGTGGACTGTACAATCACGTTCTTCTGACACAAGTGCTCTAACAGGAAAGCAGAGATCGAATGAAATATGAGAAAACTGCCGGCACAACATCAGCAGGACATCAAAGTCAAACACATCTTAGAGGTCACTGCAAGAAAAAGGAGTGTCACTCCATGAGATGTTCTGAAGTTGGACGATTTGCCGTACAGGTTTCAATGGAGATCTATTCCTATATCGGTATTCCCTCTGGAGACACAGAAGGCCCAGGCTGGGTTTAAGCCACCAGCGCTATTGACCTTTATATGAGGTCCAGAATATCTGGTAAGCGGGAATTCTTGCTTTGGTGGAGGATATCACAATCTGGGTGATGGAAGGTGTTATTACCACATAGAAGATCTATTTAGAATATCGTGTTTGGACACTATCATTGTCGAATATTTCTGGTGTGGAAGGACTTTTTTCTCTTTCGTTCATCGATGGAGACACCACTCCATAAATCATAACTAAGTGGGCTATATTGCCTCCTACAGGAGTAGGACTAGGCAGGAAAAAATACACCTGGCTACGCCCATGTGCCGTCCTCAGCTGGTATATAACCTGGGGAGGACTGGGCCAGAGAGCAGGGGGGCAATTGCCCCCTGGGCCGCTCTGATGCTCCGTAAAAAAGCTGCACTGATTCTGCCACAGATATGCCTAAAGGATTCCTGGTGAAGAGAGGTACAAAGTCCCAGCCACTGACCTACTGAGTGCGGGTTGAAGACAAGGACAGATCGCAGATCTCACCCCCCCCCCTCCCCCAGCATGGATGGTGTAAATTGTGTCTGAGCAGAGGCCGATTCACACTGGAGACTCTTCTCCCCCGGCCAGCCCCGACCAAGCTGTCCCAGCTCCCCCAAACACCCCCTGCTGGCCAGGTCGGGAACTGTGATTTAGTTTGTAAGTAGAGAGTATCTGGAGCAGGGCTTTAGCTAGGATATGGGGTCAAGAGGAAGATGAGAAGAGGGAGAGTGGAAAGGGGGCCAAGTCGCTGCACCATAGGCCTCTGGTTTGTACTTGCCCCCTGGGCCGAAAGTTGCCAGTCTGCCCCTGTTTAACCCCCCTCTCTGCTTTGGGTAACCATTTATTATCTATCTAGTCTCTTCCTCACTGTCCATCATTCCTGCCCAAATTTGTCTCTGACCTCCATTTGAATGAGGACATTGTGTTGCCTTCCTTGTGTCCCTAGCCGACTCATCCCAAGGAATTTTCTTTGCATACTTTGGATGTGGTTCGTGCGATTCGGGTGTATCTGGCAGCTACTGAGTCCTTTCGGAGGTCAGACTCACTTTTTGTGGTTACGGATGGACCAAGAAAAGGGCTGGACTCTTCTTCGGCTATCATCTCCCGGTGGACCAGACAGATGGTCAATGGGGCCTATTCCATTTCAGGTTCCACCTTTCCCTGTCACGGGCCATTCTACTCGGGTGCTGGGTGCTTCTTGGGCCTTCCGTCATCAGGCTTCAATATCGCAAGTTTGCAAGGCGGCCACTTGGTCGTCGGTATATACCTTCACAAAATTCTATACGGTAGATACTTTGGCATCTGCGGATGCTTCTTTTGGCCGCAAAGTTTTGCAGGCTGCTGTTTAAGAGCGGCTGTTCCCTCCTAAAGGGGTGTTTTTTCTTTAAACTTTTATTTTTCAGATGGGTCTCCTGTGACCCGGTGAAGGCTCCTGTGTACTGGTTAAGGCTCCTGTGACCTGGTGAAGGCTCCTGTGACCTGGTGAAGGCTCCTGTGTCCTGGTTAAGGCTCCTGTGACCTGGTGAAGGCTCCTGTGACCCAGTGAAGGCTCCTGTGACCCAGTGAAGGCTCCTGTGACCTGGGTAAGGCTCCTGTGTCCTGGTTAAGGCTCCTGTGTCCTGGTGAAGGCTGCTGTGTCCTGGTTAAGGCTCCTGTGACCTGGTGAAGGCTCCTGTGTCCTGGTTAAGGCTCCTGAGACCTGGTGAAGGCTCCTGTGTCCTGGTTAAGGCTCCTGTGACCTGGTTAAGGCTCCTGTGTCCTGGTGAAGGCTCCCATGTCCTGGTGAAGGCTCCTGTGTCCTGGTGAAGGCTCCTGTGTCCTGGTTAAGGCTCCTGTGACCTGGTGAAGGCTCCTGTGTCCTGGTTAAGGCTCCTGTGACCTGGTGAAGGCTCCTCTGTCCTGGTTAAGGCTCCTGTGACCTGGTGAAGGCTCCTGTGTCCTGGTTAAGGCTCCTGTGACCTGGTGAAGGCTCCTGTGTCCTGGTGAAGGCTCCTGTGTCCTGGTTAAGGCTCATGTGTCCTGGTGAAGGCTCCTGTGTCCTGGTGAAGGCCCCTGTGTCCTGGTTAAGGCTCCTGTGACCTGGTAAAGGCTCCTGTGTCCTGGTTAAGGCTCCTGTGACCTGGTGAAGGCTCCTGTGTCCCAGTAAAGGCTCCTGTGTCCTGGTTAAGGCTCCTGTGACCTGGTAAAGGCTCCTGTGTCCTGGTTAAGGCTCCTGTGACCTGGTGAAGGCTCCTGTGTCCTGGTGAAGGCTCCTGTGTCCTGGTTAAGGGATCTTATGTTTAGCCTTGGGTTATTTTCCCCACCCCTCATTTTCCTTTTCGGACTGCTTTTGGACGTCCCAATAGTTTTGAATTATGTAGTGCTGTGTCCGTTGATGAACGAAAGAGAAAATGGGATTTTTGTACCTACCATAAAATTCATTTCTCTGAGTTCATCGAAGGACACAGCTCCCACCCCTCTATGGAGTTCTGTTACTTCTAATACTGCTTGCTACTAAACTGATTACCTAGAGCAGAGAAGGGGAAGGGTTATATACCAGCTGAGGACGGCCCATGGGCGTAGCCAGGTGTTTTTTGTTCTGGCTAGTCCTACTCCTGAAGGAGGCACTATAACCCACTAGTTATGATTTAGGGAGCGCTTTGTCCATCAATGAACTCAGAGAAATGAATTTTACGGTAAGTACAAAAATCCCTTTTTTTCTCTTTCTTTTTGTCTTTATTGCACAATTTCCAAAGTTGCTGCTTTTTGAACATTTTTTTATAGTGTAGTTTTTCTTCCTCTTTTTTTGTAGTGTATAATGTGTATAATATTGCTACTTTGTGAAGTAAATATTCTAGTTTTCAATCCATGAAGGTCACTGCGCCCTTTGTTCTTTGTTCTTCTTTGTTCCTCTGACCTTATTCATCTACAACTGCTGATTTATAGCACGGATATTACCAGGAATAGTCAGATGTACGGCTTACATACAACCGTATCAGGATGTCAGCCATCGGGAATCATGCAAGGTATGGAAACCATAGGAATGTAGCCTGACACAGGGCGCAGCAGGCCAGTATATCTAATCAGATAGTGATGACGGGTCCACAGTATTTTAGTGGTGGGCTTTTTAGTTCTTTTTAGCCTAAAATAATCTGACTGGTTTATTGTCTTCATATTTCTCTGTTACTGGACACATGGAGCCGGTGTAGAGTTCTCTTACTGCACCCCATGCCAAAATCTATGCGCCATCATCGAGAAAAGCCAATAGATAAGCCATGGCATGCATTTCTGAGTAGAAGTCAGGAGCTCAAGGACCCTCTAAAATCCTGCATGTCACCCTGAAATCTGCATCACCTGAAAGGGAAACTGGAAACTATAGAGCACCAAGGGGGACGTCATTGTAAGATGTATCAACAGGCACACCCCCCTCCATGCCCCCCCCCCCCCCAGATACTGATTTCCATCCACTCTCCATTTTGTTTACATTTTAAGCTCAATTCACTAAATTTACACATCAGGATAAGGTATTTTCAGTAGAGCCCTACTCCTGACATCTGTAATATGTACATTACATAAACCTGACCCCTGTACTATGTACATTATATACTCCTGACATCTGTACTATGTACATAACATAAACCTGACCCCTGTACTGTGTACAGTACATACACCTGACCACTGTACTATGTACATTATATACTCCTGACCTCTGTACTATGTACATTACATACACCTGACCCCTGTACTATGTACATTATATACTCCTGACATCTGTACTATGTACATAACATAAACCTGACCCCTTTACTGTGTACAGTACATACACCTGAGCACTGTACTATGTACATTATATACTCCTGACCTCTGTACTATGTACATTACATACACCTGACCCCTGTACTATGTACATTACATAATCCTGACCACTGTACTATGTGCATTACATACTCCTGACCCCTGTACTATGTACATTACATACACCTGACCCCTGTACTATGTACATTACATAATCTTGACCACTGTACTATGTACATTATATACTCCTGACATCTGTACTATGTACATTACATACACCTGACCCCTGTACTATGTACATTATATACTCCTGACATCTGTACTATGTACATAACATAAACCTGACCCCTGTACTGTGTACAGTACATACAACTGACCACTGTACTATGCACATTATATACTCCTGACCTCTGTACTATGTACATTACATACTTCTGACCCCTGTACTATGTACAATACATACTCCTGACCCCTGTACTATGTACATTATATACTCCTGACCCCTCTACTATGTACATTACATACTCCTGACCCCTGTACTATGTACATTACATACTCCTGATCCCTGTACTATGTACATTTTATACTCCTGACCCCTATACTCTGTACATTACATACTCCTGACCCCTGTACTCTGTACATTTTATACTCTGTCCTGACCCCTGTACTCTGTACATTATATACCCCTGACCCCTGTACTATGTAAATTATATACTCCTGGCAAAAAAAGCCAAGGGGTTTCCAGTCACAACTTACCAACCAGCCTGCGACCAACTGAATTAATCTGTCTAACAGTATGCGTTAAAAACAGGGGTTTAGTAGCACACGTTTGCAAATACAATGCGTAAGCTGCAGGCCACGGCAAGGCACCCTGATATCTGCAGACCCCTAACTCTACCTTTAAAAAGTCTCCACAGTGGTAGCACATGTATTCTGATGGATAAATGGAGGACAGGTGACTGGAGGGAGCCCATCCCTTTCTTAAAGGCGCTGTGTACACCTGACCCCTGTACTAAGTACTTTACATACACCTGACCACTGTACTATGTACATTACGTACACCTGACCCCTGTACTATGTACATTACATACACCTGACCCCTGTACTAAGTACTTTACATACACCTGACCACTGTACTATGTACATTACATACACCTGACCCCTGTACTAAGTACTTTACATACACCTGACCCCTGTACTAAGTACAATACATACACCTGACCCCTGTACTAAGTACTTTACATACACCTGACCACTGTACTATGTACATTACATACACCTGACCCCTGTACTAAGTACATTATATACTCCTGACCCCTGTACTGTGCACGTTACATACACCTGACCCCTGTACTAAGTACTTTTCATACATCTGACCCCTGTACTATGTACATTACATACACCTGACCCCTGTACTATGTACATTACATACCCCTGACCCCTGTACTATGTACATTACATAGACCTGACCCCTGTACTAAGTACATTATATACTCCTGACCCCTGTACTCTGTACATTACATACACCTGACCCCTGTACTAAGTACATTACATACACCTGACCCCTGTACTTTGTATAATTACATACACCTGACCCCTGTTCTAAGTACTTTACATATACCTGACCCTTAATACATTTTTTTGTAAATAAATATAATTTTTTATACAAATACACTTTTTTCATTTCTTAAATAGCAGTGGGCCATTGTTGAAGACCTTTAAAGTCCCATTGGGGGTTCCTCCCTTTTGGTTCACTTTAAGGGACACATATCCGTGTTCACATTGCCAACTCAATGAATAAAACCTCCCTCCTGATCTCTGGAGGCTGCCAAGATGACGTGTCACTGAACATTCCTACATTGGCACGGTACCTGGTCAGAGAGTATGTATCCTGGGAGGAGTTCAGGACTCATATATGGCCACCTGGTCAGAGACAATGTATCCTGGGAGGAGTTCAGGACTCATATATGGCCACCTGGTCAGAGACAATGTATCCTGGGAGGAGTTCAGGGCTCATATATGGCCACCTGGTCAGAGATAATGTGTCCTGGGAGGAGTTCAAGGCTCATATATGGTCACCTGGTCAGAGACAATGTGTCCTGGGAGGAGTTCAGGACTCGTATATGGCCACCTGGTCAGAGACAATGTATGCTGGGAGGAGTTCAGGACTCATATATGGTCACCTGCTCAGAGACAATGTATCCTGGGAGGAGTTCAGGACTCATATATGGTCACCTGGTCAGAGACAATGTATCCTGGGAGGAGTTCAGGACTCATATATGGTCACCTGGTCAGAGATAATGTGTCCTGGGAGGAGTTCAGGGCTCATATATGGTCACCTGGTCAGAGATAATGTGTCCTGGGAGGAGTTCAGGGCTCATATATGGTCACCTGGTCTGAGACAATGTGTCCTGGGAGGAGTTCAGGGCTCATATATGGTCACCTGGTCAGAGACAATGTATCCTGGGAGGAGTTCAGGACTCATATATGGTCACCTGGTCAGAGACAATGTATCCTGGGAGGAGTTCAGGGCTCATATATGGTCACCTGGTCTGAGACAATGTATCCTGGGAGGAGTTCAGGGCTCATATATGGTCACCTGGTCAGAGACAATGTATCCTGGGAGTAGTTCAGGACTCATATATGGTCACCTGGTCAGAGACATTGTATCCTGGGAGGAGTTCAGGGCTCATATATGGTCACCTGGTCGGAGACAATGTATCCTGGGAGGAGTTCAGGGCTCATACATGGTCACCTGGTCAGAGACAATGTATCCTGGGAGGAGTTCAGGACTCATATATGGCCGCGTTCCTCCCCTCCGATCTTCTGTCACAGACTGGCAATCATTGTGGAAACCATCATGACTGGTCTTGGAGCTCTTATCATATTCTTGCTGTGTGCTCCCCTGACTCTCAGCAGTGAGGGTATCGCAGGAGGGTGGGAACCTGCCAACAAAAATAGCCCGGAAGTGCAAGACATAGCGATATTCTGCGTCTCCCAGTACAACAAGCAGATCAATAATAACTACCTATTCATGATGATTTCCCTCGAAGACGCTTCTCAGCAGGTAATGTGTTTGTCACAGCAGGGGAAACTGTACTCACTGTATACATTCAGTCTTCTGCATGGGGAATATGAGAAAATATAACCTTTTCCTCCTACAGTGGTCTTCATAGGGGTGTGTAGTGTATTTTTGGGGGGAGTACTCAAGGATAAGGGGCCCTGTAATTGTATTCTCTCCCAATACTTGTTAAATGTTTCAAGTATCAACTGTAACAAATCAACAGGTTTTTCTCGGTGTATTTTCTGCTACAAAGATACTACTGGAAAGGTAAGAAATGTATTTTTTTATTGTTTTTAGGTATGCTGTGCTATTAGGAAAACACAAAAATCATATAATGTGTGTGTGGGGGGGGGAGGGGGGGGAGGGGGGGGGATGCTAAATTTGTCTACAAATGTGGAAATACACATTAAACCCTGCATACAGTGTGTCTTCCCCCCCCCCCCTTTCTTTCTTTCTTTCTTTCTTTTTATTTATTTATTTATTTATTTTTTTAATATAAAACAGCAATAAAATGTTACATGTTTTGTTTTTGTTTTCTGCCAAATGATCCAAGTTTTTCAAGTTTATTTTAAAGGGCTGCAATACAATAGTAAATATAATCCAGTTAGATATATAATACATATATACAGTATCTCACAAAAGTAAGTACACCCCTCACATTTGTTGTAATTTTTTTATTCTATCTTTTCATGTGACAACACTGAAGAAATTACACTTGCTTAACCATTTAAACCCCGGAATATTTTACCCCCTTCCTGACCAGGGTTTTTTTTGCGATTTTTTACTACGTGAGTTTAACGGACAATTGCGCGGTCGTGCGACGCTGTACCGAAACTAATTTGATGTCCTTTTTTTCCCACAAACAGAGCTTTCTTTTGGTGGTATTTGATCACCTGTGCGATTTTTACTTTTTGCGCTATAAACAAAAAAAAAAAAATAACAATATTTTTCGCATTTTTTTATATGAAATTCCCCCCCAAAAAAATTTAAAAATCTAAATTTTTTAACATTTTTAGCCAATTTGTTTTATGCTACATATTTTTGGTAAAAAAAATAGCAAAAAGCGTATTTTGATTGGTTTGCGCAAAAGTTATTGCGTTTACTAACTAAGGGAAAGATTTCTGTCATTTTTGGTGTTTTTTTTTTTAACGCGTAATGGTGGCGATCTGCGATTTTTTTTGCGGTACTGCGACATTGCGGCGGACAGATCGGACCCTTGACTGACATTTTTGGGGTTACCAGTGACATTACTGCAGTAATCAGTGCTATACATATGCACTGTTACTTCAAAATGACACTGGCAGGGAAGGGGTTAACTTTATTGGGGAGGGAGGGGTTAAGTGTGTCCCTTACTGTGATTGGCTGTGGCTACTAGTGTAGGAACAGTGATCAACGGTCCTACATAGTAGAACCGTATGATCACTGTTTCTACACAGGGGAGAATGACAGGCGGCTTGTTTACATTAGTCGCCTGACTTTCTCCCTCTCCACCGACGATCAGCGAGTGACTGGCAGACATCGGGTCCGCCGGTCACACGCACTGACTTCCCTGTGAACGAGCCGCGGCGGGCACGCGCCTCCGCGGGCGCACGCTCGCCCGCTATTGGCTCACAAGGAAGTGACAGGCAAGTGACGTAGATCTACATCACTTTGCCTGGCCAGGGCTGACCGCCGCAGTAAATAGTCGTGCGGCGGTCGGCAACCGGTTAAACCTATAAGGGACATTTTTTTTTTTAACCACTACTATTCCTTTATTTGGGCTTTTGAAATCTACAAATGCAGCAATTTAGAAATTGGAGGAAAGATTTAGCGCTGGGAAACACTTTGCATTTGTGCATTTTATATACAACTATATAGATTAGATTTAGGACAAATGAGGAGGACAGAGGGACTTTGTTCCAAATCAGAGACAGTCCCTCAAAATCAGGGACATTTGGGAGCTACAGAAGAGACCGAGGTGACTGGTGGAGAGGACTTTGGAAGGAGCAGAGTCTAAGGAGCCATCTTGTCTTCACCAGAGCCCCTGATGGTGGGGATGGGTTTGGCTGTAGGCGATGCCCAGGTAGCGGCACTGACTAAGCAGGCAGCTACTGGGAAGAGAGTAAGTGTGCTGGAAAGAAGCCTTTGCAATGCTGGGGCGCAGGAGTCATCAGTCATTGGGGAACACGTTGCAAGTGGGCATAAGGGCACAAAGACACAGGGGTACTGGCAAAATGGGTAGAGGTGCACAGAATCACAGGGGGGTCACTGGGAATGGGTAGAGGTGCACAGAATCACAGGGGGTCACTGGGGGTCAATGACAGGGGGGTCACTGGGAATGGGTAGAGGTGCACAGAATCACAGGGGGGTCACTGGGAATGGGTAGAGGTGCACAGAATCACAGGGGGTCACTGGGGGTGAATGACAGGGGGGTCACTGGGAATGGGTAGAGGTGCACAGAATCACAGGGGGTCACTGGGGTGAATCACAGGGGGTCACTGGGAATGGGTAGGGGTGCACAGAATCACAGGGGGTCACTGGGGGTGAATCACAGGGGGTCACTGGGAATGGGTAGAGATGCAGAGAATCACAGGGGGTCACTGGGAATGGGTAGAGGTGCACAGAATCACAGGGGGTCACTGGGGTGAATCACAGGGGGTCACTGGGAATGGGTAGAGGTGCACAGAATCACAGGGGGACACTGGGAATGGGTAGAGGTGCACAGAATCACATGGGGGTCACTGGGGGTGAATCACAGGGGGACACTGGGAATGGGTAGAGGTGCACAGAATCACAGGGGGACACTGGGAATGGGTAGAGGTGCACAGAATCACAGGGGGTCACTGGGGGTGAATCACAGGGAGTCACTGGGAATGGGTAGAGGTGCACAAAATCATAGGGGGACACTGGGAATGGGTAGAGGTGCACAGAATCACAGGGGGTCACTGGGGGTTAATCACAGGGGGACACTGGGAATGGGTAGAGGTGCACAGAATCACAGGGGGACACTGGGAATTAGTAGAGGTGCACAGAATCACAGGGGGTCACTGGGAATGGGTAGAGGTGCACAGAATCACAGGGGGTCACTGGGAATGGGTAGGGGTGCACAGAATCACAGGGGGTCACTGGGAATGGGTAGGGGTGCCCAGAGTACCAGGGGGTCACTGGGAATGGGTAGGGGTGCACAGAATCACAGGGGGTCACTGGGAATGGGTAGAGGTGCACAGAATCACAGGGGGTCACTGGGGGTTAATCACAGGGGGGTCACTGGGGGTGAATCACAGAGGGTCAAAGGGAATAGGTAGAGGTGCACAGAATCACAGAGGGTCACTGGGAATTGGTAGAGGTGCACAGAATCACAGGGGGTCACTGGGAATGGGTAGAGGTGCACAGAATCACAGGGGGTCACTGGGAATGGGTAGGGGTGCACAGAATCACAGGGGGTCCCTGGGAATGGGTAGAGGTGCACAGAATCACAGGGGGTCACTGGGTACAGGCTGGACGGACGCTTGGGAAGGATGGGATCACACAGGAGATGGGTACAGGCTGGACAGACACTGGGGAAGGATGGGATCACACAGGAGATGGGTACAGGATGGATGGACACTGGGGAAGGATGGGATCACACAGGAGATGGGTACAGGATGGATGGACACTGGGGAAGGATGGGATCACACAGGAGATGGGTACAGGCTGGATGGACACTGGGGAAGGATGGGATCACACAGGAGATGGGTACAGGATGGATGGACACTGGGGAAGGATGGGATCACACAGGAGATGGGTACAGGATGGATGGACACTGGGGAAGGATGGGATCACACAGGAGATGGGTACAGGATGGATGGACACTGGGGAAGGATGGGATCACACAGGAGATGGGTACAGGCTGGATGGACACTGGGGAAGGCTGGGATGTAAGAAAGGAGTCTGATGGGCAACCTGATGTATGGGGAAACTATACAGTGGTCCTGATGTAAGGGGGGCTCTAACAGGGACCTGATGTAAGTAGGGACTCTGATAGAGCACCCCTTACATCAGGTTCCCTAATGGAGACCTGATGTAAGAGGACACTCTGATGGGGACACTCTGATGGGGGCACTCTGATAGGGAACCTGATGTAAGAAAGGATTCGACAAGGGTGACTCTGAAAGGGATTTTTTTTCCAGCCCAGGAAAATTTGTAAAAAATTCTATGTGGTCCTCGTACTGAAAAATTTGCAGACTCTTGCCTTAGAACACAGTAATACGTAATTTTCTTTTTATTTTTATACTTCTTTAGGTAGTTGCTGGTATTAACTATAACCTCACCATAGTGCTGGTACAAACAAACTGCAAGAAGGACAGTAAAAATCCTCCATCTTGTTCAAAGCCATCAGCATCCAAGGTACTTGGTTCATTATTTTCTCGTCACATGTCTTTCATGTCTAATATACATTATAACATTGATAATTCTGCATCATTTGATAAATGCTTGAGCCAAAAATACTTGGGGAGCACTTACCTCTCCTGTAGGGTACTTACTGTGGTGGAAATTAATGGAGTTTGGAGCACAGAAATTCACTCGGTGTGCTGAAAACTTTGCTGCGATGAAAAGCGCACTTGTGAATTTTGATACGCGCCAAACGCCATTAATCCCTTGTACTGGAAAGTGCAATGTACAGCTCTTTTGTATAAGGTTATCCCAGCACGCTCGGCGACAAAGAAAGAAACAGACGCTCGCTGCGTCATATCGATGCCATCTGAAGGTTCTCTCTGTGTCCAACAGAGCAGAGCTCAGGTTTATTTGCAGCCAGAGAACAAAATGGGGGTTACAGGGGAGTGGCTTCAAAACCACCAATCACAGACATATATACATTCAAAAGTACAATAGAAAAGAGGAGTGAATGTTTATGTATAAACATGGCTGTGTGAAGAGACTCTGACTGCCAAGTGAACAAAGCAACATGGCTGCCACATGGATTCCCATCGACTCGGCCACGCTAATTCACAAGCATACACTCTCATTGTAACCTGTTAGAGTGTTTCCTATATAATATAGTTCATAAAAACCATATTTGATAGTGATCATGCTATTGTTCCAGTGAATGGGACTTTATTATATCTGCAAAAGACAATAGCAGCAGTATTTCAGTCATATGGATCAAATATGACAGAAAGATGCCAGCCATTAATCCTGGTAGATATTATTAACACAATTAGAATTCCATATCACAAACATATCTCCGCAGTGAATACCGGGGCCCCGGCTGGCTGATATACATTTGTGCGGTGGAGTTCTCCTTGCACTGCCATAGATCCAGACTGGAACCGCCGATAGGGATGATCAGGCTACAAGTAGCGTGCAGTCTCCATTTAATGGAAGGTTTCCACAATTACAGGTTTTCCTCAATGCCAGTTAAAGCAATATTCCCTGCACATAGCAATTACCGGTAAACTGACACTGGGAGACATAATGGCAATTTAACTAAAAATACATCCTAAAGAAATGTCCACATACATATTAATAAAATTTCCACAACAACATCCTCACTAACCATACAATGAGTTGATACACAGAACGCCCTGCTTTCAAAATTTCATAGGATTTGTAGGATATGAGAGTAATGGTGGGGAAAAAGCTTGGGGCATTCTTGGAAAAACATAACTTTGGTGTGAAAAAACTTTATTGCATAAAAGTTATACCAAAAATGCCAGATTATCAAACTTCCAGGGCTACCTCAGTGAAATATTTAAAAACAATCTTTAAGAAAAATTAATATAGCTGAACCAACTGAATCAACCCCCTGCCATTCAAAACCAAATTAAAAAAATTGAACTTCTTTAACCACTTAAGCCCCGTAAGATTTTACCCCCTTCCTGACCAGGGCCTATTTTGCGATTCGGCACTGCGTGACTTTAACGGACAATTGCGCGGTCATGCGACGCTGTACCTAAACAAATTTGACGTCCTTTTTTTCCCACAAACAGAGCTTTCTTTTGGTGGTATTTGATCACCTGTGCGATTTTTTGATCATGCGCTATAAACAAAAAAATAGCGTCAATTTTGCAAAAATAACAATATTTTTCACATTTTTTTATATGAAATTCCCAAAAATAAAATGTAAAAATCAAAATTTTTTAACATTTTCGGCCAATCTGTTTTATGCTACATCAAAAGCGTATTTTGGTTGGTTTGCGCAAAAGTTATTGCGTTAACTAACAAAGGGAAAGATTTTTGTCATTTTTGTTGGTTTTTTTTAACGCGTAATGGCGGCGATCTGCGCTTTTTTTTTTTTTGCGGGACTGCGACATTGCGGCGGACAGATCGGACCCTTGACTGACCTTTTTTACACTTTTGGGGTTACCAGTGACATTACTACAGTAATCAGTGCTATACATATGCAATGTTACTGTAAAATAACACTGGTAGTGAAGGGGTTAACTTTTTTTGAGAGGGAGGGGCTGTGTGTGTCCCTAGGGGCGTGATTCTAACTGTGATTGGCTGTGGCTTGAGGTGTAGGAACAATGATCAACGGTCCTACATAGTAGAACCGTATGATCACTGTTCCTACACAGGGGAGAATGACAGGCAGCTTGTTTACACTAGCCGCCTGCCTTTCTCCCGCTGTCACGGACGATCGGGTCCGCCGCTCAAACGCGTGGGGGGGTCCTCCGGCGGCGCGCACTCGCTCCCCAGAACCTCACAGGCTAGTGACGTACCAGTACGTCACTTTGCCTGTGAGGGGCTGACCGCCGCAGTATATGTACTTGCGGTGGTCGGCAAGTGGTTAAAACATCTAAGGCTGAACACAATATACTGTATGTCCATTGGATAAAGTCAAATCAATTGTGTCACAACTCAATGCTGTTATATTATGAAATAAACTCAAACAATACCGTGCAAATGTGTAACAATAGTAAAGGCAGCCAACAGAACAGAAGACAATTCGTGTAAAATCAATAAAAAAATGTGCAGCGCTCATACATAAACAGTATGATGAGTAGATAGTTAATAAATTGCATAAATAATATGAACGTGATTGGAAAAAAAAGTCCAATGTGTTGTGAAAAAATAAATCCACAGTGTGCAATCAACACCACAGTGCCTTGCGAAAGTATTCGGCCCCCTTGAACTTTTCGACCTTTTGCCACATTTCAGGCTTCAAACACAAAGATATAAAACTGTAATTTTTTGTGAAGAATCAACAACAAGTGGGACACAATCATGAAGTGGAACAAAATTTATTGGATATTTCAGACTTTTTTAACAAATAAAAAAACTGAAAAATTGGGAGTGCAAAATTATTCAGCCCCCTTAAGTTAATACTTTGTAGCGCCACCTTTTGCTGCGATTACAGCTGTAAGTCGCTTGGGGTATGTCTCTATCAGTTTTGCACACTGAGAGACTGAAATTTTGGCCCATTCCTCCTTGCAAAACAGCTCGAGCTCAGTGAGGTTGGATGGAGAGCGTTTGTGAACAGCAGTTTTCAGTTCTTTCCACAGATTCTCGATGGGATTCAGGTCTGGACTTTGACTTGGCCATTCTAACACCTGGATATGTTTATTTGTGAACCATTCCATTGCAGATTTTGCTTTATGTTTTGGATCATTGTCTTGTTGGAAGACAAATCTCCGTCCCAGTCTCAGGTCTTTTGCAGACTCCATCAGGTTTTCTTCCAGAATGGTCCTGTATTTGGCTCCATCCATCTTCCCATCAATTTTAACCATCTTCCCTGTCCCTGCTGAAGAAAAGCAGGCCCAAACCATGATGCTGCCACCACCATGTTTGACAGTGGGGGATGGTGTGTTCAGGGTGATGAGCTGTGTTGCTTTTACACCAAACATAACGTTTTGCATTGTTGCCAAAAAGTTTGATTTTGGTTTCATCTGAGCAGAGCACCTTCTTCCACATGTTTGGTGTCTCCCAGGTGGCTTGTGGCAAACTTTAAACAACACTTTTTATGGATATCTTTAAGAAATGGCTTTCTTCTTCCACTCTTCCATAAAGGCCAGATTTGTGCAGTATACGACTGATTGTTGTCCTATGGACAGAGTCTCCCACCTCAGCTGTAGATCTCTGCAGTTCATCCAGAGTGATCATGGGCCTCTTGGCTGCATCTCTGATCAGTCTTCTCCTTGTATGAGCTGAAAGTTTAGAGGGACGGCCAGGTCTTCGTAGATTTGCAGTGGTCTGATACTCCTTCCATTTCCATATTATCGCTTGCACAGAGCTCCTTGGGATGTTTAAAGCTTGGGAAATCTTTTTGTATCCAAATCCGACTTTAAACTTCTCCACAACAGTATCTCGGACCTGCCTGGTGTGTTCCTTGTTCTTCATGATGCTCTCTGCGCTTTAAACGGACCTCTGAGACTATCACAGTGCATTTATACGGAGACTTGATTACACACAGGTGAATTCTATTTATCATCATTAGTCATTTAGGTCAACATTGGATCATTCAGAGATCCTCACTGAACTTCTGGAGAGAGTTTGCTGCACTGAAAGTAAAGGGGCTGAATAATTTTGCACGCCCAATTTTTCAGTTTTTTATTTGTTAACAAAGTTTGAAATATCCAATAAATTTCGTTCCACTTCATGATTGTGTCCCACTTGTTGATTCTTCACAAAAAATTACAGTTTTATATCTTTATGTCTGAAGCCTGAAATGTGGCAAAAGTTTGAAAAGTTCAAGGGGGCCGAATACTTTCGCAAGGCACTGTATGTGAAGAAATGAATCCACAATATATATTCAACGTGAATAAAAAACACTGTGTGTAGGGTAGCCACCACTGGCAACGGGGGGCTTACCAGAAGGTGTAGACCCAGTTTGAGATACGCCGAATGGGTTAATAAAGGCAGTATAGATTTGTATCCATCCGGAGGGGTAGTTGAATCCTGCACACCCCTTTCCACTCAGCGGGCAATACACTCGTATATTCCAGTTGATATAGACACCTCCAAGCAAAGGGCCATAAAGTATGGATAAAAGTCTTCTCCAAAGAGGCTCAATCAAAAGACAAGAGAACTCCATATAGTGTAAAACCACCTAAAATCAGCATTTATTAGGGATTAAGAACACTTACATTCAGATAGATACAAAGCGCTTTCATTAGATATCCTGTAGCTCACATAGAACGCAATGACATCAATGGCAATAGTGTTAGATAAAAGTATAAATCCTGCGAGCAACCTTGAGGTCCTAGTCCTAGATGAATAGGTGATCTGCTGCAGACACTCCACTTCTCATACTCGTCTGAATAACTTAAATAAAATAAACAGTGCCGCGCAAATCTATAATTATAAATAACACTACAAATATAAGATCCGTGTGTAGTATACAATATTAAAGTGCCAAATAGTGCCAATAAATATGATTTATAATAGTAATCATATACAAAAGTGCAAAAAGATATAAAAAGAGTCCAGTGTAGAATGATAACTAAAAGTGCTAAAAATTAATAAATGCAGTCCAAACAATGATGGAAAGTGCTCTGTGCTCCCAAATATGTGTGACTAGAGTGTCACAGAAGACAGCCACAACCGTGCACCCCCTTGTGATTGGGCGCTCACCTCAACTCCTTATAAAAAACGCCTGAATACAGAGATCCTATGAGGCAACCATCCTTATCCTTAAGACTCCTCTTTATCCACAGCTGAAATCCGGGCTGCAATTTCACTCAGTATGACCTTAATGCCTCGTACACACGCATCGATTATCGGCCGACCGATCGGCCGTCTTTTGTCCAGTGTTATTGTGTTGGTTGGAATGTGCTCTAGACTGCACACGAATTTTCTCGGCCAACAAAAACCAACTTCAGAAGTGATGTCATGTGCTGGTTAACTTTCCGTGTGTTTTTTCTTCTCTGAGCATGCCCAGTCTGAATTTTGTCTGCCGAAATCTGTACTGACTGACGGAAAAGCGGCCGTTCTGTTGACGGCCAACAAAAATTTTATAGCCTGCACACCAGATTTTGTTCGGCCGAAAAGTCGGAGTCGGTTGTCGGAAGCATCATACTAACAAGCCGAAAATCGGCCGATCGGACGTTGGCCGAAAATTCACGGCCAACAATCGTTGCGTGTGTACGAGGCATAAGACTCCTCTTATCCACAGCTTGCAGTATCCCTCAGTGCAGCATAATATAGAAATAGAGAGACTTGCAATAGTGCATGAAATCCTTCAAACAAGCGTTTATTGAGAAAATATATAAAGGTCTCACTCACATTAGTAGGTGCATAGCATGCACATATACAATCGCCTATTAAGATGATGGAAATCGTGGTGGTATAGCGGGGGGTGACCGATCAGCGCTGCTTCAGAAGTACAGCGTACGCTGAATGCTGACAGTCTCACCAAACTTCGGTGAGAAATACTAAATTCCTGACTTGGAGCTCAGAGGTTTTTTTTTGGGGGTGGGGGCACTTTCTATATGAAATTTCATCTGTAGATATTAAAATACGATATTCCTGACTTAGAGCTCAGAATTTTTTGGAGCCACTTTCTATATGAACCTTCATCTGTCGATATTAAAATATTAAATACCTGGCTTAGAGCTCAGAATTTTTGGAGGGCACTTTCAATATGAACCTTCATCTGTCAATATTAAAATACGATATTCCTGACTTAGAGCTCAGAATTTTTTGGGGCCACTTTCTATATGAACCTTCATCGAGAGACATATAGCGGAGGAGAGTAAAAAGAACCCCAAGAAATTCTTTAAGTATATAAACAGTAAGAAAGTGAGGCCAGAACACATTGGCCCCATAAAAGATGACAAAGGAAATATGGCCACTGAGGACAGAGAAAAGGCGGTAGTGTTAAATCATTTCTTCTCTTCAGTCTTCACAAAAGAAATGGGGGGCTACACGAACCTAGCTTGTAAGGCCGAACTAAACAACACACCTCAGGAAGTGCCGCCATGGCTAACAGAAGATAGACTTAGAACTAAACTAGAGAAACTTAACATAAATAAATCACCGGGATCGGATGGCTTGCACCCGAGGGTTCTTAAAGAGCTCAGCCAGGTGATTGCCAGACCATTATTCTTGATCTTTAAGGATAGTTTACAGACGGGTATGGTGCCAGCTGATTGGAAAAAAGCCAACGTGGTACCAATATTTAAAAAGGGGCAGAGATATATCCTGGGTAACTATAGGCCGGTCAGCCTAACATCAGTAGTCTGCAAGATTTTGGAGGGGATGTTAAGGGACCACATACAAGACTTTAGTAATGAAAACGGTATTATTAGTAGTAATCAGCATGGATTCATGAAAAATCGTTCTTGCCAAACCAATCTATTAACCTTCTACGATGAAGTGAGCTGCCACCTAGATAAAGGAAAGCCTGTGGATGTGGTGTATCTGGACTGTGCTAAGGCCTTTGACACCGTTCCCCACAAACGCTTACTGTAAAAACTAAGGAAGGTAGGTATGGACCATAAGGTGAGTACCTGGATAGAGAACTGGCTCCAGGGGAGAGTCCAGAGGGTGGTGATAAATGGGGAGTACTCGGATTGGGCGGGTGTGGAAAGTGGGGTCCCCCAGGGTTCTGTCCTGGGACCAATCCTGTTTAATTTATTCATAAATGATCTAGAAGAGGGGATATCTAGCACAATCTCGGTATTTGCGGATGATACTAAACTAAGCATGCCAATATCTTCTATGCAGGATGTGGAAACCTTACAAGCAGACCTGAACAAAATAACGGGGTGGGCAACTACATGGCAGATGAGGTTTAATGTTGAAAAATGTTAAGTAATGCACTTGGGGACCAGAAACCAGAAAGCAAGCTACTCACTAGGGGGGGAACCTCTGGGTGAGTCTAGGAGGGAAAAGGACTTGGGGGTACTGGTAGACAGGCTTGGCAGTGGCATGCAATGCCAAGCCGCTGCAAGCAAAGCCAACAGAATACTGGGATGTATAAAAAAGGGGATTCACTCCAGAAATAAAGAGATTATTCTCCCGCTCTACAAGACTCTGGTCCGGCCACATCTGGAGTATGCTGTCCAGTTCTGGGCACCGGTCCTCAGGAAGGATGTGCTGGAACTGGAAAGAGTCCAGAGAAGGGCAACAAAAATAATTAGGGGAATGGAGGGCATCAGCTATGAGGAAAGACTACAAGCACTGAACCTATTCTCTCTGGAGAAGAGACGATTGAGGGGGGATATGATATCAATGTACAAATACTGTACTGGCGACCCTAGCATAAGGAACAAACTATTCATAGAAAGGAGATACAATAAGACACGTGGCCACTCACTAAAACTAGAGGAAAGGCGGTTTAACCTTACAGTGCGTAAGGGGTTCTTCACTGTCAGAGTGGTAAGGATGTGGAATTCTCTTCCACAAGCAGTGGTATCAGCAGGGAGCAGTGATAGTTTCAAAAAACTATTAGATGGGCACCTTAGAGACCACAACATGCAGGGGTATACAATGTACAACATACAGGGGTATACAATGTACGGTTAAAAGCAAACACACACACATCATAGGTTGAACTGGATGGACTGATGTCTTTTTTCAACCTCACTAACTATGTAACTATATATAATGTAATCTGTCGATATTAAAATACGATATTCCTGACTTAGAGCTCAGAATTTTTGGGGGCCACTTTCTATATGAACCTTCATTTGTAGATACTGAAGTACTAACTTCCTGACGTAGGGCTCAGAATTTTTCGAGGGCACTTTCTATATGAACTTTCATCTGTAGATATTGAAGTGTAAACTTCTTGACTCAGGGCTCAGAATTTATATACAATTTTGGATTATTCATTAATTTTACTTTATGTTCTTTATTTGCAGTGCGTTATTGTGAAGTGTGTTTTCTTGGTGTATGATGCACCAGGGGGAAAGCAAAGAAAACTTAAAGAGAAGAAGTGTAAATATCTGTAAATACTTTTTCAAGTCTTCCTGGAAAACAATTTTCCTGTGTCTTCCTATTGGATAAAGTGGCTACTAGTACTTTGAATGTAATCATTTTCAAAGTGTTTCTTATAAACATTTTCACTTTGGTACTGTTTAACTCAATACCGCTTTCTAAATCTGAACGTTACTCGTAAGTGAAAAAAAGTTTGAGGCAACCTCCTATCTAGAATGTCATAACCTATGTTTGTTCAATACTTCCTATAATAAATACACTTGGTTCATATCTTTGCTTTATTAAGAAAGTGTAATATATTTAGGTCCGTCAGTTTGATTTTTCCCAACTGTGTGTTATTCCATTTTTTCTGTTGGAGTTACCTACATGGGCACTTACCTAGAGTTCCCCTAAGGTTAGTGGTATTCATATTGGTCATAAGATTTGCAATCAGTGTTTCTCCACCAGCGTTCCTCCTGAGGTTTCTAGGGGTTCCTTGAGCAATGAGTATTACCACCTATCACCTACACCAGTGATGGCGAACTTTGGCACCCCAGATGTTTTGGAACTACATTTCCCATGATGCTCATGCACCCTGCAGTGTAGTTGAGCATCATGGGAAATGTAGTTCCAAAACATCTGGGGTGCCAAGGTTCGTCATCAGTGACCTATCACTGACCTACACTAGGGGGGCGTGGCTGAACCGTTCATGTTAGCAGACGTGTCTCGAGTCGGCTCCGTTATCCTGACTGAGATTATCCTGTTTTTTGGACCCGTACACCCGCTACAATTTATAGAATCAAAAGTGTACCGCGCTATGGCTAAATGTGTGAACTATACCTAAATGCAGCTGTTCAAAAAATTGTGGTGATGACCAAATTTCTAAAATCGCAGTGCCAAAAACCAGCGCAAAAAGGTATACGCGTTTCGCCCTCCCCTTCGGGGCGTTATCAAAGACGTATATGATATACGCCTTTGATAACGCCCAGAAGGGGAGGGCGAAACACGTCGATGCAATTTCCGGTTTACGGACATCGGCACGTCACTACCGGCACGGTAGAACACACGCCGGGACCAGGAGCCATCCCGAACGTATCCCACGGCTAGGAAGACCGTCAGACTTGCCTAAGCACTTTATCTGCGTGTATTTGCACTACTAAATGTGAGTGTAACCTTTTAATTTGATATTCATTAAAGTCTTATCAGAGTTACACTATTGTGGGTTTTTTTTCTCCATTTATGTATATCGGAGCACTAAGAACTATTGAGAATCACAGCATCCTACCCTCAAGGATATCCACATCAAGTTCCCTGTTGGGACACAAGCCTTACTGACCCCTTTTTGCTATATGGCATAGGGGTCATCTCAGTCTGGTAAGTGCATTTTCCAGAGGGGGAGGATTGTCACCACTCACAGCACAGGATTGAAGGCATGTTTTTGCACTGTGTTTTTGGCACATAAGCACTTTGTTGGGACTGTTGTGGAATTTTCATTATTTATTTGGACTATTCACTACTCATTTACTACGGACTGGCACTATATATTTTTATATATTCTATTTTTTATATATTCTATTTTTGACCCGCTACAATTGCCCGATTGCTCCGCACCCGTGTCTGCCTTGCCCCAGTGACCGTTCCGATCACCCAACTGCCCCGATCTGCCATGACGAAGAAGAAAGAGGACGGCGCTTCCACTAACAAGCAGGCCCAAGATGGCGGCACCCGCTTCCTCAGCGCGCGGGCCGCGACAAGCAACTGACCTACACTAACCACCAATGCAAGGGGGCAATTTCTGTTAGAGGACACCACATTTATGACTGCTATTATAACAACACATAATAAATGTGACATTTAGGTCAATTGGGTTAACATTTCTCTAGTGTCTGGTAATTTTTTTTTCTCTGATGGAGTTACTTACATGGCTGCCTGCCTAGAGTTCCCTTAACCACTTACCGACTGCCGCACGACTATATACGGCGGCAGTCAGCCCCTCACAGGCAAAGTGACGTAGGGGTACGTCACTAGCCTGTGAGGCTCTGGGGAGCGCGCGCGCGCCGCCGAATGCCCGCTCCCGCTCGGTCACGAACCCCCCCTGCGCGTGTGCCCGGCGGACCTGATGTCCGTCGGGCACTCGCGATCGTCCGTTACACCGGGAGAAAGGCAGGCGGCTAATGTAAACAAAGCCGCCTGTCATTCTCCCCTGTGTATGAATGGTGATTATACGGTTCTACTATGTAGGACCGTTGATCACTGTTCTTACAGCTCAAGCCACAGCCAATCACAGTTAGAAACACGCCCCTAGGGACACACTTAACCCCTCCCTCTCATAAAAAAGTTAACCCCTTCACTGCCAGTGTAATTTTTACAGTAACAGTGCATATGTATAGCACTGATTACTGTAGTAATGTCACTGGTACCCCCAAAAGTGTCAAAAATGTCACTCAAGGGTCCGATCTGTCTGCCGCAATGTCGCAGTCCCGCAAAAAAATCGCAGATCTCTGCCATTACTCGTTAAAAAAAAAACAACAGAAATGAAAAAAATCTTTCCCTTAGTTAGTAAACGCAATAACTTTTGCTCAAACCAATCAAAATACGCTTTTTGCGATTTTTTTTTTTACCAAAAATATGTAGCAGAAAACAAATTGGCCTAAAATGTTAAAAAATTTTGATTTTTAAATTTTTTTTTGGGGAATTTCATATAAAAAAATGTGAAAAATATTGTTATTTTTGCAAAATTGTCGCTCTTTTTTTGTTTATAGTGCATGATCAAAAAATCGCACAGGTGATCAAATACCACCAAAAGAAATATATAATATGACAGCTTAAATACCCGCCGAAGACAAAAATGAAATAAAATAAGCTATCCCAAGCGCTCAAAACGAGGACCACTCACCTATAAAAGCAATGGCTATGCAGCTACTTAACTAAGAAAATATGGAATAGATATATATATTAGATAGACATTACAAAATATCCCTACATATAAATAGTAGCGCAAACTCATCAAAAAGATAGTGCCAAAAAATGTGCAAACCGCACAAAGTCCAATAGTTCAACAGATGTCACATAGGCAAAAAAGAAGATATCATGAACAGTCCATAATCCTTCAATTTATCTCCTGGGATGACTACGTAAAGAAACGTGTTTCTCAAGGGGATCACCACCACCACCGTGCTCCGAAGGGGGGGAGGAGAAATGCCCACTCACCAGATGCTGTGGCCCAACCCACTTTCGTGTTTGAGCGTTAAGGCTTATAATGATGGTCACTGGTCCAGAGTGTCCACACCGGGAATTACACCAGCACAGTCAAAAAAAAGCTCAGCAGCATATGGAGAGAAAAAGCATAATCCCAATAGCGTGATACCGTTTTAAAAGGCTTTATTAAATAAAACAAAAGGTAACACACTCACATTTCTTAAATATCATCAAACGCATAATACAGTCACCATTAGGAGAGGGATGCCCTTCGGGAGATGATGTCCAGACTCCACGCCGTGGACGCAGCGCCTTCCGGGTATTCCAACCTCCTCATAAGAAATCTGGTTACACCGCCTGGTCACGCCCCGACGCGTTTCGTGATTTCCACTTCTTCCCCGGGAGCGTGACCGCGGCGGCTTGGCGGTAACCTTTAATACCCATGCCCATCACCCAACAGGGCGGGGCCGGGATTGTCAGCATCGGCCATTGGTGGTTGCTCCGGTGTGTTAGCCAATAGAAAACTGAGTTTGCACCATAACTTCCTCTCGTTCAGCTAAACTCTATGGTAAAAGAGCTAAACTCTATGGTAAAAGAACTAAACTCTATGGTAAAAGAGCCCTACAACCCGGAAGTAGGGCGGGACCGAAGTTCACACCATCGGCCCTTAGTGGTTGCTTCTGATATGCTGGCCAATAGCATGCTAGAATCAGCCGTCCATCTCGCCGTTGTCCTTTGTGATAGGACGGCCTGCAACCCGGAAGTGAACCTCGCTAGACGTTCACTTCCCACTATATAGCGAGCAAAAAAACAACATCCGCTCACCCACCAATGGACCGATGTTCCACATACAGAGTACAGAGTGTGTAAACATACTAAAAACACCGCTGTAATTCTATTATCTTCCATTGGTAGTAGCGGTCGTCCGCTTCCATTGGTAGTAGCGGTTATTCCGGATCATAGGTCAAATAGGGAGAACGCTAGCTGATTGGCTCAGATTTCTGAACCACTATTGGCTAGAGCATGACCGCTACTACCAATGGAAGATAATAGAATTACAGCGGTGTTTTTAGTATGTTTACACACTCTGTACTCTGTATGTGGAACATCGGTCCATTGGTGGGTGAGCGGATGTTGTTTTTTTGCTCGCTATATAGTGGGAAGTGAACGTCTAGCGAGGTTCACTTCCGGGTTGCAGGCCGTCCTATCACAAAGGACAACGGCGAGATGGACGGCTGATTCTAGCATGCTATTGGCCAGCATATCAGAAGCAACCACTAAGGGCCGATGGTGTGAACTTCGGTCCCGCCCTACTTCCGGGTTGTAGGGCTCTTTTACCATAGAGTTTAGTTCTTTTACCATAGAGTTTAGCTCTTTTACCATAGAGTTTAGCTGAACGAGAGGAAGTTATGGTGCAAACTCAGTTTTCTATTGGCTAACACACCGGAGCAACCACCAATGGCCGATGCTGACAATCCCGGCCCCGCCCTGTTGGGTGATGGGCATGGGTATTAAAGGTTACCGCCAAGCCGCCGCGGTCACGCTCCCGGGGAAGAAGTGGAAATCACGAAACGCGTCGGGGCGTGACCAGGCGGTGTAACCAGATTTCTTATGAGGAGGTTGGAATACCCGGAAGGCGCTGCGTCCACGGCGTGGAGTCTGGACATCATCTCCCGAAGGGCATCCCTCTCCTAATGGTGACTGTATTATGCGTTTGATGATATTTAAGAAATGTGAGTGTGTTACCTTTTGTTTTATTTAATAAAGCCTTTTAAAACGGTATCACGCTATTGGGATTATGCTTTTTCTCTCCATATGCTGCTGAGCTTTTTTTTGACTGTGCTGGTGTAATTCCCGGTGTGGACACTCTGGACCAGTGACCATCATTATAAGCCTTAACGCTCAAACACGAAAGTGGGTTGGGCCACAGCATCTGGTGAGTGGGCATTTCTCCTCCCCCCCTTCGGAGCACGGTGGTGGTGGTGATCCCCTTGAGAAACACGTTTCTTTACGTAGTCATCCCAGGAAATAAATTGAAGGATTATGGACTGTTCATGATATCTTCTTTTTTGCCTATGTGACATCTGTTGAACTATTGGACTTTGTGCGGTTTGCACATTTTTTGGCACTATCTTTTTGATGAGTTTGCGCTACTATATATATGTAGGGATATTTTGTAATGTCTATCTAATATATATATCTATTCCATACCACCAAAAGAAAGCTCTGTTTGTGGGAAAAAAAGGACGTCAAATTAGTTTAGGTACAGCGTCGCACGACCGCGCAATTGTCCGTTAAAGTCACGCAGTGCCGAATCGCAAAATAGGCCCTGGTCAGGAATGGGGTAAAATCTTCCGGTCTTAAAGTGGTTAAAAATACGCTCATTAAGAATTTTTTTTGTCAAAGACATGTAGCTAAATACATTTTGGCCTAAATATATGACAAAAATTGAATATATTGGATATTTTTTAACTGTCAAAGTAGAAAACGTAAATTTTTCGCAAAATTGTCGCTCTTTTTTTATTAAAATCGCAAAAAATGAAAAGAGCACAGGTGATCAAATACCACCAAAAGAAAGCTCTGTTTGTGGGGAAAAAAGGACGTCAAATTAGTTTAGGTACAGCGTCGCACGTCCGCGCAATTGTCCGTTAAAGTCACGCAGGGCCGAATCGCAAAATGGGCCCTGGTCAGGAAGGGGGTAAAATCTTCCGGGGCTTAAGTGGTTAAAATTAGCAGTATTCAAAGTGGTCATAAATTTTGCAATCAGTGTTTCTCCACCAAGGTTCCTCGTAAAGTTCCCAGGGGTTCCTTGAGCAGAGAGAAATGCTGGATTGATCCACCGCCTACATTATTCAACAATACAAGGAGCAACTTTCCATCAATCACCAATGTAAGGGGCACTTCTGCAATGACCGCTAATGTTAGAGGATACCACAATCATGACTTCTGTCATAACAACACATAATAAATGTGACATTTAAGTCCATTAGGTTGATTGTTCTCAAATATGTGTTAATCCTCATTTTCTATAGCTGGAGTTACCTACAATACACGCCCACTTGCCCGGAGTTCTTCTAAGGTTAGCGGCATTCAAAATGGTCAGAAATTTTGCAATCAGCGTTTCTCCACCAGAGTTCCTCTTGAGGTTCCTAGTGATTCCTAAGCAATGAGCAATGGTAGATGGATCTACCACCTACACTGACCACCAATAAAAGGGGGCAACGTTCCATTAGTCATCAATGTAAGGGGCACTTCTACAATGACCACTGATGTTAGAGAACACCACAATCATGGCTTTTGTTATAACACCATATAATAAATGTGCCATTTAAGTCAAATGAGTTGACATTTCTTTAGTGTATGGTAATTCTTTTTTAATGTGGATGAAGTTACTTACGTGGCTGCCTGCCCAGAGTTCCCCTTAAATTTTTGGCATTCAAATTGCCCATAAAGTTTGCAATGAGTGTTCTTCCAACACAGTTCTTCCTAAAGTTCCCAGGGGTTCCTTGAGCAGAGAAAAGTGCTGGATTGATCCACCACCTACATTATCCACCAATTCAAGGGGTAGCTTTCCATTAATCATCAATTTAAGGGGCACTTCTGAAATGACCACTAATGGTGGCGGATACCAAAATCATAAAAAATGGGAGAGAATCTGCGCTCGGACAACAAGAAATTAAAATAATAATGAGGATCACTGAAGATAAATGTGAAGGCAGCCAACTAAATGATAGATTACAAATCACATAGGCATATATAAAAGGTGTAGTAGCGCCAAACACTGTAACTGATAACAATATTAAACAATGTGGAGTGTCCACAGTAAGTCCCAACAGTCCAAGAGAGATGAGAAGTAGTGGAGACCAATTCCCAGTATCAGAGCCGTGCGGATGAAAAGAAGCCAACACCCAAGCGTGGAAGTATGCCAACTGCTTACCAGATATTAGATGGATATGGGCGATGAAATAAACTCAAATTGGGCCATCAATCACAGACAGTGCCAACGGTATAAACTCATCAATTCCCAGTGTCTCAACAGATCATGGTTAAGGGCAATGAAGGCTCAAATCGTACCACCAGACAGAGTAATGATCTCAGCAATATTCAATTCACCTCAAAAGAAAGGGGCAGGACATAGTGCAGACTGTACAAACTCAAGTTTAATAGATGCATAAAATTATACTCGCACAAGGGTGAATGTATATAGGCATAGTAAGTAGGTAAAAACCGCGGTATTGGTGGCGTGCTGCTCGTTCCGGATCACCTGACGCGTGTCGTCAAGGAAGTGACATCATCAGAGGTGGACCGGATGTATACGGCAGCACGCATATAAAAGGACAAACCGGAAATGACGTATGCGGATGTAAACCGCAAGTGCGTTCCACTTGGTCGTCAGCCGGAACCGGAAGTGACGCACGCGGAAGACATCCGTCGATGCGTTCCATCGGGTTCCACCGGCCGGAGATAGCCTATGACAGCTATGATAAGTTTCTGTGGCCATAATTATGGAAGTGATTGTGAGCTCAACCAACCAGACATAATTACTCTAAACAGCCGGTGCCGATAGGACAAAAAAGAAAGAAAAGAAACTACCAGCATAAACAAAAACAGAGATCAAGTGGAAGGCACATTGCAAACAGAACAGTTGCATGCATACTATGCAATATTCTCTATGCAATATGACATAATAGAGAAGAGAAGATCTATACCTCTCCAATAATAAAAAATGCCATTAAACACATATAACACTGGATATAAAATTAACCCACTCAAGGTCATATAAATATCCCATAAATGGTAAAACATTATAGAAAAGGACGGAGGATATTAATGCTACCATAGACGGATATAAAGTAACAGCATCAAATATCCACACCGTCCTAAACTTCATAAAATGACAAATACTAACTGTAAAAAGAGCTAATGAAGTAAAATAAGATAAAATACATCACTAAAAGATCCTCAAAAATAATAATAATGTCCAAAATAATTAACTGTTATTAATGTAACAGTTCACATCCCACTCAACATTCAGCCCCCATGGAGAGTAAGTCCTCATATTGAAAAAACCACCGAGTTTCAAGACGGGAAATTTCCCGGTGGACATGGCTTCCTCTCCAATGGGGGGTGAATTTGTCGATCCCCCAGATCTTAGTACCCACAGGGTTTTTATCGTGGCAATTGGCGTAATGCCTTGAAACGCTGTGGTTGGGAAAACCCTTTCTGATATTTTTGATATGTTCCCTCACCCTCACTGTCAATGTCTTCTTAGTGCGGCCTATATATTGTAGGCCGCACGGACATTGCAGGAGGTAGACCACATTATTGGAGGAACAACCAATGAAGGGTTTGATGGGGTGTGTCTTGGAGGTAGCCGTAGATGTAACCTCGCAAAATTTTCTACCGGTGAGAGAATTTACTTTACATACCGAGCACTTCCTACATGGATAGTAGCCAGTCAAAGTATGAAGAAAAGGTAACCGTTCAGGCTTATCGAGAACGTTCGGAGCAATCTGGAGACGCAAAGGCTCAACACCCCTGAACACAACTGGTGGAACTTCAGGTAGTTGAGGGCCCAGTACCTTGTCGTTTTGGAGAACCCTCCAATGTTTTTTGAAAATACGTTTCACGTCTCCAAACTGCTTTGAATAGGTGGTGATGAAGGAAAAGGCAAAGCGATTGGAATCAGCTTGTTGTTTAGGCTGCTTATGTAATAAAGTAGACCTGTCAACGTTCTCAACATCATACAACACCTTATCCAAATTGCTCTCGTCATATCCCTTATCGAGAAACTTATCCCTCAACATTAGAGCTTGACTGTGATAACTTTCCTTGCTTGTACAATTGCGACGAAGTCGTAAAAACTGACTCCGAGGTACCGATCGCAACCATGAGGGATGGTGACAACTTCCCTGTTCGATGTAACCGTTACGGTCGGTCGGTTTGAAGAAAGTGCTTGTCACAATTGTACTATCCTTAATCTCTATTGATAAGTCAAGGAAATTGATCTTGCTATCACTAACCTCATGCTGAAGGACAATCCCCAGAGCGTTGGAATTGAGGTCATTGATAAAATCGTCCAAAGATAATCTGTCGCCATCCCATAGGAGGAGGACGTCATCAATGTAGCGCCTCCAAAAGACCAGTTCGGGTCTAGGCCGGCCATAGATGACGTCCTCCTCCCACTTGGCCATAAACAGATTGGCCATGCTCGGTGCGTATTTGGCACCCATGGCGACTCCTCTCTTTTGTAGAAAAAGGAGCCGCCAAACCAAAAGTAATTGTGTTGCATGGCAAATGTAAGTAAGGACAAAATAAACTTGAGTTTGTACAGTCTGCACTATGTCCTGCCCCTTTCTTTTGAGGTGAATTGAATATTGCTGAGATCATTACTCTGTCTGGTGGTACGATTTGAGCCTTCATTGCCCTTAACCATGATCTGTTGAGACACTGGGAATTGATGAGTTTATACCGTTGGCACTGTCTGTGATTGATGGCCCAATTTGAGTTTATTTCATCGCCCATATCCATCTAATATCTGGTAAGCAGTTGGCATACTTCCACGCTTGGGTGTTGGCTTCTTTTCATCCGCATGGCTCTGATACTGGGAATTGGTCTCCACTACTTCTCATCTCTCTTGGACTGTTGGGACTTACTGTGGACACTCCACATGGATACCAAAATCATAGCTTCTGTTATAACAACACACAGTAAATGTGACATTTAGGCCCATCAGGTTCATATCAAATATGTGTTAATCCTCATTTTTCCATAGCTGGAGTTACCTACTGTACACGGCCACTTGCCAGAGTTCTAAGGTTGGCATTAGAACTGGTCATAAATTTTGTAATCAGCGTTTCTCCACCAGGGTTCCTCTTGAGGTTCCTAGGTATTCATTGAGCAATGAGCAATGGTACCATCTACACTTACCACCAATGAAAGGGGGCAACTTTCCATTAATCACCAATGTAAGGGGCACTTCTACAATGACCACTAATGTTAGAGAACACGACAATCATGTCTGCTATAACACATAATAAATGTGCCATTTAGGTCGAATGAGTTGGCATTTCTCTAGTGTATGGTCATTTTTGTTTTCTGTGGATGGATTTACTTGCATAAATTTCCCTAAAATATGTGGGATTTAAATTGGCCATAAATGCTGAAATCAGTGTTTCTCTACCTGGGTTCCTCCAGAGGTTGAGCCGTGAGTATTAGTGGATTGATCTACCACCTACACGGACCACCAACGCAAGGGGGCAACTTTCCATTAATCGATAATGTAACATAGCACTTCTACAATGATGACTAATGTTAAAGGATACCACAATCATGGCTTCTGTTATAACAACACACAATAAATGTGACATCTCTGAGTCCATCAAGTTGACTTCTCAAATGTGTGTTAATCCTCAGTTTCTGTAGTTGGAGTTACCTACATGGCTACTTGCCCAGCGTCCCCTAAAGCTAGTGGAATTCACACTAGTCATAAATTTTGCAATCAGTGTTTTTCGACCAGGGTTCCTCCTGAGATTCCTAGGGCTTCCTAGAGCAATGGGAGATTGATCTACCATCTACACTGACCACCAATGAAAGGGGGCAACTTTCCATTAATTGCCAATGTAAGGGACACTTCTACAATGACCACTAACGTTAGAGAACACCACAATCATGGCTTCTGTTATAATAACACATAATAAATGTGCCATATAGGTCAGCTGGGTTAACTATTCTCTAGTGTATGGTAATTTTTTTTTTCTGTTGACGGAGTTTTTACACGGCTGCCTACCAAGAGTTCTCCTAAAATTCGTGCCATTCATATTGGCCATACATTATGCAATAAGTGTTTTTTTCACCAGGAATCCCCCTAAAGTTGTTAAGGATTCGTTGAACAGTGAGCAATGGTGGATTAATCTACCACCTACACTGACCACCAAGGCAAGGGGGCAACTTTCCAGTAAACACCAATATGAGAGGACGTTTTTACAATGACCACACTAATGTTAGTGGACACCACAATCATGGCTTCTGTTAGGACAACATCTAGTAAATGTATTTCCGGCCACTACATTTTTTTTGCAATAAAAATACCCCCCGGGACAATCAGGGCTAGTTCATTCCACAATGGATAGCCTCTGAACTGTCCCGGGTCGCACTTACCTTTTAGAAGAAATACTTACCTTTAAAATTTCTTCTCCAGCGCTGCCATCTCGGATGTGGGCAGCTGAAGCCAGAGCGTCCTCTTCTGCGTCCTCTTCCATGTCCTCTTCTCCCAGAATGCGCCTGCATCGGCCCCGTTTGTCACTTCCGGTGCGGGCGCGCCATCCCTCCACAGCTTCTGGGCATGCCCAGAAGCTGTTTAGCAGGGAATGAGGCGCTGCACCGGAAGTGACGAGCGGGGCCGTTGCAGGCACATTGATTCCTAGGAGCGATGACGTTCAGCTCCCAGGAATCAGTGCAAAGAGGAAGTGACGGCGCGGGCCGCGGCCGCAGAGGGAGGAAGTGGAAGGAAGGTGAGTATATTTTTCTTCAATAACAAGGTAAGTAAACAAAAAAAAAAATCGTAACTGTGGCAAGCATCGCCACTTACAGAGTATTCTGTCAGGAATGATTGTCCAACTGTATTATGTGTGTATTGTATGTGTAAACGTAACCCGTGCAGTACCTGAAGGATTTTGTATTGTGTTAGCTGCTGGCTCATGAATGTGTATTGGAAACCCCTGCTGCCCCTCTGTGGAGACCCCGTATAAGTATCTTGCTTTTGTTAGCTGCTGGCTCATGAATGTGTATTGGAAACCCCTGCTGTCCCTCTGTGGAGACCCCGTATAAGTATCTTGTTTTAAATACAAGTCCTGTGAATAAAAGAGTTAGTTGACATTCAAGCCATGTGTCGTCTGGTTATTGGAGGGTTGGGAATATTATACGCTACCAGGATTATTGTATGCTGTGCCTGACTACCAGTGGAGATATCGTGGATCATACTGCTACTCCGCTACAGTAACTATCCATTTCTTTTTCAGGTGATCTAGAGCAAGCAGATGGCCCAAAATCGATGATGTCGATTTTGTGGCCGGAACTCCGCTTTAAGGTCAACTGGGTTCACTTTTCTCCATTGTATGGCAATCCTTCTTATTCTGTGGATGGAGTTACTTACATAGCCGCCTGCTCAGAGTTCCCCTACAATTTGTGGCATTCAAATTGGCCATACATTTTGCAATCAATGTTTTTTTTCACAAGGGTTCCTCCTGAGGTTCCTAGGGCTTCCTTGAGCAGTGAGTAATGGCAGATTGATCTACTACCTACACTGACCGGCAACCCAAGGGGGCAACTTTCTAGTAAACACCAATTTAAGAGGACATTTCTACAATGACCGCTAATGTTAGTGGACACTACAATCATGGCTTCTGTTATAACAACTAAAGTTATAACTCCTACAAAATAAATATGACATTTAGGTCCATCAGGTTGACTTTTCTAAAGTGTGTGTGCTCTGATATTTTTATTATTTTTATTATACAGGATTTATATAGCGCCAACAGTTTGCGCAGCGCTTTACAATGTGAGGGAAGACAATACAGTTACAATTCAGTTCAAAACAGGAGGAACTAGAGGGCCCTGCTCGTTAGAGCTTACAATCTAGAAGGGAGGGTCAAGTGAAACAAAAGGCAATAACCGTGGGGGATGGGTTGATGGAGAAAAAGGAGGTACATTTGTTAGGGGTTGGTAGGATAGGCTTCTCTGAAAAGGAGGGTTTTCAGAGATCGCCTAAAAGCTAATAGAGTAGGAGATAATCGGACAGATAAGGGTAAGGAGTTCCATAGGATTGGAGAGGCTCTGGAAAAGTCCTGGAGGCGAGTATGGGAGGAGGTGACGAGGGGGCTAGAGAGCAGGAGGTTTTGAGAGGAACGAAGAGAGCGATTAGGTTGGTATTTTGAGACGAGGCTACTGATGTAGCTGGGGGCTAAGCTGTGGATTGCTTTGTAAGATGTTGTTAGTATTTTGAATTTAATTTGTTGGGTGATATGAATTGGGGATGGGTGAGGACTCTGATGTGGATGGTTGTGGGGACTGAGGACTCTGATGTTAAAGGGGGGCTTCTGATGTAATAGAGGACCCCATTTTGAACTGGGGTGTCTCACGATTTTGCCTATTCTCAAATGGTGGTCACAGACCTAGAGACAGTAAGCAATGCCAAGTCGCACCTAACAAAGCCAGCAGTCTACTCTCATGCAGTAAAAATGCTGGTTCGCCTTCATCTGGAATAATACAGTTCAGTTTTGGTCACCAACCCTCAGGGAAGACATTGTTGAATTAGAAACTGTCCAGAGAAGGGCAACAAAATTAATAAGGGGGATAGAAGAGCTCAGCTCTGGGGGATGGAAAGAGCTCAGCTCAGGATCAATGGCATAGATTACATCACTCTGGAGGAGAGGTCTCATGGGGAGAAAATATGATTACAATGTACAAAGGTCCAATGCGAACACAAGTTCGGGCCATACTTTGGCCGTTTAGGAGCTGAACGCCATCAATATCAGCGATATCTGCTTCCTGCTGTCAATGGTTGTTAAAGTGGAAGCAAACTTTTATTTTTGACTTGTACCTACAGGTAAGCCTATAATAAGAATATCTCCTAAACTTGCACTGTTTAGGAGATATTCACACTGTATGCAGCCGGTGATGTCACCGACGCATACCCGTGCCGCCCCTTTAGAGCGCTATGCCACGGTCTGTGACTCCCGCGCATGGCGTAATCGTGGCTCGCTCAATATGGCGGCTCGAGCGCAGGAACCTGGAAGGAAGACCGGGTGAAGATGGGAGCCCTCTCAGCGGTCTAATCGCTGCGCTGGAGGGCTTAGTTCTTAGGTACTGTATATATCAAGAAACTATTGATATAAGAAATATAATTTTATTGCACATACAATAAAATCAAGATAGGATTTCTAAACATGAGCTCTGGTTATACACACTCCTGATTGGCCCATGAGCCGTGACAACAATGATATAATCGGGTATACCTATACAAACAATTTTTGTTACAGTATTAATCCTGCCCTAGAGGCTGCCTCAACGCAATTCAACCAAGGGAGTTGTTGTCTTCTTCAGGGGGACTGCGTTGTCTACATCCAGAAAAACATGTAATTAGAACAAATGCATTCATGTTATGGTGGTAGTGTGTCCATGTGGACCTACCTAATTTATAATTACCTCCAACAAAGGGGTGACGGAGTTTGGAACCAGAGTATTCAATAGTAGTAAACAAGATCCTTCTTAAGTCTCGGTTCACACTACGTCGCTCCGACTTAGGGGGCGACCTGTGAAGTCGCGTGCAGTGTGACTTTGGCGCGACTTGCACGGACTTCATAAAATGAATGTCTATATGTAAGTCGCTCCGAGGTCACCTCGATAGTACAGGACCCTTTTTCTAAGTCGGAGCGACTTGTGTCGCTCCTATTAGAACCGTTCCTGTGTTGCAGAGTGCGATCACTGGGTGCAGCGGAGTCCATTCAGATCAGACATTGTGGAGTAAACAGGAACTGGCTTCTTTATTGGAACATAACACAGAAATCAAAGATGTCACCTCATTGTAATAAGAACAACAGAACAGGAAGAGATAACCAACAAGTTCAGTACAGTGTACAGGAAATTACAACACATCATAGAAATGCATAGCATATCACTGAACATTAGCGACATCTAGTGTCCAATTTGTAAACTGCAGTTAATCTGCTAAACTGAAAGCTGTTGTATCTCCAACATCCTGTACTACACTATGGGACGTGACGGTGCGTGACTTGTCAGGCTGACCAAGTCGCCTGACAAGTCGTACTAGTGTGATTGGAGACTAAGACGTTTCAGTTGTCCACATGGAACCAACGTGCATCGCTCATTCCAAACCAATGGAACTGGGAGGGAAAATGGAGAGATTTGGGGGCTTATAGAGGCAGAAAAAAAAAAAAAAAAACACAGTAAGAAACAATTTAATGAAAAATAGATTGCTGGGCCATAAAGTAGAGGATGTGTATGGATAATTATTGGAGAATAGAGACCTTCTCTAGTGCCATTTTAACCTGTCCCGGATCGCCCACCACATATTTACTGAGGCAGGCTGGCCCTCCTGCGCACCTGCAGCTAGGGGGCGAGCGCGCACTGCCGGCGGCGCACTACCGCCCTCACTCAGCAGCGGGGAAGCCGATGCACGGGGCAGGAGGCTCCGATTGCTGCCTGACACCCGCGATCGTTCCCCGCTGAGAGAGAAGAACGGTTGGATGTTGTAAACACAGCCGATCGTTCTTCTCCCTGGAATGATCACAGAGCGCCTGTGATCCTTCTATGTAGGATCGCATATCTCTATGGTCATTTTACAAGCCACGCCCTCCCCCCACAGTTAGAATCAATACCCTAGGGACACATTTAAGCCTTTGATCTCCCCTGGTGTTAACCTCTTCCCTGCCAGTGTCATTAGTACAGTGATAGTGCATATTTTTAGCACTGATTACTGTAGTAAATGTCACTGGTCCCCCCACAAGTGTCAAAAATGTCAGTTAGGGGTCTGATCTGTCCGCTGCAATGTTGCAGTCCCGCTAAAAATCGCTGATCGCCGCCATTACTAGTAAAAAAAAAAAACAATAAAAATTACATAAATCTTTCCCCTAGTTTGTAGACGTGATAACTTTTGTGCAAACCAATCAAAATACGCTTATTGGAATATTTTTTTACCAAAAATATGTAGCAGAAAACATGCTGGCCTAAAATGTTACAAAATTTTGATTTGAAAGTGAAAAATATTGTTTTTTTTTTTATTTATTTTTTTTTCAGAATTGTCGCTCTTTTTTTGTTTATAGCGCAAAAAATAAAAATACGCTTATTGCAATTTTTTTTTTAACCAAAAATATGTAGCAGAAAACAAATTGGCCTAAAATGTTATAAAATTTAGATTTTTACATTTTTATTTCTTTTTTTGGGAATGTTATATAGCAGAAAGTGAAAAAAATATATATATTTTTTCAGAATTGTCGCTCTTTTTCTGTTTATAGTGCAAAAAATAAAAATACGCTTATTGGGATTTTTTTTTTTTTAACCAATAATATGTAGCAGAAAACAAATTGGCCTAAAATGTTACAAAATTTTGATTTTTACATTTTTATTTCTTTTTTTTGGAATGTTATATAGCAGAAAGTGAAAAATATAGTTTTTTTCTCAGAATTGTCGCTGTTTTTTTGCTTATAGCGCAAAAAATAAAAATACGCTTATTGCGATTTTTTTTTTTTTTTTTACCGAAAATATGTAGCATAAAATAAGTTGGCCTTAAATGTTACAAAATTTTGATTTTTAATTTTTTTTTTGAGAATGTTATATAGCAGAAAGTGATAAAACGGAAAATTCCTATCATACTTACCGTAATTTTCCTTTCCTGATAGTCTCCATGGCAGCCTACGTGTGGGTTAACCCCGCCTCCGCTCCAAGGGTATAGGACCCCCCTCCCATAAATTTCAGCTCTCAGGCACAGCAGGTGTTCCATATCTTAGCCGAATCCAAGACGAGAGGGTGGGTACTCCGGCTGCCATGGAGACTATCAGGAAAGGAAAATTACGGTAAGTATGATAGGAATTTTCCGTTTTCCTGTTTGTCTCCATGGCAGCCTACGTGTGGGAAATAACTACCTCATGCCACACGGGTGGGAATGCTTTAGCAAAGAAATTTAATTCATGCTATTTGCAAACCAAACAGTCAAACCAAAATTAACTGAGGACAGAGAAGCAGGCTCTACACAATAGTGGGTCATAAAAGTATTGACCGATGACCACGAAGCCGCTCTGCAAATTACATCTGGAGCCACGTGCCGCGAGGCCGCCCAGGAATTAGAGATACTCCTTGTAGAGTGCGCCATCACCGCCTCCGGAGGAGCCAGACCCTCAGCCCTATAGGCCTGTTGGATAGTTGCCACTATCCACGATGCAATAGTTCTGGATGAAGCAGGTTTACCTCTGTTCTTCCCCCAGAACAGGACAAAGAGGATGTCAGACTGCCTGAATGGTGCAGTTGCTTGAAGATAGACTTTTAAGGACTCTCCTACATCCAACGGATGAGGATTGGACTCATCAGAGGACCGAAAAGTAGGCAGGACGATCTCCTGGATCTGGTGAAACACCGAGGTGACTTTCGGATTTGAGTTCAGCATGGGTATTAGTACTACCCGATCTGGGAAGAAGGTCAGGAATGGTTCTCAACAGCCGAGAGAACTTAATTCAGAGACCCTTTTAGCCGATGTAATGGCTACCAGGAAGACAATCCAGATGGTCAGATCCTGGATAGAAGAAGAGGATTCTATGCCCGTTTTGAGAGGGCATTTAGGACAAGAGGTAGATCCCATTTTAGAAAACCTAAGATTTCTTTGAGGATTGAGCCTGACTGCTCCTTTAAAGAGCTGTTGAATCAGTGGGTGTTGGGCCCACATGACCCCAGAGAAGGCAGACAATGCCAAAACTTGGACTCTTAGAGTTGCCACTGAAAGGGGCATATCTAGGCCAGCCTGAAGAAAATTTAGTATTTCTTGAATCCCAGGGACTGAGGAAGACATACCTTCCGGACATGCAGACTTCATGAATCTTGACCAGATTCTGCAATACACTCTATTTGTACTTGGTCGTCTAGCATTCATCAAGGTGGAAATGGCTGTAGATGGTCAGCCGAGCGATTCCAACCTCTCCCTTTCAAGAACCAGACCGTCAACCGGAGTATTGCAGGACAGGGGTGTACTGATGTTACCTGTAGAAGCAAGTCTGGTCTGAGGGAAAGAGGGACTGGGTCCCGGTAACTCAGTTGTAGGAGCAGCGGAAACCATGGCCTGTTTGGCCAGAAAGGCGCCACCATCACTACCTCTACCTCTTCCGCTTGAAGCTTCTGTAGGAATTTGAGAATGATGGGTACTGGAGGAAAGGCGTAAGCCCTGCTGAACTCCCACCTGTCGGTTAGTGCATCTGCCCCATAGGCTTGATGGCATCTGCCTCTCGTGACATACTTCTCCAACTTGTGGTTGCAAGGAGAGGCGAACAGGACGACTTCGGGAGATACTCCCAACGACAGGATCCATTTGAACGACTCCACATGGAGAGACCACTCGTTGTGGTTCAACTGGACCCTGGACAGAAAATCTGCTTGAACATACTGTGAACCTGGAATGTAGACTTCCGAGATATTCACTAGGTGAGTCTGGGCCCAGGACATGATTGGGTCTAACTCTCGTAGCAGAGAGAGACTCCGTGTCCCACCTTGTCTCTTTACATAAGACACTGCCGTGGTGTTGTCCATCCGAAATTAATACAGATTTCCCTTCCACCAGGTGTTTGGAAAGATCGAAGAGCTTGATAGGCTGCTCGGAGCTCCAGTATATTGGAGACTGGTGTGTGTCTCTGGAAAGACCACTTCCCTTGTGTCAGCTCTGACAGACAATGAGCCCCCCAACCTGAGTGGCTGGCGTCTGTTGTGATTATAGTCCATGAGACTGCAATCAGAGAGTGACAATTGAGCAGATTCCTGCGTTGCAGCCACCAAAGAAGACTGGATCTCATGCTGGAGGAGATATGAATGTATTGATCCCTCTCTTCTGGGTTCCACCGTTGTAGGAACCCTTTCTGGAAGGGCCTCATACGCCAAAGAGCCCATTTGACCATTGGAGCCGTGGACACCATGGTGCCAATGATTTTGAGGCACTGAGAGGCTTTCAGTCGAGGAGAAGAAAGAGCTGGAAGGATTCTCACCCTCACTACCGGTATCTTCTCTAATGGGAGAGAGATTGAATTCTCGACGGTGTCGAATTGCGCCCCAAAATAAACTAGGCGCTGAGTGGGCTCCAGCTGACTCTATTGTAGGTTTAACAGCCAGCCAAACTCTTTGAGGGTCGAGATGACCTGATCTCTGTGTGTCAATAACTGATCTTTCTCTTGAGACAGCAGCAGAAGATCGTTTAAGTAATGATGTAGACGTATTCCTTTCAATCTTATGAGGGCCACTACAGCCAGGAGAACTTTGGAGAATACTCTGGGCGAGGTAGACAGGCCGAAAGGTAGGCAAATGAATTGAAGATGCTGATTCTGAACACAGAAGCGGAGATATTTGTGAAAGTCGGATGCCACGGGCACATGAAAGTACGCATCTTTCAAGCCTATTGAGGCGAGCCAGTCTCCTGGCAGTACTGCCTTCTGAATAGTCGAGAGTGTTTCCATCTTGAATTTTTCGTTCTTCATGAACTTGTTCAGGTATGTAAGATCTATAATGGGCCTCCAGGCTCCGTTTTCCTTCTGGACTAAGCAGAGGGGTGAACAAACACCATGAAAATTTTCCCTGTTCTGGAACCAGAACTACTGCTCCTTGAGCCACCAAAGCGTCTACATAGGCGAGCAAGACTTTTCTTTTCTCTTCTAGAAAGGACAAGTGAGTTGGAATGAATCGTGGAACCGGATCTGCCAGAAATTACCATTTGTGGCCTATAGAAACCGTCCTTACGGTCCACAAGTCCGTGATTGAGGCCGACTAGACAGGCTGAAAATGGAAAAGACGTGCCCTTACTTGGCATGTCTGAACGGGCCCAATCTCAAAAAGATTTAGTAGATTCTTGTCCAGCAGGCGCTGGATTCTTGGATGCTCTCCGAGTAGAAGATAGGCCACCTCTCCAATTTCTCCGGAAGTCTCTATTAGGTTTGTAAGAGCTGGCCTCCCCCGATCTCTCAGTGTATTGCCTCCTAGATTGAGGCTTCTTCTGACCAAATAAACGTTTATACTGCGGGAGGAAGCCTGACTTCCCGCCAGTAGCCATTGCAATGGCGCAGTCTAATTTATTCCCAAAAGGGAAGTACCCCCAAAAGGGATCTTACACCATGCCTGCTTAGAGGCTGGATCTGCAAGCCAAGGGCGGAGCCACAAGGCCCTTTTTGCCGTCACTGAAGATAACATTGATCTGAACAGAAGGCGCAGAACATAAATAGATGCTTCTCCTAAAAATACTGAAGCCAACTTGAGTTCACGAATAGGAGAGCTCTCAACAGCTTCTTCCGAGATGCTTTAGTCTCAATATCAGACACCCAGACTTCCAAGGCTTTAGACATCGTTGCTAATGCCATAACAGGCTTGCAGGCCGCTCCGGCCGTAACATAGATCCTCTTTAAGTCTAGATCTATTTTAATGTCTAAGGGATCTCTGAAGGAAATCGCATCATCCAGGGGCAAAGTAACATGCTTTGCTAGTCTTGTAACTGCAGCCTCCACAAGGGGAGCAGATTCCAGACAGGCGACATCTTCAGGTTTGAAGGGATATAATTTCCCAAGTTTGGAAGGTAGGGAAGACTTACTATCCCCTTTACTCCACTCTTCAGTAATCACCTCTTGTAATTCAGAGAGGGAAGGGAAGTTGACACGCTCCTTGCCGGGGTGCTTGAAGAACTTCCACTGCTTTTTCTGGGGAGACACAGGATCCTCCCATTTTAGAGCTTCCTTAATGGCTCTGATCAGGGGTGAAACTAGGGCAAACTCAAAGCCGCCTACTGCCCCTTCTTCTTCCAAATCACTGTCAGATGATTTTGCAGAAATAATGCTCGGTTGAGAGGGGCCTTGATCTTCCTGCACTTCCGCTGGAGAACTGGACGTAGTGGGACCAAGTGCTGGGACCGTACCCCATTCTTTCAGGGACTGTTGCACTATTCTCTTCACTAGAGATTCCAATCCATGGTCCTCGTGCACCCTCTCACCGGCTGCTTGAGCAAAACATAGCTCACATAGGGACTTGTCCTCCGGGACATGCGCCCCACAACCCCAACAGGCTCTCTGATGTGTGCGGTGACTCTGGTATTGTTTGTGGTGTCTGGGGAAGGAATTAGAGCGTCTCCCTTGCTGCCTACTCCCTGATGGAGATTCATGGCGCTTTGATCTGGAGGATGAACTCCCACGAGGTCTGACAGGGTCTCTTTCTTGTGATAAATCGGGCCTGGAAGAGCTGATGGAAAAAGAGAAAGTCGGGGAGACACTGGATTTAGCCATGAAGCAGGGACCAGCTAGCCCTCCCCCGCCCCCCCCTTGAAAAAAAAATGCCAGCACCCACCTGTTGTGAGAGGGCTGGCCACAGGAGGGCGGTGACGCAGAATCCATACTTCAGGCCAAACAACCAGACTGATAAGAAAGGTAATACACATCAGACGCCATGTCAGTGATACATTGTGAGGTAGCAACCAAACCCCCTCTGCAGTCAAGTATCCATTGCACATACCTGTAGCAAGGAATCCAGAGACACTGGGAAGCTGCCGCAACGCCCACAGTACATTCCCAAAGTACAGGGGAACCGTCAGCTGTTCGAATCTCCCGCCGGAAAGACGTCAGCGGTGATGCAGCCGCGATCGCTAATGCGCATGCGTGAACCAAGCCTCGGCTTCGTTCGTAACGTACTGCGCATGTGCGGGCCCACGAAGCGTCTACCGATTGGACGCCAGAAGCAGAGGAGGAGGAGGAAGGGTTTGCTGGAACGCAGGAAGCGTTCCAGCGCCATTGGGGCCGAACTAACTTTACAAAGCGAAAGAAAAGAGAGACAAACAAGATGCACACAAATGACAAATACCGCTGCCATGAAGGGATGCAATACGAATCTTCAGACCCATGTCAGGAGATGCCGGCCAAGCTTCAGTCAACCGCAGAGAGCAGGGGAATTTAAATGTCACTCACCCGCCCGTGGCTGGGCCCTGGACATGCAGACACCATCCAAAGTATCCTGAGGTAAGCCGGACGATCGTAAGACATCAGAATTGTAGGTCCTTGGAGGAGGACAAAAAAGGAACACCTGCTGTGCCTGAGAGCTGAAATTTATGGGAGGGGGGTCCTATACCCTTGGAGCGGAGGCGGGGTTAACCCACACGTAGGCTGCCATGGAGACAAACAGGAAATATATATATATTTTTTTTTTCTCAGAATGGTCGCTCTTTTTTTGTTTATAGCGCAAAAAATAAAAATCGCACAGGTGATCAAATACCACCAAAAGAAAACTCTATTGGGGGGGAAGAAAAGGACATTAATCTTATTTGGGTACAGCATCGCACGACCGCGCAATTGTCCGTTAAATTTACGTAGTGACAAATCGCAAAATATGGCCTGGTCATTAAGGGGGGGGGGGGGAAATCTTCCGGCCCAGAAGTGGTTAAATACCTAGGTCTTACGACTTAAGGAAGAGGACTAAGATGGTCCATGAACTAGATTCAGAGAACAAAGGGCGCAGTGACTTTCATGCATTAAAAAACAATCATTTTTATTATATAATAGGTTTATTATGATTGATTTTGGGTATAAATAATATTGTTTTTAATGCACAAAGGTCGCTGCGCCCTTTGTTCTTTGTTCTTCTTTGTTTCTCTGAGCTTATTCATCTACAACTGCTGATTTATATCGCGGGCATTACCAGGAATAGTCAGAGGTCCGGCTTACATACAACTGTATCAGGATGTCAGCCATCGGGAACCGTGCAAGGTATGGAAACCATAGTTTGTAAGGAGAAGAACACAGGGAGCAGCAGGCTAGTATATCTAATCAGATAATGGTGATGGGGCCACTGATGGGGCTTTTTGGTTCCTTTCAGCCTAACAAAAATCTGACTGGTTCATTGTCTTTATATTTCTGTGTTACTGGATGTAAAGGAACCGCGAACCCACAATGCGCTTGTGGGCTTCCGTCAGAATATTGCTTCCTTCAGTCTTGAACATAGCTATCAGATATTCTAGCCGCCCCCCATACAAAACTAGCCGAGAATAGCTTGTATAAGATCTGGTTATTGAACAAACTCACACCGAAAATATATACCACACGGAAGGACATCTCCCTCCTGATTACATTACCCCACCAGGTCAGGTGCCTGATTACATTATCATATGCAGATGAAATTGTGTACAGAAATATAATTAACATATCTAAGGAACAACCAACACAAGCAGTATTCTTTTTTCCCAATAGCAACTAACAGATGACAGTGATTTATTTAACTTGAGCTAATAAACTAGCAGACTTGCCGTCATTGAGCTCATGAAGTACAATACACATTATTATAAGTGTAAACACATCCCCACAGTAGACAATAGGTGAGTTAATTAGCACAATCAACAATGTGTGGAAGACAGGTGGTTGAGCTGATGACATTAGCATCTTCCATTAGTCTGACTGTGCAGAGCAGTCCCCTATTGGCAACAGGCAGCTAGGCCTTTAACAGGGATCCCATGGAGATGGAGCTGGACCTGGACGATTGGTGCACCCACCTTCACCGCTCTTTTAAAGGTATATTGAATGTTTCCCTGATTGAAGCAAATGTTAAACTGTTTACATAATGGTATCTAGTTCCCTCCAGGCTAGCCTGTATGTACCCGAACGCTTCCCCTATGTGCTTTCGGAACTGTGAGCTGACCGGAGACCTCCTCCATACTTGGTGGTCTTGCTCCAGGATCCATTCCTTTTGGTCTACCATATTCCGAATTGCCCGGAAAGTCATTGACCATCCCGTTACCCAATCTCCTCAGATTGCTCTGCTCAACGGCAAGGTCCCGGGCATATCTAAACACTCAAGGAAACTCCTCCATTTTATTTTGTTGGGTGCTAAACTCACCATAGCTAAGGCTTGGAAGAAGCCCAAAGTCTCCGTCAGAGAAGCCAAATTAAAAATTTCTTGGATAATGTCCCAAGAAAAAATATCCAGCATCCTTGCCAATAGAGTCGTGCAATTTGAGCAAACTTGGGACCCCTGGGCTAAATATGTACAAATCACTATCTTAAAGCTTAAACCTGACAGTATGCTCCCGATGTTTGCCAGCATATAGTTCTATCTTCCTCTAGATCACAGGTGTCAAACACAAGGCCCACGGGCCGAATCCGCCCCCCCAGGCCATTTCATGTGGCCCTTGCACCTCTCCTGCAGCTGCTGCATCTCCCTCATCTCTACCCCCACCTTCTCTTAGCAGATGGCAGCAGAGAAGACAGAAGTCCTCTGCCAGATCTTGTGCTTTCCCCTGCAGCTGCAGAGAGGACCACCACCCCACCCCCCTCAACTCAGCAGTTAGCAGCAGAGAGGAGGACACAACTCCTCCTATAGATCCTTAATGTCTATGTGCAGCCACAGCACTCCCTCCTCTCTGCCTCCACTGGTCTCAGCATTCAGCAGACTCCGGCAGCTGACTCCAGCCCTCCTCCAGACCCTGCAGTTGCTGCTTCCCACCACTGCCTCCAGCTTCTTCCCAGCAGCAGCACATGGTAAAGGGGAAGCCCTGCGATGTAAGGGAGGGTGGGGGCTCTTGACTTCTGATAGTGGTGGGCTACAGATAGAACTGGCCCCCTGAGGGCGACCATAACGGTGATGCGGCCAACAATGAAATTGAGTTTGACACCCCTGCTCTAGATCCTCACCCCTACCTGTAATTTGGGATCATAACTCCTAGTTGACGCTTGCCCTATTCCTCCCTATCCTTTATCCTTCCCCACTGTTCCCTTCCCCCTCTCTTATTCTCCGCTCTCACTCCAATTTCCTGTGGGGCTTCCCCACCGGGGGCCTGTACTAGGCCCAGATGTTTTGTCACCTTGAAGGGGCACGGTGTCTGGTCCTGGCTGCCGGTTGGCTGGGGTCCTGGTCGGGCTCATCCTTTTTTCTTGTACTCTGTTATGTGAATCTCTAGCTTTTAACCCACGGTCTCACTGAGACCTCCTGTTATAATGTTTTCTACTTTTACTTGTTTTTACTTGCTACACTTATGATGTTTGTAATGTTTGTTTGTTCTTGTAAACCTTAATAAAAACTATTGAAAGAAACATGGATCCTAGGCCTAGAGTCCCAGAGTCTGTGTGTCTTGGGGAGATGTGGACTCGAATCCAAAGTAACATTACTCCAGTAGCGTAGCGTGGGAGGTGCTGGGGGGGCCAGCCGCACTGGGCACAAAATCCGGGGGGGGGGCGCATCCCGCGACCCCGCCAGTGTCACTACGTGGCTGGTTTCGTTTTTTTTTTAATGGAAAACTGGGCCGACCATGCTCCTGAGACGACTTAAAAATGGTGCCGCCCGGCGCCAACATGTCACCACGCATACTCACATTTCCTTAGAACAAACAGAGCATGAAAACAAAAAAGAAAGAAACAAAAAAGATGTGATGTGGAATTGTTTCCAACCAGAAAGAAGGCCGTCCTCCTATGGTACACAGCACCAGCGTCGTGTGGCTCAGCTCCTCCCGACACATTTTGTCATATCTGACGTCATCAGGGGCGTGGCCACACAACGCAAACACATTAGCTCACATGTAAGTACGTGACTTGAACCACGTAATGGTAAACTGCTATTCTTGTAGCAACTCTATGTATAATCTCCTGGAAAGGGACTTCCCCTTTTACTTTCTCTATAAAAAGTTCTTCATTGTTTTAATAAAGCGGCATTCTGTGACATCGTACCTGCCGTCTCTGTGTCTCATTGAGTGCTCCCAGATATCTGAAGGAACTTTGATGCCTAGGGCCATGCGAGTCTGAATTATTGCCAACAAATGGTAGTTGGTTCTGTATTCTCTGCAAAAAGGGCGGCACTGAGAGGTGGGTAGGAAATGGAACCCAGGAATGGTGCTCAGAGGTTGGTAGGGGGCAGAGAGAAGAAATGACTCAGAAGGGGGGAGTTCCTGCACCTATTCTCTTAGAAAAAAAAGCCCTGCCTAGACATAATGTATTTCAGTGACGAATAAAAAGAATTTGAATAGGAGCGGATGGGTGATGTGCTGGTGATACGGTATCAATAAATCAGATACATATCAGTTTCCACCTTTATAAAGAAAAGTTGTTCCATAATTGATGTCCCTTCCAGCTCGCTGCCACCTGACCACTGCTGAGTCAGGCTCGTTAGTAGTATGATTCCGTCCACTGGCAGTTCATTAATTAGAATCTATTGCCTCATTAAATCACCATTGAAGGGCAGAAACAGGAAGAATGGTATTGTTATGTCTTTGCATTTTGAAAACACTGGAAACACCAAGATCGCTAAGTACTGTACTATTTTATTGCTTATTTTTAGTATTTTCTGCTTTATGTTGAAACATTATGTTTTATGGGTTGGTGACTTTTAGACATTAATGGCTGTGTGTTGAGTTATTTCGAGGGGACAGCAAATGTACACTGTTATACAAGCTGTACACTCACTACTTTACATTGTAGCAAAGTGTAATTTCTTCAGTGTTGTCACATGAAAAGATAGAATAAAATATTTACAGAAATGTGAGGGGTGTACTCACTTTTGTGAGATACTGTATATTGACTGACCCCCCCCCCCCCCCCCCAGTACTGCCTGATCATGGTAAAAGCTGTAGCAAGTACTATTTTCATTTATGATCACTCCCTCAGGGAGAATCTGAGAGGTGGGGTTGTGTAATGCCTGTGCTGGGAGTAAGTCCCACAACAGAAGTGTCCATAAATTGGGCTGCAGCCTGGGGTGGAACTACAGCCAGAACATGCAGCTTTTATTTTCCTAACCACTGGATGGATCAGAATGGAACCAGGTGCTACATTCACTTGGTCCCATGGGGGATTCAACAAAGTTACTTCAGTTATGATGATAGTTCTTTAATAGAAATTTGGGATAATGTCCCAACACTGACTACAAAGTCATTTTGAGGGAATAGCGTGAAACACTGATTAGTTCTTTACTCACGTTACACTTTACTCTTCAGCCCGAAGGCATAGAGGAAAGCTGCTGTATACTTTGTGAGGCCTCACAAACTCTTGGTCTATCCTCAGCCCTTCAGGACCGTGCTGTGGTTTCTGATTCCTCATTCTGTAGCAGTTCCCCCCAAAGGTAATGTGACTCATAATAGTCTCGATCAGGGTCCCGTCAAGGGGTAACCCCATTTTGCTGCAGCACTACTGAGGTTCCTTGCATGACTCTAGGGGTCAGGGTGGTTGCTACACATACAGGTCCCTCTCAAAAAATTAGCACATTGTGATAAAGTTCATTATTTTCTGTAATGTACTGATAAACATTAGACTTTCATATATTTTAGATTCATTACACACAACTGAAGAAGTGCAAGCCTTTTATTGTTTTAATATTGATGATTTTGGCATACAGCTCATGAAAAACCAAAATTCCTATCTCAAAAAATTTGCATATTTCATCCGACCAATAAAAAAAAGTGTTTTTAATACAAAAAAAGTCAACCTTCAAATAATTATGTTCAGTTATGCACTCAATACTTGGTCGGGAATCCTTTTGCAGAAATGACTGCTTCAATGCGGCGTGGCATGGAGGCGATCAGCCTGTGGCACTGCTGAGGTGTTATGGAGGCCCGGGATGCTTCGATAGCGGCCTTGAGCTCATCCAGAGTGTTGGGTCTTGCGTCTCTCAACTTTCTCTTCACAACATCCCACAGATTCTCTATGGGGTTCAGGTCAGGAGAGTTGGCAGGCCAATGGAGCACAGTAATACCATGGTCAGTAAACCATTTACCAGTGGTTTTGGCACTGTGAGCAGGTGCCAGGTCATGCTGAAAAATGAAATCTTCATCTCCATAAAGCTTTTCAGCAGATGGAAGCATGAAGTGCTCCAAAATCTCCTGATAGCTAGCTGCATTGACCCTACCCTTGATAAAACACAATGGACCAACACCAGCAGCTGACATGGCACCCCAGACCATCACTGACTGTGGGTACTTGACACTGGACTTCAGGCATTTTGGCATTTCCCTCTCCCCAGTCTTCCTCCAGACCCTGGCACCTTGATTTCCGAATGACATGCAAAATTTGCTTTCATCCGAAAAAAGTACTTTGGACCACTGAGCAACATTCCAGTGCTGCTTCTCTGTAGCCCAGGTCAGGCGCTTCTGCCGCTGTTTCTGGTTCAAAAGTGGCTTGACCTGGGGAATGCGGCACCTGTAGCCCATTTCCTGCACACGCCTGTACACGGTGGCTCTAGATGTTTCTACTCCAGACTCAGTCCACTGCTTCCGCAGGTCCCCCAAGGTCTGGAATCGGTCCTTCTCCACAATCTTCCTCAGGGTCCGGTCACCTCTTCTGGGTGTGCAGCGTTTTCTGCCACACTTTTTCCTTCCTACAGACTTCCCACTGAGGTGCCTTGATACAGCACTCTGGGAACAGCCTATTCGTTCAGAAATTTCATGTGTCTTACCCTCTTGCTTGAGGGTGTCAATGATGGCCTTCTGGACAGCAGTCAGGTCGGCAGTCTTACCCATGATTGCGGTTTTGAGTAATGAACCAGGCTGGGAGTTTTTAAAAGCCTCAGGAATCTTTTGCAGGTGTTTAGAGTTAATTAGTTGATTCAGATGATTAGGTTAATAGCTCGTTTAGAGAACCTTTTCATGATATGCAAATTTTTTGAGATAGGAATTTTGTTTTTTCATGAGCTGTTGTGAAGCTCTGGGGTTTGATTTAGTGAACTGGATTTGCAGCTGCAGAATTTCCACTCAGTAGTCGTGTAGAGATGTGTTGAATCACCTTATCCAACTCTCTTGACTCATCATAGTGGCTCAGCCCGCTTCAGTATGCACACACACAAACACTCAGAGAAGATGTTATTGGAGTGGTAGTTGTCTTATGCAATAGTATTGAAGTGATATACTGAAGGGATAGGCTTGAGTAGTGATAGCAGTTAATAATGAGCACTCAGGTAGTAATGTTGCAGGAGGTAGCAGATGGTGATAGATAGTATGCAGGAGAGATAGCAATCATGTACAAGTGATAGGTGATAGGTGATAATAGATGAGGTGTACAGGAGATGCTGAGCAAATACAAGGATAAAGGTTACAGGTGGTAGTAGGTTCAAGAGCTAGCACTCTAGGTAACGCTGCAGGTGATAGCTGGTAAAGAGCATGTATCTTAGAGCTTAGTAACAGTTCTTATTATGCAGAAAGATATAGCAAGTGGTTTGGTAGGAAGGGATCCCCTGCGGGGTACTTATCACAAGCTGGAGAACGAGGGTAAGGATCAGGTAGCAAGGTAAAGGATCAAGTAGCGAGGCTCCGGTCAGTCCAGGTATAGGGAAGATAGCTGGAGGATACGGCAGCGTCAGTGAGGCTTGTATTATGAGCGGTTGCACGAACACCTTGTGAGTGCAGACCGTCGGTTCAAATAGCCGCTCAGAGCGGCGCCTAGTGATGACATCATCATTTGTTAAAGAGACATGCAGCTATATGAGTTCCACCTACCTGAATGGTGGAACGCAACCCGAAAGTAAGAGGCTAGAAGGTACTGAAAGTACCAGGATCTTACAGCTGTATGCCAAAATCATCAATATTAAAACAATAAAAGGCTTGCACTACTTCAGTTGTGTGTAATGAATCTAAAATATATGAAAGTCTAATGTTTATCAGTACATTACAGAAAATAATGAACTTTATTACAATATGCTAATTTTTTGAGAATGACCTGTATATATCCCTTCTCAGCAGAATATGTCCCATGTACAGTGTAAACTCTGAAGAATAGAATAGGCTTCCAATAGTTAAATACCACCAACATGAATTTATTGAATAATCAAACCATAAAAATCACAATTATATAGCAAAATTGAAATTGCATTGCAGATATGCAGAGCAGATCTTGTCTTGTCATGTGGTTGATGGTGTGACATCATGTCATTGATGGTGTAGTACTACCCCCCGTAGAAGCTGCTGGTTAGGATGGTTCCTCTGTTCTTTGTCTCAACCTCTTTAAGAACTTTAGTCACTTTAACAAAACATGCAATATCACAGGTAATCACTGGGGGCAAAACTTAGTACCCCGTATAGTGCTATGTCATTGAGGGCGTTCAGATAGATGCAGTGGAATCTCAGTGCAATTTGGAGAAAGGGCCCTGTGCCACTTTGAGCCGATTTTGCTTGCGTTTTTGCTCACTTGGCTTGTGCAGAGGGGGAGACAGAGAGAGAGCTTTGGAAACTGCAGGTCAAATCGCACTGCACTGTGCACAGAAATGAGGGAAAGGGGGAGAAGGTAACAAAGGGGGGCTTGCAGGATGATTTTACAGGAGGAGCAGACCTTTGTGTTGTTCTTCTGTCGGCTATCATCGGGGCCCTTTAAGAAGGGTTGGTACACTTAATAACTTTCTTAATAAACCAGCATGCAGTATAGGTGAGTTATAGATATGGTATAGGTTCACTATAAGTGCAGAACATTTAATGTCCTGCCTCCAGTAACTCAGTCCCTGATAGCAGTGTGAACAATGGGCATGTCCCTCTCACCAGTCCCTGTAGTGCGGCTGTGAACTCTAACTGTAAAAGGGGGGCCCCCTCAGTCTCTCCAGAGATTCAGCAGTGGGAGGTGGAGGGGGAGAGGATGCTCTGGTCTCCCTGGAGCAGCATTGAAGATGCAGTCGCTGTAGAGTGTGCTGCGCTGCCTCGGGCCTCTCCGCTGGTATGGCCTCTCATCATTTTGGCCAGTATGCAGTGGATTCTCGGTTCCCTCACTGCCAAGAGAATGAAGTTTCCTGGGCAGTTTGGTAAAAGCCATCTCACCACTCTTCCTCAGAGTCTGTTGGGAATCGCAGTGCAAAGGGTCCATTGGCCCCATTCTATTGCTGATGACTCGGACCACAACTCCCATGACTATCAGCGTTCTGCATAGAAGTCTATAGGCTTTCTCGGCTATAGATCGCCCCCTGCTAGCTGGAGGGGATAGCGCAGAAAAACATTTAGCATTACAGTAGAGAGTGAAATGAACATACAGCAATGTCTCCTTGTCTACAGTATATTGTTGTAGCCCAGCGCCTGGCTACAATGATGTGATGTCACGTCTTGTCATTAATGGTGTGATATCATGTTTTTTCATTGATGATGTCATGTGATTGATGGTGTGATGTCATGTCTTGTCTTGTCATTGACGAAGTTATGTAATGATTTGTTATTGATGGTGTGATGTCTTGTCATTGATGGTGTGATGTCATGTCATATCATATCATGCCATTGATGGTTTGATGTCTTATTATTGATGGTGTGATGTCTTATTATTGATGGTGTGATGTCATGTCATTGATGGTGTGATTTCATGTCATTGATGGTGTGATGTCATGTCATTAATGGTGTGATGTCATGTCATTGATGGTGTGATTTCATTGCATTGATGGTGTGATGTCATGTCATATCATATCATGCCATTGATGGTGTGATGTCTTATCATTGATGGTGTGATGTCATGTCATTGATGGTGTTTATGTTATGTCATATTATACCATTGATGGTGTGATGTCTTTTCATTGATGGTGTGATGTCATGCCATTGATGGTGTGATGTCATGTTATGCCTTTGATGGTGTGATGTCATGTTATGCCTTTGATGGTGTGATGTCATGTTATGCCTTTGATGGTGTGATGTCATGTTATGTCTTTGATGGTGTGATGTCATGTTATGCCTTTGATGGTGTGATGTCATGTTATGTCTTTGATGGTGTGATGTCATGTTATGTCTTTGATGGTGTGATGCTATGTCTTTGATGGTGTGATGTCATGTCATATCATGTCACTAATAGTGTGATGTCATATCATTGATGCTGTGATGTCATATCATATCATAGCCTCACACTATTACTGCACAGATCTGGAAGAAACACAGATGTTCAAGAAGGTATACACATGACAAATGTATATACAGCCGTGGCCAAAGGTTTTGAGAATGACACAAATTTTAATTGTCACAAAGTCTGCTGCCTCATTATTTATTATGACAATTTGCATATACTCCAGAATGTTATGAAGAGCGATCAGATGAATTGCAATTAATTGCAAAGTCTCTCTTTACCATGAAAATGAACTTAATCCCATAAAAAAAATTTCCACTGCATTTGAGAAGAAGGCTTCAGGGCGCCCAAGAAAGTCCAGCAAGCACCAGGAAAGTCTCCTGCAGTTGATTGAGCTGCGGGATCAGGGCAGCATCAGTGCAGAGCAGAGCGTGCTCAGGAATGGCAGCAGGCAGGTGTGAGTGTATCTGCGCGCACAGTGAGGAGAAGACTTTTGGAGGTTGGCCTGGTGTCAAGAAGGGCAGCAAAGAAGCCACTTCTCTCCAGGAAAAACATCAGAAACAGACTGATATTCTACAAAAGGAACAGGGATTGGACAGCTGAGGACTATGGGAAAGTCATTTTCTCTGATAAATCCTCTTTCCCATTGTTTGAAGGCATCTGGAAAAAAACCTTGGTGAGCACTGCCATCAGTTCTGTGTCATGCATCCTGGGACTATTCATGTGTGGGGTTGCTTCTCAGCCAAATGAGTGGGCTCACTCGTAATTTTGCTTAAGAACACCGCCATGAATAAAGAATGGTACAAAAACATCGTCAGATGATCAAATACCACCAAAAGAAAGCTCTATTTGTGGGGAAAAAGGACATCAATTTTCTTTGGGCACAGCGTCGCACGACCGCGCAATTATCCGTTAAAATAACGCAGTGCCGAATCGCAAAAAATGGCCTGGTCATTAAGGGGGAAAATCTTCCGGTCCAGCAGTGGTTAGCATTATAGTATTATTATAATTGTTAGAATATTACCATTATAATCATATCATTAAATTAAAATGTAATGATACATTTATAATAATAGAATAATAAATATTATAATATTAACAATATTTTAAAATATTATTAATATTATAGTGCTTCCTTATATATGTGATTTTTCCCATGTCCTGTATATTATGGGGTGTAATGGATTACACTGGGATAAATGGTGATCTGTCCCAGCATGACCCCTCTGCAGGCAAACATCTGAATAATGAATGAGCTGTAGAGAGCTCGTCAATTACCGGGGGCAGCACAGAGCCGTATAAAACTGCATTATAAAAGAAGGATTTCTAGCAAAGACACCCAAACCAGATCCATTAAATACTTTTACTGATATTATGATGTACTTACCTGTAATAGTGGAGGAAATCTGACCACATCTCTTCCCATCTTCATCCCTTGTGGATCCATCAGTAACAGACAATAAACTCAAAAAACACAAAAATATTCCTTTAACCACTTAAACCCCGAAAGATTTTACCCCCTTCCTGACCAGGGCTTTTTTTGCGATTCGGCACTGCGTGATTTTAACGGACAATTGCGCGGTCGTGCGACGCTGTACCTAAACGAATTTGACGTCCTTTTTTTCCCCACAAATAGAGCTTTCTTTTGGTGGTATTTGATCACCTGTGCGATTTTTACTTTTTGCGCTATAAACAAAGAAAAAGCGTAAATTTTGCAAAAATAACAATATTTTAACATTTTTTTTATATGAAATTCCCCCCAAAAAAATGTAAAAATCAAAATTTTTTAACATTTTTGGCCAATTTGTTTTCTGCTACCCATGTTTGGTAAAAAAAAAAATCACAAAAAGCGTATTTTGATTGGTTTGCGCAAAAGTTATCGCGTTTACTAACAAAGGGAAAGATTTCTGTCATTTTTTGTGTTTTTTTTTAACGCGTAATGGCGGCGATCTGCGATTTGTTTTGCGGTACTGTGACATTGGGGCGGACAGATCGGACCCTTGACTGACATTTTTGACACTTTTGGGGTTATCAGTGACATTACTGCAGTAATCAGTGCTATACATATGCACTGTTACTGTAAAAATGACACTGGCAGGGAAGGGGTTAACTTTATTGGGGAAGGAGGGGTTAAGTGTGTCCCTAGGGGCATGCTTTTTACTGTGATTGGCTGTGGCTACTAGTGTAGGAACAGTGATCAACCGTCCTACATAGTAGAACCGTATGATCTCTATTCCTACACAGGGGAGAATGACAGGCGGCTTGTTTACATTAGCCGCCTGCCTTTCTCCCTCCACGGAGGACGATCGCCGAGTGACCGGCGGACATCGGGTCCACCGGTCACACGCACTGACTTCCCAGGGAACAAGCCGGGGCGAGCGCCCGCTATTGGCTCACAAGGAAGTGACAGGCTAGTGACGTATATATACGTCACTTTGCCTGGCCGGGGCTGACCGCCGCCGTATATAGTCGTGCGGCGGTCGGCAACCGGTTAAAGTGATATTAAACCTACAAATTTTATTTTTTTTAAAATAATAAACATGTTATACTTACCTACAAGGCCGGGACAAGGGGTGGGCAGGAGGGATCCGCTGCCCTGGGCGCAATGGTTTATTGCAGGGATGTAGGCTGACCCCAACCCTAACCACTTGCCGACTGCCGCAAGTACATTTACTGCGGCAGTCAGCCCCTCCTGGGCAAAGTATAAAAATAAAAATAAAAATAAAAATAAAAATAAAAATTAAAATAAAATAAAATAAATAATAAATAAAATAAAAATAAAATAAAAATAAAATATAATAAAATACCCCTGAGCGTAATTTTATTTTTATGAGGACACCTGGGAATACCGCATTGTGAATAAGGATCGCTTCCAATATACAGCCAAATCAGCCTTGCAGGAGACATAGGATAAACAACAGCTTACTTTGCTTCAATCTGCTTCAATTTCACCACATAGTGGTAAGTAGATACCCTAAGGGGGATACCCCGAAGCCACAAGAATAAGCATCCAGTTCTTGCTATTTCAAAGGACTAATATATGGACTGTTTGCACATAGATTGCATTTTATGAGTTTTACATTGTAATATCTGCACTTTTTATGAGTTGGCATTTTGCACAGAATTTGCACTTAATGGCACTTTATTGATGGTTGATTCATCACCATTTTAGCTTATGATATTGGTTTTTTACGAACACATATTTATTTAACTATTTATTTTATAGCAGCGCTGCAATCACTGACCCTCAGTGCATATTTATAGCAGTGATTACTGCAGTAATGTCACTGGTACCCCCAAAAGTGTCAAAAATGTCAGTCAGGGGTCCGATCTGTCCGCCGCAATGTCGCAGTCCTGCAAAAAAAAAAAATCACAGATCGCCGCCATTACTCGTTAAAAAAAGAAACAATAAAAATTACATAAATCTTTCCCTTAGTTAGTAAACGCGATAACTTTTGCGCAAACCAATCAAAATACGCTTATTGCAATTTTTTTTACCATAAATATGTAGCAGAAAACAAATTGGCCAAAAATGTTAAAAAATTTAGATTTTTACATTTTTTTGGGGGGAATTTCATATAAAAAAATGTGAAAAATATTGTTATTTTTTCAAAATGTTCGCTCTTTTTTTGTTTATAGCGCAAAAAGTAAAAATCGCACAGGTGATCAAATACCACCAAAAGAAAGCTCTGTTTGTGGGGAAAAAAGGACGTCAATTTCATTTGGGTGCAGCATCGCATGACCGCGCAATTGTCCGTTAAATTCCCGCAGTGCCGAATCGCAAAATAGGGCCTGGTCAGGAAGGGGGTAAAATCTTCTGGGGCTGAAGTGGTTAAGGGAAGGGAGGGGCGCAATTTGGCATCTTTGCCGCTGGATGGTCTTCTCCCGGCACTGCTTACCTGCTCTGTATAGTGGTTTTGCACAGAGCAGCCCGGATCCCCCTTTTCTTGGGTCCCCCCCCCCCGGGGCTCTGGGCTCCTCCCTCCTGCCTAGTGCTCCCTAAGAAAATCGTTTGCTATGGGGGGCACTCCAGCATGCCCGCTCCCAATGGGACACACAAAGCGTGGCTCAGTCCCACCCCCACTCCTCCCTGGCTGTTATTGACAACAGCGGGAGCCATTGTGTCTCAGCCAATGCGGAGGCAAAAACCCTGGAGAAGGTATGCATGAAGGTGAAAAACCTTCTGCCTTTAGAACCACTCCAAATATTTTCTGCAACAGCCACAAAGGATGTTAAACCCACTTTTCGGCTCCAATTGCCCTTGCAAACCCAGATATTACCTTGGAAAAATAGCAGTGACATCACCAAGTTACTGTATATAGCCTGTTGCTTTATGAGGATGATCATGCGATGTCCCCTATAAACCCGCAGTGGTAATCTTCTGGGTCCAGGGGGGTTCATACAAGTTGCTGGATCTGTCAAGAGTCCATCTTTTCCTCCTCTGGAGCACATGAACTGCGTAAGGCTATTAAGTAGTTGCATTTAAAAGAAAATAAATACATTTAATAACGTAAAGTAATAGAAAGAAAGAAGAAACTGCGCTAGAATATGCAAATGTTACCCAAAACAAGAAACTCCAAAAGCAGCTGTGAGATGGACACAGAGGATAAATACAATTAGAATACAGCTGCCCTAATAAATATTGAGTACATCAATAGAAAAAAAATCAAACAATAAAAGAAAAATGTCCTAAAGTGAAGAAGTTCATCCAAGTAAGTACACCAGCACAGACAGCGAAAATCAGAACAGTACTCTGTGAAGTCCAGTTGTGAAAAAGAAGAATCCTTCCCATGATGCTGACACCAAAAGTGTAGTGTGACCCCCCCACAGAAGCACGGTGACATCAGCACGTCGCTCCACCTGATGCGTTTCGTCACACAGTGCCCCAGGACGACGGCAGATTGTAAAAAATGTAATCAGGTTATGGAGGTGCCCCAAACTCCATCGTTATTGGCATGGAGTTATCTCCATTAAAAACTTGATGTTCTGGGTGGCCCTGCTGGTGGAACCTGGATTATGTTTGTTGTCTATATTGGATAGAAAAAGGACCTCAGAAAATACTCTGGTTCCGATAGTTTGGTCTCTTTTTCTTGCCCGTAACCTTATTGAACAAAAATGGCTGGACCACAACCCCCAAAAGATGAGGGGTGGATAACACAAATTAAAGAGAAATTTATTTAAAGAAAATTTGACTTTTCTGCATAGAGGTTGTCTGGGGAAGTTTTCTAAAATATGGAAGAAATGGTTGGATAAATTGGATATCTCTATGAACCGAGGAGGGGTGGGGATGGAGAGGGTTTGTGGTTTGTGTTTTTGGTTGTTTTTCCTTTTTTTTCGTTATTATTTGGGCACAGGGGGTAACCTCATTATTATGTAAATGAGAATACATTGGTGTGTTGTTGTATAGAATTAAATGTGCTGTTTGTATGAATTTAAAAAAATGTTCAATAAAAATGACGTGATTTAAAAAAAGGACGGCAGATTGTGACGAAGCGCGTTGGGTGGAGTGACGTGCTGACATCCTTGCACTTCTACGATCCCTGAAGGATGAGCGTTCGTGTATTAGCCGGCCAGCTATTCATTTATATATATATATTTTTTTTGCTTTTCCAAAAGTAAGTGCAATCTTTTATGTTGCTATAAAAGTTCCATAAGTTTTTACACTATGGCAAGTTTTATATCTTTTTGGGGAACTTCTATGTGTGTGATACCCTCAGGTTGGACTACATGCTGTATGAGTTCCGAGGAGGGCTGCAGCCGAGATTGAGTAAGGTTTGCTCGCTATTCCTATGCTCTGTGCATTTCGTGTGTGGTGGGATTTGCCAATCTTATACTTTCCCTAGATGGATAAAGGCCCTGGCTGGGTATAAGCCGCAAGTGCTACTGACCTCCCCCTATTAGAGGTCCATGCAAGCTGGTAAGCGTGCATTTTTGTTACGGTGGAGGTCACACTACACTTTTGGTGTCAGCATCATGGGAAGGATTCTTCTTTCTCGCAATTGGACTTCACAGAACACTGTTTCGATTTTTTTGCTGTCTGTACTGGTGTACTTACTTGGATGGACTTCTTCACTTTAGGACATTTTTCTTTTATTTGATTATTTTTTTTATTGATGTACTCAATATATGTTAGCGCAGCTCTATTCTGATTACATTTATTAACGTATTCATGATTACAGGGCTGCATTCGTTTTGCCCCTTTTATCCGCCCAAAGATTGGCTTTAACCTAACCCTTAGCACCTAACCTAACCATTGCCCTTAACCTAGCCCTAACACCCTGATTCACCAGAGCTCCCGATGATGGAGATGGACTTCGCTGCTTGTTGGCACCAGGTCGTGGTCCTCAGGGTCGCCCCACCATGAGGCGATTGAGTTCGGATTCGAGAGTGGAGGAACTGATAGGGATTAGACAGGAGTGTAGTCACAAGAAAGTCATCAGCCAATGGGAATCGAGAGCCAGGAAGGTCATAAGCCAGAAGGGAAATCGAGAGCCAGGAAGGTCATCACCAGCCAAAGCCAGGTCATGCACGGAGGAACACAAAAAAACAGAAGATAGCAAGCAGAGATGCACCTTGAAGCACAAACACACAAGCAAAGGACTGCAAGCCAACAGGTGGTATATACAGTGCCTTGCGAAAGTATTCGGCCCCCTTGAACTTTGCGACTTTTTGCCACATTTCAGGCTTCAAACATAAAGATATAAAACTGTAATTTTTTGTGAAGAATCAACAACAAGTGGGACACAATCATGAAGTGGAACGAAATTTATTGGATATTTCAAACTTTTTTAACAAATAAAAATCGGAAAAATTGGGCGTGCAAAATTATTCAGCCCCTTTACTTTCAGTGCAGCAAACTCTCTCCAGAAGTTCAGTGAGGAAATGTGGCAAAAGGTTGCAAAGTTCAAGGGGGCTGAATACTTTCGCAAGGCACTGTATAACGGAATTTTTGTAAAATCTTACCTGTAAAATTCCTTTCTCTGAGTCCTCCGACAGTCGCCGCCTCTTCATATTCGTCACATATGGGGTATTAGACTTTGCTCCGAAGGAGTAGCTAGGCAACAGAATATGTTAACATTAAAGCTTTTAACATATCCCACCCTCAAGGGGTGGTCCCCTCAGTCAATACCCTCCTACTTCCTGCAACCATATCTCAGTTTTAGTGGAATAGCAGTAGAGTATACAACCAAACCCCAAAAGAGGGGCGGGGGCGGCGACTGTCGGAGGACTCAGAGAAAGGAATTTTACAGGTAAGATTTTACAAAAATTCAGTTTTCTCTTACGTCCTCCGACAGTCGCCGCCTCTTCATATTCGTCACATATGGGGACGTCCCAAAGCAGTGCAAACATGAGGGGTGGGAAACGCATCTGCGCCGAAAAGGCAACGCAGTCTCCGCATCAAAGAAAGGAACCTTACCAAAGGAAGGAAACCAGCTGGGCAACAGGAAAAAACAAGTGCTCAACAGGAGCAACAACCCAGGAAAAGACAAATAACCATGGGATAAAAAAACTTATCCCAACAGCCAGAGGTCCCCAACAAGGGACCCTAGGGAATTGCCGCACTAAGAACCTTGCGGCCAAAGGAAGCATCCGCCGATGCCTGAACATCTACTTTGTAGAATTTTGTGAAAGTGTGTACGGTCGACCAAGTCGCCGCCTTACACACCTGGGCTACAGAAGCCCCATGACGACAGGCCCAAGACGTACTCAGAGATCTAGTAGAGTGCGCCTTCACAGGCACAGGGGGAACCTTCCCCTGCAAGGCATTGGCCTGTTCAATGGTCTGCCTGATCCATTTGGCGATGGTAGAGGCCGACGCCGCCATGCCCTTCCGAGGACCCTCTGGAAGAACAAACAAGGAATCCGTCTTTCGAAAAGACTCAGTCGATTTAAGGTAAACCCTTATCGCCCGAACAACATCCAGAGAGTGTAATCTCACCTCCTTTGGATGTTTAGGCTTCGCGCACAGCGAAGGCAAGACAACATCCTCATTAAGATGGAATTCCGAAACTCTTTTCGTAAGAAAAGAAGGATTAGGTCGCAAGACCACCTTATCCAAATGAACAACCAGATACGGAGACTTGCAGGACAAAGCTGCCAGCTCCGACACTCTGCGAGCCGAAGTGATCGCCACCAAAAAGGCGACCTTTTTGGACAACATAGACAACGAGATCTCCCTGATCTGTTCAAAAGGAGCACGTTGCAACACAGACAGAACGAGATTCAAGTCCCAAGGGGGCAAAGGATCCCTCCTAGGAGGAACCAGATGCCGCACACCCTGAACAAAAGTGCCAACCAAGGAGTTGGAAGCCACGGGACGTTGAAACAGAACGGCCAGCGCAGACACCTGACCCTTAATCGTAGCCAGCGCCAAACGCTGATCGACACCCGTTTGAAGGAAGGACAGCACTCGGGAAACCGAGTACGTGCGGGGTGAAAACCCCCTGGACTCACACCAGGCAAAATAGGCCTTCCAAGTACGGTAATAAACCTTCCCCGAGGAAGACTTCCTCACGTTGATCAAAGTATGAACGACCTCTGGGGAGAGACGCTTCTCCTTCAGGACCTCGGTCTCAACAGCCAGGCCGTCAAAGCCAGAGACTGTAAAGCAGGATGGTATATCGGTCCTTGAGACAGGAGATCGTCTCGAAGAGGCAGACGCCACGGGGCGTCGACCGCCAGATTCACGAGGTCTGCGTACCAGGACCAGCGAGGCCAGTCCGGTGCCACAAGAATCACCGTGCTGCGTTCCGAGTGTAACCTGCGAAGGAACCTGGACAGCAACTGAATCGGTGGAAACGCGTACATCAGCCTGTACTGATGCCACGGGGCCACTAACGCGTCCGACGCGTCTGCCCGAGGGTCGCGCGTCCTTGCCACGAACCTTCTCACCTTGTAGTTGAGACGAGACGCGAACAGGTCCACATCTGGAAGACCCCACTTCGCGCACAACATCTGGAAGACAGTCGGGTGGAGAGACCATTCCCCCTGATCCAGGGTCTGGCGACTCAGATAGTCCGCCTGCCAGTTCTCCACCCCCGGAATGTGAACCGCCGTTATCGCCGGGACATGAGTCTCGGCCCAAGACAGAATATCGGCCACTTCTCGAGCCGCTCGGGCACTCCTGGTGCCCCCTTGGTGGTTGATGTAGGCCACCGCCGTGGCATTGTCCGTCTGTGCACCCGAACCGGGCAGCCCTGCAGCCGGTCCGTCCAGCGATGAAGACAGAGATTTATCGCACGCAATTCCAGAATGTTGATCGGAAGGGAAGACTCCCTCTCCGACCAAGTTCCCTGGGCGGACAGAACGCCCAGAACACCACCCCAGCCCGACAGGCTGGCATCCGTGGTGATCACCGTCCACGAGATAGGACGAAACGACTTGCCCCCGGACACCATCGGGGACTGGAGCCACCACAGAAGGTCTCTTCTGGTGCGAAGACTCAACGAGATTTGAAGATCCAGAGATTGAGGTCGCCCGTCCCACTTGGACAGGATCTCCGCTTGGAGACCCCGCGTGTGAAACTGGGCGAAGGGAATCGCCTCGAAGGCCGAGACCATCAATCCCAGATATCTCATGCACGTCCGCAGAGACGAGTGCGGAACGTCCCTGAGGGACCTGACATCCTCCTGAAGAGTTCTGAGTTTGTCTTCCGGCAGGAAGACCTTCGCCTGCACCGAGTCCAGAATCATTCCCAGGTAGGGAAGACGAACCGACGGACTCAGTGTCGACTTTGGAAAATTTATCGTCCAACCAAACTCCTGCAGAGTTTGCATCGTGACAGACAGGTCCTTCTCCAGACCCTGGCTGGTCGCAGACCGAACCAGAATGTCGTCCAGATACCCCAGGACAGAAATGCCCTGGGCCCTCAATAATGCCAGAATCGGTGCAAGCACCTTGGTGAAGACCCGCGGAGCCGAGGCGAGACCAAAAGGCAACGCCACGAACTGGTAGTGATCCTCCGCAATGGCAAATCGAAGGTACCTCTGGTGACCCTCGAAAATGGGGATGTGAAGCTACGCATCCTTCAAATCGATGGAGGCCATGAATTCCCCGGAACCAGGGCAGCCACCACCGACCGCAGGGATTCCATGCGGAACTTGCGAACCCGCACAGAGCGGTTCAGAGCCTTCAAGTCCAGAATTGGACGAACCTTGCCCTCCTTTCTGGGCACGGTGAACAGATTGGAATAAAACCCCCGAAATCTGTCCCGATGAGGCACCCGAACTACCACTCCCTGAGCCCTTAGGTCCCGCACCGCCAGGTGCAGGTCCCGTAAACGCTCTGGAGACAGTTGAAGATTTGAGGGAAAAAATCTGCTCTCCAGCCGAGAGAGAAACTCGATCTTGTAACCAGATCGAACGATCTCCTGAACCCATCTGTCCCGCACGCGGGCCAACCAGGGCTGAAGAAAACCGAGCAAGCGTCCCCCCACCCCAAAACTGGGTGAGGGCGCCCCTTCAGGCCGCACTGTTATGGGCTGCGGATCCGGATTGACCGGACTTCTGTTTCCCAGACCAGGGCTTCTTCTGAGAGCCTTGACCTTTGAACGGTTTGCCCTTGTAGTGCGACCGAAAGGCACGAAAGGACCCCTGAGGGGGCCGAAAATTAGCATGCTTCTTCCCAGAAGCCCCCTTAGCCTTGGGGAAATGGGGCAAGAGAGTGCTCTTACCTCCGGTGATCCCCTTAATCAACACATCCAAGGACTCCCCAAAAAGGCGAGACCCATCATAAGGCAGATTGGCTAAGGTCTTACGTGAAGACTGGTCCACCGACCAACATTTCAACCAAACCAGGCGGCGAGACAACACCGCCACGCTGTGTACACGTGCAGCCAACGGGACTAAGTCCAAGTCCGCATCACACAGATACATGACACCCTGGTGGATTTGATCCACCATATCCAGGGTCGCCGGCGAGGCCGAATCGGCCACCAGGACGCGCCGAAGCATCTGCGTCCAACTTGCGAACGCCTGGGCCGCCATGAGAGAGGCAAACAGAGCCTTAAGCATAGAACCCGTAACAGAATAAGTATGACGGGCAAGAGACTCCAATCTCCTATCCGTGGCATCACGGAACACCGGGGAATCCTCTGCAGGAATCGCAGTGGATTTGTTTAAAACCGCAATTGCGTGATCCACTGGGGGTGGCACACACCACCTTTCATCAGTGGAAGGCGAGAAAGGATAACGCAGCTTGAACCTACTTGGTACAGCAAAAGGTTTGCGCAGATTGCTCCATTGTTCCTTAACAGCGCGCTGAAAATCATCATTGCAGGGAAAAACCTGCGGCGTCCTGCGTTTTCTCTGCGTCCCATAAGCCGCCAAGGCAGCGGGGGGACACACTTCATCCTGCAAACGCAGCGTTTGTTTTATGGAAGCAATCAATTCATCCATGATTGCAAGCTCTTCAGGCGAGCCAGGGGGAGAATTATCAACCCCTTCAACTTCAGCCTCCACTAGATCCAGGGAGGAGCGGGACCCCGATAAGGAGGCCCCCGCCATAACAACCCCATCACCTTCACCCTCAGAATCAGAGGAAAGAGCAACTCTGGGTCTTTTAGTAGATTGAGCAGCCACCAGCATCTGCACCTGAGCAGCAAGGCCAGCCACAATAGTGGCTAAATCCCCCCCTGGGGGGGAAACAGCGGTCCCCTGGCTTTCCACCAAGGCGGTAGGAAATTTGCCCTCCTGAGAATCCATTGCCCCTACAACAAATGCCGGATAAGAAAGGGTTAACTGCCCCTTTAACACGCGCGGCGAGCGCAGCCCACCGCACCACAACACAAGCACAATGAGACCCCCACAGGGACAATAAAACTGACACAGGCAATGGATAGGAAGGATAAAACCTGAGGAGACCCTCGCCGCTGCTGCTGCCTCGATCGGTGTCCCTGGAGAAGAGGAAGTGATGCTGCCAGGGCGCTCTATGAAAGCCTATGGGAGGCTACAAGAAAATGGCCGCCATGGCCGGAGCGAGTGTAGGCAAAATGGCGCCGTTTGGCGCCGAAACCGCCGCTCCACAGTACAGTAATGCACACATGTCTCCATATAAAAAAACATGTCAGATCGCCGCAGCGATCGCTGTATAATGCCCAAACATGCCACAAAACATGCCCCACAGCACACAGCTTCTCACACTGACAAGGCTGACACACACAGTGTCACACAGCTCCCCCCCCCCCCTTGCAGCCCACAGCATGCAGCCGAGAGATAGGGAGACAAACAGTGTGAATAGAGGCAGGTTACACAGTCCCAGACTGACACCCCCCCAGACAGACAGGTCCCCACATAAATACACTTACCTCACATGGCGTGGGGGACCCGCACAGGCGAACAAGCCGCTGCACATGAGGCAGGGAGAGTCGCATACAAGACGCACAGAATGGGGGTTAAGAAACCGCACAGCGTCCAGTGAGGTAGCCACCTCACCAATCATCCCTGCACCGAACAGGGATGGGTCGTTCACTGTGCCAGGAGCGTTACCTGGCTGAACGCTCGATGGCAGGCTGGGAAGCCACTGACCCACGACCTGCGACCAGGGGGGATCAGCCCGAGACCCAGCCCGCATGATCCTCTTCATCTGAAGAACTAACGAATGCTGACAAAAAGAACAGCTAAGTAAAGGTAGAGAGAAAACTCAAATAAAATATCAAAAAAGAAGAAAGAGTCTGGGGCACAAAGCCCCAGCACAGAGAGAGCCAGCCACTCCTGACAAGCTAGACATTAAAACTGAGATATGGTTGCAGGAAGTAGGAGGGTATTGACTGAGGGGACCACCCCTTGAGGGTGGGATATGTTAAAAGCTTTAATGTTAACATATTCTGTTGCCTAGCTACTCCTTCGGAGCAAAGTCTAATACCCCATATGTGACGAATATGAAGAGGCGGCGACTGTCGGAGGACGTAAGAGAAATATATATATATAGCTGGTCGCTGCTCCCTTAATTGAAATCAACAACCCCCCTATACTCCGCAGCGGTGTGGAGCTGCGTGGGTATATAAGCTGCTTGACCTTACATAGGCACTTGTCAAGAGTGCCGACGACATCCGTCTTTTTTTTATTTAATCGTTTTTTTATTGAAAAGAAAAAATTATTTTGCAGCAAGAAAAACAAGGAAATAGCAGAAAGATGAAAAAAAAAAAATTTGAAAAGTTTAAAAGATTCCAAACAAAACATTAAATACAAAATATGACCATATTAGCATAACATGGTATAGTGTGTGAGTACATATCATTATTCAAATAACATATTACAACATATTAACATATGTCATTGTTCAAATTACAAATCCATATTTGGATCAAACTATCACACTAAACTTCTATATGATCATAACAAAAAAAAAAGAAAAAAAAATTTTGGAAAGAGAGGGTAGGGAAAGGATAAGGAAGGGAAGAAAATGGAAGGTATTATCCGTGGACTTCTTAAGTCAAAGTATTTTTATTAGATGACATAGTTTGGATATATTCCGATGAACATGTAAAGGAAAACCAACCAGCCCATCTTTTAAGATATGTATGATTTTGTTCTTTTAAAGTTAGAGAAAGATCCTCCATCTGAGCTGCATGTGCGACTCGTTCTAACGACAGTAGGTATAGTAGTTTTTTTCCATAGTTTAGGGATTAGGGATTTCGCCGCATCTAATAGATGAGGGGTAATATATCGCTTATAACTGCCCCTCTGGTTCCCCTGAGCAATGGAACAGGATGATGTTGATCCAATGCAACACAGAGGACCAGTATGTGCACAGAACCGGGCATGACCACCACATATGGGCATGAGAGGCTTCTTCTCCGCATCCTCTCCAACAGAGAGCCGAGTAGTCTGGGAACATTGACTGCAACTTTCTAGGAGAGTAATGCAATCTAGACAGCAGTTTATAGTTTAGTTCCGAAGATTGTGTAGAAATAGAAGAAGTATGTACTAGCTGTAATGTTTACGTTGTTGATCAGTTAAAGGGCGGTCTAGGTCCTGTTCCCATTTCAATAAAAATGGGCTACCCGATGTCTTCTCAATTTTTATTAATGCTTTATATACTGTAAGTCAGATAAGCTGCCTTTGGTTGTTTGTGACCTTGCCATGATCTCTTCGTTAGGATTCAACTAAAAGCGAATAGGCTTAGGTAAAGCATTAACAAATCCAAATATTTGTTTATATTGACATTTAATCATTGTGGTTGTTGTTAATGAATCTGGGATCAATTCTGAAAGGGATAGCACTCCTGTGGCCGAAGTAACATGATGGAGTGTAGGCGGGAAAATAGGGAACCACTTACCAAAAGCAGGGTCCATATTCCCTGGTAAAAAGTAAGAATGGCCTAATAGGGGCATCCGAGGAGAATTGTAGGGCCAGTGGTTATGTATGGAGTCCCATATGGCATACGTAGAGGCAGTTAGAGGAGAAATATCTCCAAAGTGTGGTCTGTGTTGACGTGGTATCCACACCTGTGTATATATCCGACTCTAGTTGAACCCAAAGTTTGGTATCCTTATGTTGTTTCCAATCTATCACTCGAAGAAGTACTGCTGCCTCATAATGTTTTTTAAAATCGGGGAGAGCTAAGCCTCCCTTATTTTTAGGTCTAACCAGTTGGGATGTCTACGAGGCCATACGTACTTGCCAACCAAAGCTGTAAATTTTTTAAAGAATCCCGGAGGGACCAAAAAAGGTATCATTTGAATCATGAATAATAATCTAGGCAGAATATTCATTTTAATAACATTAATTCTGCCCAACCATGAATGAGCCAGGGAGGACCACCGTCTCAAATCAGCATGAATATTGTTCAACATGGGCATATAATTCTCACGGAAAAGATGACTAGGGCGTGCAGTAAGGCATATTCCCAGATACTGTAAGGAGTGTTTTTGCCACACAAAAGGAAAGGATGGTTCTAGGGAGGCAACAAGTTTGGGAGAAATAGATACATTTAAGATCTCAGATTTTGACAGATTTATTTTAAAATTTGAGAGAGCACCATATGCCTTAAATTCTGACATCAAGTTAGGAAGTGTAATCATAGGTTGTTGAACATAAAACAAAACATCGTCCGCATATGCGGCAAATTTATGTTCATACCGACCTACTTGAATACCATTAATATTAGGGTTTAACCTAATTTTAGAAAGGAAGAGTTCCAAGGACAAAACAAATAAAAGAAGGGGGAAAGGGGGCAACCCTGTCGAGTGCCATTATAGAGAGTGAAGCAATCGCTTAATGTACCATTCACTCGTAGTTGCGCCGTTGTTGTGTCATACATGCTTTTAATTCTACTCATCATCCGAGGGCCAATACCCAGGGAGGACAGGATCTCCATAAGGAAGACCCAGTCCACCCTGTCAAACGCTTTTTCGGCGTTAGTAGAGAGTAACAGGGTGGGTTCTGCAGGATGTCTGGCATAGGAAACCAGAGACAATGTGCGAAGGGAATTATCCCTTGCCTCTCGGCCTGTGATAAAGCCCGCCTGGTCTTTCGAGATCCATTGCGGGATCAATGGAAGCAGTCAGTTTGCAACAGCTTTTTCATGTTGCTTCAAGTCAGTATTCAGTAATGAATCCGTCGAAAGCTACTACATAAACACAGGTCTTTCCCAGGTTTAGGGAGGATCGTAATATGGGCGTGTAGGGTTTCGGAACATAAATGGCCACCTTGGGAGGACAGAGCAATATATGCTTGTAGGTGTGGTAGCAATTGGTCCTGAAAGCTTCAATAGTATTTTATCAAAAAGCCATCCAGGCCTGGTGCTTTTCCTGACGTCATGGAGTCTAATGCATATTTCGGTTAATCTATTGTGACCTCCTCCTCTAAAGTTGCCAATGAGGCGCTGGGAAGAGAAGGTAGTTGTGCAGTTGCCAAATATTCACAGATTTTTTGCCTGCGTTCTTGGGTATCATTAGAGATGGTGTGGACCTGATACAATTGTTGATAGAATTTACGAAATTCTTTAGCTATAGATTTGGTATTGCATCCGTCTTTTTCTGCTCCCCTCCTTCATTCATAGAACTTGTATTACATTTTTTTTTTTCAATCAAAAGCACTCTATGTAACGGAGGAAGGGTGGATGAATCTTAAAGCTCTGCCATCTCCCTTCATAGAGTGCTTTTCATTGATGGAAACTATAGTACGGCTTCTTTGAATGGAAGAGGGGGGGGGGGGGTAGAAAGGGTATGCATAGTTGGCACACTTGACAAGTGCCTATAAAGGGTCCAAAAGAAAATAGCATAGTTCCTTGAGAGCTAAAAAACTGTAGCTCATACAACCAGAAAACAATATAATATAATATGACTAAATCCAGGGCAGCTGACCAAAGACATGTGGAGATGTAGTATAGAAGAAGGACACTGGTGGACAGTGTAATGATATCCCGTACTGGACACACTAAAAGCTGTAGCAAGCAGTCATTATGTGCAGTCATTATAGGTCAGCCATGACAGTCTTACAGAAAAGTTATACATTGCCGCAGTGATATTACCCCCTCCCTCCTTCTTTAATTAATGGAATTCATATGTTCCACAATTCAAAAGGGCCATTATCTCAACTCAGAGACATCAAAAATCAGCACTTAGGCCTGTGCAGAGCTGTAAACCACTGAGTCCTGGCAGGATGTTTGTATCTGCTGTCCAGGCCTATCGTAAGATTATGACCAAATCCATTAAGGATAACCAGAACTAAAGGGGATTGTAAAAGGCAATCAGAGAGCTCTGCCCAAATCAAATCTTAACAAATACACACACACACGATTCATAAACTCAGACAGGAACATGACACATTAACAATAAGTATATACTGTATTTGAATGAGAAATGTCATGCTGAAAGAATTAAGGTCATACATGACCACACTAACACATATAGCAGGGAAGATAGCTCTCAGATATTCCCTGGTTGACAGGTTTATCTGAGCTACCATGTGTTTAGTATCCCTGGATGCAAAATCCAATCCTCAATACTAACCTATCAGTTTCAAGAATGCAACCATTACATATTGGAAGATATGAATAAAGGTATAAAACTGTCTATAGAGGAGGGACCTGATATTGTTATAAACTCAGGACAGCCCATGGCCACTCCATTTTATTGGTCAGGGGCATCTGTCAACACCTCTTTGATCCTAGAGAAAAAGGGAGATCGCTAATCAGTTGGGCGTTCTCATGTTACCATCAAAGCAGCAACATATGTCAAGTTTGAGAACCAATAACACCTGCTTCATCAACTGAACACTGATAACACCCAGAACATTGACTGCAAGTATTCTTCCTCCTCAATTCTACCTTATTTTGCTATTGCTGAATTGTGTCTCTATTTTTTGAAACCCCTTTTTTTTCTGTAAATATTTTATTTGCACCAACTTTGACCTTTTCGTTATTAAAACCTTATTTTAAAAAGTGTTAACCTTGTCCCTTAGCTCTTAATGCAAGCTAACAAAACCTGTCTCTTGAAGAGTGCTACTGTATAGAATAGATCCTCTGAACATTCCTGTCTGTGGTGACAGTGTGTGTTACAGACTATTATTCTAAAATCATAATTGGTATTTCTAAAATTACGAGCTTCCTCCTGCTCAGACCAAACGGAGGTGGTGGCAGCTAAAGGGTTAATTGCCTAAATAGCCCAGTGGCAATCGCTCTCAGGCTGCTGGCACCTAGGTTGTGGTCTCGCAAGCTGGAATATCTTTGTGCAGGGTGCAGCTGAGAGTGGCATTGTTATGTAAGATGTGAGATTGGCCAGCCCATTGTCATGAGTTAGTGAAGAGGGCAGGCATCTGATACCCGTGTCTGTCACAGACAGCACTCCGTGATTTAGATATCAAAATGGCCAAAGAGTCAATGGGGCCATGAATGAAGCCAATGATTTTATTCCTTCAATAAACAAAAAAAATGAATAAAAGGTAAAAGTAATGGTAAAATTAGCCAATGATACCACTTAAGATCTCAAGGGCGTTGAAAGGTTAACATAATCCAGTAGGGCAGCCTGTAAAGCATGGAGGGGTTGCCAATGCCCATGCTGTAGAGTGGAATCCTGGTCTGGGGAAGGGTCCCGATGGCCGTAGTCAGAAACATGTGCATGTGTAGGAGGTGACACTGCCGCGGATCGTGGGATGGTATATAGTCACCAGGGACCCTGCAGGAATCCGGTAACACTGCCTTGCAAGTACCGATCGTGATGGAAAAGGACAACCAACCAAGCAACCAAGACCCTGAGTGGGAAGCCAGGGAAGCCGAGCTATGTGTGGGGTGGGCACGTCTGGATGATGGGCGGTACCAGCCGGAAGTGTGGAGAACGTGGAAGCCAAGGAATCAGTGAGAAACGCAGGCTTGTCTGTTGTCTTCACATGCAAGTTTTCCGCGCATGCGCTTTGTCATAGTCCCTATGCCTATGAAAGGTCCAGCAGCTTATTTACCGATGCAGCACCACACCACTGTGGAGTATGGGGGGGGGGGGGATCGAAGATTTAAAAAAAAAGAACAGCCACCAGCACAAGGGACACATCTCATTTAATGAAAGTACTGTACTTGTTGAAAAAAAAAAAATAACTACAACAGGCCATTCAAAAGATTGTCCATTGATAAAACTTTGTGCCATAGAATCGCCACATGTGTGGCCAGGACCAAGGACAGAGTCAGTTTGTTAGGACTAGGATAGGCTAGGTGCTTAGGGTTAAGATATTATACATTTATGAGATGCACCTGTATATTTATATGTGTGTATATATATATATACAGTATATATAAACACACACATATATATGCACAGCATATATTCAGTGCATCTCTGCATACGTGCACATTTCCATCTGTTTTATCCATTTAAAAAACACAAGTACAGAAAAATACCTAGTGGTCTGCCAGAAATCCAGTGTGCTTCTAAAATTCAAAAAACTGAAAAACAAAAAACAAAAGTTGGGACTTTAGATGAGGCATTATACCATTGGTATAAGTCTCCATCCCTAATGTATAAATATCAAGGGGGGAGGGGAAGGGGGGAAGGTAATGATGGTTAGTATCAGGTAGCAGAGGCAATCGGCATATTGGGTAAAACAAAGTAGTGGATAATGTATTGTAAGACATAAGATCCGTAGACTATATTTGAATATAAAGCCGATTCGCCTGAGGTTACTGACAATTAAAATAGGTAAGAGGGGAAACAATTGGGAATTTAGATGAGGTGCATGAGAACGGTTGGCAGATAAAAGGTACAATCACAGATATAAAACATATGAAAATATTTAATGGACAAATCTCATCACAGTACATGAATTTCCTTATCAAACTACTTTACCAAACGTTTTTAATTTACCTACATGGTTCCACTGTCAAAGTGGGTTTGGTGATGCACTTTCTCCTGACGAGTGGGAAAATCCACGAAACGCGTTGAGCTTCCTTACGTGCATCCTTCCTATCGTCCATTGATTTGGATTCCAAACACAGCAACTACCATTATTGTCCATCCCCTTCCGAATGTGCATCCTATAGCTTGCATGGAGTGTCCAACATTGTTTCTATTTCCTTTATTATGTATCAAAAGTCTATATCATGCATCTATCCTTATTCATGTACTGTGATGAGATTTGTCCATTAAATATTTTCATATGTTTTATATCTGTGATTGTACCTTTTATCTGCCAACCGTTCTCATGCACCTCATCTAAAGTCCCAATTGTTTCCCCTCTTACCTATTTTAATTGTCAGTAACCTCAGGCGAATCGGCTTTATATTCAAATATAGTCTACGGATCTTATGTCTTACCATACATTATCCACTACTTTGTTTTACCCAATATGCCGATTGCCTCTGCTACCTGATACTAACCATCATTACCTTCCCCCCTTCCCCTCCCCCCTTGATATTTATACATTATTGATGGAGACTTATACCAATGGTATAATGCCTCATCTAAAGTCCCAACTTTTGTTTTTTGTTTTTCAGTTTTTTGAATTTTAGAAGCACACTGGATTTCTGGCAGACCACTAGGTATTTTTCTGTACTTGTGTTTTTTAAATGGATAAAACAGATGGAAATGTGCACGTATGCAGAGATGCACTGAATATATGCTGTGCATATATATGTGTGTGTTTATATATACTGTATATATATACACACACACATATAAATATACAGGTGCATCTCATAAATTTATAATATCTTAACCCTAAGCACCTAGCCTATCCTAGTCCTAACACCCTGACTCTGTCCTTGGTCCTGGCCACACATGTGGCGATTCTATGGCACAAAGTTTTATCAATGGACACGATCAATGAAAGCTGTCCCGCGGAAACTGGAGCGCAAATGGCGCCGGTCCTGTCTGTCCATTATCAGGTTTGGAAGTTGAGTATAAGTACACAAAAACCGCGCTCATTAACCACTTTAAGACCGGAAGATTTTGCTGCTCAATGACCAGGACACTTTTTTCAACTTGGCACTGCGTGACTTTAACCACTTTAGGACCGGAGGATTTTCCTGCTTTACGTCCAGGCCACTTTTTGCGATTCGGCACTGTGCGACTTTAACTGACAATTGCGCAGTCATGCAACGCCGTACCCAAAATAAATTTACGTCCTTTTTTCCCCACAATCAGAGCTTTCTTTTGGTGGTATTTGATCACCTGTGTGCTTTTTATTTTTTGCGATATTAATAAAAAAAGAGCGAAAATTTTGCGAAAAATTTACATTTTCTACTTTGACTGTTAAAAAATATCCAATATATTCAATTTTTGTCATATATTTAGGCCAAAATGTATTTAGCTACATGTCTTTGACAAAAAAAATTCTCAATGAGCGTATTTTTATCCACTTTAAGACCGGAAGATTTTACCCCATTCCTGACCAGGCCCTATTTTGCGATTCGGCACTGCGTTACTTTAACGGACAATTGCATGGTCGTGCGATGCTGTACCTAAACAAAAATGTATTTGCTTTTTTTCCCACAAACAGAGCTTTCTTTTGGTGGTATTTGATCACCTGTGCGATTTTTATTTTTTGCGCTATAAACAAAGAAGTGCGACAATGAAAAAAATTAATGAAAAAAAAAAAAGCAATATTTTTCACATTCTGCTATAAAACATTCCCCCCAAAAAAAATGTAAAAATCAAAATTTTTTAACATTTTAGGCCAATTTGTTTTCTGCTACATATTTTTGGTAAAAAAAAAAAAAAAAAAAAGTCGCAATAGACGTATTTTGAGTGGTTTGCGCAAAAGTTATCGCGTTTACTTACTACGGGAAAGATTTATCTAATTTTTATTGTTTTTTTTTTTACTAGTAATGGCGGCGACCTGCGATTTTTAGCGGGACTGCGACATTGCGGCGGACAGATCGGACCCCTAACTGATATTTTTGACACTTTTGGGGGGACCAGTGACATTACTAATAGTCATCGACCAATATCGTTTTTTTTATTGCCAATAACGATACCGATATTTTGGTCATCGCATATCGGTATCGGCCAATATTTTTTTTTTCTACAGGTACTCTTTATGGAGGGATCTGGGGGTCTAAAAGACCCCCAAACCCCTCCCCTGCACTTAAAAGCATTCAAAACACCAAGGTTGGCTGTTTTGAATGCTGTAAGTTTTTTGAATTTTGCGCCGAGTACCCGGAAGTGACGTCATGACATCACTTCCGGGTTTTTACATGGAGACCCGATCAGAGCCGAAGGCAGCTTTGATCAGGTCTTCGGCGGCCGCACAGGTAGGATGTCCGGGAGACCCAGGCGAGCCGCGGAAGGTGGCGGGAGGGGGGAGACGTCCCCTCCCGTTCCTTTTAATGACAGCCAAGAGGCTTCTCAGCTGCATTGGTTGTCATTACTGAGCAGGGCCCTCTTAATCCTCTTGTATTTTATTTTATTGTAACTGTATTGTCTCCCTCTAACATTGTAAAGCGCTGCGTAAACTGCTGGCGCTATAGAAATCCTGAATAATAATAATAATTACAAGACAGCCGGCCGTCGGCTATGGACGCCGGTACCGGGGTGATGCCTCTAGCTGCAGGAATCACTCCGGTACATCACTTTCCGAAATATCGGCAATATCGGTAACCTACGGGGCCGATTCCGAAATGTCAGGGAAAGTGCATATCGGCCCCCGATATATCGGCTCTGTTGATAATCGGTCAATCCCTAATTACTACAGTAATCAGTGCTAAGAATAAGCACTGCCACTGTAATAATGACACTGGCAGGGAAGGGGTTAACATTGTGAGTGATAAAGGGGTTAAATGTGAGTCTAGGGGAGTGATTCTAACTGTGGGGGGAGGGCGTGGCTTGTGAAATGACCATAGAGACCTGTGTTCCTATATAGAAGGATCACATGATCTCTTTGATCATCCCAGGGAGAAGAACGGTGGGCTGTGTTTACATCAACTGACCGCTCTTCTCTCTCATCGGGTGTCAGGCAGCAATCAGAGCCACCTGCCCCGTGCATTAGTGGCTTCCCCGCAGCCGAGTAGGGGCGGGAGCGTGCCCCCTAGCTGCAGGCGCACGACCCCACCGCAGTAAAAATGTGGCGGGTGGTCGGCAACAGGTTAAATAGAAAATTAATTAAAAGCAGCAACTTGAAAGTGTGATAATACAATAACAAAATAAAATCAATCAAAAGTTGTGCTAAAGTGAATCAATAAATAAAGATATGATAATTAAATCAATGGTGATGGAAAAATTATTATATAAAGGTCCTGGTGTCTTGCAACCAAGTAAGAGATAAAGTCCCAAAAATAATGTCCTAAGTGAAAAAAATATTGTGATGAAACAGGACCTCTTCGTGGACAACAGAGAGGAATAAGGTGTCCTCATATAAACCACACGTGAAATAGATCCTCCACCATCAGTGAATCCACCACCATGGGAAAAACCTGCTTACCAGGTGCAATCGACCAAAGAGGTCAAAACGCCAAATGAGGAAGATGGTAACGACGAAAACCTCAGTCAAACGCCAAATGGAAAAAGGCAGTATACCCGATATCTTAAATCCACCTTGAGGGGGCCTATCCAACCGGAGTATCTCCAAGAAAGATAAAGGGCTCCATAGTGTAAAACCACACAATATACTTTATTATATAAAAAATACACTTACAGTGTTGCATGAATAACAGGCTCTCCGCTTCGGGAACTAACACAGCTTGCAGGTGACGTCAACACGTAGCCACCCGACGTGTTTCGTCACATATGACGTTGTCCTGGGGTGAAACTGGAGCACAAATGGCGCCGGTCTGGCCTGTCTGTCCGTTATCAGGTTTGAAAGGACCATTTGTGTGTCTATAAGGGCCAAACTGAGACTGCGAGCTCAAACTATTTCTCCCGTGCTACTGAAAAACATCTTAGCGCATTGGACAATACGCTCTTTCACTCTAAAATACGCAAGGATCCATGGGAAGCTTTACTCCGCAAGCCCATCTTAGAGTTAACAAAACGTGAACGCATCCTGGCAACACATTTTTATGGCTACGAAACAAACCATTGCAAGGGCGTGGAAGACACCCCTCCTTCCTTTAGAGGAGGTGAAAGGACAGGTGCATGGTACGCCGACATACGGAAAGCGGAGCTACGTTTTGCACGAACTCGCTGGCAAGACTGGGGGGGCCCGTAAGGATCTAGGATATCCAGGGAGTCACCCAGTCCGGCAGTTGATTGTAGTTCTCACAGGAACAGACTTGATTTTAGAAGGGAAAGACAAAAAGTTCAGTTTAAAAATGGCCAGGACCAGAGATCCCAGGGAGGAACTAGGCCCTTACTCCTGACTGGTAGAAAAAAACTGGGAGTACCTATAGCAGGAAGTGGGAGGATCCCCCCCTGGGACCACCCAAGGGGCGTAGTCGAGCTTTGTTAACTCTTTTCCGCCTAGTGTCCTACTCCTATGAAGAGCAGCATAACCCAACGGTCAATGAAGATATGAAGATGTATCTCCCTCAATGAACGAAAGAGAAATTAGAAATTTTTTTTATTATTACATTATTATACTAAATTTAATTTATAATTTATACTAAAATTACATATTTTTTTTTAACACACAGTGACCAGAACAAAACAGTGTTATTAAAGTAACATTGTACTACTCTGGGGAGGTGATCAGGCTTTTTTTTTTTTACACATTATGATGGCTTATAGCCAGTGGCGGCTGGTGCTCAAAATTTTTGGGGGGGGCGCAAAAAGAAAAATGTAATAGGTATTGCTTTGCGTCAAAAAACGCGGTAAAAAATTGCGTGACTTTGAGGTCATGGTACAGGCATGGCACAGGTGATGGTATAGGCATGGCACAGGTGATGGTACAGGAGATGGTATAGGCATGGCACAGGTCATGGTAAGGGTATGGCACAGGTCATGGCACAGGAGATGATATAGGCATGGCACAGGTCATGGTAAGGGCATGGCACAGGTCATGGTAAGGGCATGGCACAGGTCATGGCACAGGTGATGGTATAGGCATGGCACAGATATGGTATATGCCCCCTTTCAATGCAGAGTGCCACAGCATTGTCCCCAATCATTGCAGAGCACCACAGCATTGTCCCCAATTATTGCAGAGTGCCACAGCATTGTCCCCAATCATTGCAGAGCGCCACAGCATTGTCCCCAATTATTGCAGAGTGCCACAGCATTGTCCCCAATCATTGCAGAGCGCCACAGCATTTTCCCAATCATGGCAGAGCGCCACAGTCCCCACTGAAATGAATATGTCCCCACTGAAATGAATAGAAAATGCACCAAGAATGTTGGAAAAACGCAAGTCCCCAATGAAATAAATTGAACATGCACCAAAAATGTGGAAAAACACATGTCGCTATTGAAATGAATAGAAAATGCACCAAAAATGTGGGAAAAAAATGCATGTCCCCTTTGAAAAGAAAATGCTTTAAAATAAAACGTGTCGAAAACGCAACAAAAAGCACCTGCATTGCATTTTTTGTGTCCATGTTTCACAGGTGCCTTCTGGGTAATAGGCACCCGGAATCACTAATGTGGCTAAGATGCATATGCATTTTTTCAGCCGAGCAGTGTAAAAGCAGCCTAAGGACAACCATACAAGTTACAATCTGATTGCATGCGCTCCATACCTGCTCATTTAGGCTCACCATACACCTTACAATCTTTGTAGAGATCTACCAAAACTATGAGGATCTACCTAATGCATCCAATCAGGCTGGCCCTTGCACTACATACTTGTTGGCAGATCTAAAGAAGATTGTACAATCAGACTGGAACATGTATAACCTGAGAACAAACTGAAACAATACATTTAGTTTATATCCAATGTGCAGGACTTAGTTGATGGTGGATCTAAAGGAGATTGTACAATCAAATTACTTAAGGCTGGCCATACACTATAGAATTTCCTTTATCTGATTGGACATTGCTTAGCAGAGATGGAGTTGTACAGGGAAGATTGTATGGTGTATGGGCAGTCGTCCAGCTGTGATAGTAGAAGAATGAGGGATGATGCACAGACACGATCGGAAGGTAGCAGGGCACACACACACACACACACACATATGTAGAAAGGAGGCCAGGCGGCACCTATGATAGGAGCCTAGGCTCGTAATATAGATCCGTAATATAGAACAAAGCCCCCCGATCGCCGGGTACGATGTGACACAGACAGACAGCAGAGGGGAGACATTGACAATTAAGGAGAAGAGCAGGCAGCAGTACCGTGGTGTGCGCACAGCAGCAGCACTGACCCATCCTGGCAGGCGGCTCCTCGGGAGGAGATCAGGCAGCTTCATCCAGAGGATGTCCCGGCCCGGGCTCACTCCGGATCGGTGATGGTGCGTGCGTGACTGACGCACGCACCGGCACCGCCCCCCCATTGCGACGTCAGCGTGATGTCCTGTATGATGATTGGACCAGGCTGGAGACTGGACCAATCACAGCCAGGATATCACGAAAGTGGGGGTGTCCTAGCGCTGTGCCCTGCGACCAGGTTACGCCCCCAGAAGGCAGCCAATCAGCGCCTTTCTGGGTCGTAAACCCCCCCCCCCCCCCCCCACAGCCTCCACATAGGCCGGGGAAGTTGCAAACGCAATTTAAAAAAAAAAAAAAAACTTTATTGCTCTTTATGTAATTTTATTCCCTTTTTTTTTAGGTGGGGGGGGGGGGGGGGCGGCGCCCTGGCGCCCCCTATGCACAGGCCGCCACTGCTTATAGCAGTGAATTACATTGCTATAAGCAAGCATTTTACTGAATGAAACTGATTCATTCAGTTTGTTTTGTTGTGATTAGCTGTGATTGGCCCTGTCTGTACCATGTGATCACTGTGGCCAATCACAGCTAACAACACACAATGGATGGCATGAAAGGAAGCCATCCATTGTGTACAACTGTCATGTGACCTGCTGTGATTGGACACGGTCATCACATGGTACCGGCAGTGAGCCGGTACTCTGATCAGTCATCGGCTATGTCCGGTGGATGTAGCCGGAGTCAGATCGCGCCACTGTGTGGTGCTCTATGAGAGGACGTCATATGATGTCCACTCAGGATGGTAAAGACACTGCCCAGCCGTCATTCTGCAATAGGCTGGGCAGGAAGGGGTTTTAAACTTAATTTTTTTTTTATATTACATTTATTGCTATAAGATTGACAAAACATTGTAGCAAATAAAACCCCTACAGAGCATCTGGAAAGTATTCATGTTACAGCCTTATTCCAAAAATGGATTAAATTCATTTTTTTCCTCAACATTCTACAAACAATCCCCCATAATGACAACGTGAAAGAAGTTTGTTTGAAATCTTGGCACATTTATTAAAAATAAAAAAGGAAAAAATCCCATGTACATAAGTATTCACACCCTTTGCTATGACACTCAGAATTGAGCTCAGGTGCCTCCTGTTTCCACTGATTATCCTTGAGATGTTTCTACAGCTTGATTGGAGTCCCCCTGTGGTAAATTCAGTTGATTGGACATGATTTGGAAAGGCACACACCTGTCTATATAAGGTCCCACAGTTAAAAGTGCATGTCAGAGCACAAACCAAGCCATGAAGTCCAAGGAATTGTCTGTAGACCTCGGAGACAGGATTGTATGGAGGCACAGATCGGGGGAAGGGTACAGAAAAATGTATGGAGCATTGAAGGTCCCAATGAGCACAGTGGACTCCATCATCTGTAAATGGAAGAAGTTTGGAACCACCAGGACTCTTCCTAGAGCGGGCTGCCCGGCCAAACTGATCGATCGGGGGAGGAGGGCCTTAGTCAGGGAGGTGACCAAGAACCCGATGGACACTCTGACAGAGCTAAAAGCATTTGTCTATGGAGAGAGGAGAACCTTCCAGAAGAACAACCTCTGCAGCATTCCACCAATCAGGCCTGTATGGGTGTGGCCAGACAGAAGCCACTCCTCAGTAAAAGTCACATGACAGCCCGCCTGGAGTTTGCCAAAAGGCACCTGAAGGACTCTCAGACCATGAGAAACAAAATTCTCTGCTCTGATGGAACAAAGATTGAACTCTTTGGCCTGAATGACAAGCGTCATGTCTGGAAGAAACCAGGCACCGCCCATCACCTGGCCAATACCATCCCTACTGTGAAGCATGGTGGTGGCAGCATCATACTGTGGGGATGTTTTTCAGTGGCAGGAACTGGGAGACTAGTCAGGATGGAGGGAAAGATGAATGCAGCAATGTACAGAAACATCCTTGATGAAAATCTGCTCCAGAGCGCTCTGGACCTCCAGACTGGGGTGAAGGTTCATCTTCCAGCAGGACAACGACCCTAAGCACACAGCCAAGATAACAAAGGAGTGGCTATGGGACAACTCTGTGAATGTCCTTGTGTGGCCCAACCAGAGCCCAGACTTGAACCTGATTGAACATCTCTGGAGAGATCTGAAAATGGCTGAGCACCGACCCTCCCCCATCCAACCTGATGGAGCTTGAGAGGTCCTGCAAAGAAGAATGGGAGAAACTGCCAAAAAATAGGAGTGCCAAGCTTGTAGCATCATACTCAGAAATACTGGAGGCTGTAATTGGTGCCAAAGGAGCTCCACCAAAGTATTGAGCAAAGGGGGTGAATACTTATGTACATGGGATTTTTATAGTTTTTTTATTTTTAATTAATTTGCAAAGATTTCAAACAAACTTCTCTCACATTGTCATTATGGGGGATTGTTTATAGAACGTTGAGGAAAATAATGAATTTGTTCCATTTTGGAATAAAGCTGTAACCAGTGGCGGCTGGTGCTCAAAATTTTTTTTGGGGGGGGGGGGGGGGGGCGCAAACAGAAAAATGTAATAGGCATTGCTTTGCGGCAAAAAGCGCTGTAAAAAATTGTGTGACTTTGAGGTCGCAAAAGTGTGAAAGGGGCCTTCAGTAAATAAGGTATAGTGTGCCCCCTTTCAATGCACAGTGACCAGCGTGCCCCCTTCAATGCAATGCAGTGACCAGCGTACATGCCCCCTTCAATGCAGTGACCAGCTTACATGCCCCCTTCAATGCAGTGACCAGCTTACATGCCCCCTTCAATACAGTGACCAGCGTACATGCCCCCTTCAATGCAGTGACCAGCGTACATGCCCCCTTCAATGCAGTGACCAGTGTACATGCCCCCTTCAATGCAGTGACCAGCGTACATGCCCCCTTCAATGCAGTGACCAGCGTACATGCCCCCTTCAATGCAGTGACCAGTGTACATGCCCCCTTCAATGCAGTGACCAGCGTACATGCCCCCTTCAATGCAGTGACCAGCGTACATGCCCCCTTCAATGCAGTGTGCCCCCCCCTGAGACCAGTGCACTTACCTGGAGCCCTGCAGCAGCCGAGGCAGCGGCTTCTCTTCAGTCCCGGCTTCTCCTCACTGTGTCCCCCAGCGGCGCATCTCCATCTCCTCGAGTCCTCCCGCCTCATCCTCGGCCAATGGCATGGGGTTTGCCTTGCGGCCAATCAGGAAGCCGGTATTAAACCGGCTTCCTGATTGTCCAGGAGGAGGATCGGTGTGACAATAGCGAATTTTCATTCGCTATTGTCACACAATGGGTGGGCTCGGGGCGCACTGCTCTGCGCCCTGGGTCCACCCTTTGCATTACCCTATATGGCTCTAATCAGGTGATTTAAAAAAAAAAAACCCTTAAGCTCCATGCGTCCGGTGCCCCTGCATGCAGATTAGGGGGCCGGACGCATTGGATGGGGGGGCGGCGCCCCTGTGCCCTCAATACACCAGCCGCCACTGGCTGTAACATAACAAAATGTGGAAGAAGTGAAGCGCTGTGAATACTTTCCGGATTCTCTGTATATGTTCTAGGAAAAAGAAATGCCCACCGGTATGCAGGAAGAAGTACAGCAGCTCTGCTTATTTTTAGGAAGTGTTGCACCTGCAGCATGATGGCCAATAACTGGAGGTTTATAAAGGGATTGGAGTAATCCAAAGATAACGAGAAAACCTTTTTACTGGGTGATGACTGTATACTTTATATATACGGTGGCAGAGCTGCTCTCCTGTGCAGGATGACGTACCTAATACATGATCCTGCAGTTCCTGGTCAGGGGTGTCCGCACACGCCATTGGCCCGCTACCGCTGTGATTAGACACGGCAGGAAAGGCGGACTTGGTGTCCACCAGGAACCTGCCAATATTTTGGTAAACAGGCAAATGGCGGTCTGTCACTACAGAAGACATGGATCCTGTGTCTCTGCTAAGCAGGAGCAGCGACCTATGCCTTCCCTTAGTACAAGCACCTCCCCCACAGTGGGAAAACACTGGCTAGGCACACAGTTACCCCCCCCTTCCCAGCCAGTGTCATTAGTACAGTGACAGTGTATATTTTTAGCCAGTGGCGGCCCGTCCATTGGGGGCGCAGGGCCCCCCCCCCCATTCATGCGTTCGGCCTCCTAATCTACATGCAGGGCGGTGGACGCATGGATTCCAATGGGTTTTTTTTTTTGAAGCACGTGACTAGAGCCAGAGGCTCTAATAGGCTGCAAAAAAGGTTAGGCTTGGGGTGTGACAATAATGAATGAATAGAATGAGAATGAGATTCTCCTCCTGGCCAATCAGGAAGTGGGTCCTGAGACCCGTTTCCTCATTGGCCCGAAAGGAGAGGCCATGCTATTGGCCGAGGGGGAGGAGGGAGGAGACTGAGGGGGAAGCCGCCGCCGCTGCCTGCCCTGGGTGATCCTGAGGGCCACTCGCCAGCGGGGAAGCTGATTCTTGGGGCCAGCAGCCGCCATTGCCGCCGGGCACCCGCCATCGCTCCCTCTGAAGAGAGAACGGCGGTCTGCTGTTGTAAACACATCAGGCCATTGTTCTATCAGGAATCAATGCAGAGCTCCTCCTATTTAGGAACACAGGTCTCTGTATTGATTTCACAAGCCCATCCCCCTCACAGTTAGAAAACACCCCCGAGGCTCATATTTAACCCTGTGATCGCCCCTGGGTTAACCCCTTTCCTGCCAGTGTCATTAGTACAGTAACAGTGCATATTTTTAGCACTGATTACTGTAGTAATGTCACTGGTCCCCCCAAAAGTGTCAAAAATGTCAGTTAGGGGTCCGATCTGTCCGCCCCAATGTCGCAGTTCTGCTAAAAATCACAGATCCCCGCCATTACTAGTAAAAAAATAAAATAAAAAACAATAAATCTTTCCCGTAGTTTGTAGATGTGATAACTTTTGTGCAAACCAATCAAAATACACTTATTGGGATTTTTTTTTTACCAAAAATATGTAGCAGAAAACAAATTGGCCTAAAATGTTAAAAAATTTTGATTTGTAAATTTTTTTTGGGAATGTTATATATCAGAATGTAAAAAATATTGTTTTTTTTTTTTCTTTTTTTCAGAATTGTCGCTCTTTTTTTGTTAATTGTGAAAATAAAATCGCACAGGTGATCAAATACCACCAAAAAAAATCTCTATTTGTGGGAAAAAAAGGACGTCAATTTTATTTGGGTACAGCATCGCACGACCGCGCAATTGTCAGTTAAATTAACGCAGTGCCGAAACGCAAAAATATGGCCTGGTCTTTAACCACTTAAGCCCCGGAAGATTTTACCCCCTTCCTGACCAGGGCCTATTTTGCGATTCGGCATTGCGTGAATTTAACGGACAATTGCGCGGTCGTGCGACGCTGTACCTAAACTAATTTGACGTCCTTTTTTTCCCACAAACAGAGATTTCTTTTGGTGGTATTTGATCACCTGTGCAATTTTTACTTTTTGCGCTATAAACAAGAAAAGAGCGTCAGTTTTGCAAAAATAACAATATTTTTCACATTTTTTATATGAAATCCCCCCCCCCCAAAAAAAGTAAAAATCAAAATGTTTTAACATTTTAGGCCAATTTTTTTTTTTACCATATGTTTGGTAAAAAAAAAAAAATCGCAAAAAGCGTATTTTGATTGGTTTGCGCAAAAGGTATTGCGTTTACTAACAAAGGGAAAGATTTTTGTCATTTTTGTTGTTTTTTTTAACGAGTAATGGCGGCGATCTGCGTTTTTTTTTTCGGTACTGCGACATTGCAGCGGACAGATTGGACCCTTGACTGACATTTTTGACACTTTTGGGGTTACCAGTGACATTACTGCAGTAATCAGTGCTATACATATGCACTGTTACTGTAAAAATGACACTGGCAGGGAAGGGGTTAACTTTTTTGAGAGGGAGGGGTTATGTGTATCCCTAGGGGCGTGCTTCTTACTGTGATTGGCTGTGGCTTGAGGTGTAGGAACAGTGATCAACGGTCCTACATAGTAGAACCGTATGATCACTATTCCTACACAGGGGAGAATGACAGGCGGCTTTGTTTACATTAGCCGACTGCCTTTCTCCCTCTCCACCGACGATCGCGAGTGACCGGCAGACGATCGGGTCCGCTGGGCACACGCGCCGGGGGGGGGGGGGGGGTCTGTGACCACGCAGGAGCGTGCCTCCGGCGGCGCACACTCGCTCCCTAGACCCTCACAGGCTAGCGACATAGCCTTACGTCGCTCTGCCTGTGAGGGGCTGACCGCCGACGTAAATAGTCGTGCGGCGCTTGGCAAGTGGTTAAGCCCCGGAAGATTTTACCCCCTTCCTCACCAGGCCCTATTTGCTTTACTTTAACAGACAATTGCGCGGTCATGCGACGCTGTACCCAAATGAAATTGACGTCCTTTTTTTCCCCACAAACAGAGCTTTCTTTTGGTGGTATTTGATCACCTGTGCGATTTTTACTTTTTGCGCTATAAACAAAAAAAGAGCGACAATTTTGAAAAAATAACAATATTTTTCACATTTTTTTTATATGAAATTCCCCAAAAAAATGTAAAAATCTAAATTTTTTAACATTTTTGGCCAATTTGTTTTCTGCTACCTATGTTTGGTAAAAAAAATCACAATAAGCGTATTTTGATTGGTTTGCGCAAAAGTTATTGCGTTTACTAACTAAGGGAAAGATTTCTGTCATTTTTGGTGTTTTTTTTTTTTTTTTAAACGAGTAATGGCGGCGATCTGCCATTTTTTTTTGCGGCACTGCGACTTTGCGGCGGACAGATCGGACCCTTGAAAATCCTTCCAGTCCAGAAGTGGTTAGTACAGTGACATAAATGCATATTTTTAGCACTGTATTGGTGTCACTGGTACCTAAAAAGTGTCACTTAGTGTCAGATTTGTCCCCTGCCATGTCGCAGTCCCACTGAAAATTGCCGCCATTACTAGTAAAAAAAAAATACAATATTCCATAAAAATATCCCATAGTCTGCAGACACGATAACCAATCAATATACGCTTATTGGGATAAGATAAAGAAAAGCCGGCAGCTCGATCTTCCGCAATGATTACATTTATTATTCTAAGTGTGATACAAAATATATCATAGCCTTGATGGCTTTGACTTCGGCTACACGCCGAAACGCGTAAGTCCTGCGTTATTTTGTAACACACCTAGATTTAAAATGTATTCATTGTGGAGGATTGAGCTGATGGCTTTCCTTAATCTTCATGTTTGCTCGAGTGCTAGGAGGACACTACAAGTCAGTGCCGGACCACTCACCACCTCGGGGAATCGCTATCAGTGTTTTCTATGCATGCTAGCTGCAAAGGGCGGAGCCAACTCAATATTGCACCCTACGGACTAAGACTGGGATGCCATTAAAGTTCATGTGTGTGTGAAGGCAGGCGTCCCAATACTTTTGGTAATATAGTGTATATAGAGAGGCGTCCCAATACTTTTGGTTATATAGTGTATGTGGCCTCACTGAGGCAGGTCTTGATTTGTATATGTGAGTACCTATGTTCAGTGCTGGGACAAGGTCATCCAGCGCCCAGGGCAAAGATGCCAAACTGCGCTCCCCCCTTTTCTTTAGGGTCAGGGTGCCCCCATCCTTTCAATAAACCATTGCGCCCAGGGCAGCCGACTCTCTTGCCCACCCCTTGTCCCGACCCTGCCTATGTTTGTGCTGGGAGCGTGCTGCATGGTGTGCGCCCAGCATGGAGACAGCGCTGTCACTGACAGCTCCATGTATCACACCAATGATCAGGAGTCTGTGAGGATCACATGATCGCTACGATAGCCTGTGATTGGCTATCACAGTGATCAGTCACTGTACAGCCCATCCCTGTGTTGTTTCTCCCCTTGAATGGAGAAAATTATATATTGTACACTAGAGGAGAAAAATAAAAAAAAAATAATAATAATAACAATAATAATAATAATACAAATAATAATAATAATAATTATTATTATTTGTATTATTATTATTTTTTTTTTTACACAAAGACTTTTTGTCTTTGTGTAAATGTTATTATTGTATTAATAATAATAATAATACAAATAATAATAATACAAATGATAATAATAATAATAATAATAGTAATAATAATAATACAAATTATAATAAAACAAATGATAATAATAATAATAATACAAATAATAATAATAATAATAATAACAATAATAATAACAATAATAATAATACAAATAATACAAAATAATAATAATAACACAAATAATAACAATAACAATAATAATTATACAAATAATAATAATAATAATTATTATTATTATTATCTTTTTTTACACAAAGACTTTTTGTCTTTGTGTAAATGTTATTATTGTATTAATTATAATACAAATAATAATAATACAAATGATAATAATAATAATAATAGTAATAATAATAATACAAATGATAAAAATAATAATAATAATACAAATAATAATAAAACAAATAATAATAATAATAATAATAATACAAATAATAATAATACAAATGATAATAATAATAATACAAATAATAATAATAATAATAATAATACAAATAATAATAATAATAATAATAATAATAATAATAATAATTATTATTATTATTATTTTTTACACAAAGACTTTTTGCCTTTGTGTAAATGTTATTATTGTATTAATAATAATAATACAAATAATAATAATACAAATGATAATAATAATAATAATAATAATAATAGTAATAATAGTAATAATAATAATACAAATGATAATAAAAATAATAATATTACAAATAATAATAAAACAAATGATAATAATAATACAAATAATAATAATACAAATGATAATAATAATAGTAACAATAGTAATACAAATGATAATAATAATAATAATAATAATACAAATAATAATAATAATAACAATAATATTATAAGGATTTACCTGATTTAATTAAATTTAATGTAATTACATTTTAAAAAAGGGAAGTTGATGAGATGGAAATAAGAACAGAAGGTAGAAAAACAGAAAAAAATATCAGAGAGACTTACAGAATTCAGGAGGAGGGGAGGTTTTCCATCTGACCGGTTAGAGGGGTAGAATCCGATGTATATACACAGGATATATATATACTGTATATAAGGGTTGCCAAGTTCAGAGAAAGGAAGTGGAACCGAGAAAACTGAATTGTTTTTACAGGAAGTTTAAAAGGGAGGAGATGGGAAAAAGAGAAAGGAGAGAGAGAGAGAGAGAAAAACTAGAGAGTTACTTCATCAATAATATGAATAATAATAATAATAATAATAATAATAATAATAAAAAAAGAAACATTGAAGTTGATTTACTAAAAGCAAACAGACTTTGCACTTTGCAAGTGTAGTTGCTCCATAGTTTAGTAAATAAGGTGAAGCTTTGCATTGCTCACCAGCGCCACCTACCGGTGCAGATCAGCGCCACCTACCACTGCAGATCAGCGCCACCTACCAGTGCAGGTCAGCACCATCTACCGGTGCAGGTCAGTGCCACCTACCAGTGCCCACCAGTGCCACCTATCAGTGCCCACCAGCGCCACCTATTGGTGCCCACCAGTGCCACCTATCAGTGCCAATCAGTGCCCCATCATCAATGCAGCCTATCAGTGTCACCTACCAGTGCTTATCATTGCCCATCAGTGCCACCTATCAGTGCCCATCTGAGCAACCTATTAGTGCCCACCAGTGTTACCTACCAGTGCAGGTCAGTGCCACCTACCAGTGCAGGTCAGCACCATCTACAAGTGCAGGTCAGTGCCACCTAACAGTGCCCACCAGTGCCACCTATTGGTGCCCACCAGTGCCACCTATCAGTGCCAATTAGTGCCCCATCATCAGTGCAGCCTATCAGTGTCACCTACCAGTGCTTATCATTGCCCATCAGTGCCACCTATCAGTGCCCATCTGAGCAACCTATTAGTGCCCATCAATGCTACCTATCAGTGCCACTTACCAGTGTCCTTCAGTGCTGCCCATCAGTGCCACCCCTCAGTGCCACCTATCAGTGCCCACCAGTACCACCTTATTAGTGCCCACCAGTACCACCTTATTAGTGCCCATCAGTACCACCTTATCATTGCCCATCAGTGTCCCCTATCAGTGCCCATCAGTGCAGCCTATCAGTGCCTGTCAGTACCACATCATCAGTGCACATCAATGAAGGAGAAAAATTACCCATTTGCAACATGTTATAACAAACAATAAAAACTGTTTTGTTGGGGGGGGGGGGGGGGGGTTTCATAATTTTTGGTGTTTTTTGGCTTGTTCAGCAACAAAATAACACCCCCCCCCCCCCGTAGTTAGTGGTTAAATACCACCGAAAGAAAGCTCTATTTGTTTGAAAAACAAATGATAAAAATGTCATATGGGTACAATGTAGCATGACTGCGCAATTGTCATTCAAAGTGTGACAGCGTTGATAGCTGAGAATTGGCCTGAGCAGGAAGGGGGTTTAAGCGCCCGGTAGGCAAGTGGGTAGTAAATCGACCCCATTTTATACATCTATTCTGCATGAGATGGGAGTAATGGGAATAATGGGAGTAGGTGTGGTAGTCTAATGGCTGGTAAGAGGACACCCTGTCACATACCGGGTTGGAGGTGTAAAGAGAAATATGGGATTTTTTTATGTTAGAATCATACTTACCTAGGTGGATGGAGTATCGGTCCCCCGCCCGCTCTAAGATGGAGAACTGTAGAGTGGGTTTCTCATTTTCGATACCTGGGGGTCATCGTACGATTAAACCTCTCCTGTTACCTAGCAGATCATCTAGAGCCGGTATTTCGGCAGTTGACCGCAAAGTGTCAGGTGTGGAGGACGCTCCCCTGACGCCTGTGGGACGCATCAATTTGTTAAAAATGACCTTTCTTCCCAAATTTCTATATGTCTTTAGAAACACCCCTGTGCCCATACCAGCGTCTTTTTTTCGCCGTTTGGACAGTGTTATCTCTTTCTTTGTGTGGGCGGGGGCGGTTCCGCGTATATCTCGGTGGAAATTACAGTTGCCTTTGTCTTCAGGGGGTGGTTTGCTCAAAATAAGTCCAACCCGGCGGTCAACCTTGAGGCTGCGATTTTGGGCTCTTATGCGGCGCTGACTAACCTGGTGTATAGAGGGGTGGGTGCCACCCCTCAGGTGACGCTTCCTATGCGGAAGGTGGTGCGGGTGTGGGAGCAAATGTTGGGAGCCACGGGCGAGGCCGGCACGATATCGCCCTATACACCCCTGTGGGGTAATCCCAGGTTGCCTCACTTTGGCCCCGACCCGGCTGTTTGGGCGCAATATGGGGTGACTATGTTACAACACATAATGCGCTCGCTTTCTCTGCTAACCTTTCAGGACTTACGTGATAAATTTCATCTCCCGTCCCGCATGCTATTTAGGTTCCTACAGCTTAGACACGCTGCACAGGCACAGTTTACAGCGCCTCATATACTTACTCCCCATACGGTTGAGAGGATCTTGACCACGCGTAATGCTGATAAATTACTGTCCTCTATCTCCGTCTTTCGTGTGGTCGGCTGGAACGGGACCCCCTCCTGCTCCGACAGTGGCGGCAGGACATCCCTGAGCTGTCGGAGGATGACTGGGATCAGTGTATACCCCATTATATACCCACGGTAATCTCGGCTAGAGATAGGTTCATTCAATTGAAGTTTTTGCACAGGGCTTACTATACCCCGCAAAGTTTGGCTCGGATGTACAGCACCCACTCTGACTTTTTCCATGTCACATGGGATTGCCAGTTCCTTCAGGATTATTGGAAGGGTGTCGTCCGGGAGCTAAGTGCGGTGCTGCAATTGCCGGTACCCTTGGATCCTAGGATACTCCTTTTGGGTATGGGAGAACTAGTGACGCAGGCGAAATATTCTAAGCTTCTAATTTCTTTGCTTTTATGCCCGGAAGGCACTGCTGCAGAAGTGGCAGGGTGCTGATCCCCCCACGGTTGCACAGTGGAAAGCGTTGGTGGACGCGGCTCTGCCCCTTTACAAGTTGACCTATATGGGGCGTCAATGCCCTCAAAAATTTGGGAAAATATGGGATGGTTGGATTGCCGCTAGACCCCTGCTGATTTAATCAATATTTGTTGGTTGCAGTTTCCGGGGGCCCTGGTGGTGGGATTAATACCGTGTGGCTGCTGGTCGTGGGGTGCTGGGGGGGCGCTATTGTCTCTTGGCCCCCCCGACTCGGCCTTCTGGGACTCCCCCCGCCGCTTCCCCCCCACCTGGGGTCTCGGGGGGGGGGGGCTGTGGCTAGTTGCGGTCCTGCTTGATATCATTGTATTCCTTGATGATGGATTGTACTTTGTGGTTTCATTGCAATACCTGTAACCGCTATGCACATACTCTCTTTGAATGTTGTATTCCTTGCTTTTACACCTTTTGTATATGTACCTTGTTGGCACTGTTTTTTTTTTTTTTGATTTATATCAATAAAACGTTTCTGTTAAAAAAAAAAAAAAAGGTGGAGAACTGAGCAATCAAACACCACAGATCGCTTGGTTCTCAGAGTTACCTGAGCAGAAAGCTGGTGACTGTCAGTCACTGCTCTCTGCTCTGCCCCCTCCTCGCTCACTGGAGCGCTGGGCTGTAGAGGGGGGTGGGAGCGGTTCATTACGAGGCTGAACCGGGCGTCGGTCTGGTAATGTGGGTGGATCCCAACCATATGTTAGCAATCTTTCCCTGGACAGGCTCTGTGACATCAGTCGACAGCGGTTTCAGCCCGCTGTCTGCTGAAAACGAGTCACAGGCAGGGGAGGACTGGGCCAGGGGGCAGGGGGGCAATTGCCCCCTGGGCCGTTCTGATGCCCTATAAAAAGGCTGCACTGCTTCTGCCACAGACATGTCTAAAGGATTCCTGGTGAAGAGAAGTAAAAAATCCCTGCCACTGACCTACTGGGTGCGGGATAAAGACAAGGACAGAGCACCACCCCCCCCCCCCCCCCCAGCATGGATGGTGTAAACTGTGTCTAAACAGAGGCCGGTTCCATGCCCCACTGGAGACTCTCCTCCCCTGGCCAGCCCCAACCGAGCTGTCCCAGCTCCCCCCAACCGGGGTCAGGAGGAGAATGGGAAGAGGAAGAGGGAGAGCGGGAGGGGGGCCGAGTCTCTGCATCATGGGCCTCTGGTTTGTGCTTACCCCCTGGGCCGAAAGATGCCAGTCAGCCCCTGGTCACAGGAGTGCAGAACGAACTCCACTCCTGTGATCCACAGAAGAAGTACATCCATAAAAGGTTTCCCCATACTTCTGCTTTGCAGTGATGAGAGGGCTTCCCTTTCTGCCATGGTCCAAACACCCCTGGAGGTGATGTCAAGGGAGTGCATGGCTCAAAGTAGCATGGGTAGACTGGATCGCTGGTGGCTGCTGCAGTCAATAGTTGTTGGGCAGGTGAGCGAGGACATCAGCAGGAACACAAGGCACACTTGTGGAGGAGCAGGTCAGGCCCAGCAGTGGGGGGGGGGGGGTTGGTGACCCCCGCATTGGATGAAGGTGGTGCAGGATTAGACCAATAGGGAGGAAATAGAGTGGCATGGTCAAGGTCGAATTCTGGGCCAAGGTCATGTATATGGATGGTCAGTAGAATAAAAGATAACGGCATGGTCAGGAACCTGAGCCAGGGTCATACACAGTGATCAGGAGGATGAAGATGGCAGAATAGTCAGGAGACAAGCCAAGACCATACATGGTTGTTCAGGAGAAGAAGAGTCCTTAAACAAGCCGGGGTCACAACCAGAGGTCAGACAAAGGGGAAGCCCAGAGTCAATCCGAGTCGGTGACAGGAAGTCAGGATACACAGGAGCGAGGATCACGGATAAGCTGAAGATCACCCAGCAATCTTCCCTCTCTGCTTCTTCCCTTAAATTGGGCATTTGGTGCTAGTTCCAGATTTGGACATGTGCGTGCAACATGCTTTAGAGTGCAAACGAGCGTGCCCACACAAGATAATGGCAGACGTGCCTGGCCTGTGTATTGGTGCGGGTGCACCTCTGTTCTGGGTGGCATCCTGACACCCCTTACTGTCTGGAGCTCAGAATTAATTCTTAATTAAATTGTAAAAAATAATTTTGCAAAACAACTTTTTTTTATGTTTGATGGACAATGCTGCAGACAAGAGATAGGTGTCGCTATGGGTGCCGCCTGTGCTCCCGTATATGCCTGCCTCCACTTAGGATGGTGGGAGGAAACACAAGTATACCGACTCCAACATGTTCAACCATCCCGTGATAAAAGTGATTTGCTATGTGGATGATGTACTCATGATATGGACACTCACTCCAAATGACTTTGTATCATTTTTTTCAATATTGAACACGTTCTTCAAAAAATAGAAATTTGGTTTGACCGAGGTGGAATTCCTGAATTTGAAGGTTCAAAAAAAATAATAAACTAAAAAAATTAAATTAATTAATTAATTAATATTTTAAAAAAATGTAATGACCGGGTGGCCCATGGGGGCTGCCTGAGCCCTCCTTTTTTTAAATGTATTTAATTTTTTTATTTTATTTTATTTTTTTTGAACTTTCAAATTCAGGAATTCCACCTCGGTCAAACCAAATTTCTATTTTATGAAAAACATGTCACGCAGCGCCAAATCTCAAAATAGGCCCTGGTCTTTGAGCAGGAAAATCCTCCGGGGCTTAAGTGGTTAAATAAATAAAAAAAATTATACAGAAATTTACAGAGGTAGGGATCTTAGTAGATCCAGCCTTTTTTTCTCCTACAGTTAACAGGAACTTCAACTAAAAAATATAAGAGCTCCATAGTGACTCATTTATTAAACGCAGCGAGGACATGGAAACAAGAAGCACCTTCAACAGTAAAGGATTGGATGGAGAAAGTAGAAGAAATAAATAGGATGGAAGATTTGATCCTAACAGCAAAACAGAATAGGGAGAGATATGTTCAGATATGGGAAGCATGGAACATATTTGTTCTCTTGGAAGAGGGTAGGAATCCTATGGGATGAAGGGTCCTGAGGTAGTTGGTAGTTGCCATTGGTTCCCCCTCCCCTCCCTTTTTTTTTTTTTTACTTTTTTCTATCTTTTCTTTTTTCTGTTTGGCTTCTTTCTTCCTATTATTATTATTTCTTATTATTATTACCCCCCCCCTTTTTTTTTACTTTTTTCTTTTCTTTTTTCTATCTTTTCTTTTTGGCTTCTTTCTTCTTATTATTATTCCTTATTATTATTACCCCCCCTTTTTTTTTTTTTTACTTTTTTTCTATCTTTTCTTTTTTCTTTTTGGCTTCTTTCTTTCTTCTTCTTATTATTCCTTATTATTATTACCCCCCCTTTTTTTTTTTACTTTTTTCTATCTTTTCTTTTTTCTTTTTGGCTTCTTTCTTCTTCTTATTATTATTATTATCCCTTATTATTATTATCCCCCCCCCTTTTTTTTTTACTTTTTTCTATCTTTTCTTTTTTCTTCTTGGCTTCTTTCTTCTTCTTATTCCTTATTATTATTATTCCCCCCCCCTTTCTTTTTTTTAATTTTTTCTTTTCTATCTTTTCTTTTTTTCTATCTTTTCTTTTTTCTTTTTGGCTTCTTTCTTCTTCTTATTATTATTCCTTATTGTTATTCCCCCCCCCTTTTTTTTTTACTTTTTTCTTTTCTTTTTTCTATCTTTTCTTTTTGGCTTCTTTCTTCTTATTATTATTCCTTATTATTATTACCCCCCTTTTTTTTTTTTTTTACTTTTTTTCTATCTTTTCTTTTTTCTTTTTGGCTTCTTTCTTTCTTCTTCTTATTATTCCTTATTATTATTACCCCCCCTTTTTTTTTTACTTTTTTCTATCTTTTCTTTTTTCTTTTTGGCTTCTTTCTTCTTCTTATTATTATTATCCCTTATTATTATTATCCCCCCTTTTTTTTTTTACTTTTTTCTATCTTTTCTTTTTTCTTCTTGGCTTCTTTCTTCTTCTTATTCCTTATTATTATTATTCCCCCCCTTTCTTTTTTTTACTTTTTTCTTTTCTATCTTTTCTTTTTTTCTATCTTTTCTTTTTTTCTTTTTTAGTTCTTTCTTCTTCTTATTATTATTCCTTATTGTTATTCCCCCCCTTTTTTTTTTACTTTTTTCTTTTCTTTTTTCTATCTTTTCTTTTTGGCTTCTTTCTTCTTCTTATTATTATTGTTTTTTTCTTTCTCATTTTTTCTTTTTTTGTTTCTTTTGTTTATAGTAGGAAAATGGAAAATGTGGGTGAAGGTGTAAGGTAGGCATTGTCCCTGGGAATTACAAATCATAATATAGGGATGGTTTGTGAAAAAAAGGTAAATTATATTATTTTTGTTTGATTTGTATAAAAAGTTAATATATTTGTGACAAATGAGAATTGTTAAGACATTTTAAACCTTCAATAAAGTTTATAAATAAAAAAAAAAATAATATTTAAAAAAGGGAATAATTGAAGACTTTTTCTGCAGGAAAAGTGCTCATCCATGCCAACCGTCATCACCCATGATTAAGGCATTTCCACCAGCCAATTTTTGACATCAAGCAATTAAAAATAATCACTTTGGGGAAAGAAGACACCCCAGGGGACCTCAGAAAAGGGTATGACACCAGCACACCAGGGAACTCCATAAAAGGGTCCAACCAATGATCACATCACAGTAAAGGAGAGCAACATTTCGGAGTCACGCAGGACATGTCCAATGACGGTGTTCTGCGTGCCTCCAAACGTTGCTCTCTTTTGCTCTATTGTGATCACTCAATAACCTGTTGGACCCTTTTTTGGAGTTCCCTGGTGTGCTGGTGGCATATCCTTTGCTCTAAGAGGTTCCGGTCTTCAGCCGGTGGTCACTTCAGCACCCACTTACTTTACTTTGATGTCAAACTAAATGTCGAGAGCCGCATCAGCAATATGGTTGCCCACAAAGGGCCGGTTGTATTTAAAAGACTAGATGTCCAAAGCACCCCACCCCCTCCTTAACCACTTAAGCCCCGGAGGATTTGGCTGCTAAAAGACCAGGGGTTTTTTTGCGATTTTTTACTGCGTGACTTTAACGGACAATTGCGCGGTCGTGCGACGCTGTACCTAAACGAATTTCACGTCCTTTTTTTCCCACAAACAGAGCTTTCTTTTGGTGGTATTTGATCACCTGTGCGATTTTTTGATCATGCGCTATAAACAAAAAAAGAGCGTAATTTTTGCAAAAATAACAATATTTTTCACTTTTTTTTATATGAAATTCCCCCCCAAAAAAATTTAAAAATCAAAATTTTTTAACATTTTCGGCCAAATTGTTTTATGCTACCTATGTTTGGTAAAAAAAAAAATCGCAAAAAGCGTATTTTGATTGGTTTGCGCAAAAGTTATCGCGTTTACTAACAAAGGTAAAGATTTTTGTCATTTTTGGTGTTTTTTTTTTAACGAGTAATGGCGGCGATCTGCGATTTTTTTGCGGTACTGCGACATTGCGGCGGACAGATCGGACCCTTGACTGACATTTTTGACACTTTTGGGGGTACCAGTGACATTACTGCATTAATCAGTGCTATACATATGCACTGCTACTGCAAAAATGACACTGGCAGGGAAGGGGTTAACTTTATTGGACAGGGAGGGGTTAAGTGTGTCCTAGGGGCGTGATTCTAACTGTAGTGGGACATGGCTATTGGTGTAAAAACAAAGATCAACGGTTCTACATAGTAGAACCGTCTGATCTTCATTTTTACACAGGAGAAAATGACAGGCGGCTTGTTTACATTAGCCGCCTGCCTTTCTCCCGCTGTACCGACGATCGGCGAGTGACCGGTGGACATCGGGTCCGCCGGTCACACGCCCACACTCCTCCCTGAACGAGCCAAGGCGCGCGCTCGCCTCAGCGGGCGCGCGCCTCAGCGGGCGCGCGCTCGCCCGCTATTGGCTCCAGTTCCAGTGACAGGCGAGTGACGTAGACCTACGTCACTCTGCCTGGCCGGGGCTGACTGCCGCAGTAAATATACTGTGCGCAGTCGGCAACCGGTTAAATCAGATCTCGAGATCCACCCCACCATCAGAAGTCTAGAGTGTTCCACCCTCTATTACCTCACACTGCACCTATCTTACCTTGTGCTGCTGCTGGGAAGAAGCTGGAAGCAGAGCTTGGAAGTAGAAAGTGCAGGGTCTGGAGGAGGACAGGACTGGACGTCCAAAGCACCCCACCCCCTCCTTAAATCAGATCTCAAGAACCATCCCACCATCAGAAGCTAAGAATGTTCCACCCTCTATTACATCAAACTGCACCCCTCTTACCTTGTGCTGCTGCTGGGGAGAAGCTGGAGGCAGAGCTGGGAAGCAGAAAGTGCAGGGTCTGGAGGAGGACAGCACTGGACGTCCAAAGCACCCCACCCCCTCCTTAAATCAGATCTCAAGAACCACCCCACCATCAGAAGCCTAGAATGTTTCACCCTCTATTACATCAAACTGCACCCCTCTTACCTTGTGCTGCTGCTGGGAAGAAGCTGGAGGCAGAGCTGGGAAGCAGAAAGTGCAGGGTCTGGAGGAGGACAGCACTGGACGTCCAAAGCACCCCACCCCCTCCTTAAATCAGATCTCAAGAACCACCCCACCATCAGAAGCCTAGAATGTTCCACCCTCTATTACATCAAACTGCACCCCTCTTACCTTGTGCTGCTGCTGGGGAGAAGCTGGAGGCAGAGCTGGGAAGCAGAAAGTGCAGGGTCTGGAGGAGGACAGCACTGGACGTCCAAAGCACCCCACCCCCTCCTTAAATCAGATCTCAAGAACCATCCCACCATCAGAAGCTAAGAATGTTCCACCCTCTATTACATCACACTGCACCCCTCTTACCTTGTGCTGCTGCTGGGGAGAAGCTGGAGGCAGAACTGGGAAGCAGAAAGTGCAGGGTCTGGAGGAGGACAGGACTGGACGTCCAAAGCACCCCACCCCCTCCTTAAATCAGATCTCAAGAACCATCCCACCATCAGAAGCTAAGAATGTTCCACCCTCTATTACATCACACTGCACCCCTCTTACCTTGTGCTGCTGCTGGGGAGAAGCTGGAGGCAGAGCTGGGAAGCAGAAAGTGCAGGGTCTGGAGGAGGACAGCACTGGACGTCCAAAGCACCCCACCCCCTCCTTAAATCAGATCTCAAGAACCACCCCACCATCAGAAGCCTAGAATGTTCCACCCTCTATTACATCAAACTGCACCCCTCTTACCTTGTGCTGCTGCTGGGAAGAAGCTGGAGGCAGAGCTGGGAAGCAGAAAGTGCAGGGTCTGGAGGAGGACAGCACTGGACGTCCAAAGCACCCCACCCCCTCCTTAAATCAGATCTCAAGAACCACCCCACCATCAGAAGCCTAGAATGTTCCACCCTCTATTACATCAAACTGCACCCCTCTTACCTTGTGCTGCTGCTGGGGAGAAGCTGGAGGCAGAGCTGGGAAGCAGAAAGTGCAGGGTCTGGAGGAGGACAGCACTGGACATCCAAAGCACCCCACCCCCTCCTTAAATCAGATCTCAAGAACCACCCCACCATCAGAAGCCTAGAATGTTCCACCCTCTATTACATCAAACTGCACCCCTCTTACCTTGTGCTGCTGCTGGGAAGAAGCTGGAGGCAGAGCTGGGAAGCAGAAAATGCAGAGTCTGGAGGAGGACCAGAGGGGGACTGAAGTTTGCTGAATGCTGAGACCAGGGGAGGCGGAGACGAGGGGGGTGCTGCGGCTCCACAGAGAGGCACAGAATCTGTACAAGGAGTTCTGCCCTCTGCTCTGATGCCAATTGCTAAGACAGGGAAGGGTGGGGGCAGAGACAAACCTTTCCCTGGCTGCAGAGAGATATGCAGGATCTGGCAGATGAGTTCTGTCCTCCTTTCTGCTGCCTTCTGCTGAAACAAGGTGGGGGCAGAGATGAGGGGGTTGCAGGAGAGGTACGAGTGCCACATAAGATGTCCTAAAGGGCTGGATTCAGTCTGCGGCTTTGTCCTTCCCACATGTGCTCTACAGCCACTTAGAGCAACGTGAATGTTGGGAGTATTGTTCTGGACCAATAGACCTCTGAGAACAAAGCCTTGTCTTGGGACAGCTGTGAGATATTAAATCATAACAATTAGGGCAGGGATCTTCAAACTACGGCCCTCCAGCTGTTGCAGAACTACAAGTCCCATGAGGCATTGTAAAACTCTGACATTCACAGACATGACTAGGCATGATGGGAATTGTAGTTCCTGAACAACTGGAGGGCCATAGTTTGAAGACCCCCTGAGTTAGGGGAAAAGGATACAATAGTGAGCATGATCACAAGGATTGTCTCTCATTGGCATCTCCTGCATAAATAACATGAAAGGCATTCACCGAACCCTTCAAATAAGTCACAGGGTCCTGATGAGATACACCCAAAATTATTAAAAGAGCTTAGTGGTGAGCTGGCAAAACCATTAACAGATTTATTTAACCAATCATTAGCAACAGGAGTCGTCCCGGAAGATTGGAAATTGGCAAATGTCGTGCCCATTCACAAGAAAGGTAGTAGGGAGGAATCGAGCAACTATAGACCAGTGAGTCTGACATCAATAGTAGGCAAATTAATGGAAACCCTATTAAAGGATAGGATTGTGGAACATCTTAAATCCCATGGATTGCAAGATGAAAAACAACATGGGTTTACTTCAGGGAGATCATGTCAAACAAATCTTATAGACTTTTTTGACTGGGTGACTAAAATAATAGACGGTGGAGGTGCAGTAGACATTGCATATCTAGATTTTAGTAAGGCTTTTGACACTGTCCCACACAGAAGACTTATCAATAAACTGCAGTCATTGAGCATGGACTCCCATATTGTTGAGTGGATTAGGCAGTGGGTGAGTGACAGACAACAGAGGGTTGTAGTCAATGGAGAACATTCAGAACAAGGTCATGTTACCAGTGGGGTACCTCAGGGATCTGTACTGGGACCAATTTTGTTTAATATCTTCATAAGTGATATTGCAAAAGGCCTCGATGGTAAGGTTTGTCTTTTTGCTGATGACACAAAGATATGTAACAGGGTTGATGTTCCTGGAGGGAAACGCCAAATGGAAAAGGATTTAGGAAAACTAGAAGAATGGTCAGAACTCTGGCAACTGAAATTGAATGTGGATAAGTGCAAGATAATGCACCTGGGACGTAAAAACCCAAGGGCAGAATATAGAATATTTGACACAGTCCTGACCTCAGTATCTGTGGAAAGGGATTTAGGAGTAATTATTTCAGAAGACTTAAAGGTGGGAAGACAATGTAATAGAGCAGCACGAAATGCCAGCAGAATGCTTGGATGTATAGGGAGAGGTATAAGCAGTAGAAAGAGAGAAGTGCTTATGCCGCTGTACAGAACACTGGTGAGACCTCACTTGGAGTATTGTGCGCAGTACTGGAGGCCATATCTCCAGAAGGATATAGATACTCTAGAGAGAGTTCAGAGAAGAGCTACTAAACTAGTACATGGATTGCAGGAAAAAACTTACCAGGAAAGGTTAAAGGACCTTAACATGTATTGCTTGGAAGAAAGAAGAGACAGAGGGGATATGATAGAAACTTTTAAATACATAAAGGGAATCAACTCGGTAAAGGAGGAAAGCATATTTAAAAGAAGAAAAACTACCACAAGAGGACACAGTTTTAAACTAGAGGGCAAAGTTTTAAAAGTAATATGAGGAAGTATTACTTTACTGAGAGAGTAGTGGATGCATGGAATAACCTTCCTGCAGAAGTGGTAGCTGCAAATACAGTGAAGGAGTTTAAGCATGCATGGGATAGGCATAAGGCTATCCTTCATATAAGATAGGGCCAGGGACTATTCATAGGATTCAGATATATTGGGCAGATTAGATGGGCCAAATGGTTCTTATCTGCCGACACATTCTATGTTTCTATGTTTCTTAACCACTTAAGCCGCGGAAGATTTTACCCCTTTCCTGACCAGGGCTTTTTTTGTGATTCGGCACTGTGCGACTTTAACGGACAATTGCACGGTTGTGCGACGCTGTACCCAAACTAATTTGACGTCCTTTTTTCCCACAAACAGAGCTTTATTTTGGTGGTATTTGGATCACCTGTGCGATTTTTCCTTTTTGCGCTATAAACAAAAAAAGAGCGTAAATTTTGCAAAAATAACAATATTTTTCAAATTTTTTTATATGAAATTCCCCCCAAAAAAATGTAAAAATCAAAATTTTTTAACATTTTTGGCCAATTTGTTTTATGCTACCTATGTTTGGTAAAAAAAAAAAAAAATCGCAAAAAGCGTATTCTGATTGGTTTGCGCAAAAGTTATTGCATTTACTAACTAAGGCTCGGTTTCCACTAGTGCGGCTACGAAGTCGTGTTACTTCTAGCACGACTTCGTAGCGAAAGTAAACTGCGGCTTCAGTGAGACTTGTCCCTCATATATAGAGGGAAGTCGCACTCAAAAGTAGTGCACAATCTACTTTTGAAGTCGCCGCAACTGAAGCCGCGGCAGTGGAAACGGGCCACATTGAAAGCAATGGCTTTTGACTTGCTGTGCGACTTGACATGTGTCAAGTCGCACCGCAAGTCGCACTAGTGGAAACCCAGCCTAAGGGAAAGATTTTTGTCATTTTTGTTGTTTTTTTTTTAACGAGTAATGGCGGCAATCTGCGATTTTTTTTGCGGGACTGCGACATTGCGGCGGACAGATCGGACCCTTGACTGACATTTTTGACACTTTTGGGGTTACCAGTGACATTTCTACAGTAATCAGTGCTATACATATGCACTGTTACTGTAAAATGACACTGGCAGGGAAGGGGTTAACTTTATTGGGGAAGGAGGGGTTAAGTGTGTCCCTAGGGGCGTGCTTCTAACTGTGATTGGACATGGCTACTAGTGTAAAAACAGAGATCAACGGTCCTACATAGTAGAGCCGTATGATCACTATTCCTACACAGGGGAGAATGACAGGCGGCTTTGTTTACACTAGCCGCCTGACTTTCTCCCTCTCCACCGACGATCGCGAGTGACGATCGGGTCCGCCGGTCACACGCACGGACTTGCTAGGGAACGAGCCAGGGCGGGAGCGCGCCTCTGCGGGCGCCGCTCGCCCGCTATTGGCTCCCAAGCAAGTGACAGACTAGTGACGTATACAGTATATACGTCACTTTGCCTGGCCGGGGCTGACCGCCGCCGTATATATATTTTATAGAAAAATAAAATATGATTTTTTCAAATTCAAAACATAGGTATATATTATTTTAGGTATATATTTATACATAGGTATATATTTAGGTATATATTTATACATAGGTGCACAAAATGAACAAAACCATTAAAATATGATTTTCACACAAAAACAAAAACATAATAATGAATATTTACTGCAAATTAGTGTGACTTCTGCTATTGTCTTTCAGAGACCAGTTCAGAAATGCGCGGCTTTATCTTGGCAAGTGCCACTCTCATGTCACCTCACCCTGTCCTGCTGTAGGGGGGGGGGGATCTATATGGGGGACCCCAGAGTGACCTAACCTCACCCTGTCCTGCTGTAGGGGGGGGGGGATCTATATGGGGGACCCCAGAGTGACCTAACCTCACCCTGGCCTGCTGTAGGGGAGGAATCTATATGGGGGACCTCACCCTGGCCTGCTGTAAGGGGGGATCTATATGGGGGACCTGGTCCCCCATATAGATCCCCCACACAGCAGGCCAGGGTGAGGTCCCCCCTATAGATCCCAGGTCCCCCATATAGATCCCCACTTACAGCAGGCCAGGGTGAGGTGAGGTCCCCCATATAGATCCCAAGTCCCCCATATAGATCCCCCCTTATAGCAGGCCAGGGTGAGGTGAGGTCCCGTCCCCCATATAGATCTCCCCCCTTACAGCAGGCCAGGGTGAGGTGAGGTCCTGTCCTCCATATAGATCTCCCCCCTTACAGCAGGACAGGGTGAGGTGAGGTCCGGACCCTGGCCTGCTGAAGGGGGGAAATCTATATGGGGGACCCCAGAGTGACCTAACCTCACCCTGGCCTGCTGCAAGGGGGGATCTATATGGGGGACCTGGGATCTATATGGGGGACCTCACTTCACCCTGGCCTGCTGTAAGGGGGATCTATATGGGGGACCCCAGAATGGCCTAACCTCACCGTGGCCTGCTGTAGGGGGGATCTATATGGGGGACCTGGTCCCCCATATAGATCCCCCCTTACAGCAGGCCAAGGAGAGGTCCCTCATATAGATCCCAGGTCCCCCATATAGATCCCCCTTACAGCAGGCCAGGGTGAGGTGAGGTCCCGTCCCCCATATAGATCCCCCCTTACAGCAGGACAGGGTGAGGTGAGGTCCAGACCCTGGCCTGCTGTAGGGGGGGGATCTATATGGGGGACCCCAGAGTGACCTAACCTCACCCTGGCCTGCTGTAGGGGGGGATCTATATGGGGGACCCCAGAGTGACCTAACCTCACCCTGGCCTGCTGTAAGGGGGATCTATATGGGGGACCTGGTCCAGGCCAGTGAGGTCCCCCATATAGATCCCAGGTTCCCCATATAGGTCCCCCCTTACAGCAGGCCAGGGTGAGGTGAGGTCCCCCATATAGATCTCCCCCTTACAGCAGGCCAGGGTGAGGTGAGGTCCAGACCCTGGCCTGCTGTAGGGGGGATCTATATGGGGGACCTCACCTCACCCTGGCCTTCTGTAAGGGGGGGTCTATATAGGGGACCTCACCTCACCCTGGCCTGCTGTAAGGAGGGATCTATATGGGGGACCCCAGAGTGATCTAACCTCACCCTGGCCTGCTGTAGGGGGGATCTATATGGGGGGCCTCACCTCACCCTTGCCTGCTGTAAGGGGGGGGGGATCTATATGGGGGACCTGCTCCCCCATATAGATCCCCCTTACAGCAGGCCAGGGTGAGGTCCCCCAGATAGATCCCAGGTCCCCCATATAGATCCCCCCTTATAGCAGGCCAGGGTGAGTTGAGATCCCGCCCCCCATATAGATCCCCCCTTACAGCAGGCCAGGGTGAGGTTCCCCATATAGATCCCAGGTCCCCCATATAGATCCCCCCTGACAGCAGGCCCGGGTGAGGTCCCATCCCCCATATAGATCCCCCCTTACAGCAGGACAGGGTGAGGTGAGGTCCGGACCCTGGCCTTCTGTAGGGGGGATCTATATGGGGGACCCCAGAGGGACCTAACCTCACCCTGGCCTGCTGTAAGGGGGGATCTATATGGGGGACCTGGTCCAGGCCAGTGAGGTCCCCCATATAGATCCCAGGTTCCCCATATAGGTCCCCCCTTACAGCAGGCCAGGGTGAGGTGAGGTCCCGTCCCCCATATAGATCTCCCCCCTTACAGCAGGCCAGGGTGAGGTCCCCCATATAGATCCCAGGTCCCCCATATAGATCTCTCCCCTTACAGCAGGCCAGGGTGAGGTCCCCCATATAGAACCCAGGTTCCCCATATAGGTACCCCCTTACAGCAGGCCAGAGTGAGGTGAGGTCCTGTCCCCCATATAGATCTCCCCCCTTAGAGCAGGACAGGGTGAGGTGAGGTCCGGACCCTGGCCTGCTTTAGGGGGGGGGGGATCTATATGGGGGACCCCAGAGTGACCTAACCTCACCGTGGCCTGCTGTAGGGGGGATCTATATGGGGGACCTCACCTCACCCTGGCCTGCTGTAAGGGGGGATCTATATGGGGGACCTGGTCCCCCATATAGATCCCCCTTACAGCAGGCCAGGGAGAGGTCCCTCATATAGATCCCAGGTCCCCCATATAGATTCCCCCTTACAGCAGGCCAGGGTGAGGTGAGGTCCCGTCCCCCATATAGATCCCCCCTTAAAGCAGGGCAGGATGAGGTGAGTTCCGGACCCTGGCCTGCTGTAGGGGGGATCTATATGGGGGACCCCAGAGTGACCTAACCTCACCCTGGCCTGCTGTAAGGGGGATCTATATGGGGGACCCCAGAGTGGCCTCACCTCACCCTGGCCTGCTGTAGGGGGGATCTATATGGGGGACCTCACCTCACCCTGGCCTGCTGTAAGGGGGGGTCTATAAGGGGGACCTGGTCCCCCATATAGATCCCCCCTTACAGCAGGCCAGGGTGAGGTCCCCCATATAGATCCCTGGTCCCCCATATAGATCCCCCTTACAGCAGGCCAGGGAGAGGTCCCCCATATAGATCCCAGGTCCCCCATATAGATCCCCCCTTACAGCAGGACAGGGTGAGGTGAGGTCCAGACCCTGGCCTGCTGTAGGGGGGATCTATATGGTGGACCCCAGAGTGGCCTAACCTCACCCTGGCCTGCTGTAAGGGGGAATCTATTTGGGGAACCTGGTCCCCCATATAGATCCTCCCTCCCTTACAGCATGCCAGGGAGAGGTCCCCCATATAGATCCCAGGTCCCCCATATAGATCCCCCCTTACAGCAGGCCAGGGTGAGGTGAGGTCCCGTCCCACATATAGATCCCCCCTTACAGCAGGCCAGGGTGAGGTGAGGTCCCCCATATAGATCCCCCCTTACAGCAGGACAGGGTGAGGTGAGGTCCAGACTCTGGCCTGCTGTAGGGGGGGATCTATATGGGGGACCCCAGAGTGACCTAACCTCACCCTGGCCTGCTGTAAGGGGGTTCTATATGGGGGACCCCAGAGTGACCTAACCTCACCCTGGCCTGCTGTAGGGGGGTATCTATATGGGGGACCTCACCTCACCCTGGCCTGCTGTAAGGGGGATCTATATGGGGGAGCTGGTCCAGGCCAGTGAGGTCCCCCATATAGATCCCAGGTTCCCCATATAGGTCCCCCCTTACAGCAGGCCAGGGTGAGGTGAGGTCCCGTCCCCCATATAGATCTCCCCCCTTACAGCAGGACAGGGTGAGGTCCCCCATATAGATCCCAGGTCCCCCATATAGATCCCCCTTACAGCAGGCCAGGGTGAGGTGAGGTGAGGTCCCGTCCCCCATATAGATCTCCCCCCTTACAGCAGGCCAGGGTGAGGTCCCCCATATAGATTCCAGGTCCCCCATATAGATCCCCCCTTACAGCAGGACAGGGTGAGGTGAGGTCCGGACCCTGGCCTGCTGTAGGGGGGGGGGATCTATATGGGGAACCCCAGAGTGACCTAACCTCACCCTGGCCTGCTGTAGGGGGGATCTATATGGGGGACCCCAGAGTGACCTAAAATCACCCTGGCCTGCTGTAAGGTGGGATCTATATGTTGGACCCCAGAGTGGCCTAACCTCACCGTGGCCTGATCCAGGCCAGTGAGGTCCCCCATATAGATCCTCCCTTACAGCAGGCCAGGGTGAGGTGAGGTCCCCCATATAGATTCCCCCCCCCCCCACAGCAGGCCAGGGTGAGGTTAGGTCACTCTGGGGTCCCCCATATAGATCCCCCCCTACAGAAGGTCAGGGTCCGGACCTCACCTCACCCTGTCCTGCTGTAAGGGGGGATCTATATGGGGGACCTCACCTCACCCTGGCCTGCTGTAGGGGGGATCTATATGGGGGACATGGTCCCTCATATAGATCCCCCCTTACAGCAGGCCAGGGTGAGGTCCCCCATATAGATCCCAGGTCCCCATATAGATCCCCCCTTACAGCAGGACAGGGTAGGTGAGGTCCGGACCCTGGCCTGCTGTAAGGGGGGATCTATATGGGGGACCCCAGAGTGACCTAACCTCACCCTGGCCTGCTGTAGGGGGGATCTATATGGGGGACCTCACCTCACCCTGGCCTGCTGTAAGGGGGGATCTATATGGGGACCTCTCCTCACCCTGGCCTGCTGTAAGGGGGATCTATATGGGGGACCTCACCTCACCCTGGCCTGCTGTAGGGGGGATCTATATGGGGGACCTCACCTCACCCTGGCCTGCTGTAAGGAGGGATCTATATGGGGGACCTGGTCCCCCATATAGATCCCCCTTACAGCAGGCCAGGGTGAGGTCCCCCATATAGATCCCAGGCCCCCCATATAGATCCCCCCTTACAGCAGGCCAGGGTGAGGTGAGGTCCCATCCCCCATATAGATCTCCCCCCTTACAGCAGGACAGGGTGAGGTGAGGTCCGGACCCTGGCCTGCTGTAGGGGGGGGATCTATATGGGGGACCCCAGAGTGACCTAACCTCACCCTGGCCTGCTGTAGGGGGGGATCTATATGGGGGACCCCAGAGTGACCTAACCTCACCCTGGCCTGCTGTAGGGGGGATCTATATGGGGGACCTGGGATCTATAGGGGGACCTCACCTCACCCTGGCCTGCTGTAAGGGGAGATCTATATGGGGGACCCCAGAGTGACCAAACCTCACCCTGGCCTGCTGTAGGGGGGATCTATATGGGGGACCTCACCTCACCCTGGCCTGCTGTAAGGGGGATCTATATGGGGTACCTGGTCCCCTATATAGATCCCCCCTTACGGCAGGCCAGGGTGAGGTCCCCCATATAGATCCCCCCTACAGCAGGCCAGGGTGAGGTCTCCCATATAGATCCCAGGTCCCCCATATAGATCCCCCCCTACAGCAGGCCAGGGAGAGGTCCCCCATATAGATCCCAGGTCCCCCATATAGATCCCCCCTTACAGCAGGCCAGGGTGAGGTCCCGTCCCCCATATAGATCTCCCCCCTTACAGCAGGACAGGGTGAGGTCCGGACCCTGGCCTGCTGTAGGGGGGGGGGAACTATATGGGGGACCCCGGGGTGACCTAACCTCACGCTGGCCTGCTGTAGGGGGGGATCTATATGGGGGACCTCACCTCACCCTGGCCTGCTGTAAGGGGGGATCTATATGGGGGACCTGGTATCTATATGGGGGACCTCACCTCACCCTGGCCTGCTGTAAGGGGGGATCTATATGGGGGATCCCAGAGTGGCCTAACCTCACCCTGGCCTGCTGTAGGGGGGATCTATATGGGGGACCTCACCTCACCCTGGCCTGCTGTAAGGGGGGATCTATATGGGGGACCTGGTCCCCCATATAAATCCCCCCTTACCGCAGGCCAGGATGAGGTCCCCCATATAGATCCTAGGTCCCCCATTTAGATCCCCCCTTACAGCAGGCCAGGGTGAGGTGAGGTCCCCCATATAGATCCCAGGTCCCCCATATAGATCCCCCTTACAGCAGGCCAGGGTGAGTTGAGGTCCCGTCCCCCATATAGATCTCCCCCCTTACAGCAGGCCAGGGTGAGGTGAGGTCCCGTCCCCCATATAGATCTCCCCCCTTACAGCAGGCCAGGGTGAGTTGAGGTCCCGTCCCCCATATAGATCTCCCCCCTTACAGTAGGCCAGGGTGAGGTGAGGTCCCCCATATAGATCTCCCCCGTTACAGCAGGACAGGGTGAGGTGAGATCCGGAACCTGGCCTGCTGTAGGTGGGATCCATATGGGGAACCCCAGAGTGACCTAACCTCACCGTGGCCTGCTGTAGGGGGGATCTATATGGGGGACCTCACCTCACCCTGGCCTGCTGTAAGAGGGGATCTATATGGGGGACCTGGTCCAGGCCAGTGAGGTTCCCCATATAGACCCCCCTTACAGCAGGCCAGGGTCCGGACCTCACCTCACCCTGTCCTGCTGTAAGGGGGGAGATCTATATGGGGGACGGGACCTCACCTCACCCTGGCCTGCTGTAGGGGGGGATCTATATGGGGGACCTCACCTCACCCTGGCCTGCTGTAAGGGGGGACCTATATGGGGAACCTGGGATCTATATGGGGGACCTCACCTCACCCTGGCCTGCTGTAAGGGGGGATATATATGGGGGACCCCAGAGTGACCTAACCTCACCCTGGCCTGCAGTAGGGGGGGATCTATATGGGGGACCTCACCTCACCCTGGCCTGCTGTAAGGGGGGGTCTATATTGGGGACCTGGTCCCCCATATAGATCCCTCCTTACAGCAGGCCAGGGTGAGGTCCCCCATATAGATCCCAGGTCCCCCATATAGATCCCCCCCTTACAGCAGGCCAGGGGGAGGTGAGGTCCCGTTCCCCATATAGATCTCCCCCCTTACAGAAGGCCAGGGTGAGGTCCCCCATATAGATCCCCCCTTACAGCAGGCCAGGGTGAGGTGAGGTCCCGTCCCCCATATAGATCCCCCCTTACAGCAGGACAGGGTGAGGTGAGGTCCCGTCCCCCATATAGCTCCCCCCTTACAGCAGGACAGGGTGAGGTGAGGTCCGGACCCTGGCCTGCTGTAGGGGGGATCTATATGGGGGACCCCAGAGTAACCTAACCTCACCCTGGCCTGCTGTAGGGAGGGATCTATATGGGGGACCTCAACTCACCCTGGCCTGCTGTAAGGGGGGATCTATATGGGGGACCCCAGAGTGACCTAACCTAACCCTGGCCTGCTGTAGGGAGGGATCTATATGAGGGACCTCAACTCACCCTGGCCTGCTGTAAGGGGGGGTCTACATGGGGGACCTCACCTCACCCTAGCCTGCTGTAAGGGGGGATCTATATGGGGGACCCCAGAGTGACCTAACCTCACCCTGGCCTGCTGTAGGGAGGGATCTATATGGGGGACCTCAACTCACCCTGGCCTGCTGTAAGGGGGGATCTATATGGGGGACCTGGGATCTATATGGGGGACCTCACCTCACCCTGGCCTGCTGTAAGGGGGGATCTATATGGGGGACCCCAGAGTGACCTAACCTCACCCTGGCCTGCTGTAGGGGGGATCTATATGGGGGACCTCACCTCACCCTGGCCTGCTGTTAGGGGGGAACTATATGGGGGACCTAGTCCCCCATATAGATCCCCCCTTACAGCAGGCCAGGGTGAGGTCCCCCATATAGATCCCAGGTAGGTCCCCCATATAGATCCCCCTTACAGCAGGACAGGGTGAGGTGAGGTCCCCCATATAGATCCCAGGTCCCCCATATAGATCCCCCTTACAGCAGGCCAGGGTGAGGTGAGGTCCCGTCCCCCATGTAGATCTCCCCCCTTACAGCAGGACAGGGTGAGGTGAGGTCCAGATACTGGCCTGCTGTAGGGGGGGATCTATATGGGGGACCCCAGAGTGACCTCACCTCACCCTGGCCTGCTGTAAGGGGGATCTATATGGGGGACCCCAGAGTGACCTCACCTCACCCTGGCCAGCTGTAGGGGAGATCTATATGGGGGACGTCACCTCACCCTGGCCTGCTGTAAGGGGGGATCTACATGGGAGACATCACTCTGGCCTGCTGTAAGGGGGGATCTATATGGGGGACCTCACCTCACCCTGGCCTGCTGTAAGGGGGGATCTATATGGGGGACCTGGTCCCCCATATATATCCCCCTTACAGCAGGCCAGAGTGAGGTCCCCCATATAGATCCCCCCTTACAGCAGGCCAGAGTGAGGTCCCCCATGTAGATCCCCCCTTACAGCAGGCCAGGGTGAGGTCCCCCATATAGATCCCAGGTTCCCCATATAGATCTCCCCTTACAGCAGGCCAGGGTGAGGTGAGGTCCCGTCCCCCATATAGATCTCCCCCCTTACAGCAGGACAGGGTGAGGTGAGGTCCGGACCCTGGCCTGCTGTAGGGGGGATCTATATGGGGGACCCCAGAGTGACCTAACCTCACCCTGGCCTGCTGTAGGGGGGGGGATCTATATGGGGGACCTCACCTCACCCTGGCCTACTGTAAGGGGGATCTATATGGGGGATCATGTTCCTTATATAGATCCCCCCTTACAGCAGGCCAGGGTGAGGTGAGGTGGGGTCAAGTCCCCCATTTAGATCTCCCCCCTTACAGCAGGCCAGGTTCCCCATAAAATAGATCCCCTTTACATAGTCTTCTCAGTGTTCTCACACAGTCAGTCACTAGACTAGTACAGCCAGTACTACTCCAGTCCTACCTTTTTTTCACCTGTGTCCCGACTCCCGATCACAGGCTAGGTTTTCCTCCTGCAGGCTGCAGCACCACTGTCACCACTGGCTCTCTGACCTCTCACCTGCCGGCTTCTTCTGCTGCTGCGGCTGCCTGGCCTGGTGGTTCTCTCCTGCACTGCGCTGGGCGGCCACTGCACGGGTCAGTCCCTCCCCCAGACAGTCCCTCTCCGCACCGCATGCCTGAAGAATGAAGGTCACTTAAGCGGCTTGGTCACGGGCCACAATGAGCAGAGCAGGTGGATGACTATATGAGCTTGTTGGATATTTCATTCCAAAACTATGACCTTTACAGATGGAGTTGGTCCCCTGTGTGGCTTTAACATCCTTCGCTCTTCCCGGAAGGCTTACCGCAAGATTTTGGAATGTGCCTGGGAGAATTTGTGCCCATTCAGCCAAGAGAACAGCTAGCGACACCCCAAAATTCAGTATCTCAGATGAGCACTGATAGGTGGCACTGATAAGCAGAACTGTGAGCACTGATAGGTGGCACAGGTAGGCACTGATAGGCAGCACTTATGGGCAATGATAGGTGGCACTGATGGGCCCGCACTGATTGAAAGTGACAGCGGGCACTGACGGGCAGGCACTGAAAGGCAGCACTGATTGACATAACTGATGGGCACAGATTGGTGTCACTGATGGGCACAGAGTGGCATCACTGACGGGCACTTTTGGGGCTGCATTGTGATCAATGCCCTTTACATGTAACCCCTGTGAGGAGATGCCGCTTATCAGCTCTGTCAGTGGGAGAGAGGAAAAGCCAATAAATGCCACTTCCTTGTATACATGTGATCGGCTTTGATTGGACACAGCCGATCACATGGGTAAGGAGCTGTGGCCGTCTTTGCTGAAACACAGCACGGGCGCGTCCGATCGCGACCTTTCTGGGCGGCGTCATATGACATCATCCCAGAATGAGAGCCGCCCCCCTCCCCCGTCATTTGACAGCAGGCGGGCGGGAAATGGAATTCTACTTCAGAAGTGATGTCATGTGTTGGATTGCTTTGTATGTGTTCTTTCCTCTCTGAGCATGCCTAGTCTTGCTCTTAAATTTTTTTTCCGTCGAAAACTGTACTAATGAGACGAAAATCGGACGTTGTGTTGACAGACGATAAAAATTTTATAGCCTGCACATCAGGATTTTTTCGGCCGAAAAGTCGGAGTCGGCTCTCGAAAGCACCATACTAACAATCCGAAAATCGGCAGATCGGTCTGTACGAAATTTCCCTTCAGATTTTCTTATCGTGTGTACGGGCCTTTACATAGGAATGCAAATCCTTCTTGAGGCGAACAAACATCTTTCAGCAAAAACACGATAGGCTGATTTATTAAAAAAAAAAAAATAAAGCTTGCAGAGCTTTTCACCCCGACATGTACATGTGTTCTGGGCAAAATTCAATATTATTGGGCTATGTTCTCTCCAGGCTGAAAGTTCTTCATATTATATCGAATAGAGAGAATCAGGAAAATACCTCATTTTGGACACCAGATGAAGAAAATGAAGAAAATTAATACCTATTTACACTACTATGATCATCAGTGCCATCTAGTGACCATAATGTGGTATTTTCCTGACTTCTCTATAAATGAATTACATTGGACAGGGAAAGTATAAATGCAAATAAACCTGCGCACCCTGCAGAGCACCAGCAGCTAGCTTAAATACTGGCAAAAAAGTACAATAAAATAAACACACAAGCAGCGCTAGTTTAAGTAAAACGCAACAGTTTGAAAAACGTTCATCAAAGTCCAACATGCATAAAGATAATCCAAGAAGGTTTGGAGCACGAACTTCCACCCAGGTGTTGGAAACTGCAGAGAAGTGAGATAGAGCCGCCACCACACACTGACTCTTACCAACAGGCAGGGCTTTTTTTCAGCAGGAACGTAGTGCCAGCACTGAAAGTATTTTATGGCAAGGATTGCTGGGGTGTGCTGGAGGGTCTATTGATGCTGGCTGCTGGGGCATCTATTGTGGCTGGTGGCGATCTATTTTTGTGTGGGAGTTTATTGTTGCTGGGTAGGTCTATTGTCGCTGGCAGGGGGTCTTATGTGGCTAGGAAGGATCTACTGTTGAGGGAAGAGGTCTATTGTTGCTGGCTGCTGGAGGATCTATTGATGCTGGCTGCTAGGAGATCTGTTGTTGGTGGTGGGGTCTATTGTTGCTGGGGTGGTGTTTGTTGTGGGGGATACATTGCTGCTTGGGGGCAGGTCTGATGTTGTGTGGGAGACCTATTGTTGCTGTGGTGGGGGTCTATGTTTGCTGGGGGGGGGGGCATCTGTTGTTGCTGGGGTGGGGTCTGTTGTTGCTGGGGTGGGGGTCTCTCGAATTTCATACAAATTACTTAGTGGCACAAAATTATAATTGGTTCTTTATTCTCTAAAAGGGGCAATACTGGGAAGGTGGGTGGGCGTGGAGCCCAGAGACAGTACTCAGTGGGGTGCAGAGATGAGGGGGGTTCTGAGAAAATAAGCCCTGCCGACAGGTATGGACCTTCAGTGGTCCATCAAAGTCCAACACGCATAAAGATAATCCAAGAGGTTTTGGAGCACGAACTTCCACCCAGGTGTTGGAAACTGCAGAGTAGTGAGATAGAGCCACCACGTGAGTATTCAAAACAGCCAAACTTGGCGTTTTGAATTCTTTTAAGTGCAGAGGAGGGGTTTGGGGTCTTTTAGACCCCCAGATCCCTCCACAACAGTACCTGTGAAAAAAAAAAAATTTAAATGTCCGAAAATATCAGCCAATATCGTCCGATACCGATATCTGATGACCAAAATATCGGTATCGGCAATAAAAAAATGATATAGGTCGATCACTACACTCAACCTAGCATCTCCTGGATGCAGGGCCGGCGCTACCAGTAAGGCGACCTAGGCAGCCGCCTAGTGCACAACTTAGCAGGAGGGGCCGGCGGAGCCTGACCCAAGGTAGATGACTTACCATAAGTCACTGAAGGGGTTTTAACCAGTGGTGGCCCGCCCGTCCATTAGGAGCCACCCCCCCCCCATCCATGCATCCGCCCCCTAATCTACATGCAGGGCGACGGACACATGGATTCCAAAGGGGTTGTTTTTTTTTTTTTTTTTCTTAAGCTCGTGATTAGAGCCAGAGGCTCTAATAGGCTTCAAAAAAGAAAGGGTGGGCTCAGGGCGCAGAGCACTGTGCCCTGAGCCAACCCAATTGTGTGACAATAGCGAATGAATATTTGCTATTGCCATACTGATTCTCCTACCGGCCAATCAGGAAGCGGGTCCTGAGACCAATTTCCCAATTGGCCAAAGGAGAAGGCATGCTATTGACGGAGGAGGAGGGAAGAGACGGCCGTCGAGAGGGGACATAGAGGAGGAACAAGGTAAGTGAACTGGCGCCCGGGGGGATATGGTGTGAACTGCACTCTGGAGTGATGGGGGGGGGGGGGTGCGTGGCCAGGTCCATCTAAAGCCCCCCCAAATGATGGAGCACCAGCCGCCACTGGTTTTAACCCCTTCAGCATTGGGATGAGGGATGAGAGAGCATACGGGGGGGGGGGGGGGAGCGACAATTTTTATTTCGCCTACGGCGGCAAAAATCCTTGCACCAGCCCTGCCTGGATGGTAAATAGGAACATCCGTGATTCCAATCAGCCAGCAGGTAGGAACCTTCAGTAACCAGGTCCAGCATTGGGTGAATTATGACATTTCTAGGATTGGGAGCTCCTCTTTCTACAGACACCACATCTCGTGGATCTGTGCACAGGAATAAGCAGGGGATAGGTGAAGCTGCAGGCAGTCTCCTGGACATACAGGAGATGCTTTGTGTAGAGAGGAGGAGATTTTATGGACGACTGTAAGACGCCAAAGGAGGTCGGTTGGAAAACGGATGTGTAAGGCTGATTGATTTCATAATTCATCCAATGCTGGACCTGGTTATTGAAGGTTCCTACCTGCTGGCTGATTGGAATCATGGATGTTCCTATTTACCATCCAGGAGATGCTAGGTTGAGTGATCCTTCAAATCACCCACTGAAGGTCCATACCTGTCGGTAAGCGTCAGTGGTTGGCGGCTCTATCTCACTACTCTGCACTTTCCAACACCTAGGTGGAAGTTCTTCTTGGGTAATCTTTATGCATGTTGGACTTTGATGGACCACTGAAGGTCCATACCTGTCGGTAGGAGTCAGTGTGTGTTGGCGGCTCTATCTCACTACTCTGCACTTTCCAACACCTGGGTGGAAGTTCGTGCTCCAAAACTTCTTGGATTATCTTTATGCATGTTGGACTTTGATGAACGTTTTTCATACTATTGTGTTTTACCAGTGGTGTATTTTGGTTTTGTGCTGCCCTAGGCAAGACTACAATTGGGCGCCCTCCACATGTAAATTTTCCCCACTCCTTTTTTAACGCATGTGTCTTCCTCCGAAATTGAAGGACTACAAGTCCCAGCATGAACCCCTGAGATGGGGGTGAGAGGGGGTGGGAGAGAGAGAGGGTGGGTGAAGGAGAGAGAGAGAGGGGATGGAAGAGAGAGAGAGAGAGAGAGAGAGAGGGATTGGGTGAGGGAGGGAGAGAGAGAGAGAGAGGGATTGGGTGAGGGAGGGAGAGAGAGAGAGAGGGGTTGGGTGAGGGAGGGAGAGAGAGAGAGGAGTTGGGTGAGGGAGGGAAAGAGAGAGGGGGGGTGAGAGAGAGAGTGGGGGATGAGAGAGAGAGAGGGGGGGATCGAAGAGAGAGAGAGGGGGAATGAGAGAGGGGGGATGAGAGAGTGGGGGGATGAGAGAGAGACAGGGGGGGTGAGTGAGAGAGGGGGGTGAGAGAGAGAGAGAGAGAGAGGGGGTGAGAGAGAGAGAGCGAGAGAGAGTAGGGATGAGAGAGAGAGAGAGTGAGAGAGGGGGGTGAGAGAGGGAGATGAGAGTGAGAGAGAGAGAGGGGTATGATAGAGAGAGAGGGGGTGAGAAAGAGAGAGGGAGGTGAGAGGGAGGGAGAGAGAGAGGAGGGGTGAGAGAGTGAGAAAGGGGGGTGAGTAAGAGAGAGAGGGGGGTGAGAGAGGTGGTTCTAGCAACCAGTGGCCAATAGAGTCTCAGGTGGTGGGGGGTGGCTTTTTTGCTGCCCCCCTTCAAAGTGCTGCCCTAGGCCTGAGCCTTGTTGGCCTAGGCCAAAATACAGCACTGTGTTTTACTTCAACTAGCGCTGCTTGTGAGTTTATTTTATTGGACAGGGAAAGAAAACAGCCGAATAACATTAGATTTTGCCCCCCCATTTGCACAGAACGAATGTACATGCACTGGGTGATTACCTCTGCAAGTTTTTATATACCCAGTACATGATTGCACAAGGCCCATCACAGCTCTAAGACCACATAGTTTTGCTAACTTTCTAAAGAACTGTGAAATTTGCGGAGTCAGAAGAGGAAGTGCTGATGCCGCTTTTGTTTTACAAGTGAATTTACAGATTATCCAGATAAAAATATTACTAAGGAAGCAAAAAATAATCAAATAAAAATCTGCACAGATCTGTCAGCGGTGTCAGAATATTAGATAACGATCTTCCATGATGATGTACTTTTAATTTTCTAATAATATACAGTGGTTGCAAAAGTATTCACCCCCTGGACTTTTTTTTTTACCTATTTTGTTACATTACAGCCTTAAATTCAATGTTTTGTTAATCTGAATTTTATGTGATGGATCAGAACACAGTGGTCTAAGTTGGTGAAGTGAAATGAGAAAAATATATACAAAAAAACTATTTTTTTAGAAATTGAAAACAGAAAATTGGCATGTGCGTATGTATTCACCTCCCTTTGTTATGAAGCCCAATTACCTTCAGAAGTCACATAATTAGTGAAATGTCCCCCTGTGTGCAATCTAAGTGTCACATGATCCGTCATTACATATACACAACTTTTCTGAAGGGCCCCCAGAGGCTGCAACACCTAAGCAAGAGGAGTCACTAGCCAAACACTGCCATGAGGCACCACTAACCAAACACTGCTAAGAGGCACCACTAACCAAACACTGCCATGAGGCACCACTAAACAAACACTGCTAAGAGGCACCACTAACCAAACACTGCCATGAGGCACCACTAAACAAACACTGCTAAGAGGCACCACTAACCAAACACTGCCATGAGACACCACTAACCGAACACTGCCATGAAGACCAAGGAACTCTCCAAACAAGTAAGCAGTGGTGGTTGGTGCTCCATGGGGCGGCTTCCCCTGCGTCTCCTCCCTCCTCCTCCTCGGCCAATAACATGGCCTCTCCTTTTGGCCAATCAGGAAACGGGTCTCAGGACCCGCTTCCTGATTGGCTGGGAGAAGAATCAGTGTGATAATAGCGAATATTCATTCGCTATTGTCACACAACTGGGTGGGCTCGGGGCGCAGTGGTCTGCGCCCCAAGCCCACCCTTTTTTGAAGCCTATTAGAGCCTCTGGCTCTAATCACATGCTTAAAAAAAAAAAACCCCATTGGAATCCATGCGTCCGGCGCCCTGCATGTAGATTAGGGGGCCGGACGCATGGATATGGGGGGTGGCGCCCCTGTGCCTCCAATGCACCAGCCGCCACTGCAATTGAGGGACAATGTTGTTGAGAAGTACAAGTCAGGGTTAGGTTATAAAAAAAATATCCAAATCTTTGATGATCCCCAGGAGCACCATCAAGTCTATCATAACCAAATGGCCAGAAGAAAGTCATTACTTTCAGAAAAAAAAAAAAACAAAATGGCGCGTTTTGAGTTTGCGAAAAGGCATGCGGAAGACTCCCAAAATGTATGGAGGAAGGTTCTCTGGTCTGATGAGACTAAAATTCAACTTTTCGGCCATCAAAGAAAACTCTATGTCTGGCGCAAACACAGCACATTACCCAAAGAACACCATCCCAACTGTGAAACATGGTGGTGGCAGCATCATGCTGTGGGGAGGTTTTTCAGGAGCCGGAATTGGAAAACTGGTCAGAGTTAAGGGAAAGATGGATGGTGCTAAATACAGGGATATTCTTGAGCAAAACCTGTACTGTAAAAAAGAAAGCACAGTGTCCCCTATATGAGCGCCCCCACATGGGCAGTCCGCTATTTCTTCAGAGATATGGCGGAACTGATGGTCTTTGAAGTGTATCTAAACCCAATCTAAAATAATATATGTATTGCATATCACTGTATTATATAAGATTATATGTAATACTATAATAATATATTGTAGTGCACCACAAAACAGATAAAGCGTTATAGTGGAACACCCCTGACTGGCACCGGAATCTCTCACCCGGGGGGTGCCTAGGCACCATGGTGTGCCATCCTGACTCCTCAGGGGTGCCGCACTGCGTCTGGTATTTTTGCAAGGCATAAAGCATTTCTATGGTGCAGGTCAGCCAGCCATCAGCACCATAAAAAAGCATGACGCTAATCCGGGGCATTCAGGACCACCCCAGCATTCAGAAAGGTATGGAAGTCCGCCCCCCGCTTAACCTACTGAGCCTCCTGCCCACTGCTGTGCTGCAACAGCTGAACAATGGTGAAGATTGGGAGGTGGGACTCTCTTGTGAAAAAAGGGAGGGGAGGGGTCTTAGGACTCTTATGTGGGGAGGGACCAAGGATTCTTATGGGAGGGGATAGGAGAGGAACTGAGGACGGAAGTGAAAAGGTGGGGCAGGGTGGGGCTGACAACTCTGATAGAAAGAGGGGGGGGGGGGGCTAAGGACTCTGATGTGAAAAAGGAGGCAATTAGGGCTCTGATATGTGTGTGTGTGGGGGCGGGGGGCTCAGATGTCAGGGTCAGGATGGGGACCCTGATGTGAAAAAAGGAGGGGGGCAATTAGGGCTCTGATGTGTGTGTGTGTGGGGGGGGGCTCAGATGTGAGGGTCAGGATGGGGACCCTGATGTGAAAAAAGGAGAGGGGCAATTAGGGCTCTGATGTGTGTGTGTGTGTGTGGGGGGGGGCTCAGATGTGAGGGTCAGGATGGGGACCCTGATGTGAAAAACGGAGGGGGGCAATTAGGGCTCTGATGTGTGTGTGTGTGTGTGGGGGGGGGGCTCAGATGTGAGGGTCAGGATGGGGACCCTGATGTGAAAAACGGAGGGGGCCAATTAGGGCTCTGATGTGTGTGTGTGGGGGGGGGGGGCTCAGATGTGAGAGTCAGGATGGGGACCCTGATGTGAAAAAAGGAGAGGGGCAATTAGGGCTCTGATGTGTGTGTGGGGGGGGGGGGGCTCAGATGTGAGGGTCAGGATGGGGACCCTGATGTGAAAAAAGGAGGGGGGGCAATTAGGGCTCTGATGTGTGTGTGTGTGGTTTCAGATGTGAGGGTCAGGATGGGGACCCTGATGTGAAAAAAGGAGGGAGGGGGGCAATTAGGGCTCTGGTGTGTGTGTGTGTGGGGGGGGGGGGCTCAGATGTGAGGGTCAGGGTGAGGACTTTGTTGGGAAAAAAGGAGGGGGGCAATTAGGGCTCTGATGTGTGTGTGTGTGGGGGGGGGGGCAGATGTGAGGTTCATGATGGGGACCCTGATGTAAAAAAGGAGGGGGGGGGCAATTGGGGCTCTAAGGTGTGTGTATGGGGGGACTCAGATGTGAGGGTCAGGATGAGGACTCTGTTGGGAAAAAAGGAGGGGGGCAATTAGGGCTCTGATGTGTGTGTGGGGGTGGGGGGAGGAATCAGATGTGAGGATCAGGATGGGGACTCTGATGTGAAAAAGGGTCTGAGAATTCTGATGGAGGGGACTAAGGACACTGATGTAGGAAGGGGGAGGCTTAGGACTCATACACAGGACCCCCATCATACGCTCCGTCCCTCCTCCCCTGCCCCTCCCCCCATCCCAGGTTGCTATTGCCAGTAGCCATGGTTCTGAAAACTAGCAGGTCATTATTGAAAAAAAGAAAAAAAAGATTTTCTTATGTATTTGTCTATAGATTACACGGATAACCCATAGCAACCGCACACAGCCCATAGCAACAGCACACAGCACCCATAGCAACGGCACACAGCACCCATAGCAACCGTGCAGGGCACATATGCTATATGTGTTATTAAATACAACACATGTATAACATATATCATATAAATATACATAAAAAGGAACAAATATATTTTTATGTATACAGACATCTCAAGTCTCCCGCAAGTCGCGGGAAACTCCCGCTTTCCGCCCTAAGCACACGGACACCCGCAAGTCACTGACAGTGAGTATTCAGCAGGCCTGCAGTGAGAACGCCGGAGCCGCTGTAGGTCCGGCTCACAATCGGAGTGATATCACATGCACTCCGCCTGTGGGAGGGGCGGCAGAGAGGAAGCAGCGGCTTTGCTCTCTACTTCAGCCGCATGCTTCCACTCCAGGAGGCATTTTGGCGCCATCGATCGGATCGGCCACAACACAGTGAGTGACCTCGCCAGGCTTCTGTAGTAACCTCCTCTAACCAACTCTGTGACCTAACCCAGTGACCAATACCCACACCAGTGACCAGTACCAGCACCAGTGACCTGTACCCACACCAGTGACCAGTACCAGTGACCATGCCAGCACCAGTGATCAGGCCAGCACCAGTGATCAGTACCAACACCAGTGACTGTACCCGCACCAGTGACCAGGCCAGCACCAGTGACCAGTACCCACACCAGTGACCAGTACCCACACCAATGACCAGGCCAGCACCAGTGATCAGGCCAGCACCAGTGAACAGTACAGTGATAAGGCCAGCACCAGTGATCAGGCCAGCACCAGTGATCAGGCCAGCACCAGTGACTGTACCAGCACCAGTGACCAGGCCATGACCAGTACCAGCACCAGTGACCAGTACCCACACCAGTGACCAGTACCAGCACCAGTGACCAGTACCAGCACCAGTGACCAGTACCAGCACCAGTGACCAGTACCAGCACCAGTGATCAGGCCAGCACCAGTGACCAGTACAAGCACCAGTGACTGTACCAGCACCAGTGACCAGGCCATGACCAGTACCAGCACCAGTGACCAGGCCATGACCAGTACCAGCACCAGTGACCATTACCCGCACCAGTGACCAGTACCCACACCAGTGACCAGTGCCCAGTACCAGCACCAGTGACCAGTACCCACACCAGTGACCAGTACCCACACCAGTGACCAGGCCAGCACCAGTGACCAGGCCAGCACCAGTGATCAGGCCAGCACCAGTGATCAGTACCAACACCAGTGATCAGTACCAACACCAGTGACTGTACCAGCACCAGTGACCAGGCCATAACCAGTACCAGCACCAGTGACCAGTACCCGCACCAGTGACCAGTACCCACACCAGTGACCAGTGCCCAGTACCAGCACCAGTGACCAGTACCCACACCAGTGACCAGGCCAGCACCAGTGACCAGGCCAGCACCAGTGATCAGTACCAACACCAGTGATCAGTACCAACACCAGTGACTGTACCAGCACCAGTGACCAGGCCATAACCAGTACCAGCACCAGTGACCAGTACCAGCACCAGTGACCAGGCCATGACCAGTACCAGCACCAGTGACCAGTACCAGCACCAGTGACCAGGCCATGACCAGTACCAGTACCAGCACCAGTGACCAGTACCCGCACCAGTGACCAGTACCCACACCAGTGACCAGTACCAGCACCAGTGATCAGGCCAGCACCAGTGACCAGTACCAGCACCAGTGACCAGTACCAGCACCAGTGACCAGGCCATGACCAGCACCAGTGACCAGGAATACTGATTACATTTCATTGCATTGTTAAATTGGGAAAGGGGGGGGGGGGCGCGGCGGCATGCGTCGTGGGGGTGGGGGGCGGCGGCGGCGGCACGGAGTGCCACCGAAATTACTTTGCCACCTCTCTGAAATGACTTTTTGCAGGTTGGGATGTCTGTATATATATATATATATATATATACCAGGCAGATTCCATAGCAACCGGGCAGATTCCATAGCAACCAGGCAGATTCCATAGCAACCAGGCAGATTCCATAGTCTTCTACACAGTATACACCAGACTGAATGTACAATATTATCTCTCTCTCTATATATATATATATACCAGGCAGATTCCATAGCAACCGGGCAGATTCCATAGCAACCAGGCAGATTCCATAGCAACCAGGCAGATTCCATAGCAACCGGGCAGATTCCATAGTCTTCTACACAGTATACACCAGACTGAATGTACAATATTATCTCTCTCTATATATATATATATATATATATATATACACACACACTGTATACTGATCATATTCCCTACAGGACAGTAAATATAAATATTTGAAATGAAACTAAATAAACTTCTTTATGGAAATCTGATTATTATTGGGATCTGTAGAGGACCCCCATGACATGCTCTACCCCCCCCCCTCCCCCCAATCCCAGGTTGCTATTGCCAGTAGCCATGGTTACGGTTCTGAAAACTAACAGGTCAATATTTGGGAAATATATAAGGTATATTTTTTCATTTTTTCTATAGATTGCAATAAAAAAAAATCCATCCCATCCCAATATCCCCCCAGGTAATCACACTGTTATATTATATAATGGTGAACTTATTACCCAATCCACAGGCTGATGGCAGAAATGTGACGCTTTCTCTGCTCTGTAAGAGAATGTATCCCATTGGCAGACCTGAGCCACAGCTCAGCCAATCAGAGCCTTCCTAGAAATTGTCAGTTGATGCCATCACAGTGTAAGGTCTTTATATGTTTGCACCGGTGCTGGAATCGGTCATTCTCTGACTTGCAGTGTAAGGAGAAGGAAGCGTTTTCTGTGCTCTCAGAGAAAATTGTATTCTTGGAGAATGAACCGCAAACGTATAAGAAATCAGTCTGTTCCCCCATCCCCCACCAGAGAGGAACCTGCAGAGATCAGACAGGACATGGGAACTAAGCCCCACCCCTGCAGACATTCTGCCCAGCCTGCCCATCAGAATCCCACCCATGAGGGCAAACGGCGGCCATTTTCTGGCCAGGTTAGGGCTTTTTTCCGCCGTCTGTTCTGTCGTGGAAAAAATAAAAACAAAGCACTTAGGGATCCAGATAGTAAAAAGTATGATCCATAAAACATACAAACCGAACAAGATCCATTATATTTAGATTATATTTATATCATTATTATATTATATTTATATTATTATTATATTTATATTATATTTATATTATTATATTATATTTATATAATATTTATGTTATTATTATATTATATTTATAGTATATTTATATAGAATTTATATTAGATTTATATTAGATTTATATTAGATTTATATAGGATTTATATTAGATTTATATAGCATTCATATTATATTTATATTAGAGTTATATTATTATTATATTATATTTATATAGGATTTATATTATTATTATATTATTATATTAGATTTATATTAGATTTATATTATTATTATATTTATATTATATTTAGATTATTATTATTATATTATATTATTATTATATTATATGTATATTATATTTATATAGGATTTATATTATATTATTATTATATTATATTTATATTAGATTTATATATTATATTTATATTATTATTATATTTATATTAGATTTATATAGGATTTTTATTATATTTATATTATTATTATATTATATTTATATTATATTTATATAATTATTATTATTATTATTATATTATATTATTATTATTATTATATTATATTATTATTATTATGTTATATCTCAATATATTAGGGAGTTATAAAGATATGTATTTCAACATGTTCTTTTTTTCCCCTTTAAACTAACTGTTTGTTGTCCATAATTGTGGGATTAACATTTGTAATTTGTTAATATGTTTTGCTTTTTGTGTCTTTTAGGGTCTTGCCGGATGTTCGGGTCGCCCCTCTGTAGGTCCGGATATATATGAGCTCTCCCCACACTAGGGTGGATCGGGGCGCCAAGCAGAGGAGACACGCCCTCTGAGGCATTCGCTCCTCTCCCAGCAATGGGATTAATGCGCGCCGCCCACTGGCTGTAATACCAACTCTCGCCACTCCGGCGGTGACGCGCATACACTGCGCCCGCGCCGGAAGTGACGTCATGACGCTGTTTCAGCGTCGCACTTCCGGCGGGACCTCTCTCCCCTATTTAATAGCCCACGAGGCGAGGACGCCGATGGCAGCGGCAGTGTATGCCGCGAGCATTGGCGTTCGGACCTCCATACCAGACACCTTTTAACATAGGTAAGCAACATATACAGAGGAAAACAGTCCTTTTTATGGACTTGGCTTGCATTATAGTTTTTGGCTATTTAAGCTAAAATATATGTCTCCTGTCTCTCTTCCATCTCTCTGTGTCTATGTTAATACTGCAGAGTCATCTGGGCTGATGTACCTTCACCCTAACATTCACCTTCGTGCCATTTTTTGCCAGTACCCCCATATGGTTATACGGGGGACATCTACCTGCACTGTTTGAATGACATAACCAGTCATTGGGGTATAATCTGGAGAAGGTCCGGTCCACCCTATCTCTTTGGAGATTCTGTGATCCTCTTGTAGGATTTGCTGGAGGGGAGCTCGATTTGTTTTGGCTTGCAGATAGGCGACTCTGACATCCCGCACCCTTTTTAAATCTACTCACAACATGATCTAGGTAAGCAAGTTACCATAAGTGATAAACTTCTTGATATCTGCCTTTGACAATAACTTCAAAGGCATAGGTTTTTTTAACAGAATGTACCAAACTATGATATATCTGGTTATAATTTTTGTTTTCTTTCTTTTTGGCAATGCTCACATTAGAGGCCTTCTGTTGCCTAGTATCCATTGGTTCCTGATGAAGCTGATGGTATTAATCAGGCGAAACGCGTCGAACCAATAACCTCTACATCTTTATATGTTGCTACATGGATGAGTTGTTGTCCGACTTTGTAATGTCTATATAATATGTCTATGCATTTTTGTACATGCTTTTTAAATATGCACTTTTCTTGTTTCAATAAAATATATTAGATTTTATATCTCTTTGTTGCTTACCATAATATACTAGCCCTACAAAGTCCACAATCCCCCCTTGTTTTTGGGAGTATCACACGGGTAATTGTCCCACTACCCGGTGAACATATGGTAGCCCCATCTCCCTTTCCCCTAACTCTTGATACATTTCACTACAGGATGTGGGCATAGTATAGAGATCTATGACTGACTGTATCTCCGTGCTTTCCCAATTTATTATATTATATTTATATTATATTTATATTATTATTATATTTATATTGTATTTATATAGGATTTATATTATATATAGGATTTATATTATATTTATATTATATTATTATTATATTATATTTATATTATATTTTTATTATTATTATTATATTTATATTATATTTATATTATTATTATATTTATATTACATTTAGATTATTATTATATTATATTTATATAATATTTATGTTATTATTATATTATATTTATAGTATATTTATATAGAATTTATATTAGATTTATATAGAATTTATATTAGATTTATATTAGATTTATATTAGATTTATATAGCATTCATATTATATTTATATTAGATTTATATTATTATTATATTATATTTATATAGGATTTATATTATTATTATATTATTATATTAGATTTATATTAGATTTATATTATTATTATATTTATATTACATTTAGATTATTATATTATATTTATATTATTATTATTATATTATATGTATATTATATTTATATAGGATTTATATTATATTATTATTATATTATTATTATTATTATATTATATTTATATTAGATTTATATAGGATTTTTATTATATTTATATTATTATTATATTATATTATATGTATATTATATTTATATTATATTTATATAGGATTTATATTAGATTTATATTATATTATATTTATATTAGATTTATATTATTATTATTATATTTATATTAGATTTATATTAGATTTATATTATTATTAGATTTATATTAGATTTATATTATTATTATATTATATTTATATAATATTTATGTTATTATTATATTATATTTATAGTATATTTATATAGAATTTATATTAGATTTATATAGGATTTATATTATATTTATATTAGATTTATATTAGATTTATATAGCATTCATATTAGATTTATATTAGATTTATATTATTATTATATTATATTTATATAGGATTTATATTATTATTATATTATTATATTAGATTTATATTATATTTATATTATTATTATATTTATATTAGATTTATATTATTATTATATTATATGTATATTATATTTATATAGGATTTATATTATATTATTATTATATTATTATTATTATTATATTATATTTATATTAGATTTATATAGGATTTATATTATATTTATATTATATTTATATTATATTATTATTATATTTATATTATATTTATATTATATTATATTTATATTAGGGTTACATTGTATCTTCTTATTGGTGAACAGCAGATTATATACCCCACCCCTAATTATACCCCCTATTCCCATTGGTGGCTTATATTACACCCCATCACTGTGTATCCAAAAAGATATATCATTTGTGTGCAGTGCTGCATGATGGAGTAATTGTCAGTCAAACAATCCCAGCATTTTATAATGGGAATGAAGGGGGATTACCGGCTCATAGGTAAATGGTTGAAGTTCATCTATAGACAAAATGTATTTTCATGGTTATGAAAGAGTAATAAGGGGTTAGACCCCCTGACAGATCTTTATTGTCAGCTGTGTCCCCCCTGGGGGGTCTCACCCCTAGATTTATCCATTATCCCGGGTTCAGAAAGTCATCCAGAATAGCAGAAATGTAAGAATATCTCGGGGGTTATGAAGGTTTTTCGCTCCGAGCCACACATTCCAGCATCAACCAATCACAGCCTTCCTATAAATGTAAAACCTGCACAGGAGATGACAGTTGGAAGCACTTTTATATCTCAGGTTTTTTTTTTTTGCATGAGACAAACTTAGAAAAGAAAACATATCTGTATACTGTACACTGCTGCAGCACCTCTTTACATTCAATTCCCAGCATCCTCTGCACACCAGCTGAAATGTCAGATCAGGCTTCCGGAGACTGACTGTCAGAATGAGGAAAGGGGGCACAGAAGGGGTGACTGACAGTGTTCTATCTGCTGCCTTTCATAAATGAAGCTCTGACAGTGTCATATTTCATGTAGCATTGTTGGATTAGGCAGGTTTAGTCTTATTTAGAGCTAAAACTTTTGATTAAGAAAGAGTGTTGATGGGTTAGAAGCCCTGTCAGATGATTATTGCTGGGGATTTCACCCGTATATTTGTCCTGATGACCGTTGTCACTGAAACAGGAAGTGAGGTGTGATCCAAAATGTTGGATTTGTCACCAGAAGTGGAGATCAGGGGAGGTCTTCCAGCGGGGACACCGGTCCCATAACAACCGCACAACTTTGTATGGATTTCCTCTCACTTCCTGTCCCAGTGACAACCGCACAACTTTGTATGGATTTCCTCTCACTTCCTGTCCCAGTGACAACCGCACAAGAAGGGAACTTCTCCTTACTTTGCAGGGAAAAAATGATATATATTTTATACATATAAACAACACATCCCCCGTGTACATATATAATCCCACAGAGACCACCCATTACCATAACTTCGCCTCTACTCATCTATAGACAACCCATAATACCAATGCATAGCCCATAGCAACCATTCAGAGTCCATAGCAACAGTGAAATGTCCATAGCAACAGGCTAGAACATAGATAATTACACAGATACCAACCCATTACTATAACTCCGCCTCTACACATCTATGGACAACCCATAATACCAAAACATAGCCCATAGCAACCATTCAGAATCCATAGCAACAGTGAAATGTCCATAGCGACAGGGTACAACATAGATAATTACACAGATACCGCCCCATTACCATTACTCCGCCTCTACACATCTATGGACAACCCATAATACCAATGCATAGCCCATAGCAACCATTCAGAGTCCATAGCAACAGTGAAATGTCCATAGCAACAGGGTACAACATAGATAATTACACAGATACAGCCCCATTACCATAACTCCGCCTCTACACATCTATGGACAACCCATAATACCAATGCATAGCCCATAGCAACCATTCAGAGTCCATAGCAACAGTGAAATGTCCATAGCAACAGGGTACAACATAGATAATTACACAGATACCAACCCATTACTATAACTCCGCCTCTACACATCTATGGACAACCCATAATACCAATGCATAGCCCATAGCAACCAGAGTCCATAGCAACAGTGAAATGTCCATAGCAACAGGGTACAACATAGATAATTACACAGATACCGCCCCATTACCATAACTCCGCCTATACACATCTATGGACAACCCATAATACCAATGCATAGCCCATAGCAACCATTCAGAGTCCATAGCAACAGTGAAATGTCCATAGCAACAGGCTAGAACATAGATAATTACACAGATACCAACCCCATTACTAGAAAACCCACCTCTAGATGTCCATAGCACCCGGGCTGTTTCTATAGCAACCGGGCAGATTCCATAGCAACACCATGCTATGGAATCTGCCTGGAAACACGCCTTCTCCTCAGTATACACCGGACTGAGTGTATAATACATGTATATATAATCATCATATTCCCCATAGAGAAGGAAATATAAAAATGTAGATCTAAATTCACTTCTTTGTGGGAATATAATTATTATTAGGATCTGTGGAGGACCCCCAAATTACACAGGACCCCCATCATACGCCCCGTCCCTCCTCCCCTGCCCCTCCCCCCATCCCAGGTTGCTCCTGCCAGTAAATTCTAGGCATGGTTCTGAAAACTGACCGGTCAATGTTAAAAAAAAATGATTTACCTACATATTTGTCTATAGATTACATGGATAACCCATAGCAACCGCACACAGCCCATAGCAACCACACACAGCACCCATAGCAACCACACACAGCACCCATAGCAACCACACACAGCCCATAGACACTGCACACAGCCCATAGCAACCGCACACAGCCCATAGCAACCGCACACAGCCCATAGCAACAGTGCAGTGCAGATACAATATATATATGTGTGTTACAGCATACAACATTTGTATAACATAAAGACTATAAATATATAAAAATATATAAAAAAATAACAAATATAATGATATACATATACACACATTATATACATTTATTAAACATATGAACATAATAACCCCAGTATGCAACATAGATAGTTACACAGACACCAATCTATTACTGTAAAACCGCCTCTAGACATTCATGTATAACCCATAATAGCAATGCACAACCCATAGCAACCATTCAGACTCCATAGCAACAGTGCAACGTCCATAGCAACAGGGTACAACATATAAGGTTACACAGACACAAATCCATTACTATAAAACCGCCTCTGGACATCCATAGCCAACTCATAATAGCAATGCACCAGCCCATAGCGAGCTGTTCAGACTCCATAGCAACAGTGGAATGTCCATAGCAACAGGGTACAACATAGATAGTTACAGAGATATCAACCCATTACTATTAACCAGTTCTGGACCAGAAGATGTTCCCCCTTAATGACCAGGCCCTATGTTGCGATTCGGCACTGCATTACTCTAACAGACAATTGCGCGGTCGTGCGACGCTGTACCCAAATGAAATTGACGTCCTTTTTTTCCCACAAGCAGAGCTTTCTTTTGGTGGTATTTGATCACCTGTGCAATTTTTATTTTTTGCGCTATAAACAAAAAAAGAGCGACAATTCTGAAAACAAAATAAAAAATTTTTATATGAAATTCTCAAAAAAAAAAAAAGTAATAATAAATTTCTTTTTAACATTTTAGGCCAGCATGTTTTCTGCTACATATTTTTGGTAAAAAAAAAAAAAAAAATCGCAATAAGCGTATTTTGATTGGTTTGCGCAAAAGTAATTGCGTTTACTAACTAAGGGAAAGATTTATGTAATTTTTTTTGTTTTTTACTAGTAATGGCGACGATCTGCGATTTTTAGCGGGACTGCGACATTGCGGCGGACAGATCGGACCCCTGACTGACATTTTTTGACACTTTTGGGGGTACCAATGACATTACTACAGTAATCAGTGCTAAAAATATGCACTGTTACTGTAATAATGGCACTGGCAGGGAAGGGGTTAACAGTATAGGTGATCAAGGGGTGAAATGTGACCCTAGGGGTGTGATTCTAACTGTCAGGGGTGTGGCTTGTGAAGTAATCACAGAGACATACAATCCTATATAGCAGGATCACATATCCTCTGTGCTTACTTCAGGGAGAATGACGGACGGCTGTGTTTACATCGGCCGCCTGTCCCTCTCTGTCAGCTGCAGGAGACTGCGAGTGGCCGGCGGCCATCAGAGCCGCCGGTCACACGCACTGGCTCCCCGGCTGACGAGCGGGGGCGGGAGCGCGCCGCCTGCAGCGCGTGCTCGCCCCCTAGAGTCTCCTGAGCGAACGACGTAGTACTATTTCAGTTTGCCCAGGAGCGGCTGTCTGTCGCGGTAAATCTGCGGTGGGTGGTCAGGTAGTGGTTAAAAAATTTTTTTTTTATTTATTTTATTTTTTTTTCACAGGTACTGTGGTGGAGGGATCTGGGGGATCTAAAAGACCCCTAACCCCTCATCTGCACCTAAAAGTATTCAAAACGCCAAGTTTGGCTGTTTTGAATGCTCGCATTTTTTTTAATCTGGCGCCGAATACCCGGAAGTGATGTTATGACATCACTTCCGGGTTTTTACATGGAGACCCGATCAGAACCGAATGCCGCTTTGATCGGGTCTTCCAGGTAGCAAGCCGGGTCTCCCGGTGGGACGGAAGACCCGGGCGAGCCATGGAAGGGGGCGGGAGGGGAACGTCCCCTCCCACTCCTTGTAATGACAGCTGAGTGGCTTCTCAGCTGCATTGGTTGTCATTACAAGACAGCCGACCGTCGGCTATGTTCACCGGTACCGGGGTGATGCCTCTAGCTGCAGCCATCACTCCGGTACAGCACTTTCCCGAAATATCGGCAATATCGGTAACCTCCGGGGCCGATTCCGATATATCGGGGAAAGTGCAGATCGGCCCTCCATATATCAGCATTGCTGATAATCGGTTGATCCCTATTCTAATCCCTCTGCACTCCATCCAAAAATAAAAATAAAAAACGTTTTCCTTCATTCATATTTTAACATATGGGCAAGAAATGAAAAAAAAAAAAAGATTTGGCAGTAAAAGGGTTAAAGTGTGTGTGTGGAGGGGGTTATTTGGTTTGGCAGTGAAAGGGTTAATAAATAAAGGGGGGGCATTGGTTTTACAGTTAAAAGTTAAAAAAAAAATGAAATATATAGTTTGGTAGTGAAAGGGTTAAAAGCTGAAAGGAGGAAAAAACAAAATGGTTTGCCAGTTAACCTCTTTCAGACCGGAAGCTTATTGCGATTTTTTTTTTTTTTACCAAAAATACGTAGCAGAAAACGAATTGGCCTAAAATGTTATTTTTTTTCTTTTTTTGGATATTTTATATAGCAAAATGTGAAAAATATATATATATACATTTTTTTTTCAGAATTATCCCTCTTTTTTGTTTATAGCGCATAAAATAAAAAAAAATCGCACAGGTGATCAAATACCACCAAAACAAAGCTCTGTTTGTGGGAAAAAAAGGACGTCAATTTTATTTGGGTACAGCGTCGCACGACCGCGCAATTGTCTGTTAAAGTAACGCAGTGCCAAGTCGCAAAATATGGCCTGGTCATTAAGGGGCAAAATCTTCTGGTCCAGAAGTGGTTAACATATGAAAAAAGAAAAAGAAAAAAAAGATTTGGCAGTGAAAGGGTTAAAGTGTATGTGTGTGTGTGTGTGGAGGGGGTTATTTAGTTTGGCAGTGAAGGGGTTAAAAAAGAAAGGGGGGGGCATTGGTTTTACAGTTAAAAGTTTAAATAAATGAAATATATTGTTTGGTAGTGAAAGGGTTAAAAGCTGAAAGGAAAAAAAAAAGATTTGGCAGTGAAAGGGTTAAAGTGTGTGTGGAGGGGGTTACTTGGTTTGGCAGTGAAATGGTTAATAAATGAAAGGAGGGAAAACATTGGTTTTACAGTAAAAAGTAAAAAAAAAAATGAAATATATTGTTTGGTAGTGAAAGGGTTAAAAGCTGAAAAAGGGGGGGGGGGGGGAAGATTTGGCAGTGAAAGGGTTAAAGTGTGTGTGTGTGTGTGGAGGGGGTTATTTGGTTTGGCAGTGAAATGGTTAATAAAGAAAAAGGGGGGGGGGGAAACATTGGTTTTACAGTTAAAGGGTTAAACAAATGAAATATATAGTTTGGTAGTGAGAGGGTTTAAAGCTGAAAGGAAAAAAAAATGGTTTGTCAGTTATAGGGTTAAAATGGTAAAAATTACAATGAATGTATGTCAGTGAAAATAACTGTCACTTCCAGAAAATCCGGTTATTACCGGAGCCGTATCCCTATTAGATCCGTATACTGAGCCTACAGCCTGAATTCACACAGCTCACAAACAAGGTCGAGGCTCCTTTAAGAAAAAGTGTCAGTTATTTTTTTTGCTGAGTCATCGTCAGATTTAAAAAAAAAAAAAGGTCACATGACCAGTGGGAGGAGCCAGAGGAGGGCTGAGCCTATATAAGGAGCTGCAGCAGCCACTGATGAGTGAGACAAGTGTTGACACTGACCAGTGAAGACCTGTCTTTATCTGCTGAGATATTTCTTGCGATTTCATTGGATTTGATTTCATTCCAATTCAATTTCATTGGATTTCATCGTTGGACGTTTAAAGCGTTTTTCATTATTCTTAATAATGAACCAATTTAAATGTAAAAAGATTTTTTCTCTGAAAAACACCAAAGAGAAACCCCCCATAGGAAGATCAGCTATGGAAGGGGGTATCAGTGAGCCGCCTGCAGATACCCCAACCAAGAAGACCCCCAAAATGAAGAGGGGGAGGGCTTTTGTGCGCGGCTGCGTCAGAGCCGTTCTTAGATGTATTGGTTCCGGCTGTAAAGCCAATGGACCGCCCCGAAATACCGACACCGGGATTGGTAAGTGTTGTGGATATTGATAGACAGAAAATAACTGACACCCTTTCATTGGATCCTCCCACCCCATTGATGACAGGTCACCCCCCCCCATATGTACACATGTATAGGGGTTGTCATGGACATTGATGACAGGTCACCCCTCCCCCCATATGTAGACATGTATAGGGGTGTATTTTGGTTTTGTGCTGCTCTGGGAAAAACTAAAATTATGCGCCCCCCCCCATCTAAATTTGTCCCACCCCTTCCTGTTTAAGATCCACCCCTTCATCTGTTATTATTATTATTGAAGCCCCCGGTTCTCCTTGCAGGCAGGCAGACTGGTGGACGGCCCCCTGACCCCCCCCCCCATTTATTATTCACTGCCTCCCCATCACCCCATGTATTATATATACACTGACCCCCCATATATTATATATATATACATTGACCCCTATGCGTTATATATATATATATACACTGACCCCCCCCCATCACCCCATGTATTATATATATACATTGACCCCTATGTGTTATATATACACTGACCCCCCCATCACCCCATGTATTATATATACACAGACCCCCCATATATTATATATATACATTGACCCCCTTTGTGTTATATATACACTGACCCCCCCATCACCCCATGTATTATATATACACTGACCCCCCATATATTATATATATACATTGACCCCCTTTGTGTTATATATACACTGATCCCCCCATCACGCCATGTATTATATATACATTGACCCCCCATATATATATATACAGTGGGTACGGAAAGTATTCAGACCCCCTTAAATTTTTCACTCTTTGTTATATTGCAGCCATTTGCTAAAATCATTTAGGTTCATTCTTCTTCCTCATGAATGTACACATAGCACCCCATACTGACAGAAAAACACAGAATTGTTGACATTGTTGCAGATTTATTAAAAAAGAAAAACTGAAATATCACATGGTCCTAAGTATTCAGACCCTTTGCTCAGTATTTAGTAGAAGCCCCCTTTTGATCTAATACAGCCAGGAGTCTTTTTGGGAAAGATGCAACAAGTCTTTCACACCTGGATTTGGGGATCCTCTGCCATTCCTCCTTGCAGATCCTCTCCAGTTCTGTCAGGTTGGATGGTAAACGTTGGTGGACAGCCATTTTTAGGTCTCTCCAGAGATGCTCAATTGGGTTTAAGTCAGGGCTCTGGCTGGGCCATTCAAGAACAGTCACGGAGTTGTTGTGAAGCCACTCCTTTGTTATTTTAGCTGTGTGCTTAGGGTCATTGTCTTGTTGGAAGGTAAACCTTCGGCCCAGTCTGAGGTCCAGAGCACTCTGGAGAAGGTTTTTGTCCAGGATATCCCTGTACTTGGCCGCATTCATCTTTCCCTCGATTGCAACCAGTCGTCCTGTCCCTGCAGCTGAAAAACACCCCCACAGCATGATGCTGCCACCACCATGCTTCACTGTTGGGACTTTATTGGACAGGTGATGAGCAGTGCCTGGTTTTCTCCACACATACCGCTTAGAATTAAGGCCAAAAAGTTCTATTTTGGTCTCATCAGACCAGAGAATCTTATTTCTCACCATCTTGGAGTCCTTCAGGTGTTTTTTTAGCAAACTCCATGCAGGCTTTCATGTGTCTTACACTGAGGAGAGGCTTCCGTCGGGCCACTCTGCCATAAAGCCCCGACTGGTGGAGGGCTGCATTGATGGTTGACTTTCTACAACTTTCTCCCATCTCCTGACTGCATCTCTGGAGCTCAGCCACAGTGATCTTTGGGTTCTTCTTTACCTCTCTCACCAAGGCTCTTCTCCCCCGATAGCTCTGTTTGGCCGGACGGCCAGCTCTAGGAAGGGTTCTGGTCGTCCCAAACGTCTTCCATTTGAGGATTATGGAGGCCACTGTGCTCTTAGGAACCTTAAGTGCAGCAGAAATATTTTTTGTAACCTTGGCCAGATCTGTGCCTTGCCACAATTCTGTCTCTGAGCTCTTCAGGCAGTTCCTTTGACCTCATGATTCTCATTTGCTCTGACATGCATTGTGATCTGGAAGGTCTTATATAGACAGGTGTGTGGCTTTCCTAATCAAGTCCAATCAGTATAATCAAACACAGCTGGACTCAAATGAAGGTGTAGAACCATCTCAAGGATGATCAGAAGAAATGGAAAGCACCTGAGTTAAATATATGAGTGTCACAGCAAAGGGTCTGAATACTTAGGACCATGTGATATTTCAGTTTTTCTTTTTTAATAAATCTGCAACAATGTCAACAATTCTGTGTTTTTCTGTCAGTATGGGGTGTTATGTGTACATTCATGAGGAAGAAGAATGAACTTAAATGATTTTAGCAAATGGCTGCAATATAACAAAGAGTGAAAAATTTAAGGGGGTCTGAATACTTTCCGTACCCACTGTACATTGACCCCTATGTGTTATATATACACTGATCCCCCCCATCACCCCATGTATTATATATACACTGACCCCCCATATATTATATATATACATTGACCCCTATGTATTATATATACACTGATCCCCCCATCACCTCATATATTATATATACACTGACCCCCCATATATTATATATATATACATATATATATGTCAGAATGAGGAAAGGGGGCACAGAAGGGGTGACTGACAGTGTTCTATCTGCTGCCTTTCATAAATGAAGCTCTGACAGTGTCATATTTCATGTAGCATTGTTGGATTAGGCAGGTTTAGTCTTATTTAGAGCTAAAACTTTTGATTAAGAAAGAGTGTTGATGGGTTAGAAGCCCTGTCAGATGATTATTGCTGGGGATTTCACCCGTATATTTGTCCTGATGACCGTTGTCACTGAAACAGGAAGTGAGGGGTGATCCAAAATGTTGGATTCGTCACCAGAAGTGGAGATCGGGGTAGGTCTTCCAGCGGGGACACCGGTCCCATAACAACCGCACAACTTTGTATGGATTTCCTCTCACTTCCTGTCACATCGCCAGCACAAGAAGAGAAGTAGACATGTGCGGCTCGTTTCGTTCCAAATAAATATTCGGATGAATTTTTCGTTATTTGGAGATTCGGATATATCCAAATACCCACATTGCAGTATAAACAAAGTTTACCGAATGCTACGAATAATGAAATGAAATTCGTCCCAATTTCACAAATATTGGGATTAATTTTTAGTTATTTGGAGATTCGGATATATCCGAATACCCGCATTGCAGTATAAATAATGTTAACCAAATGCTCCGAATAACTAAATGAAATTTGTCTACATTTCGTAACTATTTTTTCGTTATTTGGAGATTCGGATATATCCGAATAGCGGAATTGCAATATAAATAAATGTTACCAAATTCTCCGAATAATAAAATTAAATTCGTCCGAATTTCACAAATATTCGGATGAATTTTTAGTTATTTGGAGATTCGGATATATCCGAATACCTGAATTGCAGTATAAACAAAGTTTACCGAATGCTCCGAATAATGAAATTAAATTCGTCCCAATTTCACAAATATTTGGATGAATTTTTAGTTATTTGGAGATTCGGATATATCCGAATACCTGAATTGCAGTATAAACAAAGTTTACCGAATGCTCCGAATAATGAAATTAAATTCGTCCCAATTTCACAAATATTCGGATGAATTTTTAGTTATTTGGAGATTCGGATATATCCGAATACCTGAATTGCAGTATAAACAAAGTTTACCGAATGCTCCGAATAATGAAATTAAATTCGTCCCAATTTCACAAATATTCGGATGAATTTTTAGTTATTTGGAGATTCGGATATATCCGAATACCTGAATTGCAGTATAAACAAAGTTTACCGAATGCTCCGAATAATGAAATTAAATTCGTCCCAATTTCACAAATATTTGGATGAATTTTTAGTTATTTGGAGATTCGGATATATCCGAATACCCGCATTGCAGTATAAACAAAGTTTACTGAATGCTCCGAATAAGTAAAGGAGATTCATCCGAATTTCGAAAATAGTTGAAATAATTTTTTGTTATTAGGAGTTTCGGATATATCAGAATTCCCGAATTGCAGTATAAACAAAGTTTACCAAATGTTCCGAATAAGTAAATTAAATTTGTCCGAATTTTAGAAATTCAAATTGAAATTCGAATGGAATTTTACATCGAATTTCCTGTCGAATTCGACCTGTAAACATATTTCTGAAATCAAAGACTGTGCGTGTTATTAGAGAACTATTTGGAAATAATGATGTTTTTTTGTTAAGCCAAAGATGATTTAAAGAGTCGTTGTAAATAATCATTTGATGAAGATTTTTCTTTTGTTTGTTCGCTTTGCCGCATTCAAATCGAAAAAAAAAATTTAAAGTTTTCGATTCAACCGATTCAAAATTTATTGATTCTAACTTTTCGAATCAAAAAGAATTGGTAAATTGGAAGAAAATTAGAAAAAGACATAAAACGAATTCCGAATGCAAATTGAATGAATCAACCGAATTTAGCAAAACTTAATAACTAGATTAACGAAACGAAACCAATTTTTTCTTCATGCACATGTCTAAAGAGTAGAGAAATTCCCTCAGTGGGACACAGATGACTAATAATAATAATAACAATAATAATAATAATAATATTAATAATAATAATAATAATAATTAAAAAAAATAATATTAATACAAATAATAATAATAATAATACAAATAATAATATTAATAATAATACAAATAATAATAATATTATTAAAAACAATAATATTATTAATAATAATAATAATAATAATAATACAAATAATAATACAAATAATAATAATATTAATAAAAACAATAATAATAATAGTAATAATAATAATAATAATAATAGAAATAATAATAATAAAAATAATATTGATAAAAATAATATTAATAGTAAGGTTTTAACCCTTTCCTACTCTAGTTTCAGCAATAAATACACTTTACAAACAAAACATAGAAACTCATTTTTAAAAACGGCAGCCAGACAATTGGGCTTTATGTCTGTTCAGCCAGTCATGTGATTTATTTGATTAATTTTTTTCCTAATTGATAGTCTAGAAAAACAAATATATGAAAGGAAGTTAATCATTTTTTTTCTTTTTTTTCTCCAGATATAATTGTGATCCCTTTTGAGACTTCCAACAACAGAGACCATGTGCCCGTCCCAGAAAGGGAGACTCAGACCACAAGCAGCTCAGACAGGATCCATGTTCTAGCAGAGGAGTCTGAGTTCACCCCTTCTGTAGGGGCTGTGGCTGCACCAATAGATGGGGTACACATCAGCATCCCATCTGTGCCTGTAGGAGGGTGCCAAAAATTTTCTTGTACTATATACTTAGTAAGCAAGACTGAGACCACAGGCAGCTTAGAGGAGGCCACAACCATTCCCGAGGGTAGCGGTGCCTCAGGAGAGGACATCAGTTCCACCACCATGGTAGGCACTGTGCCTGCCTCAATAGATGGTACTGGGTCCACCACCAGTGAGGAGAGTGAGACTGTGTCAATCCCAGAGAGCGGGATTGAGACCACCACTACTACGGACAATGAGTCGGACCAACAAGGCGAGATCAAATCCGCCAACATCAAAGACATTGTGGAGACTGTGTCAATCCCAGAGAGCGGGATTGAGACCACAACTACTACAGACAATGAGTCGGACTCAGAAGACACAATCCAAGCCATTGATGCCACAGACTATGAGGAGACCGTGCTCACACCGACTCTGCTCACAACCCTCAAGTCTGTGGGTGAGGTAAATTATGAACTAGTGATCTTCAGCTCTACAAAGACTGTGCCTGTAGGAGGGTGCCGAAAATTTTCTTGTACTATATACTTAGTAAGCAAGACTGAGACCACAGGCAGCTTAGAGGAGGCCACAACCATTCCCGAGGGTAGCGGTGCCTCAGGAGAGGACATCAGTTCCACCACCATGGTAGGCACTGTGCCTGCCTCAATAGATGGTACTGGGTCCACCACCAGTGAGGAGAGTGAGACTGTGTCAATCCCAGAGAGCAGGATTGAGACCACCACTACTACGGACAATGAGTCGGACCAACAAGGCGAGATACAATCCGCCAACGTCAAAGACATTGTGGAGACTGTGCCCATCCCGGGAGATGGGACTGAATCAACAACCACAACAGAGAGCGACCTCAGCTCAGACGGTTCCTTTGTGTCAGCAGATGACATGGAGACCACCAGAGCTGCAGAGACTGTGGCTGAGCCAAAAGTCAAGATAAAGACCAGCACCTCTACAGAAAGCGGGATTGCGATCACCGCTACTACAAACAATGAGTCTGACACAAGCCAATCCACTGCCACCACAGACTATGAGGAGACTGTGCCCACTCCGACTCTGTTCTCAATCCTCAAGTCTGTGAGTGAGCTAAAATGTGGAGTAGATGTAGTCAGCTCTACAAAGACTGTGCCTGTAGGAGGAAGCCGAAAATTTTCTTGGACTTTAAGCTTAGCAAGCAAGACTGAGACCACAGCCATCTCAGATGAGGTGACAACCATTCCCGAGGGTAGTGGCACCTCAGAAAAGGACATCAGTTCCACCACCATTGTGGGGACTGTGGCTGCTTCAACAGATGGTACTGGATCCACCATCACTGACCAGAGTGAGTCTACAAGCAGCTCAGACAGTCTCTACTATTCAGCAGAGGAGTTTGCGTTTTCCCCCTCTGTAGATGCTGTGGATGCACTATTTGATGGGCTAGAGATCAGAATCCCGACAGAGACTCTGTCAATCCCACAAAGCAGGATTGAGATCACAGCTACTGCAGTAAATGTGTCTGACTCAGAAGACACAATCCAAACCATCAACACCATAGACATCCTAGAGTCTATGCCAACCACAGCAGATGGGATTGAATCCACCATTGAAGAGACTGTGGCTGAGCTAGAAGATTGGAAAAAGATCAGCATCCCTAGAGAGACAAGTAAAGAAAGCATGATTGAGATTGCCGCTCCTGCAGAAAATGTGTCTGACTCAGAGGACACAATCCAACCCACCAAGGCCACAGACATTGTGGAGACTGTGCCCACGCCAGCAGATGGGACTGAATCCACAATTGTAGAGATGGTGGCTGAGCCAAAGGATGGGCTGGAGACTGCGTCAATCACAGAAAGCTTGAGTGAGATCATCACTTCTACAGGCAATGTGCCTAGCTCAGATATCAAGGCTGAGGTTACCAGCGGCATAGACAATGCTTCACACCATTCACAGACCACCCCAGAGGATCCTGCAGAGGACATGTCCCGCCTCCGAGGAGAATATGTCCAATCTGCAAAGCATACTGTCACCCCTGCGGGAAAACGTCGGTCATTCTTCAGTAAGATCAGGGCTTTTTTCCGTAAAATGAGAAGAAAATATACTTCCAAAGGTAAGAATTGTGAACAATGTAACATACAAGTTGGCTGAACAAGAATTATTTTATTTAGAGGCGTTTCATATTGGTGGGGGCTCAGTATACATCTGACCAGACCAGAGATGGTCTACAAATCATAGGCCCCCCAAGGAATGTTTTGATGGAGGCTCCTCCCCCTCCAGCCACCTCTCTGCTTCTAATTGATGGAGAGAAGTTTATATAGCACACCCCTAATTATAGCCCTTAATACCAGTGGTGGCCATAGACTTAAAGTACCACCAGTCCCAATGGTCACACTGATGTATCTACTGCAATCCTGAATTGCTCATGGATGTTTAGCGGCCCCTACTATGAGTCCTTTCTATTTGGTTCCATCTTCCTTCTTTCCATTGGACCTTATTGAAAAATTCTCCTATTGGGCGGGCAGTTAGTAGAATAAAAAAAAGTCCTTAAAGGATAAGTCTACTTTTGAAGAACTTGTCCGTAATGAAATCACCCGGCCACTTTCAGTGCAACCCCCGTGTTGGATATCATCCTGCAGAATACGGCTCGCCCATAGGAATGATTGAGTACAGTGCTGAGACAAGGTCATCTAGAGCCCAGGGTGAACATGCCAAATTGCGCCCCCCCCCCTCCAAGATGTATGAGCATTATGTGTCAGCAAAAATCCCCCCCCACCTCAAAAAAATTGAGCACTAATCTGTATGCTTATCCTCTAAGCCAGGGTTTCTCAACCAGGGTTCTGTGGAAACCTAGGGTTCCTCCCGAGGTTGCTAGAGGTTCCTCTTGAGGTTGCTAGAGGTTCCTCCTGAGGTTGCTAGGGGCTCCTCCTGAGGTTACTAGGGGCTCCTCCTGAGGTTGCTAGGGGCTCCTCCTGAGGTTACTAGGGGCTCCTCCTGAGGTTGCTAGGGGTTCCTTGAGAAATGGGCAATTCCTGCCTCTCAGATAAGTTCCCAATGACACCATTGTTCCTTTTTTAGCTATCTGTAAGGGGGGTAATTCTTCCCAATGATAAAAGTAAGGAGCATTCTTCCCACTGACTGTCACACCAATGTATCATGAGTTGTAGATATTTAATTTTTAGAAGGGGTTCCCCGAGACCAGAAATTTATTTCAAGGGTTCCTCTGTGTTGAAAAGGTTGAGAAAGGCTGATCTAAGCATAATGCCCCTTTCCTCCCAATAAAAATCCACCCCCTGCTGAAATCCCCCCCTCCTGGCACAAATCTTTGTCTCTACCACCCCCCCCCCCCAACTCAAATTCTCTCTCTCCATATGCCCCAGCAACCATCCCCCCCCCCCCCCACCAAAAGAAAAAAAAAAAAAACTTTCCAGTCCTAGCACAAATCCTCTGCCCCTCAAATTTCCTCTCCTAGCACAACCCCCCCCCCCCCTAAAAAAAATAAACAATTCCCTCCTAGCACAGTTACCCCTAATCATCCCTACAAGTTACCCCCCCCCCCCCCAAAAAAAAAACATTCCCATCTTAGCACAAATTACCCCCCCCCCAAAAAAATATCACCTCTGCTAGCACAAACCCCTCTTCACCCATCTCCCCTCCCAACACAAATCTCCTCAAATCACCACTCCTAGCAACACCGCCCCAAATTCCCTTCTCCTAACACAAATTCCCTCCCCCTAATCTCCTTGTGGTGCCCCTCCACCTCACATGAGACCACCAAGCCCAGGGCAAACGCCCCTCCCCCGCCCATCCCTTGTCCCGGCCCTGAGTAGAATGTATTTACTTTGCATCTTACACTTGTTCAGCAAACTTTATGTGTATTTGGAGAAACACAATAAAAATCATGAAAACAAATGTAGGTGGAGGAAAACTTATACCTTTTTTTTTTTCTTTCTCTTTAGGAACCAACTCCGCCCCTTTGACCGTAAAAAGCTTCAAGTATCATAAACTTGTCGGAGATGGAGCGTTTGGGAAGGTAAGTGATCGGATTTACAGTTCCTCTGATTTCTATCCATAGAACAGATAGGGAAGAGTGATGACTCACTTTATCCACGTACAGACCGCCCGCCGCCGTTTTACCGTGCTACTTTGAAGCTAAATACCGGGGTTATGGCAGCAGATAGCAGAGAGCAGATAGCTGCCATAACCCCGGTATTTTTTTTAAACTGGGGGCGGTCCGCTTTAACATAAGGGTGGTCCGCTTTAACATAAGGGTGGTCCGCTTTAACATAAGGGTGGTCCTAGCGGCAGATTCGCCACAGGATCACCCTTATGGGCGGCAGGAGAGGTGCCCCCCCTCCCCCCGCCACTTCCCGATCATTTTCCCTGCTTACCAGACCCGCCGGTAGCGGGGAAAACGATCCGGTCTGCTGTCCCCTCAGGCAGGAAATCGAGTGAGGGCAAGATGGCCCCCACTCCTCTCTATGGCCTTGGAGGACCGAAGTGACGTCATACGTCGCTTCCTAGCAACCGATTTAACCACTTTACCACCAGAGGATTTTCCTGCTTTACGACCAGGCCACTTTTTGCAACATGGCACTGTGTGACTTTAACTGACAATTGCGCGGTCATGCAACGCCGTACCCAAACAAAATGTACGTCCTTTTTTTCCCACAAACAGAGCTTCCTTTTGGTGGTATTTGATCACCTCTGCGCTTTTCATTTTTTGCTATATTAATAAAAAAAGAGCGGAAAGTTTGCGAAAAAATTGGCATTTTCTACTTTGACAGTTAAAAAATATCCAATATATTCAATTTTTGTCATATATTTAGGCCAAAATGTATTTTGCTACATGTCTGACAAAAAAATTCTCAATTAGCGTATTTTTAACCGCTTTAAGACCGGAAGATTTTACCCCATTCCTCACCAGGCTATATTTTGTGATTCGGCACTGCATCACTTTAACTGACAATTGCGCGGTCGTGCGACGCTGTACCCAAATTAAATTTATGTCCTTTTTCCCCACAAATAGAGCTTTCTTTTGGTGGTATTTGATCACCTGTGCGATTTTTAATTTTTTAAAAAAAGAGCGACAATTTTGAAAAAAAAAAAAAAAACAATATTTTTCACATTCTGATATATAACATTCCCAAAAAAATTTCAAAAATCTAAATTTTTTAACATTTTACGCCAATTTGTTTTCTGCTACATATTTTTGGTAAAAAAAAATCACAATAAGCGTATTTTGATTGGTTTGCGCAAAAGTTATCACGTTTGCTAACTACGGGAAAGATTTATGTCATATTTATTGTTTATTTTTTTTACTAGTAATGGCGGCGATCTGCGATTTTTTTTTTTTTTGCGGGACTGCGACATTGCGGCGGAAAGATCGGACCCCTAACTGACAGTTTTGACACTTTTGGGGGGACCAGTGACATTACTACAGTAATTAGTGCTAAAAATATGCACTTTCATTGTAATAATGACACTGGCAGGGAAGGGGTTAACACCAGGGGTGATCAAAGGGTTAAATGTGAGACTAGTGGGTGCTTCCTAATTGTGAGGAGGAGGGGCTTGCTGGATGAACACAGAGATCTGTGTTCCTAAATAGGAGGATCTCTGTGTTCATCACTGACAGAACAGCGGTCTGCCGCATTTACAACAGTAGACCACCGTTCTGTCTTCACGGGGGAGCGATCTCGGGTGCTCGGCGGCAATGGCGGTTCGCAGACCTGCTGATTGACTCCCGGTGTGGCCAATAGGCGCGCGCGTCTCCAGCGGCAGGCGTGCGCCCCCGCTAGCGGTCCGCTGAAGCGACGTACAGGTACGGAGTTTCGCGGGACAGAGCCGACCTGTCGCAGTAAAACTATGGCGGTTGGTCAGCAAGCGGTAAGTGATGCAATATAGAGATGGCTGGGAAGGGGTTTCACTCTCCCTGGTGGATTTTCCATTGAATTTACATTGTAGAGAACGCAGCAAGAAGCAAAGGCTTTCAGAAAAGAGGGAGGGTGGAGATGGGAACTCCAGGGGGTAAATTTTCCCACTGGAGACCATAAGAGATACAAACAGCCATCGGGTAATGGGTAAATTTACATCTAACCCCAAAAAGTAATAATCACGGGTGGGTCAGCCGTCCTTCAATTAACATTACTAATATCCTATTCCTCTTTCTCCTTCAGGTGTACCTAGCATCTCATCCTGCCATTGAAAAGGTGATGGCAGTAAAAATGGCCAATAAAGGTGCCATGCCCGCTCATCAGTATTTGGTAGAGCGCAAAGTCCTGGAAGCGACGGAGGGTAGCAGGTTCTTCCCACAGTTATATGCTACTTTCCAGACAGAGGTAAGTTACTTTATATCTCATTTGTTCTGGTGAAAATTTAGGGGAGTCCAAATCAATTAGAATATCACCTTCTCCTGCCACATATAGATCTCCGGTCATTTGTGTTGGTAAATGTTAGTCAACTGGACTGGTTCTGTAAACTTGAAGAGCTCTTGATGGTCATCCAAGCAGGTTCTTCGGTTCTTGCTGCTTGGAAAGGGAGCAGAACGTCTTCAATATTGCAGAACAACCCCAGAAAATGTGACTATTACTAGCTATACCATGACCTGAATAAATGAGACCCTTCATATTGATAATTTTTTCACCAAAAGCCTCCGAATGTGAGAAGACGAAGGTGAAGGGCTGAATATGGACTCCCACAGTAAATATTGAATGCATTATAACTTTTATCTGTTTTATCTTCTAGATCTCCTTTTTCTTTGTCATGGAGTATGTGAATGGTGGCACACTGGGACAATTCGTAGCCAGGACGTATCCTTTGCCTATTGAAACAGTAAGGTAAGTACTACAATGGGGCTTGTTGGTAGTGGAGAGGAAGGTAGACCATACAATTGTAGATAGGTCACTTTTAAGCTACAGGGTCTCCATATTTAAGGGGATGATGGGACATGCTTGCTTTACTTAACCCCCCTAGGTACATTTGTCAGGTGTCTGAATCATATGTTTGAATTGGTTCAACATTTTTAACCACTCTACAACCGCTCACAGTAATACTACTGCGGCAGAGTGGTTCGTTATCGTCCAGCCACGTAGTATTAACGTGATTGGACACTCCCCCTTCTGGGCGGCGCTTGCGCGCCGCCGGAGGCTCGCTCCCGCTGTTTTCATTCACAGCGGGAGTCGGGCCAGGGGAGGAGCAGCGGCAATCGCCGCTGCTCTTACCCGATCGTCGGGGATCGAGTCTGGAGATCCGCCCGCTGTGTGTAAACACAGCGGGCGGATCTCCATAGTGACAGGGAGTGACAGATCAGACTGTTCAGCATAGCTGGACATCCGATCTGTCCATGACTCACACAGTCACCTCCCCCCCTACACGTCAGTAAGCACCAGGCATACATTAACCCCTCCCTCTCCAATAAAATTAACCCCTTCCCTGCCAGTGTCATTTTTACAGTAACAGTGCATATTTATAGCACTGATTACTGCAGTAATGTCACTGGTACCCCCAAAAGTGTCAAAAATGTCAGTCAGGGGTCCGGTCTGTCCGCCGCAATGTCGCAGTCCCGCAAAAAAAATCGCAGATCGCCGCCATTACGCGTTAAAAAAAAACACCAAAAATGACAGAAATCTTTCCCTTTGTTAGTAAACGCAATAACTTTTGCACAAACCAATCAAAATACGCTTATTGCGATTTTTTTTTTACCAAACATATGTAGCATAAAACAAATTGGCCAAAAATTTTTAAAAAAATTGGTTTTTACATCTTTTTTGGGGGGAATTTCATATAAAAAAATGTTAAAAATATTGTTATTTTTTCAAAATAAACGCTCTTTTTTTGTTTATAGCGCAAAAAGTAAAAATCGCACAGGTGATCAAATACCACCAAAAGAAAGCTCTGTTTGTGGGAAAAAAAGGACGTAAATTTCGTTTGGGTACGGCGTCGCACGACCGCGCAATTGTCAGTTGAAGTCGCACAGCGCCGAATCGCAAAAAGTGGCCTGGACGGAAGACAGCAAAATCCTCCGGTGGTAAAGTGGTTAATTAGAAAATTCGTAGGGAATAGGGAAGGCAGATAGCTGAGACGCTAAACATTGCCTATGTCCATTACATGGAGAAGTATCGCTCACTATTGAATTTGTACCCTGACCATTGTAAGTCTGCCAATAGCCATAGGAGGGACTCATAGACCTGAGATCGTAGCTCGATCTTTCCAACAATATACTTTAATATCCATGGGTAGTTTTAGACTGACGTTACTTATGGGATTCGGGAAGATCTAACTAATGAGAGATTGGAATAATGAAGACATTCATGGTTGAGCTCTTAGCTGGATAACAGTCATTTCATTATTACTTAGAAACCTTTAGACCGCATTCACACTGCAGTGGCACGACTTCTGCACGACTTCGGGGGCGACCTGTGAAGTCCCGTGCACCGCGACTTCGGCGCGACTTGCACGGACTTGATATAATGGAAGTCTACGCAAGTCGCTCCGAAGTCGCCCCAAAGTATTACAGGACCCTTTTTCTAAGTAGGAGCGACTTGTGTCGCTCCTATTAGAACGGGTCCTGTAGCACTGCATGGGCCGCGACTTGTCAGGCTGACAAGGCGCCTGACAAGTCGCGGTAGTGTGAATGGAGCCTCGCAGTAATAACTCCATAATGAGAAGACCTCAGGGTTTGTTCAGAGACACAACAAAAAAAAAACAATATACATATATAAAAACTGAATACCCCTATGGTAATATTTTGTTGAAATGATTTAGCAATATACAAAATGTCTTCAAAATGATACCTATTTCCCGTAGCATTAGGATCAGGTGATAATAATAGGGGACGTAGATTACTATAGGAGAAGTTTATCACTAATATATCTTTTCTTCTTTTTCCATCAGATTTATTGCTGCGGAGCTGCTGTGCGGCATGCAATTTCTTCATTCCAAAGGCATCGCACATAAGTAAGTAATCCAACAATCATATTTTATTGTTCTAGTCCACTGGTCTCCAAACTTTGGACTGCAGGCCAGATGTGGCCCTGTGCTTGCCTCTATCTGGCCCTTGGGGAGCTATTTATCCCACTGACCCCAATAATGGGGTGCTATTCCTCCCACTGACACCAATGATGGGACACTATTCCTCCCACTGACACCAATGATGGGGCACTATTACTCCCACTGACACCAATGATGGGGCACTATTACTCCCACTGGCACCAATGATGGGACACTATTCCTCCCACTGATACCAATGATGGGGCACTATTACTCCCACTGACACCAATGATGGGACACTATTCCTCCCACTGGCACCAATGATGGGACACTATTCCTCCCACTGATACCAATGATGGGACACTATTCCTCCCACTGACACCAATGATGGGACACTATTCCTCCCACTGACACCAATGATGGGGCACTGTTCCTCCCACTGACACCAATGATGGGACACTATTCCTCCCACTGATACCAATGATGGGGCACTATTCCTCCAACTGATACCAATGATGGGACACTATTCCTCCCACTGATACCAATGATGGGACACTATTCCTACCACTGACACCAATGATGGGGCACTATTCCTCCCATAGACACAAATTATGGGGCACTATTACTCCCACTGACACCAATGATGGGGCCCTATTGCTCTCACTGACACCAATGATGGGGCACTATTCCTCCCATTGATACCAATGATGGTCACTATTCCTCCCACGGACACCAATAATGGGGCACTATTCCTCCCACTGACACCAATGATGGGGCACTATTCCTCCCACTGACACCAATGATGGGGCATTATTCCTCCCACTGACACCAATGATGGGACACTATTCCACCCATTGACACCAATGATGGGCACTATTACTCCCACTGACACCAATGATGGGGCACTATTCCTCCCACTGACACAAATGATGGGGAATTATTCCTCCCACTGACACCAATGATGGGGCACTATTTCCCCCATTGACACCAATGATGGGACACTATTCCTCCTCCCACTGACACCAATGATGGGACACTATTACTCCCACTGACACCAATTATGGGGCCCTATTCCTCCCACTGACACCAATGATGGGGCACTATTCCTCCCACTGACACCAATGATGGGGCACTATTCCTCCCACTGACACCAATGATGGGGCACTATTCCTCCCACTGACACCAATGATGGGACACTATTACTCCCACCGACACAAATGATGGGGCCCTATTCTTCCCACTGATACCAATGATGGGGCACTATTCCTCCCATTGACACCAATGATGGGACACTATTCCTCCTCCCACTGACCGCCACGCCTGAGACATTTGTCTACATCCACTGATGTGGGGCATTTTCTACTTCCCCTGGCCACAGTCCATCTCCCCCAAAGTCTGAAGGCTAGCAATCTGGCCCTTTGTTTAGAAAGTTTGGTGACCCTCTAGTCTAGTCTAGTTGTTATGGCTGATAACGGCCCACTTACCCTTTTCTTCTTCTTCTTTACAGTGACCTACATGCAGAGAACGTCCTCTTGGTTAACACCGGACATGTCAAGATTGTCGATTTTGGATTGGCAAAGATGATAGGATATCCTTTCTGCCCGGACAATCCGTGTATTACATCCACACAGGTAAGTACATGCTGTCCTTCTATTGGTGGTGTTGTAGCGTTTTTCTGGCCACAAAGAGATTCTTAACCACTTTTCTTTTTTTTTGCGCACACTCTTAAAAATATTATATTGAACTCTATTGCTATCATAAGGGTGCTTATAAGCCCCCTTTGTGGTCGTATTGGGCAGGTGAAAGGTTCTACCAATGAGACATCAGGGGTTTTCCGGGAGGTGCGGGAGAGCCCAGGAACCATTTAGGGAGAGAGCGTTGGCGGGGGTTGGGACACCCGCAAGTCACCTCAATGTTACTGGGCAGGTCTACAGCCGCCTAGATCACTCTTAGGCACCTTTCACACATGTGCGACTTGTCCTGCGACTTGCGATGGCAAAGTCTTATGGCAAGTCGTACTCCCTGATTTCCAATCAGTACCGTTCATATCTGTGCGACTTCAAGTTCCAACGGCAAAATCACGTGACTTTTAGGTTGCACAAGTGTGAAAGGGGACTAATAGTAAAACCAGGCTGGTAAAAAACAGAAACACCTGGGACCTTGTTTGCCTTCCTCAGACTTTAGACGTACCAGATACGTCCAAAGGGCTGACTAGTTGAATAATGTACTATAAAGGTGGTGAAAATGTAAACTTTGCTTAGACCCCCAGAATGGAGTTGGACCTCTGCTTGGTGTTGCACATAGGTGTGTGCAGCCTATTGCGTTAGGGTGTGCACCCCAAAAGCTCAAACACATGCCCCTTTCTCTGCAGCCTCAGCTGCACTGCACAGTGAATGGTTGGGAAATGCTCTGTGCTGAGCGGCATCCTGTTCATTCACAAATTGACGTATAGTAAACGCACCTGGCACCCCCCCCCCCCCCCCCCGTGCACACCTATGGTATTGCAGAATCATGACACAGCCAGCTGCAGTTATAATGTATACATAATAATTGCTATAGGAAGTGAATAAAATGTATCGTATATTTGTATTTATTTTATTATGCATCAGCTCTAAAAATATCCTTTTTTTTTTTTTATTTCTCCAGGAATTTACGAAAACATGGAGTGAATATAGTGATGACTACATGAGGTATCGCCGTAATATCCTTCTTATGACATTTTCCTACCACCTGCCGGAAGGCAGTGAGGAGGAAAACGTTCTCCGGAGCTTACAAAAGGAGGTAAGAAAACGCGTTACTCTAGCCAGAGATAGAAAATGTTTACTTATTCCATTTTTTTTTTAAATTGGCTAAATTAAATATTTTCATCATTGCTTCTGTGATTCTTAATGATCGATCTTTCTAATGTACCTTTTTTTTTATCCACAGACCGCATGTTCACTCATAAATGTGCGACAACACGCATTCTTCAGAGAGATCAACTGGGATGAAATGGAAGCTGGGAACGTGTGTCCACCAAACCTCATGCTGCATGTAAGTATATAGGACTAGGAAATAGGATCACGTCTGTAGTTGTGATATGTCTGTAGTTTTACATTTTTTATTCTGCCCCCTACTGGCGGGTATGAGGAGCTGCATTGCCTTTTGGGTTGTGCCGTGACCTATTGCTATCAATAGATTGGCTGGAAAAACAATCCACATTGGACCGTATACAGGTGCATCTCCTAAAATTAGAATATCATCAAAAAGTTAATTTATTTCAGTAATTCAATTCAAAAAGGTAAACGCAGAGTGAGAGATTTCAAGCATTTCTTTCTGTTAATTTTGATGATTATGGCTTACAGCGAGTGACACCCCAAAATTCAGTATCTCAGAAAATTGGAATATTACATAAGACCAATAAAAAAAGGGATTTTTATTACAGAAATGTTGTCTTAGTGGATGTATGTAAGTAAGTCTGTCCATGTACAGTATAGTATGAGCTCAATACGTGGTCGGGGCTCCTTTGGCATGAATTACTGCTTCAATGCAGCATGGCATGGAGGCGGTCAGCCTGTGGCACCGCTGAGGTGTTAGGGTCCTTTCACACGAGCGGTGCACCCAACAAACTCTGTTTTGCTCAGCGGGGATCAATCCGCCAGTCCCCGCTGAGCAGTAGGATGACAGCTCCGTCTCCGCTTGCTTTGCAGAGACGGACCTGTCAGATCCCCGCTCTCCTCCATGGGGGATCGAATGAGAAAAGACCGCCTGTCCGTTTTCATCCGATCTGATCCTCCAGACAGATGGAAAATAGGGTTTCCATCAGTCTAGATTTCACAGACAGGATCGGATCAGATAGCAGCGGGTGTCAGCGGAGATGTCCGTGCTGACATCCGCTGCTCCATGGGGCTGCATGGAGCATCCGATCAGGTCCGCCTGAAAAAATGACAGGCAGACCTGATTGGAAAGCTCGTGTGAAAGGGGCCTTATTAAGCCCAGGTTGCTTTAATAGTGGCCTTCAGCTCCTCTGCATTGTTGGGTCTGGTTTCTCTCATCTTCCTCTTGACAGTATCCCACAGATTCTCTATGGGGTTTAGGTCAGGCCAGTTTGGTGGCCAATCAAGCACAGTGATCCCATGATCATGTGACCAGGTATGCGTAGATTTGGCAGTGTGGGCGGTGTCAAGTCCTGCTGGAAAATGAAATCAGCATCTCCATAAAGCTGGTCAGCAGAGGGAAGCATGAAGTACTCTAGAGTTTCTTGCTAGAGGGCTGCGCTGACTTTGGACTTGATAAAACACAGTGGGCCAACACCAGCAGATGACACGGCTCCCCAAATCATCACAGACTGTGGAAACTTCACACTGGACCTCATGCAACTTGGATTCTGTGCTTCTCCACTCCTCCTCCAGACTCTGGGACCTTGATTTTCAAATAAATTGCAAAATTTGTGTGATGATTTGGGAGCCACGTGATCTGCTGGTGTCGGTCCATTGTGTTTCATCAAGTCAGCGCAGCCCTCTAGCAGGAAATTCTAGAGCACTTCATGCTTCCCTCTGCTGACAAGCTTAATGGAGATGCTGATTTTGTTTTCCAGCAGGACTTGGCACTGCCCACACTGCCAAAACTACCAATACCTGGTCACATGATCATGGGATCACTGTGCTTGATTGGCCAGCAAACTCCCCTGACCTAAACCTCATAGGAAATCTGTGGGGTATTGTCAAGAGGAAGATGAGAGACACCAGACCCAACAATGCAGACGAGCTGAAGGCCACTATCAAAGCAACCTGGGCTTCCATGACACCTCGACAGTGCCACAGGCTGATCGCCTCCATGCCACGCCGCATTGATGCAGTAATTCATGCAAAAGGAGCCCCGACCAAGTATTGAGTGCATACTATACTGTACATGGACAGACTCTTCACTAAGACAACATTTCTCTATTAAATATCCTTTTTTTTATTGGTCTTATGTAATATTCAGATTTTCTGAGATACTGAATTTTGGGGTGTCACTCGCTGTAAGCCATAATCATCAAAATTAGGAGAAATAAAATGTTTGAAATCTTTCACTCTGTGTGTAAAACATCTATAAAATATATGTTTCACTTTTCAAATTGAATTACTGAAATAAATGTACTTTTGATGATATTTTTTTTTATGAGATGCATCTGTATAAGTAGTCTATAAAGCATGAAACCAACATAATACTTCTACCTGCCAATTTCATGCAGAGAATTTAGAATCAGTGCAGAATATAAATATCATTTATAAACATGCCTGCACAGTTATAATAATATAATGAATATTCCTATTAATGCAAATGTCTAAACGTGACTGGTCCTTTGAAATAGGATTTTTTTTTTTCATATATTCACTCAAATAACAGAAGTTGCACAACAATATTCCATATAATGATAAATAGGCATTGTGTGAAATCTTTATTTCCTGTCTATAATATATTTTTTCTCTCCACAGAGCCCAATGATTAACCAATCGAAGATAAAAGTGAAACCTTTCAAACGTATAAAATACGTTCATTATTCAGATGTCCATCAATTCAATTTCGTCAGCGACCGATGGAGACATATGCTGCAACAACAAGAAATCGGGATCAGCCCGGGTTAAGTCCGAATCCTGAACCACTATCAGCAAATCAAAAACCCGGGTCATATATTTCAAATAAAACAAAATAGTGATAAAGCCAAACAGACAAAAATGGTCACAAGTCCCTGCCAATCTTACCAAAATTGTAAGTGGCATAAGACACTCACCTGGGGAAATCCGCTGTAGTAGCCCTCTTGCACTGGTTGGGGGGCCAATGCATGTGGGCCACTACAGCGGATTTCTCCAGATAAACCCCTGAGTGTCCTATGTCACTTACCATTTTGGTAAGATTGGCAGCGACTTGTGACCATTTTTGTCTGTTTTGCTTTACCACTATTTTGTTTTGTTTAAAATATATGACCCGGGTTTTTGTTTTGGTCATAGTGGTTTTTTTTTTTTTTAAATCCCCTTAGGGCAATTACGATGAGCTTTGGAGCAAGTATATTGCACCCCTAATTCCGCCCCTAAACACACCATCATAAATCAGCTGAGAAAAAGAGAGAGAGGAAGCTGAAAGATGGTGTGGCTGAGAAAGAGGGGGGCTGAGATAGAGGGGAAGCTGAGAGAGAGAGGGGGCTATGAGATGGAGGACTGAGAGAGAGGGGGGCTGAGAGAGAGGGGGGGCTGAGAGAGAGGAGGGCTGAGAGAAAGGAGGGCTGAGAGAGAGGGAGGCTTAGATAGAGGGGGGGCTGAGAGAGAGGGGTAGCTAAGAGAGAGAGGAGGCTATGAGATGGGGGGGTTGAGAGGGAGGGGGCTTAGAGAGAAGGCTAGCTGAGGGAGAGAGAGGGCGGGCTGAGAGAGGGCAGGCTGAGAAGGGGGGCTGAGAGAGATGGGAGCTGAGAGAGAGGGGTGGTTAAAAAAGAGGGGGGCTGAGAGAGAGGAGTAGCTGAGAGAGAGAGGGGGCTATGAGACAGGGGACTGAGAGAGGGGGGGCTTAGAGAGAGCGGTAGCTGAGAGAGGGGGCTGAGGGAGAGAGAGGGGATTAAGGGCGACAGAGAGGGGGGCTGAGAGAGAGGAGTAGCTGAGAGAGAGGGGGCTATGAGACGGGGGGCTGAGAGAGAGGGGGCTGAGAGAGAGGGGTAGCTGAGAGAGGGGGCTGAGAAAGAGAGGGATGGTTGAGAGAGAGAGGGGGCTGAGAGAGAGGGGGTGGTTTAGAGAGAGGGGGCTGAGAGAGAGGATTAGCTCAGAGAGAGGGGGCTATGAGACGGAGCTGAGAGAGAGAGGGGTAGCTGAGGGAGGGGGGCTGAGGGAGAGAGAGGGGGGCTGAGAGAGAGGGGTAGCTGAGCGAGAGAGAGGTTGGGCTGAGAGAGAGAGGGGGGTTGAGAGAGAGGGGTGGTTGAGAGAGAGGGAGGCTGAGAGAGGGGGGCTGAGAGAGAGGGGGGCTGAGAGAGAGGGGGGCTGAGAGAGAGGGGCTGAGAGAGAGTGAGAGAGAGGGGGGCTGAGAGAGAGGGGAGCTGAGATAGAGGGGGGCTGAGAGAGAGGGGGGCTGAGAGAGAGGGGAGCTGAGATAGAGGGGGGCTGAGAGAGAGGGGTAGCTAAGAGAGAGGAGGCTATGAGATGGGGGTTGAGGGGTTGAGGGAGGGGTGCTGAGAGAGAAGGCTAGCTGAGGGAGAGAGAGGGCAGGCTGAGAGAGGGCGGGCTGAGAGAGGGCGGGAGCTGAGAGAGATGGGAGCTGAGAGAGAGGGGTGGTTGAGAGAGAGGGGTGGTTAAGAGAGAGGGGGGCTGAGGGACGGGGGCTGAGAGAGAAGAGTAGCTGAGAGAGAGAGGGGGCTATGAGTCTGGGGGCTGAGAGAGGGGGGGCTTAGAGAGAGGGGTAGTTGAGAGAGGGGGCTGAAGGAGAGAGAGGGGGATTGAGGGCGAGAGAGAGGGGTGGTTAAGAGAGAGGGAGGCTGAGAGAGAGGGGGGCTGAGAGAGAGGAGTAGCTTAGAGAGAGAAGGGGCTATGAGACGGGGGCTGAGAGAAAGTGGGGCTGAGAGAAAGTGGGGCTGAGAGAGAGGGGTAGCTGAGAGAGGGGGGCTGAGAGAGAGAGGGGTGGTTGAGAGAGAGAGGGGGGCTGAGAGAGAGTAGTAGCTGAGAGAGAGAGGGCTATGAGACGGGGGCTGAGAGAGAGGGGTAGCCGAGAGAGGGGGGCTGAGGGAGAGAGAGGGGGCTGAGAGAGGGGTAGCTGAGGGAGAGAGAGAGGGAGGCTGAGAGAGGGGGGCTGAGAGAGAGGAGTAGCTGAGAGAGAGAGGGGGCAGAGAGAGAGGGGGCTGAGAGAGGGGGCTGAGGGAGAGAGAGAGGGAGAGAGAGAGGGGGTTGAGAGAGAGGGGGGCTGAGAGAGAGAGAGAGAATATGGCAGTGGGTAGTATGTGCAGGGAGAGGAGTGCAGAGTGTACGGCGGTGGGTAGTATGTGCAGAGAAGTGTGGAGTGTATGTGCTGCATTATTACAATTACCCTATGTTCCCTTTCATTACGATGAGCTTTGGAGCAAGTATATTGCACCCCTAATTCCGCCCCTAAACACACCATCGTAAATCAGCTGAGAAAAAGAGAGAGAGGAAGCTGAAAGATGGTGTGGCTGAGAAAGAGGGGGGCTGAGATAGAGGGGAAGCTGAGAGAGAGAGGGGGCTATGAGATGGAGGACTGAGAGGGGGGGGGCTGAGAGAGGGGGGGGGGCTGAGAGAGAGGAGGGCTGAGAGAAAGGAGGGCTGAGAGAGAGGATGGCTGAGAGAGAGGGAGGCTTAGATAGAGGGGGGGGCTGAGAGAGAGGGGTAGCTAAGAGAGAGAGGAGGCTATGAGATGGGGGGGTTGAGAGGGAGGGGGCTTAGAGAGAAGGCTAGCTGAGGGAGAGAGAGGGCGGGCTGAGAGAGGGCAGGCTGAGAAGGGGGGCTGAGAGAGATGGGAGCTGAGAGAGAGGGGTGGTTGAGAGAGAGGGGTGGTTAAAAGAGAGGGGGGCTGAGGAAGGGGGGCTGAGAGAGAGGAGTAGCTGAGAGAGAGAGGGGGCTATGAGACAGGGGACTGAGAGAGGGGGGGCTTAGAGAGAGTGGTTGCTGAGAGAGGGGGCTGAGGGAGAGAGAGGGGATTAAGGGCGACAGAGAGGGGGGCTGAGAGAGAGGAGTAGCTGAGAGAGAGGGGGCTATGAGACGGGGGGCTGAGAGAGAGGGGACTGAGAGAGAGAGGGGTAGCTGAGAGAGGGGGCTGAGAAAGAGAGGGATGGTTGAGAGAGAGAGGGGGCTGAGAGAGAGGGGGTGGTTTAGAGAGAGGGGGCTGAGAGAGAGGATTAGCTCAGAGAGAGGGGGCTATGAGACGGAGCTGAGAGAGAGAGGGTTAGCTGAGGGAGGGGGGCTGAGGGAGAGAGAGGGGGGCTGAGAGAGAGGGGTAGCTGAGCGAGAGAGAGGTTGAGCTGAGAGAGAGAGGGGGGTTGAGAGAGAGGGGTGGTTGAGAGAGAGGGAGGCTGAGAGAGGGGGGCTGAGAGAGAGGGGGGCTGAGAGAGAGGGGCTGAGAGAGAGGGGGGCTGAGAGAGAGGGGAGCTGAGATAGAGGGGGCTGAGAGAGAGGGGTAGCTAAGAGAGAGGAGGCTATGAGATGGGGGTTGAGGGGTTGAGGGAGGGGTGCTGAGAGAGAAGGCTAGCTGAGGGAGAGAGAGGGCAGGCTGAGAGAGGGCAGGCTGAGAGAGGGCAGGCTGAGAGAGGGCGGGAGCTGAGAGAGATGGGAGCTGAGAGAGAGGGGTGGTTGAGAGAGAGGGGTGGTTAAGAGAGAGGGGGGCTGGGGGACGGGGGCTGAGAGAGAAGAGTAGCTGAGAGAGAGAGGGGGCTATGAGTCTGGGGGCTGAGAGAGGGGGGGGCTTAGAGAGAGGGGTAGTTGAGAGAGGGGGCTGAGGGAGAGAGAAGGGGATTGAGGGCGAGAGAGAGGGGTGGTTAAGAGAGAGGGAGGCTGAGAGAGAGGGGGGCTGAGAGAGAGGAGTAGCTTAGAGAGAGAAGGGGCTATGAGACGGGGGGCTGAGAGAAAGGGTAGCTGAGAGAGGGGGGCTGAGAGAGAGGGGGGTGGTTGAGAGAGAGAGGGGGGCTGAGAGAGAGTAGTAGCTGAGAGAGAGAGGGCTATGAGATGGGGGCTGAGAGAGAGGGGTAGCCGAGAGAGGGGGGCTGAGGGAGAGAGAGGGGGCTGAGAGAGGGGTAGCTGAGGGAGAGAGAGAGGGAGGCTGAGAGAGGGGGGGCTGAGAGAGAGGAGTAGCTGAGAGAGAGAGGGGGCTGAGAGAGGGGGCTGAGGGAGAGAGAGAGGGAGAGAGAGAGGGGGTTGAGAGAGAGGGGGGCTGAGAGAGAGAGAGAGAATATGGCAGTGGGTAGCATGTGCAGGGAGAGGAGTGCAGAGTGTACGGCGGTGGGTAGTATGTGCAGAGAAGTGTGGAGTGTATGTGCTGCATTATTACAATTACCCTATGTTCCCTTTCATACATGTTTTTGTTTATTCTAAGCCCTAGGGACTTCTGGATGAATGCCCTCTGGGGACATTCAGCCCCATCTAAGACCCTATGTGTATGGGTAATACTGGATGCGAGGCATACCTTTTTGTTTCATTTAACCAGCTCCAGACCACCCACCGCATATATACTGCGGCAGGGCGGCAGGGCTGCCCGGCTGCGCAAAAAAACAGGTACGTGATGCATGACTGCACGCGTTTACCATCCCCGCGGTATTATGATTTGGTTTAGAAACGATCAGTCATCAGGTCCAGGCCAATGATTTATGTCCTGGACCTGGTGATCGGTTCTGACCAATGGCAGAACCTCCTGTGCCTGTGTAATGTAAACACAGGCACAGGAAATTATGCAATCTCCTCTCCTGGAGCCCTTTCCAGTTCCAGCGTGAGAGGAGAACACAAGCACCACACTGACACCAGTACACATAGGCACATATTTAACCCCCTGATCACCCCCCAGTTAACCCTTTCACTTCCTGTCAGTGTCACTATATACAGTATACAGATAATGTACTGATCACTTTATTGGTGTCACTGGCGACACGGAAAGTTAGCGGTAGTTATCGTCAGTCTCAGATAGGTTTAGGGTACCCGCCATATATCCCCTAATATAGGTTTCACCCCTTGATCACCCCAAGTTAACCACTTCATTGCCCTGTCACAGTGTCACAATATACAGTGTACAGATAAGTTCCTGATCACTGTATTAGTGTCACTGGTGACGATAGTTAGCTAGTTAGCATCAGCATCAGTCTTAGTATAGCGTCAAGGTCCCACCACATATTTTCTAATAAAGTTTGAACCCCCTAAATGCTCCCCAGTTAACCTTTTCGCTCCCTCTCACGGTGTCGCTAGTAGAGTGTACAGATCTTTTTTTCTGATCACTTTATTAGTGTCCCATAAGTGCAGTTCAAGCTGGTGCGGTGGCTAGCACAAGTAGTGACGAAGCATAGGGGCTGGGGTGGACATAGGGGTGGATTGCCCCTATGTGTTGCCATATATTTTTTACTCTTTTTTGGCACAGATTGCAATAAAAAAAGTTGTTTTATTTAGTTAAAGTTTTATTGATACTGTGTTTTATTGGTAACCATTGTTTGCTTTGCAGGTATGCCATTTAGCTGCAGCACTGATTTGCTTATTTTGACAGCAACAGGGTTTGCTCTCAAACTATGTAAAATCAGTGACTCCAGCGCTGTAGGAGGTGATTTCACCACCACAGATAAAAAAAAAAGCTTATATGGCGAAGCATAGGGGCTTAGCTGGACATAGCGGGTGGATTGCCCCTATGCGTTGCCACATATTTTTTACTCTTTTGTGGCACAGATTGCAATAAATTAAAAGTTTTATTGAGTTAATGTTTTATTGATACTGTGTTTTATCGATAACCGTTGTTTGCTTTGCAGGTATGCCATTTAGCTGAAGCACTGATTTTCTTATTTTGACAGCAACAGGGATTGCTCTCACAATATGTAAAATCAGCAACTCCGGCGCTGTAGGAGGTAATTTCACCACCACAGCTAAAAAAAAAAGAGCTTATATGATGAAACATAGGGGCTGGGGTGGACATAGGGGTGGATTGCTCCTATCCGTTGCCATATATTTTTTACTCTTTTTGGCACAGATTGCAATAAAAAAAGTTGTTTTATTTAGTTAATGTTTTATTGATACTGTGTTTTATTGGTAACCATTGTTTTCTTTGCAGGTATGCCATTTAGCTGCAGCACTGATTTTCTTATTTTAACAGCCACAGGGTTTGCTCTCACAATATGTAAAATCAGTGACTCCAGCGCTGTAGGAGGTGATTTCACCACCACAGTTAAAAAAAAAGAGTTTATATGGCAAAGCATAGGGGCTGGGGTGGACATAGCGGGTGGATTGCCCCTATGCGTTGCCATATATTTTTTACTCTTTTTTGACACAGATTACAATAAATGAAAAGTTTTATTGAGTTAATTTTTTATTGATACTGTGCTTTATCAGTAACCATTGTTTGCTTTGCAGGTATGCCATTTAGCGGCAGCACTGATTTTCTTATTTTGACAGCAACAGGGTTTGCTCTCACAATATGTAAAATCAGTGACTCCAGCGCTGTAGGAGGTGATTTCACCACCGCAGTTAAAAAAAAGAGCTTATACGGCGAAGCATAGGGGCTGGGGTGGATATAGCGGGTGGATTGCCCCTATGCGTTGCCAAATATTTTTTACTCTTTTTTGGCACAGATTACAATAAATGAAAAGTTTTATTGAGTTAATTTTTTTTATTGATACTGTTCTTTATCAGTAACCATTGTTTGTTTTGCAGGTATGCCATTCAGCTGCAGCACTGATTTTCTTATTTTAACAGCAACAGGGTTTGCTCTCACAATATGTAAAATCAGTGACTCCAGCACTGTAGGAGGTGATTTCACCACCACAGTTAAAAAAACAGCTTATATGGCGAAGCATAGGGGCTGGGCTGGACATAGCGGGTGGTTTGCCCCTATGCGTTGCCATATATTTTTTACTCTTTTTTGGCACAGATTGCAATACAAAAGTTGTTTTATTGAGTTAATGTTTTATTGACACTGTGTTTTATTGGTAACCATCGTTTGCTTTGCAGGTATGCCACTTAGCTGCAGCACTGATTTGCTTATTTCGACAGCAACAGGGTTTGCTCTCACAATATGTAAAATCAGTGACTCCAGCGCTGTAGGAGGTGATTTCACCACCACAGCTAAAAAAAAGAGCTTATATGACGAAGCATAGGGGCTGGGGTGGACATAGGGGTGAATTGCCCCTATGCGTTGCCATATATTTTTTACTCTTTTTTGGCACAGATTGCAATAAAAAAAGTTGTTTTATTGAGTTAATGTTTTATTGATACTGTGTTTATTTGTAACCATCGTTTGCTTTGCAGGTATGCCATTTAGCTGCAGCACTGATTTGCTTATTTCGACAGCAACAGGGTTTGCTCTCACAATATGTAAAATCAGCAACTCCAGCGCTGTAGGAGGTGATTTCACCACCACAGCTAAAAAAAAGAGCTTATATGACGAAGCATAGGGGCTGGGGTGAACATAGGGATGGATTGCCCCTATCCGTTGCCATATATTTTTTACTCTTTTTTGGCACAGATTGCAATAAAAAAAGTTGTTTTATTTAGTTAATGTTTTATTGATACTGTGTTTTATTGGTAACCATTGTTTGCTTTGCAGGTATGCCATTTAGCTGCAGCACTGATTTGCTTATTTTGACAGCAACAGGGTTTGCTCTCAAACTATGTAAAATCAGTGACTCCAGCGCTGTAGGAGGTGATTTCACCACCACAGATAAAAAAAAAAGCTTATATGGCGAAGCATAGGGGCTTAGCTGGACATAGCGGGTGGATTGCCCCTATGCGTTGCCACATATTTTTTACTCTTTTGTGGCACAGATTGCAATAAATTAAAAGTTTTATTGAGTTAATGTTTTATTGATACTGTGTTTTATCGATAACCGTTGTTTGCTTTGCAGGTATGCCATTTAGCTGAAGCACTGATTTTCTTATTTTGACAGCAACAGGGATTGCTCTCACAATATGTAAAATCAGCAACTCCGGCGCTGTAGGAGGTAATTTCACCACCACAGCTAAAAAAAAAAGAGCTTATATGATGAAACATAGGGGCTGGGGTGGACATAGGGGTGGATTGCTCCTATCCGTTGCCATATATTTTTTACTCTTTTTGGCACAGATTGCAATAAAAAAAGTTGTTTTATTTAGTTAATGTTTTATTGATACTGTGTTTTATTGGTAACCATTGTTTTCTTTGCAGGTATGCCATTTAGCTGCAGCACTGATTTTCTTATTTTAACAGCCACAGGGTTTGCTCTCACAATATGTAAAATCAGTGACTCCAGCGCTGTAGGAGGTGATTTCACCACCACAGTTAAAAAAAAAGAGTTTATATGGCAAAGCATAGGGGCTGGGGTGGACATAGCGGGTGGATTGCCCCTATGCGTTGCCATATATTTTTTACTCTTTTTTGACACAGATTACAATAAATGAAAAGTTTTATTGAGTTAATTTTTTATTGATACTGTGCTTTATCAGTAACCATTGTTTGCTTTGCAGGTATGCCATTTAGCGGCAGCACTGATTTTCTTATTTTGACAGCAACAGGGTTTGCTCTCACAATATGTAAAATCAGTGACTCCAGCGCTGTAGGAGGTGATTTCACCACCGCAGTTAAAAAAAAGAGCTTATACGGCGAAGCATAGGGGCTGGGGTGGATATAGCGGGTGGATTGCCCCTATGCGTTGCCATATATTTTTTACTCTTTTTTGGCACAGATTACAATAAATGAAAAGTTTTATTGAGTTAATTTTTTTTATTGATACTGTTCTTTATCAGTAACCATTGTTTGTTTTGCAGGTATGCCATTCAGCTGCAGCACTGATTTTCTTATTTTAACAGCAACAGGGTTTGCTCTCACAATATGTAAAATCAGTGACTCCAGCACTGTAGGAGGTGATTTCACCACCACAGTTAAAAAAACAGCTTATATGGCGAAGCATAGGGGCTGGGCTGGACATAGCGGGTGGTTTGCCCCTATGCGTTGCCATATATTTTTTACTCTTTTTTGGCACAGATTGCAATACAAAAGTTGTTTTATTGAGTTAATGTTTTATTGACACTGTGTTTTATTGGTAACCATCGTTTGCTTTGCAGGTATGCCACTTAGCTGCAGCACTGATTTGCTTATTTCGACAGCAACAGGGTTTGCTCTCACAATATGTAAAATCAGTGACTCCAGCGCTGTAGGAGGTGATTTCACCACCACAGCTAAAAAAAAGAGCTTATATGACGAAGCATAGGGGCTGGGGTGGACATAGGGGTGAATTGCCCCTATGCGTTGCCATATATTTTTTACTCTTTTTTGGCACAGATTGCAATAAAAAAAGTTGTTTTATTGAGTTAATGTTTTATTGATACTGTGTTTATTTGTAACCATCGTTTGCTTTGCAGGTATGCCATTTAGCTGCAGCACTGATTTGCTTATTTCGACAGCAACAGGGTTTGCTCTCACAATATGTAAAATCAGCAACTCCAGCGCTGTAGGAGGTGATTTCACCACCACAGCTAAAAAAAAGAGCTTATATGACGAAGCATAGGGGCTGGGGTGAACATAGGGATGGATTGCCCCTATCCGTTGCCATATATTTTTTACTCTTTTTTGGCACAGATTGCAATAAAAAAAGTTGTTTTATTTAGTTAATGTTTTATTGATACTGTGTTTTATTGGTAACCATTGTTTGCTTTGCAGGTATGCCATTTAGCTAGAGCACTGATTTGCTTATTTTGATAGCAACAGGGATTGCTCTCACAATATGTAAAATCAGTGACTACAGCGCTGTAGGAGGTGATTTCACCACCACAGCTAAAAAAAAGAGCTTATATGACAAAGCATAGGGGCTGGGGTTGACATAGGGGTGGATTGCCCCTATGCTTTGCCATATATTGTTTACTCTTTTTTGGCACAAATTGCAACAAAAAAAGTTGTTTTATTTAGTTAATGTTTTATTGATACTGTGTTTTATTGGTAACCATTGTTTTCTTTGCAGGTATTCCATTTAGCTGCAGCACTGATTTTATTTTGACAGCAACAGGGTTTGCTCTCACAATATGTAAAATCAGTGACTCCAGCGCTTTAGGAGGTGATTTCACCACCACAGCTAAAAAAAAGAGCTTATATGACGAAGCATAGGGGCTGGGGTGGACATAGGGGTGAATTGCCCCTATGCGTTGCCATATATTTTTTACTCTTTTTTGGCACAGATTGCAATAAAAAAAAGTTGTTTTATTTAGTTAATGTTTTATTGATACTGTGTTTTATTGGTAACCATTGTTTTCTTTGCAGGTATTCCATTTAGCTGCAGCACTGATTTTATTTTAACAGCAACAGGGTTTGCTCTCACAATATGTAAAATCAGTGACTCCAGCGCTGTAGGAGGTGATTTCACCATTACAGTTAAAAAAAAAGAGTTTATATTGCAAAGCATAGGGGCTGGGGTGGACATAGCGGGTGGATTGCCCCTATGCGTTGCCATATATTTTTTACTCTTTTTTGGCACAGATTACAATAAATGAAAAGTTTTATTGAGTTAATGTTTTATTGATACTGTGTTTTATCGATAACCGTTGTTTGCTTTGCAGGTATGCCATTTAGCTGAAGCACTGATTTTCTTATTTTGACAGCAACAGGGATTGCTCTCACAATATGTAAAATCAGCAACTCCGGCGCTGTAGGAGGTGATTTCACCACCGCAGTTAAAAAAAAGAGCTTATATGGCGAAGCATAGGGGCTGGGGTGGACATAGTGGGTGGATTGCCCCTATACATTGCCATATATTTTTTACTCTTTTTTGGCACAGATTACAATAAATGAAAAGTTTTATTGAGTTAATTTTTTATTGATACTGTGCTTTATCAGTAACCATTGCTGGCTTTGCAGGTAGCGGCAGCACTGATTTTCTTATTTTGACAGCAACAGGGTTTGCTCTCACAATATGTAAAATCAGTGACTCCAGCGCTGTAGGACGTGATTTCACCACCACAGTTAAAAAAACAGCTTATATGGCGAAGCATAGGGGCTGGGCTGGACATAGCGGGTGGTTTGCCCCTATGCGTTGCCATATATTTTTTACTCTTTTTTGGCACAGATTGCAATAAAAAGTTGTTTTATTGAGTTAATGTTTTATTGATACTGTGTTTTATTGGTAACCATCGTTTGCTTTGCAGGTATGCCATTTAGCTGCAGCACTGATTTGCTTATTTCGACAGCAACAGGGTTTGCTCTCACAATATGTAAAATCAGCAACTCCAGCGATGTAGGAGGTGATTTCACCACCACAGCTAAAAAAAAGAGCTTATATGATGAAGCATAGGGGCTGGGGTGGACATAGGGGTGGATTGCCCCTATGCGTTGCCATATATTTTTTACTCTTTTTTTGGCACAGATTGCAATAAAAAAAATTGTTTTATTTAGTTAATGTTTTATTGATACTGTGTTTTATTGGTAACCATTGTTTTCTTTGCAGGTATGCCATTTAGCTGCAGGACTGATTTTCTTATTTTAACAGCAACAGGGTTTGCTCTCACAATATGTAAAATCAGTGACTCCAGCGCTGTAGGAGGTGATTTCACCACTACAGTTAAAAAAAAAGAGTTTATATGGCAAAGCATAGGGGCTGGGGTGGACATAGCGGGTGGATTGCCCCTATGCGTTGCCATATATTTTTTACTCTTTTTTGGCACAGATTACAATAAATGAAAAGTTTTATTGAGTTAATTTTTTATTGATACTGTGCTTTATCAGTAACCATTGTTTGCTTTGCAGGTATGCCATTTAGCGGCAGCACTGATTTTCTTATTTTAACAGCAACAGGGTTTGCTCTCACAATATGTAAAATCAGTGACTCCAGCGCTGTAGGAGGTGATTTCACCACCGCAGTTAAAAAAAAGAGCTTATATGGCGAAGCATAGGGGCTGGGGTGGACATAGCGGGTGGATTGCCCCTATGCATTGCCATATATTTTTTACTCTTTTTTGGCACAGATTACAATAAATTAAAAGTTTTATTGAGTTAATTTTTTTATTGATACTGTGCTTTATCAGTAACCATTGTTTGCTTTGCAGGTATGCCATTCAGCTGCAGCACTGATTTTCTTATTTTAACAGCAACAGGGTTTGCTCTCACAATATGTAAAATCAGTGACTCCAGCGCTGTAGGAGATTTCACCACCACAGTTAAAAAAACAGCATATATGGCGAAGCATAGGGGCTGGGCTGGACATAGCGGGTCGTTTGCCCCTATGCGTTGCCATATATTTTTTACTCTTTTTTGGCACAGATTGCAATAAAAAGTTGTTTTATTGAGTTAATGTTTTATTGATACTGTGTTTTATTGGTAACCATCGTTCGCATTGCAGGTATGCCATTTAGCTGCAGCACTGATTTGCTTATTTCGACAGCAACAGGGTTTGCTCTCACAATATGTAAAATCAGCAACTCCAGCGATGTAGGAGGTGATTTCACCACCACAGCTTAAAAAAAGAGCTTATATGACGAAGCATAGGGGCTGGGGTGGACATAGGGGTGGATTGCCCCTATGCGTTGCCATATATTTTTTACTCTTTTTTTGGCACAGATTGCAATAAAAAAAGTTGTTTTATTTAGTTAGAAACATAGAAACATAGAATGTGTCGGCAGATAAGAACCATTTGGCCCATCTAGTCTGCCCAATATATCTGAATCCTATGAATAGTCCTTGGCCCTATCTTATATGAAGGATAGCCTTATGCCTATCCCATGCATGCTTAAACTCCTTCACTGCATTTGCAGCTACCACTTCTGCAGGAAGGTTATTCCATGCATCCACTACTCTCTCAGTAAAGTAATACTTCCTCATATTACTTTTAAACCTTTGCCCCTCTAGTTTAAAACGGTGTCCTCTTGTGGTAGTATTTCTAAGTAGTTAATGTTTTATTGATACTGTGTTTTATTGGTAACCATTGTTTTCTTTGCAGGTATGCCATTTAGCTGCAGGACTGATTTTCTTATTTTAACAGCAACAGGGTTTGCTCTCACAATATGTAAAATCAGTGACTCCAGCGCTGTAGGAGGTGATTTCACCACTACAGTTAAAAAAAAAGAGTTTATATGGCAAAGCATAGGGGCTGGGGTGGACATAGCGGGTGGATTGCCCCTATGCGTTGCCATATATTTTTTACTCTTTTTTGGCACAGATTACAATAAATGAAAAGTTTTATTGAGTTAATTTTTTATTGATACTGTGCTTTATCAGTAACCATTGTTTGCTTTGCAGGTATGCCATTTAGCGGCAGCACTGATTTTCTTATTTTAACAGCAACAGGGTTTGCTCTCACAATATGTAAAATCAGTGACTCCAGCGCTGTAGGAGGTGATTTCACCACCGCAGTTAAAAAAAAGAGCTTATATGGCGAAGCATAGGGGCTGGGGTGGACATAGCGGGTGGATTGCCCCTATGCATTGCCATATATTTTTTACTCTTTTTTGGCACAGATTACAATAAATGAAAAGTTTTATTGAGTTAATTTTTTTATTGATACTGTGCTTTATCAGTAACCATTGTTTGCTTTGCAGGTATGCCATTCAGCTGCAGCACTGATTTTCTTATTTTGACAGCAACAGGGTTTGCTCTCACAATATGTAAAATCAGTGACTCCAGCGCTGTAGGAGGTGATTTCACCACCGCAGTTAAAAAAAGAGCTTATATGGCGAAGCATAGGGGCTGGGGTGGACATAGCGGGTGGATTGCCCCTATGCGTTGCCATATATTTTTTACTCTTTTTTGGCACAGATTACAATAAATGAAAAGTTTTATTGAGTTAATTTTTTATTGATACTGTGCTTTATCAGTAACCATTGCTGGCTTTGCAGGTATGCCATTTAGCGGCAGCACTGATTTTCTTATTTTGACAGCAACAGGGTTTGCTCTCACAATATGTAAAATCAGTGACTCCAGTGCTGTAGGAGGTGATTTCACCACCACTTTTAAAAAAGAGCATATATGGCGAAGCATAGCGGCTGGGGTGGACATGTGGCCGGATTTCCCCTATGCTTCGCCATATATTTTTTACTCTTTTTTGGCACAGATTGCAATAAAAAAAGTTGTTTTATTGAGTTAATGTTTTATTGATACTGTGTTTTATTAGTAACCATGGTTTGCTTTGCAGGTATGCCATTTAGCTGCAGCACTGATTTGCTTATTTCGACAGCAACAGGGTTTGCTCTCACAATATGTAAAATCAGCAACTCCAGCGCTGTAGGAGGTGATTTCACCACCACAGCTAAAAAAAAGAGCTTATATGACGAAGCATAGGGGCTGGGGTTAACATAGGGGTGGATTGCCCCTATCCGTTGCCATATATTTTTTACTCTTTTTTGGCACAGATTGCAATAAAAAAAGTTGTTTTATTTAGTTAATGTTTTATTGATACTGTGTTTCATTCTTAACCATTGTTTGCTTTGCAGGTATGCCATTTAGCTAGAGCACTGATTTGCTTATTTTGACAGCAACAGGGATTGCTCTCACAATATGTAAAATCAGTGACTCCAGCGCTGTAGGAGGTGATTTCACCACCACAGCTAAAAAAAAGAGCTTATATGACGAAGCATAGGGGCTGGGGTGGACATAGCGGGTGGATTGCCCCTATGCGTTGCCATATATTTTTTACTCTTTTTTGGCACAGATTACAATAAATGAAAAGTTATATTGAGTTAATTTTTTATTGATACTGTGCTTTATCAGTAACCATTGTTTGCTTTGCAGGTATGCCATTTAGCGGCAGCACTGATTTTCTTATTTTAACAGCAACAGGGTTTGCTCTCACAATATGTAAAATCAGTGACTCCAGCGCTGTAGGAGGTGATTTCACCACCACAGCTAAAAAAAAGAGCTTATATGACGAAGCATAGGGGCTGGGGTGGACATAGGGGTGGATTGCCCCTATGCGTTCCCATATATTTTTTACTCTTTTTTGGCACAGATTGCAATAAAAAGTTGTTTTATTGAGTTAATGTTTTATTGATACTGTGTTTTATTGGTAACCATTGTTTGCATTGCAGGTATGCCATTTAGCTGCAGCACTGATTTGCTTATTTTGACAGCAACAGGGTTTGCTCTCACAATATGTAAAATCAGCAACTCCAGCGCTGTAGGAGGTGATTTCACCACCACAGCTAAAAAAAAGAGCTTATATGACGAAGCATAGGGGCTGGGGTGGACATAGGGGTGGATTGCCCCTATGCGTTGCCATATATTTTTTACTCTTTTTTGGCACAGATTGCAATAAAAAAAGTTGTTTTATTTAGTTAATGTTTAATTGATACTGTGTTTTATTGGTAACCATTGTTTTCTTTGCAGGTATGCCATTTAGCTGCAGGACTGATTTTCTTATTTTAACAGCAACAGGGTTTGCTCTCACAATATGTAAAATCAGTGACTCCAGCGCTGTAGGAGGTGATTTCACCACTACAGTTAAAAAAAAAGAGTTTATATTGCAAAGCATAGGGGCTGGGGTGGACATAGCGGGTGGATTGCCCCTATGCGTTGCCATATATTTTTTACTCTTTTTTGGCACAGATTACAATAAATGAAAAGTTTTTGAAGAGTTAAGTTTTTTATTGATACTGTGCTTTATCAGTAACCATTGTTTGCTTTGCAGGTATGCCATTTAGCGGCAGCACTGATTTTCTTATTTTGACAGCAACAGGGTTTGCTCTCACAATATGTAAAATCAGTGACTCCAGTGCTGTAGGAGGTGATTTCACCACCACTTTTAAAAAAGAGCATATATGGCGAAGCATAGCGGCTGGGGTGGACATGTGGCCGGATTTCCCCTATGCTTCGCCATATATTTTTTACTCTTTTTTGGCACAGATTGCAATAAAAAAAGTTGTTTTATTGAGTTAATGTTTTATTGATACTGTGTTTTATTAGTAACCATGGTTTGCTTTGCAGGTATGCCATTTAGCTGCAGCACTGATTTGCTTATTTTGACAGCAACAGGGTTTGCTCTCACAATATGTAAAATCAGCAACTCCAGCGCTGTAGGAGGTGATTTCACCACCACAGCTAAAAAAAAGAGCTTATATGACGAAGCATAGGGGCTGGGGTTAACATAGGGGTGGATTGCCCCTATCCGTTCCCATATATTTTTTACTCTTTTTTGGCACAGATTGCAATAAAAAAAGTTGTTTTATTTAGTTAATGTTTTATTGATACTGTGTTTTATTCGTAACCATTGTTTGCTTTGCAGGTATGCCATTTAGCTAGAGCACTGATTTGCTTATTTTGACAGCAACAGGGATTGCTCTCACAATATGTAAAGTCAGTGACTCCAGCGCTGTAGGAGGTGATTTCACCACCACAGCTAAAAAAAAGAGCTTATATGACGAAGCATAGGGGCTGGGGTGGACATAGGGGTGAATTGCTCCTATGCGTTGCCATATATTTTTTACTCTTTTTTGGCACAGATTACAATAACTGAAAAGTTTTATTGAGTTAATTTTTTATTGATATTGTGCTTTATCAGTAACCATTGTTTGCTTTGCATGTATGCCATTTAGCGGCAGCACTGATTTTCTTATTTTTACAGCAACAGGGTTTGCTCTCATAATATGTAAAATCAGTGACTCCAGCGCTGTAGGAGGTGATTTCACCACCGCAGTTAAAAAAAAGAGCTTATATGGTGAAGCATAGGGGCTGGGGTGGACATAGCGGGTGGATTGCCCCTATGCGTTGCCATATATTTTTTACTCTTTTTTGGCACAGATTACAATAAATGAAAAGTTTTATTGAGTTAATTTTTTTATTGATACTGTGCTTTATCAGTAACCATTGTTTGCTTTGCAGGTATGCCATTCAGCTGCAGCACTGATTTTCTTATTTTAACAGCAACAGGGTTTGCTCTCACAATATGTAAAATCAGTGACTCCAGCGCTGTAGGAGATTTCACCACCACAGTTAAAAAACAGCTTATATGGCGAAGCATAGGGGCTGGGGTGGACATAGCGGGTGGTTTGCCCCTATGCGTTGCCATATATTTTTTACTCTTTTTTGGCACAGATTGCAATAAAAAAGTTGTTTTATTGAGTTAATGTTTTATTGATACTGTGTTTTATTGGTAACCATCGTTTGCTTTGCAGGTATGCCATTTAGCTGTAGCACTGATTTGCTTATTTCGACAGCAACAGGGTTTGCTCTCACAATATGTAAAATCAGCAACTCCAGCACTGTAGGAGGTGATTTCACCACCACAGCTAAAAAAAAGAGCTTATATGACGAAGCATAGGGGCTGGGGTGGACATAGGGGTGGATTGCCCCTATGCGTTGCCATATATTTTTTACTCTTTTTTGGCACGGATTGCAATAAATTAAAAGTTTTATTGAGTTAATTTTTTATTGATACTGTGCCTTATTGTTGTAATGTTCTGGTACCTCTGGTACCCTTTATTCCACTTTCCATTCATGTATGCGTCCCACCATTCTCTTTTGGTAGGTGCGCATACACCTTTAAGACCGATGCTGTCATCACTGAGCGCCGCAGAGCGGCTATTTCAACCGCCGGCGTTCTCACTCACATGTTCGTTCAACCGGCCTTAGAGCTCATATGCTTACAAGCATGTCTCGCTGTGGAACCTCGCTACGATCCCTGTATCTCGCTACCAGGATCACTTCCTCAGAACCGAACCTCGCTACTGATCCCTGTATCTCGCTACCGGATCACTTCCTCATCACCGGACCTTCTACTGCTATACTATAGTGATAAGTACCCCGCAGGGGAAACCTCCATAACTTACACTACTACTATTTGCATTAAGGACTGTTACTACCTATCCATACTATCCTATCATCTGCACTATCATATAGATTGCTAGCTCTTGAGACTATTACCATCTATCATCTGCACTGCTGCACAGATTGCTAGCTCTCCTGTCTACTACTATCTATCCTTGTACTGGGTTAGTCTATCCTGTATTTGTCATCTGCTGTCCTCACCACCTACTAACATACTCGATACTAACCTATCTGCATTCCTAAATACCATCTTGAACTCTCCTGTACAAACCTATCAAGTGCTTACCATCCTTGTCACTGTTCACACCTGTCCCTTCAGCACATCACCTTCATACTATCATATACATCCTATCACTCCAGGAACATCTCATTGAGTGTGTATATATCTGTATGTTGAAGCTGATAGGCCCACGGTGATGAGTCCTGGAGAGTTGGATCTGGTATTCAACATATCTCTGCATGACTTCTGAGTGGAGATTTTGCAGCTGCAAATCCAGCATATATACAAAAATGCAGGAGCGTTACAGATTGAACGAACCTTAAAAAATGGATTCAGCAGAATTACCCACTCAAGTGACACAATTAACACAACAAGTAAAAGCGTTAATACTTGCTCTGACTGACGTGCAAGAAAAGAATCAGACTCTGATACAGCGGGTAAACCAGCTCTCAAGGCTTACTGCTGTTCTACCTCCTGAACCTAAAATAAACCCTCCTCTGGTATTTACAGGCGACCGAAAAAAATTTCGGGAATTCAAAAACGCATGTAAATTGCTTTTTTTGTTAAAGCCTCATACATACCCCACTGATCAAATAAAAGTCTGTACCGTTATTTCATACCTGACGGGTGATCCACGGGCCTGGGCAGACTCTCTCTTTGAGAAAAATGATCAGATTCTCAACACCTATTCTTTATTCTTAGCAGAACTCACCAGCTTATACAATGACCCCAATAGGCAGAGTACTGCTGATATGCAGTTGAGGGCCTTGAAACAAGGAAGGAGACCTGTAGAAGACTTTGTATCTGAGTTCAAAAGATGGACCCTTGACTCAGGGTGGAATGACACATCTTTGCGAACTCAATTCAGACTCGGGTTATCGGAAGCTGTTAAAGACGAGCTCGCCTGAGCGGATTTACCTGGCACCTTGGAAGCCTTGATACAACTTAGTATCAACATCGACAGACGACTGCGAGGAAGAAGGGCTGAAAAGATGGGAATGCCATTGTCTAGTCCTTCTCGGATTTCGGCCGTTGACCCTACTCCAATGGATGTAGGAACCATACGCCCACCTTTAACGACTACTGAACGAGCTAGAAGAACATCTAGAAATCTCTGCATGTATTGCGCATCCCCGGATCATTTGATAAGCACCTGTCCCCTTGTTCGCAAAAAAGAGGGTGAGTGTTCACATGTCTTACTGGGAGGATTAACGACTTCCTTCTCTAACCCCTATCTTTTTGTTCATTTAATATTACAGTGGGACCAAACTAGGATCACCACCAAGGCTATGGTCGACACTGGATCTTGTGGAAACTATATTGATACACGCTTTGTTACCTTAAATAAAATACCTATTATTTCAAAATCTAAGCCCGTTTCTGTTAGTTTCATTAATGGTATTCCACTGTCTTCTGGTCCAATCACCAACCAGACACAGGCACTCCTTGCCACTACCAACGAGTCACATGTGGAGACCATCACTTTTGATATACTATCCCCACCCCATTTTCCTATTATTTTGGGACTTCCCTGGTTACACACACACCAACCAATCATAGATTGGAAAAAACAGACTTTGGTTTTCCCTTCTCACTATTGTAAGAATACGTGTAACCTCCCATCTTATGGGAAGATTCTGTCTGTGGTGTCAGATGAAATTGCACCACTATGCTATCAGGATCTGTCCGAAGTGTTCCTTGAGAAAAATGCTCAAGCGTTGCCTCTCCACAGGGATTACGATTGCACGATCGATTTACTCCCTAACAGCAAATTGCCTTTCGGTCATGTTTATCCCCTTTCACAGGATGAACTTTCTCATCTCAAGGAATACTTGGATGAGAATTTGACAAAAGGGTTCATTAGACCCTCTACTTCTTCCACTGCTGCAGGACTTTTCTTTGTCCGCAATAAGGATTCCAGTCTCAGACCTATTATCGATTATAGACAATTAAACACGATTACGATAAAGGATCGCTATCCTTTGCCGCTTATCCCTGAACTTATTGAACAAGTGCGTGGGGCTACTTATTTCACCAAATTAGACCTGAAAGGGGCATACAACCTAATCCGAATCCGTGACGGGGATGAGTGGAAAACAGCATTCAGAACCAGATACGGACTATTCGAATACCTTGTGATGCCATTCGGGCTATGTAATGCTCCCGCTGCTTTTCAGAGGTTCATAAACAACATCTTTAGAGATTTACTTGATGTCTGTGTTGTAGTATACCTAGACGATATACTTATCTATTCTCGATCTATGCCTGAACACATAAAACATGTAAGACTTGTGCTGTCCAGACTGCTCTCACACAGTCTATACGTGAAATTAAAAAAATGCCTATTTCATAAAGAAGAAATATTATTTCTAGGATATTTCATATCCAAAACTGGAATTAAGATGGATATGAGTAAGATATCCTGTATCCTAGACTGGCCTATACCAACAACTCGTAAGGTCTTACAGCGATTCCTAGGATTCTCGAACTTCTATAGGAAGTTCATCAAGAACTTTTCCGCCATTGTGAGACCTCTCACACAACTGACAAGTATAAAAAAACCATTCAAATGGTCAGAAGAGGCAAATCAAGCCTTCTGCTTGTTAAAATCAAGCTTCACTTCTGCTCCCATACTACGCCATCCAGACCCATCCCTCCAATATATTCTAGAGGTAGATGCGTCAAATATGGCAGTAGGAGCAGTTCTCTCCCAACGACCAACAAACACTTCATCACTCCACCCAGTTGCTTTCTTTTCAAAATCACTAAGCAGCCCAGAGGTGAATTACCCAGTGGGTGAAAAGGAGTTGCTTGCCATAAAATTGGCACTGGAGAATTGGCGACATCTGCTCGAAGGTACCCAGTTACCAATACTCATATATACAGATCATAAAAACCTTCAATACCTCCAGACTAACAAGACTCTTTCCCACCGGCAGGTACGATGGTCATTATTCTTTTTAAGATTTAATTTCTTAGTGACCTATACGCCTGCAGATAAAAATAAAAAAGCGGATGCGCTATCACGACTAACCGAAGATAACTGCGCTGAAATCCCTTCCATTCCCATAATACCCTATGAACGTATTATTGGTGTTGTCCGATCCTTGAAGGAAGAGATTTTGCATAGTATAGGAATGGATTCACTTCCACCTCAACTAAGTACTGATGCAGAAGGCTTCCTTTATTACAATGACAAACTTTATATACCCCCTACCATGCGCACCAAGATCTTGGAGTTATCGCATGATGTGCCCATGGCAGGACATATGGGTATGACGAAAACCTTTAATTTGCTCACCAGACAATTTTGGTGGCCTGATATGAAGACGTCTGTACAAAAATTTGTTGCTTCATGTGACATCTGTGCAAGGTCCAAAATTGACACTACAAAACCATCTGGACTGCTTTGTAGTTTACCAATACCCCAGGTTCCATGGGAAGTTGTTTCTTTAGATTTCATAATAGAACTACCACCTTCCAAAGGATTTAATACCATCCTAGTGTCAGTGGACCACTTGACAAAGATGGCACATTTCATCGCTATCCGTAGACTACCTTCATCCAAACAAACAGCGAAACTACTGATGAAACATGTGTTCAAGTTGCATGGAATTCCAAAGACTCTTTTGTCCGACCGTGGTTCACAATTTATTTCTAAATTTTGGCAAGCACTTTGTCAAATTTTACGCATTGAGCGAAAGCTCACTTCTCCCTACCATCCTCAGACCAACGGACAGACTGAAAGAGTCAACCAATGCATTGAGCAATATCTACGCTGCTACACATCATACCTGCAGGATGATTGAGTGGATCTCCTTCCTCTAGCGGAATTCGCTTACAACAATGCAACCCACAGTACTACGAAGCAAAGTCCGTTCTACTTGAACTATGGGTTTCATCCCACTCTTCTTCCACCACGCATCCTGCCATCGAGTAACCCAGTAGCCTCAGATTACCTCACCCAAATAAAAGACTCTTTGGGTTTACTCAATACTACCATATCACACGCTCATAGTCAACAAAAAAGGTACTACGACCTTCGTAGAAGACCTTCTCCTCAGTATGCTATTGGGAACCTCGTTTGGCTATCAACAAAAAATTTACGATTGAAGATCCCTAGCAAAAAGCTTGGGCCTTTATTCTTGGGACCCTTCCCAATCAGGAAACTAATCGGAAAAGCTGCAGTACAGCTCACCTTACCAGCAGATCTCAAGATCCATCCTATCTTCCATGTGTCGCTATTGAAGCCACATGTTCCTAACCAAGGAATAAGACCTACCATCCCACCTCCACCTCCTGTACAAGTTGAAGGTGGAGAAGAATTTGAGATAAAGGAGATTCTGGATTCTCGTATCCACAGAAGAAGACTCCAATATCTAGTACGATTGAAGAACTATGGACCTCAAGACGATACCTGGCTGGATACCTCTGATATACATGCCCCTAGACTGATTCGCAATTTTCATGCGAAATACCCGTAAAAACCAGCTCTAGAGGCCTTCAGGAGCCGGCCTTAAGGGGGGGGGGGGTACTGTAATGTTCTGGTACCTCTGGTACCCTTTATTCCACTTTCCATTCATGTATGCGTCCCACCATTCTCTTTTGGTAGGTGCGCATACACCTTTAAGACCGATGCTGTCATCACTGAGCGCCGCAGAGCGGCTATTTCAACCGCCGGCGTTCTCACTCACATGTTCGTTCAACCTGCCTTGAAGCTCATATGCTTACAAGCGTGTCTCGCTGTGGAACCTCGCTACGATCCCTGTATCTCGCTACCAGGATCACTTCCTCAGAACCGAACCTCGCTACTGATCCCTGTATCTCGCTACCGGTTTACTTCCTCATCACCGGACCTTCTACTGCTATACTATAGTGATAAGTACCCCGCAGGGGAAACCTCCATAACTTACACTACTACTATTTGCATTAAGGACTGTTACTACCTATCCATACTATCCTATCATCTGCACTATCATATAGATTGCTAGCTCTTGAGACTATTACCATCTATCATCTGCACTGCTGCACAGATTGCTAGCTCTCCTGTCTACTACTATCTATCCTTGCACTGGGTTAGTCTATCCTGTATTTGTCATCTGCTGTCCTCACCACCTACTAACATACTCGATACTAACCTTTCTGCATTCCTAAATACCATCTTGAACTCTCCTGTACAAACCTATCAAGTGCTTACCATCCTTGTCACTGTTCACACCTGTCCCTTCAGCACATCACCTTCATACTATCATATACATCCTATCACTCCAGGAACATCTCATTGAGTGTGTATATATCTGTATGTTGAAGCTGACAGGCCCACGGTGATGAGTCCTGGAGAGTTGGATCTGGTATTCAACATATCTCTGCATGACTTCTGAGTGGAGATTTTGCAGCTGCAAATCCAGCCTATATACAAAAACGCAGGAGCGTTACAATTGTTAACCATTGTTTGCTTGGCAGGTGCAGGTACGCCATTCAGCTGCAGCACCTATTTTGCTTATTTTAACAGCAACAGGGTTTGCTCTCACAATACATAAAATCAGTGACTCCAGTGCTGTAGGAGGTGATTTCACCACCACAGTTAAAAAATAAGAGCTTATATGGCGAAGCATAGGGGCTAGGGTGGACATGGGGGTGGATTGCTCCTATGTGTCGCCATATATTTTTTTACTCTTTTTTTCACAGATTGCAATAAATGAAAAGTTTTATTGAGTTAAAGTTTTATTGATACTGTGTTTTATTGATAACCGTTGTTTGCTTTGCAGGTATGCCATTTAGCTGAAGCACTGATTTCCTTATTTTGACAGCAACAGGGTTTGCTCTCACAATATGTAAAATCAGCAACTCCAGTGCTGTAGGAGGTGATTTCACCACCACAGCTAAAAAAAGAGCTTATATGACGAAGCATAGGGACTGGGGTGGATTGCCCCTATGCGTTGCCATATATTTTTTACTCTTTTTTGGCACAGATTGCAATAAAAAAAGTTGTTTCCTTGAGTTAATGTTTTATTGATACTGTGTTTTATTGGTAACCATTGTTTGCTTTTCAGGTATGCCATTTAGCTGCAGCACTGATTTGCTTATTTCGACAGCAACAGGGTTTGCTCTCACAATATGTAAAATCAATGACTCCAGCACTGTAGGAGGTGATTTTACCACCACAGTTAAAAAAAAGAGCTTATATGGCGAAGCATAGGGGTTGGGGTGGACATAGGGGTGGATTTCCCCTATGCTTCGCCATACATTTCTTACACTTTTTTTGGCACAGATTGCAATAAAAAAGTTGTTTTATTGGGTGAGGTTTTTTTTATTGATACTGTGCTTTATCAGTAATCATTGTTTGCTTTGCAGGTACGCAATTCAGCTGCAGCATTGATTTTCTTATTTCAACAGCAACAGCGTTTGCTCTCACAATATATAAAATTAGTGACTCCAGTGCTGTAGGAGGTGATTTCACCACCACAGTTAAAAATAGAGCATATATGGTGAAGCATAGGGGCTGGGGTAGACATGGTGTGGATTGCCCCTATACGTCACCATATATTTTATACTCTTTTTTCACAGATTGCAATAAAAGAAAAGTTTTATTGAGTTAATGTTTTATTGATACTGTGTTTTATCGTTAACTATTGTTTGCTTTGCAAAGTTTGCCATTCAGCTGCAGCACTGATATGCTTATTTTGAAAGCAATTGGTTTTTCTCTCACAATACGTAAAATCAGTGACTCCAGCGATGTACGAGGTGATTTCACCACAACAGATAAAAAAAAAAGAGCATATATGGTGAAGCATAGGGGCTGGGGTGGACATAGGGGTGGATGCCCATATGCGTCACCATATATTTTTCACTCTTTTTTTGGCACAAATTGCAGTAAAAAAAAGTTGTTTTATTGAGTTAAAGTTTTATTGATACTGTGTTTTATCACTAACCATTGTTTGCTTTGCTGGTACGCCATTCAGCTGCAGCACTGATTTGCTTATTTTGAAAGCAATTGGGTTTTCTCTCACAATACGTAAAATCAGTGACTCCAGCGATGTAGGAGGTGATTTCACCACAACAGATAAAAAAAGAGCATATATGGTGAAGCATAGGGGCTGGGGTGGACATAGCTGGTGGATTGCCCCTATGCGTTGCCATATATTTTTTACTCTTTTTTTGCACAGATTGCAATAAATTAAAAGTTTTATTGAGTTAATTTTTTATTGATACTGTGCCTTATTGTTAACCATTGTTTGCTTGGCAGGTGCAGGTACGCCATTCAGCTGCAGCACTGATTTTCTTATTTTAACAGCAACAGGGTTTTGCTCTCTCAATATGTCAAATCAGCGAATCCAGTGCTGTAGCAGGTGATTTCATCACCACACCAAAAAAAGAGTTTATATGACGAGGCATAGGGGCTGGGGTGGACATAGGGGTGGATTGCCCCTATGCGTTGCCATATATTTTTTACTCTTTTTTTCCACAGATTGCAATAAATGAAAAGTTTTATTGAGTTAATGTTTTATTGATACTGTGCTTTTTCGTTAACCATTGTTTGTTTTGCAGGTATGCCATTCAGCTGCAGCACTGATTTGCCTTTTTTGACAGCAACAGGGTTTGCTCTCACAATACATAAAATCAGTGACTCCAGTGCTGTAGGAGGGGATTTCACCACCACTTTTAAAAAAGAGCATATATGGCGAAGCATAGCGGCTGGGGTGGACATGGGGGCGGATTGCCCCTATGCTTCGCCATACATTTTTTACTCTTTTTTTGGCACATATTGCAATAAAAAAAGTTGTTTTATTGAGTTAAGTTTTTTTATTGATACTGTGCTTTATCGATAACCGTTGTTTGCTTTGCAGGTATGTCATTTAGCTGCAGAACTGATTTGATTATTTTGACAGCAACAGGGATTTCTCTCACAATATGTAAAATCAATGACTCCAGCACTGTAGGAGGTGATTTCACCACCACAAATAAAAAAAGAGCTTATATGACGAAGCATAGGGGCTGGGGTGGACATAGGGGTGGATTGCCCCTATGCGTTGCCATATATTTTTTACTCTTTTTTGGCACAGATTGCAATAAAAAAAGTTGTTTCATTTAGTTAATGTTTTATTGATACTGTGTTTTATTGGTAACCATTGTTTGCGTTGCAGGTATGCCATTTAGCTGCAGCACTGATTTGCTTATTTTGACAGCAACAGGGATTTCTCTCACAATATGTAAAATCAATGACTCCAGCACTGTAGGAGGTGATTTCACCACCACAGCTAAAAAAAAGAGCTTATATGACGAAGCATAATGGCTGGGGTGGACATAGGGGTGGATTGCCACTATGTGTTGCCTTATATTTTTTACTCTTTTTTGGACAGATTGCCATAAAAAAAGTTGTTTTATTTAGTTAATGTTTTATTGATACTGTGTTTTATTGGTAACCATTGTTTGCTTTGCAGGTATGCCATTTAGCTGCAGCACTGATTTTCTTATTTCAACAGCAACAGCGTTTGCTCTCACAATATATAAAATCAGTGACTCCAGTGCTGTAGGAGGTGATTTCACCACCATAGTTAAAAATAGAGCATATATGGTGAAGCATAGGGGCTTGGGTAGACATGGTGTGGATTGCCCCTATACGTCGCCATATATTTTATACTCTTTTTTCACAGATTGCAATAAAAGAAAAGTTTTATTGAGTTAATGTTTTATTGATACTGTGTTTTATCGTTAACTATTGTTTGCTTTGCAAAGTTTGCCATTCAGCTGCAGCTCTGATTTGCTTATTTTGAAAGCAATTGGTTTTTCTCTCACAATACGTAAAATCAGTGACTCCAGCGATGTACAAGGTGATTTCACCACAACAGATAAAAAAAAAGAGCATATATGGTGAAGCATAGGGGCTGGGGTGGACATAGGGGTGGATGCCCATATGCGTCACCATATATTTTTCACTCTTTTTTTGGCACAAATTGCAATAAAAAAAAGTTGTTTTATTGAGTTAAAACAAAAGAAGTAGATCTGCCACTGTATGTTCTTGATAAAGTTTCTAGCTAATCTCCATCCCTAAACATATATAGCAAAAAAAGGGGGGCAAGTGGGACTTTAGATGAGTACGGCTAGACACAGGGGCTGAAAACTATTGATAAATTGATATGAACAAAAATAAATATAAATACATATATATCCATGTATTACATATAGATACAGAAATAACATGTCAAATTTTCATTGGTAAATAAACGATTTTATTGTGAAAGCAAATACTCCGTAGGTACCAATTATATATGATGCAAAAAACAAGACTTTATATAAACCCAATTAAAGGGGGACCAAATGGAGAGCTGACACAAAATCGAATGTCTAATTGATCAATAAAAAACTCTAACATAGTAGGTCTGATTAATATTAAAAGACATTAATCCATACAGTGGGTCATAAATAGGAATGAATACATGGATAGCAAATACAATTCATTAAAACAAATTTAATTAAGGACTAAATAATATAAAAACATCAACTGGAAATGAGAATCGGATAGAATTGTATAGATATTTGTCGGCTCCTGTTTGTGAAGCCTTGAATTGGATTGTCTGAATATGTGTCTGCTCTACGCGTTTTGTGGATCTCCGTCCACTCATCAGGAGCATTTGTAAATCTATGAATAAAAATGTGGGTTATGGAAATTATAACCATAAGAAAAAAATAGAAATGAATCGAAGTAGACACTAACTTGTGGGTGTCATAAAATCGAAGAGCAATCCATGTTGATATAGAAAGACCCAAGGTGATCCAGGGGAAGCCTGACCCGGGGCTGAGGCATGGTTCACGCCAGCACACAAGGGCAACCGAGATGAACGGACCAGGGACGATGTAGTAATTGAAACAATTGTAGCAGATAAGGCTCAAAATTGATGAGGGCAACGGCACCAAGGGAACCAGCACAATCTAAAAATATAGATAAAATGAATAATAGAAAAAATAAATAAATAAATTGGAGAGGGAAAAAACTCTCAAAGTATTTATATTTAATAGAGCATATAGAATCAATTGACTGGACCCAAAGTGTGTGCCTATGATTCGCCACTCAGAGAGTCAGTAATGCCAAAAAAAGGCCTATAGTGTAAAAATTTATATTCATGGCACAAAGGAACAAGATGTGAGCCTAATAAGGAAGGTGAAGGAAAATAGTTAGAGTGAAAACCAGTACCAACATCCATGTGCCGATACCGTGTGTTCAAGAGAAATGTGCAAAGGATTATGCACCAAGATAGAGAGTGCATAAGAAAGGTGGGAGAGTGGGAAGGGGTGCAGTGGGTGAATAGGAAGCCGGAAGAATGGACTATTCTCACCGAGTAATAGAAGTGAATAGGAAAAATGTGACCACTCATGGCAAGGGAAGTACCAAGAAAAAAAGGCTGAAAGCTTGATGCAGGACATGCTAGGATGAAAAAATTAAAAAAGAAATAGGTGTTGTATAGGTAGTACAAGAAAATAAATGAATTTCAAATTGGGAAAAGAATACCACGAATTAGGTAAGCCATTGATGATGAACAGGTCCGTCCGCATCATAGGTCCGAGATAGCTGGAGTGGAACCACGCCAACACCATGCTGAACGCCAGTATAAATGGCGGCTAAAGCACCTCCCATATCCGGTCAGTCAGACCGGACATAGGTAGGAGCAAGAAAATCCACGAAACGCGTTGAGCTTCCTTACGTGCATCCTTCCTATCGTCCATTGATTTGGATTCCATACACAGCAACTACCATTATTGTCCATCCCCTTCCGAATGTGCATCCTATAGCTTGCATGGAGTGTCCAACATTGTTTCTATTTCCTTTATTATGTATCACATGTCTATATCATGCATCTATCCTTATTCATGTACTGTGATGAGATTTGTCCATTAAATATTTTCATATGTTTTATATCTGTGATTGTACCTTTTATCTGCCAACCGCTCTCATGCACCTCATCTAAAGTCCCAATTGTTTCCCCTCTTACCTATTTTAATTGCCAGTAACCTCAGGCGAATCGGCTTTATATTCAAATATAGTCTACGGATCTTATGTCTTACCATACATTATCCACTACTTTGTTTTACCCAATATGCCGATTGCCTCTGCTACCTGATACTAACCATCATTACCTTCCCCCCTTCCCCTCCCCCCTTGATATTTGTGCTTCTAAAATTATTTTTTGGCTGTGAACACAGTGTCTCTGTTGCACTGAAATTAAAAGCATTTTTGTTAGCTCTGCCTGGTGGACTGCAGAACTCCGCCTCTCCCTGTCCCTATCCACCTATCTCCGCCCTCTCTGTCCCAATCCACATGCATACGATTTATTTCCTTGAAAATGTTTTCTGCTGCTTTGAATCCCAAAAGCCTGCTCCCACACTGTGTGCAGGGATAGGGCTCTTGGGAAATGTAGTTCTGGGAGCTTATCTATATCATAAGAAGCTGACCTCCCAGTAGCTTGCCCCTGAAGGAATTTTACAAGCCTGGTAATGACAATGTAGGGTGATAGTAGATGTTTCCAGCAACAGGAGCAAGGTAAAAGAAAGAAATAATGCTAATGCTAGGTAACAATACTTTCCACCAATATTTGTAATGAATTTCAACTTGGGTAGTGTTATCTATCATGCAGTGTACGACAGATAATTTTTCAATAGATCTTCACTGAAGGAAAGTTCACAAATCATTAGATATGAGGGGCTGGACTCGGATCTATAATCCGTCAAGTTAACTGTGGTGGTGGAATATGGTGAAATAACCTCACCAGTTCTACAACTAGACAAGGGGTCCTCTACAGCAGTGGTTCTAAACCTTATTGAGAACAGGGCCCAGTCACTTTTAAAAAAAAAAAAACTTCAATGCCCCAATAGTAAAAAAAAAAAGAAAGCTTATATTCACACAATAGAAGTATAGGAATACAAAGTATGTATTGAAATTCTGGAAGGTTATTTTATGGGGTTCCTTGTCACTGTTGGAGGATAGGGGTTCTTGTCATGGTCTTACCTTCTTGCTGTTCTCCTTCGTTTGACATGTGCTGGTGGCCATCTTGGTTTCTGGGTTTCTAAGACTGCTGCTGCTTCTGGTCCCTGATCCTGGCTTCGTCTGACTACCCTGCTGGTTCCTGATCCTGGCTTCGTCTGACTACCCTGCTGGTTCCTGATCCTGGCTTCGTCTGACTACCCTGCTGGTTCCTGATCCTGGCTTCGTCTGACTACCCTCCTGGTTCCTGACCTCTGGCTTCGCAAGGACTCTGCCTCGGTTTCGCCATCCGTTTGGACTTTTGCTTTACAGCTTGATTTTCAATAAAGCCTTCTTATTTTCACTTATCTGTTGTTGTACGTCTGGTTCATGGTTCCGTGACAGTTCTGAAGGGGTCTGCAGCAGACTTGGTGTCCCAGTAGGAAATTAAGTTTCTGAAGAGAGCTGGGGCAGCTATGGGGAATGGGGTCCCTCCAGGAGGTGGGGGCTATGCAAGGGCACTGTGGGTGATGGAGGCTTGCAGCACTGCAGGGTATGGGGTGGCACTGTGGAAAGTTGAGGGCACTGTGGGTGCCGAGGGCTCTTAGAGGGTTTAAGTGAGATTGAGGGGCACTGTGGGCCACTATGGGAGGATTGGGAGCACTATGTGAGCTGGGAGGCTGTTTTGCTTTTGGTTCTTCCTGGTGATGAAGTCTTCTTCCTATTATTCCAGGATCTCTCCTGACTGTCTCTTGCTTCTCAGAGTCCTGAAAAGCTTCTCTTCTCTCTAGTACAAACAACCAGCATAGCTCCTTTGTCTTCAGCACATGGTTGTTCCAGTCTTCGTACACCATCCCACCACTTCCTGCCCTGAGCTCATGAACCAGTCCAACAGGTTTGTTAGCATATGAATAGGGGAATATTTCTAAACAATACATGGTCTTAAAATGTTATTCCATATTTATGCTATAAAAATCACTTAAAAAGCCATAGTGGCTAGGTCAGGGGATCTGCAACTGGCTGGAGACCAGGCTATGACCTGGCAGTTGGGAACCATTGAGAATAGAAACCATCTTATTATGAACAATAAAGTATTAACACTCATAAGATTAATATTTGGCACTTTGTTTTCCATTTCCACATGAGGAAAGGCATTGTAATTGTGTTCAAACCAATATTCAAAATTCACATACACCATTGTAATAAGCACACATTTTTTGTAGTAGCATATAACAATATACAAGCAAGACCTCAAATCCTACCAAATTGCACACATACAGTACCTACAGATGTGCAGGTGGTGTTCTTCATCTCAGCAGTGCAAAATCATTGTCTTTGCACATACCAGTGCAGTTAAGAAGGTTGTCTAAAATTTAAAGTAGAATTGGACTTTAAAAGTGAAGATTTGTGACCCGTTGCCTGCATCTGATACCAGTTACCAACCTGGCTCATCCTGACCATTCCCTGAACCCTGCCTGCACTGACTTCAGCTTCCTTCCTCACCTATGCTCCTGTTGCAACTGTACTGCTGATCCAATACCGAGACTGGCCTGCACCCTGACCATGCTCTTGTCTATGTAGTTGAACCTGATCCAACTGACTCCGATGTTCCTCTGCCTGCTACCTAGCAATCTGCTCCAAGTACCTACCTGCTGCCAGCCAATACCTGCATATTGCCTGCTCACTGACCAGCCAGCACCTGCTTGTCAAATGCCCACTACTAGCCAATGCTCATCACTTGTCTGCTACCAACCAGTACCTGCCTGTTCCAGCCTGCTACTTACTTGCTAAAACCCAGCCAGTCCATTCTGCTGTAGTCCACTGTGAGATTCCTTCTACCCTGGTTTGAACAACCTGCATGGCCCTGCTGCTAGCAAGACCAACAGGCACTCATGACACTCTGCGCTCTTGTGCTACCTTTTCACTTTATAAGGGGCCCTCAGCCAAAGGTGTAAGAGAAGCCTTCCTCATCACATCAGGCTCCTCCACCAGGTACGTGACTGTTCTCTTCAATCTAGTAACTACATATCTGCAGTGTCAGATCTAAGGCAATGCTGCATCTGACTGTTAGTCTCAGGAGATTTGGAGTGGAATTTGGTGACATCACTACTGTTCTCTTTGCTGGAGGCTCTAACATGAGGAGGCGGCTATGCGGTCCTTCCTCATCCCCTCCTCAGTCAGGACTGAGTGGTGAGAAATGTGCTCTGACCCCTCCCTCACTCCTCCTCCCCCCCGGCTCTTCCCTCCTTGTAGGGCCATGTCACTTTCTCCTCTCTTCCCCCTCACATACCTCTCCGACCCCTCCCGCTCCTCCTTCAATGGGCTGTCCTCCTCCTCTTCTGTCTTCCTGATTGACTGAGACACACAGAGACTGCGGGGAGCTCCGGGAAGTCTTCTCTCAGCGGCCCGACTGACCGGCGGACATGGCTCTGGTCACCGTCCAGCTGTCCTCCGTGGACGGGGGGGCGGAGCCCACTCCATTGCAGGAAGATGCGAAAAATCGGAGAAAGCGAATGCAGAGACGGCAGAGCTTTGTCATGGTTAAAGGAGCTGCCCTGCTACTCCAAGATGAGGATGAGCCACAAGAGGTTAAAGAACCAGAACCCTCACAGACTGCAGGCCCTAGTGAGCAGCAGCTTCACTTACAGGCCATGCTGAGACTTCTTCGGGAGGAGGACACTTTAAAATTGGCTATCCGCCTGGAGCCTGTCCGGTCCTGTCTAACCAGATATCTGTTGGTGGTTTCCTCTGTGGGAAGAACCAATGAGGAACTGACCATTCTGCTGGGTGTTGACTTTCCACACGATGGGTCCAGCGGCTGCACTATAGGCAATGTTCTGCCAATATGGAGTAATACACAGGTCTTCATAGATGGAGATGGTGGATTCAGCGTTACAATTGGGTTGGATGTCCGATCGTTTAAGCCTATATCTGTTCAAACAATGTGGTCCCTTCTTCAAACACTTCACAAAGCCTGCGAAGCTGCAGAGTCCTATAATTATATTCCAGGCAATAGTGTCCATTCTGGGCTGGCATATTACCGGGACCACCGTCATTCACCCCAGGATTGTATTCACGCTTGGATGGCCACAGCAGACTTAACGTCTATGCGCAGAGATGCTACCACACAAGAAAGAGAGGTGACTGAGAAGATCATCCGAAAAAAGCTGCGAGACATCTTGCGGGAAAGCGACCTTGAGAATATAACTTCTAAGCAGGTCCGGAATGCTCTGGAGCAGCACACTAATTGCAACCTGCAGGAGTACACCGAGTTCATTGATAACGAGATGATTATAATCTTGGCACAAATGGACCGTCCCTCAGAAATCTTCTCCTACTTGTACTTGGGTTCAGAATGGAATGCTTCAAATCTGGATGAACTTCAGAAGAATAAGGTTACTCAAATACTTAACGTCACCCGAGAAATTGACAACTTCTTTCCTGAGACTTTTAAATATCTGAATATTAGAGTTTTAGATGAAGAGAGTACCAACCTTCTACCATACTGGAAAGAGACCCACAACTTTATTTCCGCTGCCAAACGCCAGAACACCTGCGTCCTTGTACACTGCAAGATGGGGGTGTCCCGCTCGGCCTCCACAGTGATTGCTTATGCCATGAAGGAGTATGAATGGACACTGGAACAAGCTTTGAAACATGTCAAAGAGAGGAGGAGCATCGTCCAACCGAATGCTGGATTCCTGCGACAGCTGCAGACATATCAGGGCATCTTGGGTGCAAGTAAGCAGCGGCACAGTTATTTGTGGGACCCCAGCTCCGCACCTGCCATTTCGAGGTACCCCAGCCCCCCGGATTCTCTGACTACACTACCCTCTGCCCCTAAACAAAAGATGAACCTGCGTTTTCTTATGAGGTCTATCAGTGAGATGGAGGTTACTGACTCCACCCCTGAGTTGAAAGGCAAGCCAGTAGAAAGAGAGAATTTTGCCTCCGACAGGGGCAGTAGCCAACTGGAAGGCTTTGACTCTGTGCCTGAAGAGGAGGATAACCTATCAAACCAACTGCATAGTCTGTCATCCCTGGGTGATAGCTTGCTGGAGAGAAACGATACTTCAATGGATCAAGACGAGAGCACAAATATGCTCTACCTGGATGAGCAAGATGGCGAATTGGCAGAATCCTTCACAAGGAACAATACAAAATGTACTGCAATGCACGAGGAGAGTACGTCAATGGATGAGGTGTTTGTTTCTCCCTCCTCGTCCCCGCGCTCTCAATCCTCAGCATCCCGTAGAAGAGCAAGACGCAAAAAGAAACTTCAGACTCAGCACCCAGTAGAGAACACGCGAGCGGGCCTTTCATCAAAGTCCGAATCGGTGGCCGTGCTTGAAGGAGCAGGACTTGTATCTAAGCGTCTGCAGGAAGTAGAACAAGCCCGCAAATCTCGGATCATGCGACAGAGCAATGTTGGAGAGACGCCAGAGGAATCATAGACCTTCAAGGCTTCCATGTGTGTTTTTGGCCAAGGGAATGCAGGCAGTATTTGACCTGGGGGAGCATATTTTTATATTTTTGTAAAGAAAAATTATTTTTCCATTGCCATTACCACATAAGGTAGACAGCGGAAGCTTTGAAAGAAAAGACTCAGGGATGGTATTCACGTTTTTTTATTTGGTTATTTTTAAAATATGTTTGTCATAATATTCATTTTAAGAAATAAAATGGAGTCAGTTGAGTCTTTGAGGACCAAATATCTTCAACAGCATGGCTGGCGCAGCATCAGAGGCCACTTGCATAATGGCCAATGTTACTGTCTTTCAAACACACTGGCACACATCATACCCATGATGAGATTTGCATTACTTTTCATATTTGAAGAGTAGAAGCTACCTGCAGCAAACAGATTCAAGATTTCAGCCTCCCGTATTGGAGTAGGATAGGGACAGTCCAAATCGGGTTGGTTGCTGATAGGATTTGTTTTTTTTTCTGTTCAGTCTTGACATTTACACAGCCCTGCCTGGCAGGGCAGGAGACCTCGCTTTTTCCTGCCGAAGTTCAGTACCATTTGTAGATCTTGTCTGTCCCCCAGACTGTGGTTGGACAGATCAAGAAGTCGTCCCCCAGCCTGTGGTTGGACAAGGAGAAGCAACAGTCTGACGAGCTTATCTCTCTGTTAACCTCTTTACATTGACCACCTCCCGGCCATTTAAGAGTTCTAAAAGCTGGGAGGTGAGCATTCAGATCATGTGACCACCGTGATTGGTGGTCACATGATCACCAAGCTCCTGATTGCTAGTATGCATCTAGAGCTTTTCAGTATCCTCGGGTTGTTTTTAACAGGACCGCTCGGCGCTAAGGCCCACCCGACGAGCGGCCACATATATGCAACTGGCATCAAAGGGTTTAATACAAAAACATTCTACATAGTGGAGGGTTTTTTTGAGGCTCAGACCACCCAAAAATAGATTGCATCATAAGCTCATCGGATTTTATTATACATCATCTGTCGAATTAGATTAGAAAATATATAAAGGCTGACAAAAAGTTACTTGATCCTCAGGCTGTATATATCAACACTCTATATTCCACATGACATTAAAGCAGTATTAAACCCAAAACCTGAAATATATTGCAGCTTACCAATCCTTAGATGTAAACGGTGCATTTGTTTTCTTTTTTTTTTTTTAGGCTTTTCCCCCCTCTGTTTTCACCTGATGATCTGGCCAGTACCACACCACCTGTATTATTAGAGTGGTCCCACACTGGATGAATGAGCACAGGGGGGTATTATTAGAGTGGTCCCACACTGGATGAATGAGCACAGGGGTGTATTTAATAGAGTGGTCCCACACTGGATGAATGAGCACAGGGGTGTATTATTAGAGTGGTCCCACACTGGATGAATTAGCATAGGGGGGTATTATTAGAGTGGTCCCACACTGGATGAATGAGCACAGGGGTGTATTATTAGAGTGGTCCCCACACTGGATGAATGAGCACAGGGGGGGTATTATTAGAGTGGTCCCCACACTGGATGAATGAGCACAGGGGGGGTATTATTAGAGTGGTCCCACACTGGATGAATGAGCATAGGGGGGTATTATTAGAGTGGTCCCCACACTGGATGAATGAGCACAGGGGTGTATTATTAGAGTGGTCCCACACTGGATGAATGAGCATAGGGGGGTATTATTAGAGTGGTCCCACACTGGATGAATGAGCACAGGGGTGTATTATTAGAGTGGTCCCACACTGGATGAATGAGCACAGGGGGGTATTATTAGAGTGGTCCCCACACTGGATGAATGAGCACAGGGGGGGTATTATTAGAGTGGTCCCCACACTGGATGAATGAGCACAGGGGGGGTATTATTAGAGTGGTCCCACACTGGATGAATGAGCACAGGGGTGTATTATTAGAGTGGTCCCACACTGGATGAATGAGCACAGGGGGGGTATTATTAGAGTGGTCCCACACTGGATGAATGAGCACAGGGGGCACCTTTGGGACAGCAGCATTGTCAGTCTGAAAGAAGGGGAGTGTTAGTACTAGCAGATTGAGACACACTAACAAATTGAAGTGAACCTCCAGCTCATACTTTAAAACCAGTTACAAACAAAGCAAGCAGTATTTTTATTTTCTTTTGGGATAAAGGTTTCACATAAATAAAAACCGATCATTATATTCCCCTCTGTCCTCTGCCAGTGTAAAATGGATGTCTCATTCCTGTAAATTGATGCATTCTGCAGGAGAGCTTGTTCTTTTGAAAAACAGACTTACTGGCTGGATCACCAGATAACAATAGATGTGATGGCTGCATTTCTTTTCTTTTTCGGGCTTGCTTTCTTCTAGGAATTGGTAAGCTGCAATATAATATATTTTTGCTTTTTGATTTTTAACAAATTCTTGTATATGACATTAATCTTATGGATGATTCAACGCGTTTCAGTAAACTGGGGATAGAGCGGATATCTGTATAATGCATACTAGAGATGTTACACCCAGTTTATTTAAAATCTATCACATTGGCATAAATCAATCTCTTATCCAATAACACTAGGAAGCATAACGTTTGAAGTTTTGGTCAGCCTTATATGTTAAAAACATTTTATGCAATATTGGTCTCTTCGGGGAAAGCCGCCACCTTCGAAGGCAGCAAAGTGATGTCTAGAAGGGTCCCCCATAAGTAGGATGTTTTTTTATTTATATGATTTATGGCAGTGGTGGCGAACCTTGGCGCCCCGGGTGTTTTGGAGCTGCGTTTCCCATGATGCTTAACTCCACTGCAGAGTGCATGAGCATCGTGGGAGATGTGGTTCCGGGGCAGCTGGGGTGCCGGGGTTTGCCATCACTGATATTGGATGTTGGCACGGGTTAAAGATATTTCCTCCCTCCTGGTTTTCTCTCTGTTACTCTCTTCTCCCCTTCTACAACAAGATGCTAATTTTAAGTCAAATTCAGGTACTTACCATGTTTGCATTAAAAAAATACATTTAATATATTAACCACCTTGCTGCCACCAACGTAAGCCTTATGTCTATGGCAAGGACCCGTAAACAGACTCCTGGCTGCTATATCAGCCTTGAATGTGTTTACATTAAAGCCAATTGTCCGCTTTCTACTGGAAATGAGTTGGGCTGCTTTACAGCTGCGGAACAAAATTAAACTCCCACTATCCTGTTTGGAGAGCGATCGAACACGAAACGTATTCCGATGAAAGGGGCCATGCTGCAAGCAATGCAGGCAGTTGCGGTGCTGGCTTTTGAAATTTAAAATAGGCGGTGAGGAGAGGACATATTGGCCACCCCCAGGGGCTGACTGGCAACTTTCAAGTGCAGGCCAGAGGCCCATGGTGCAGAGACTCGGCTCCCCTCCCACTCTCTTTCTGGCCTCCTCCTGGCCCCCGTTCCGGGCTGGGGCTCCGCTCCGGGTGCTCTCTGCTCGCCGGCCGAGTTTGGTTTCCCGACCTTGCGGGCAGGGGCGGTTGGGGGGAGCTGGGACGGCTCGGTCTGGGCTGGTCGGGGGAGGGGAGTCTCCGGTGGGTTATGACACCGGCCTCTGCTCGGACGCAGCTTACACCAGTGGTGGCGAGGCTTGGCGCCCCGGATGTTTTGGAGCTGCGTTTCCCATGGTGCTCAACTACACTGCAGAGTGTGTGAGCGTCATGGGAGATGTGGTTCCGGGGCATCTGGGGTGCCGGGGTTCTCCATCACTGGCTTACCCCATCCGTGCTGGGGGGAGGGCTGCGCTCTGTCCTTGTCTTTATCCCGCACTCAGTGGGTCGGCGGTGGTGGCTTTTTGCTTCTCTTCGCCGGGAATTCTTTGGGCATGTCTGTGGCAGAGGCGGTGCAGCCTTTTTATGGGGCATCGGAGTGGACCGGGGGGCGGTTGCCCCCCTTGCCCAGTCCTCCCCTGTCCACTGCCAACAAAAGAGAAAAAGGAATTGAATACAGCCACCACATCTCCGGAGTGGTAAACTGCAATGTAGTGCAGTTCTAGTTTTTGGGTTTCCATACAATGATTGGCAGTACAGCTACGGTTGCCTGCAGTTGGAGACCAGGAGAAGTTAAAGGAGTTCCAGCTCCAGTCTTATGGCCCGTACACACGGTAAGAAAGTCTAAAGTAAAATTTCGTCCAAACGATCTGCCGATTTTTGGATTGTTAGTATGGTGCTTTCGACAGCCGATTTACGAATTTTTGGATGCCAAAAACTGAATGTGCAGGTTATAAAAAATTTTATCGCACGTGAACACCACATATGATTTTCGTTTAATTATTACAGTTTTTGCCTGCAAAAAATCTTAAGAGCAAGACTAAAGGCCCGTACACACCATAAGAAAATCGGAAAGGGAAATTTCATCCGGCGAACGATCTGCTGATTTTCGGATTGTTAGTATGGTGCTTTCGACAGCCGATTACGGATTTTCAGACGACAAAAACTGGATGTGCAGGCTATAAAATTTTTATGGTACGTCAACACAACGTCCGATTTTCGTTTAATTAGTACCTTTTTTTTGTCCGAAAAAAATCGTAAGAGCAAGACTAGGCATGCTCGGAAATGAAAGAATACATACAAAACAATTCAACATCACTTCTGAAGTTGAATTCTGTCATATGAGAATTTTCCTATGAAAGTCACCTCTTCACTTTCAAAATGAGACTAGCATGCCACAAAAAACGGACGAACGTGTATACGAGGCTTTATTTACAATTCATTTGGTGTGCAGGGGTTGAGGATTTCAGATATATGCATTGTCGTTCTTCAGGGAATTGTTTTACAGCCAAAAAAAACAACGCTTTATGAGATGTTTGAGAGTAAACTATCAGGCTTAAGCAATGTGGTCGTCAAGCGCAAATGATTACATATGAAGCGCAAAATGCCCGAAGCAACCAGTAAGAATGCCTCTTTGATGTGGCTCCAGTAAGCTTAGATATGATTGGTTGCTATGCACTGCACTTTACACGTTGCATTGCCTTTGCTAGACAAGCCTGTTACAACTCGCACAGAATACAGATCAGTTTAGGATACTGCGTAACATTTCTTTATGTTCTGAACCTTTTGTCCTACTGTTAATTTTGGAGACATTTTTTTACACGCAAATTGTACAGTGCATTTTTAAATGTATTTTTTAAATTGTGCTGCTAGAAATGTTATATTGTGCAAATGTTAATGTTTTCTTTGTGGACTGCAAATATAATAATTTTATCTCGAAAAAAAAAAAAAAAAAAAAAAAAAAAAAGAAAAAAAAAAAAAACATGAGGAGGCAATGCTCCGCCTCTACCAAGATGGCCTTCTCCACACAGAGATACAGTGCAGATCAAAGGATATTGATGAAAAGAGTGCCAGATGACAGTGCTATCTTAAGAGCATTAAAGGGCCCCAGGCAATGCAGTGTACTGGGGCCCTGCCTACACAATCACCCAGGAGAATAAAAATGCAAATTATCGATAAGGCTATATTTATTGATACAGCAGTGCCAGGCTAATGAGAGCTTCCAAGTTCAGTGGCTGGGTCCGGTGAACACACACACGGATGGGAGTCAGACTCGACTGTCCTGTGTGTACATGTTCCTGTGGAGGCGGATAGGCATTCCTGCAGTTGTGGACTCCACCTCCATGGCCCAAGTGGCCTAACAGCAGCGCAGGGCCACCTGCTAATTTCGGCAGCGGGATGCACATGGGACTAATGCTTGACTGGGTCTGGGTCGCTGGGCAGGTGGGGCCCCCCGGGCAACTGCCCAGCGTGCCCATTCGGTAAGATGGCCCTACCAGATGGTCATCTTAAGAGTCCATAATCATTTGTTCGAGAAAACAAATTGAAAACATTAGTATAAAAGGTATTCATTGGGTTTTGGGGGTTGACAGCCCCCCCCCCCCCTTCCTTTAACAGGGCTTAAAATGAGAAAGACCGTGTTTTCTCCAGCCCTCTATCTCAAGACTCCTGGCGAGTTGTCACATTGTTATATTTGATAAATGATTATGGACTCTTAAGACAACTGTCTGATGCTTTTTTTTTTTAATTCCATTTTGGTTTCTTAGGTTGGGGGCCCCACCTTGTGGTAGAGATGCCAAGGTTTAGTTGTCAAGCCCAACCAACACCATTGTTTTGATGGTCAAAAGTTCAAAGTCCAGCACCTAACATCTACTTGCTCTTGGACAGCGCACAACAAAGCATAGTCATGTGATGGGGAAAGATCAGATGCAGTTATAACACATGAAATACTCCTGAGTAGTCATTTGCCCTCTTCCTGCTTTATTTTGGCCACAACATCCAGACTTCAGTTCCTCTATAACAGGGGTCTCCAAATTTTTTAAACAAAGGGCCAATTTATTGTCCTTCAGACTTTAGGAGGGCCGGATTGTGGCCCGCAGGAGCAGTAAATGTCCCGGGCTCAGTATCAATGAGAATAAATATGGCCTCAGGTTTGGTGGTCAATAGGAGAAAGAAGCAGTGCTCCTATTAGTAGGGGGAATAGTATCCCATCATTGGTATCGGTAGAAGAATTATAAGAATAGTGTCTCATATCAGTGGGAGGAATAGTGCCCGAGGGCCAGATAAAGACTAGCAAAGGGCCACATCTGGCCCTCGGGCCACAGTTTGGAGACCCCTGCAATATAACATCGAACATGGTCTACTTTTTCAGGCAGGAGGTGCCACAGCATCACCTATCAGGCTGTGACAAAGGTGGAGCAATGAGTAAAATGAGCAAAAGTCCAGTTTGAAGGCCATTAATCAAAATCCGCAATGCAATTTAAACAAACATTGGTGGGACTTGAGGAGAACATTAAAAACACACAAAACAAGAATAATTTGACTATATGTCTGTCGTCAAGAGGGCAGAAAGTCTTACAAATATTGTTTTCCACTTGGGTTACAGTTCAGTGTTAACAGTTCCCAGCCATGAGAAATAGACAATGCCCAACCGTGCATTATTTGCAAAACCTTAACAATTTACATCACTTGATGTTATGTTGACTCATGTAGGTCTTGCTACAGATAAGAAAACCTTTCAAAATCTTCCGACCCTCGGGGATCTGAGTCAAATACCAACGCTTCTTGAGAAGGTTACTTTCATTCCATTCTGATCCTTGTGTGGAAAAGAGAACTTCCAAAATATACCATCAACAGCTGCCATCCATACAACATGATATGACTCATGGTATTCTCTGATCTATTCGGAACATCTGAACAGTCCAAGAGAATTTTCCACTAATTTTGGTCTTGGGAGCATTAAAAGATTAATCCTGTTTCCCGTCACACACATCTCATGGATGAATCTTTATTTTTCCTATCATCCTCTGTACAGAGTTTCTGATCTCCTTGGTCAGCATCCCATACACAAGTGGATTCAGCAATGGGGGCAAAAGGTAGTGCAAAAGAGAAAATATTACATGAATGGGACGGGGGAGCTCCTGGAGTGTCCGACTGGACACTATTGTGGAGGCCACTGTAAAGTAAAATATACAAATTACGATAAGGTGGGATCCACATGTGCGGAAGGCTTTGGAGGCAGCGCTGAAGGAGCGAGCTTTCACCACTGTGCGGAGAATAAGGAAATAGGAAACAATGATGAGAAAAACATCTGTTCCTCCGAACAAGAAGAAGCACACCAACCCAAAGATGTTGCTGGCGGTGTAGTCACTGCAGGACAGCTTCTCTACAGACATGTTCTCGCAGAAGCAATGACGAATTTGTCTACTGGAGCAATAGTCAAGTCCTGCAGCCAGTAAAGGAGGTGGCAATGCGACCACCAAATTCCTGACAACGATGAAGACACAAGCTTTGGCCACAAGTTTATTGGTGATGATGGTAGGGTAGTGAAGAGGGTTGCAGATAGCCACATATCGGTCATAGGCCATAACTAGAAATATGGAAGACTCCATGGCTGACCAGTAGGTAGCAAAGAACATTTGGCTAAAGCAAGCACTTTCTGATATGGTTTTATATTCGGTCCAAAGGATAAGCAAAACTCTGGGTGTGGTGACAGTGCAGAGAAGAACGTCCACCACTGCCAGCAAAGCCAGGAAATAATACATTGGATGGTGAAGTCTTGGCTCAATAAAGATGATGAACAACAAGATCACGTTGGAAATGATGGCCACAATAAGTAAGAATGTAAGAGGACTTGCTATATCCGAGCTGTGAACTTCAGGAAAGCAGATGAAGCTGAAGCCCTGTAATGAGTTACTAGTGAGGTTTGTGCCTGAGTTTGAATCGTATGCCAATGGGGATCCACCTATAATAGGGAGAAAAATAACATTTAATTATTATCATCATTATTTACATAGCCTAATAATATTCTCTACTGCTCTTTTATAATGTCCTATACATAAAACATTCATTGTTAGCAATACAGAACAACACAGAGCAATACAAGAAGTATGAGCGTCTTGCTCAAAACAGATAAAAGTTCAATAGGGAACAGCAGGTATGAGGGTCCTGCTCAACAGTGGCGTCACTATGGGGGTATGGGAGGTGCAGACCACACCCTGGTGACACCCGCCAGAGGAGTGACACCATGGACGGATCTAGAGGGGGTGCTGATTTTAGTTGTATCCCCCCCCCCAGGCTGTGCCTGGTCGCTGAGTGCCTTCACTCTATCTCTGCACTCATGGCCAGGACAAGGGGGGAGGAGCAGCCTGGAGCAGTGAAGTCCACAAAGGAGAGGACAGAGTTAAGAGAGCCAGGAGGTGTGGGCTGTGTTCTCCCCTTCCTGTCAGCAGAGCGATCCTTCATAAAGCATATGACACAAGATCGCTCTTACATCTTACAGTGTTTGCTTCATTCTCTGCTGCCGAGAGATGAGCGATCATTGGAGGAGATAGGGGGTGGGGTAATCAAACTGTTTACAGCCCGATCCTGTGTCATCTGTGGTATAGAAGAGCGCTCCACTGAGAACAGTGAGGGAGCACAACCCGCACCTCTACCTGGTTTCCTACCTGTAAGTTGGGGGTGGGGGGAGCTCACAGGCCAGGGGAACTTCACACAATGAAAAGGAGGGGGGGGGGTGTAACAATCATTGGTGCTGAGATGAGAAGTTTGTTCAGGAGGAGGGATTTGCTAAAAGAGGGGATTGGGGGGATTTGTGCTTGGAGGGGGTATTTTGCTAGGAGAGGCGGTTGGGGAGATTTTTACGAGGAGGTGGGGTTTGTGCTGGAAGAGGAGATTGGGGGGATTTGTGATAGGAGGGGGGGGGATTTGTGCCAGGAGAGGGGATTGGTCATTAGGAGCTGCTAACCCCCTAATGACCAATGGCATCATCAGTTGATAAGAAGGATGTCAGTCGCCTGCATATCATCCTTGTTTGACCCTCCCACTACCTCTCTCCATCAGCTTTGGGGTCACATTAGCTGAGTGATGGAGAAAAACTAAGGAAGAAGAAAAACATTGGAATACTAGTCAGTACCAGTTTGCAAAATTGTATTTGCTATGGAAGCAAAAATCACCTCTAACGTTGGGTGTCCTACTTGTGTGGATGTTGCTGTGCTGTGCAAAAGCATTAGAATAGTTTTTACATTTTAGAATGGGATGCCTCAAGACTGTCTATAATTTTTAAACGGTGCCTCAAGACTATCCATCATTTTTTAGGGTGTCTCGAGGCTGTCCATCATTTTTAAAGGGTGCCTCGAGTAGGGATAGACCGATTATCGGCAAGGCCGATATATTGGTGGCTGATATGCACTTTTCCCGATATATCGGTATCGGCCGATGTTTTTGTGACATCATTCTGCCTCCCTCGCCTTGGACAGCCTCATCTGGAGTCAGGACTAGCCTCGGGGGAGTGTATCACAGCCATACACCCACCCACAGCAGCCCGGCGCCAGCCAGCCACCCACATCCACAGGCCCTGTACCAGTCAGCCAGCCAAAGGCACTGTACCAGCGAGCCAGCCAGTCACCCACAGACTCTGTACCAGCCAGCCACCTACAGGCCCTGTACCAGCCAGCCACAGGAACTGTACCAGCCAGCCACCCATAGGCCCTGTACCAGCCAGCCACCCACAGACTCTGTACCAGCCAGCCACCCAAATGCCCTGTACCAGCCAGCCACAGGAACTGTACCAGCCAGCCAGCCACCCATAGGCCCTGTACCAGCCAGCCACCCACAGACTCTGTACCAGCCAGCCACCCACAGGCCCTGTACCAGCCAGCCACAGGAACTGTACCAGCCAGCCAGCCACCCATAGGCCCTGTACCAGACACCCACGCACCCACAGCCCCTGTGCCAGCCACCCACCCACCCACCACAGGGTGCCAGACAGCCAGCCACCCACCACAGGGTGCCAGACACCCAGCCACCCACTACAGGGTGCCAGACAGCCAGCCACCCACAGACAGGCCGCCAGACAGCCAGCCACCTACAAACAGGGTGCCAAACAGCCAGCCAGCCAGCCACAGGGTGCCAGACAGTCACCCTCCCACCACAGGGTGCCAGCCACCCACTACAGGGTGCCAGACAGCCAGCCACCCACAGACAGGCCGCCAGACAGCCAGCCACCTACAAACAGGGTGCCAGCCAGCCAGCCACAGGCCCTGTACCAGCCAGCCACAGGCACTGTACCAGCCAGTCGCCCACAGGCCCTGTACCAGCCAGCCACCCACAGCCCCTGTGCCAGCCAGCCACCCACCACAGGGTGCCAGCCAGCCACCCACCCACCACAGGGTGCCAGCCAGCCAGCCAGCCACCCACCCAACCACCACAGGGTGCCAGCCAGCCAAAGGGGAACCAGCCAGCCAGCCACCCACCACAGGGTGCCAGCCAGCCACCCACCACAAGGTGCCAGCAAGCCAGCCATTAAGCATTAAACAAAAATTAAGATTTGTGTCAAAAATTGTCTTTTTTTAAAACAAAATGTACAAAATATCGGCCCATATTAGCCGATACTGATATGTTGTGACCAAAATATCGGCCCTGAAAAAACCATATTGGTCTATCCCTAGCCTCGAGACTGTCCATAATTGTTAAGGGTGTCCAGAGGCTGTCCATAATTTTTAAACAACATTATGTAAAATTCTTTATTGATGTCAGGGGCTCAGCTGGGGCCCCCTATACCTCATAAGGTGGCCACTATTGCAAATAAATCCCTACACAAATGTGGGATGTATCTGATATCCTTGCGCACCTTCTTGTGTCTGAGATGTGGTTTATTATGGAGAAGTGTGAAAGGCTTTCTGTGCATTCATTAGAGACATACAAAGATGAAGGATGTACCGGGGTCCTAATGCACCTCTCTAACGTTGGGTCCCCTACGTGTGTGGATTTTGCTCCATTATGTAAAACAGATCAAGAATCAAAAAAACAAAGAGATTTCCAGTCACAACTTACCAACCAGCCAGCGACCAACCGAATTGACCTGTCTAACAGTATGCGTTAAAAACAGGGATTTGGTTGCACACATTTGCAAATACATGCGTAAACTGCAGGCCCCGACAAGGCACCCTGTGACCTGCAGTCCCTAACTCTACAGTTTAAAGAGTCTCTACAATGAGAGCACATGCATTTAATGGGATAGATGGAGGACAGGTGACTAGAGGGAGCCCACCCCTCCTTAAAGGCACAGGGTCACACTGAACACCCAGCACATCGCACAATGGCGGCAAAGGTGTCAGTGCGTTGCCTGGCTCAATATAGATATCAATAATGCACAAAGTGGTTAAGGAGGGGTGGGCTCCTCTGTTCAATCTGAAGGTGATTTCTCTTTATATTCACCCTAGATACCTTAAATGTATATTCAAAAGTTAAGTCCCTGACTTAATAGCAAAGTCTAGTCTGTTCTATGCAAATAAAGCAGAGCTCTGGAGAATGTTTTATCCTGTTAATGAAAACCCATGCAACCAGTGTTCAGTCTAAAACATTCTTAACTTTATTCAGCAAGCGGAGTAATTCTTATACACAGTATTGAACAGGAAATACAGTTGGGAGGGGGGAATGAGTGCTCTCAGGAAGAGTCATGTCTCACAAAAGTTTAACAATGGGTTAATACAGAATGTTCGTTAGAAATTGCAAAATATGCCTTGTCTAGAACCTATAACTCAAAGTAGTCTAAAGAGGAAGCAGAAGGTGTTATGTACAAAGGAAGTTTAAATGTATCTTTATCTTGAAGTGTCAGAACACTGAAAAAACATATCGGGTGATTTACTTAGGTCATTGTTCGTGTTAACTAAAGACTTAAAGTAACCTTAAACTGAAACAAGTCATTACAAGTCAGAGCTGTAAGAAAGAAAATGGCGTGACACAGGTCAAGCTAGAAAATGGTTGCCAGCAACTAGAAAGAGGTCCTGTCATTCCCCTTCAATCCCCTCTAAAAAATCATAATTTCATATGCATGATTTTTCTCCCTATCATTTATACGGTGTCATCAGAGGACACAAGGCCTCTCTGGAAAGGGACAGCAGGTTAGGCGACAATGTCCTTGGCTTCCTTAGTATAATCAAATAAGGACCTAAACCTGCCCACCTAAATGGTAGACTTAGCTTTCTTGGCTTTATAAAACTTTACATATTCCTGGTAATCAAAAGGGGTTTGGGTTTGTTGGATCAGCACACCTTGTCTAGTTGTTAGAAATGTGTCAACATTTTCAGCATCTCTGTAAAAGTACAAACTTACATAAGATCCCTAGCTGAGTCTGGGGTCTTTGTGGTTTTAGCGATTAAACACATAATAAGCTTAAAACATGCATATAGAAATAATAGAAAAAGTAAAATCATCACAATCATCATAGCAATGTCTTTTAACCAGGAAAACACTCCTCCAAAACCAAACCCTCCCATACCTACAAAGGGATCCCAGCTTTTAGCAATGTTACGGGCCTCTTCTTGCAACTTATTGACCTCCTTTCTGTGTTGGGCAATTATGTCATAATAATTTGGCACTTCCAAAGTGGTATTGTATATCCAAGTGCAACATTCATAGTCCTCAGTATGCTCACAGAGGCCAGTCAGGGCAGCACTCATACTTTCTATAGCTAGATCATGTAATTCTAACTTCTTCCTAATGGCCCTTTGTTCAAGATTTAGCAACTTAATATCATCTGAATTCTTTTCCAATATCTCATCAATGATTCCAGAATAATTATTTCATTTTTTCATCATATCGATTGACCACCCAGTCCAGGAAGGGAGCCACGCCCACGCGAGGTCTCCCTTGCTGAACAAATCCCTTTTGATTCTATGCCTTAAGGGGTATCTTGGATGTGCACTTGCTTCAAGCATGTGCCCATTGTTGTCATTATCCACAACTCCCATAATTGGGACCAATGAAGCTAAATAACACCCCCTGCAACCTAATACTGGAAGACCTGCTTTACTTAACTGAAGTGGGGCTGCTGAAGGTGAAGGCGCACTTGCCTGCTTCCTGAAGGGGCCGCTGTAGATTTAACAGGTTCTTTCCCAAAACAGTGCAGAGGCAGCCAGCCAGGAGGGGAACAACGGGGTATGGCAAACTCCAAAAACAGTTTAGCAAAGGACACTTCTCTCCCAAAGCAAAAGTGACACAGTCTTTCATTCACAGCTAGGGACATGAGACTAAGTTCAGCACAGACAATGATGGACTGAAACAGTCCGAGTTCTTACACCTGGGGCCAGAAGGTAAATTGGTAGTACCAATAAGCAGACTGTTTCAGTCCAAGTCCTTACAGCTGGGGACCAGAAGGTTAGTTTGTAGAACAAGTGGACAAACTTCCATGGCTAAGGATCATGAAAAGACTGTGGCACAGGGATTAGACTCTACCTACAGAGCAGGACAAGTCCATAGGCCCCGTCTGTAGAAGAGCAGGTCTTCCAGTATTAGGTTGCACCCATGACCTAATACACTGTTTTTTAAACTTTTTTGAGTCAACGCACCCTATACAATTATGGAGAATCTCGAGGCAACTTCCTAAATTATGGACAGTCTTGAGGCACCACATCCTAACATGTAAACACTATTCTAATTGTTTTAATGGATCAGCATCCACACAGTCCAGCAGACAGTCCAGGAACGCTCCAGGGGCAAACAGCTCCCTGAGAGGAGTGGCTCCAGACAATTTTTTGGGGGTTGCTGTGAGGGTGCTGAAAATATAAATGGGGGTGCTAATGCGCCACCTGGCGCATTCTTGTGGGTGTGGCCAAAAGTAGGTGTGGCCACACATGAGTGTCACCAAAAAGTGGGTGTTTTTTCATGGTCTTTCCCATTGTAAAGAGAAAAAAGTGCCTTGGAGCACAGCAAGTGTCAGGGTCAGCAATAACCCCAGCAAGCGTAAAGGCCAGAATAGCATAAATAACCCCTGGCATGGACCAAGAATAAAATAAATACACCGCCTGGCACAATAATTAGCCCCAAGCAGAGTACAATAATTAACCTGCAGTGCAGCACAACACTTAACCATCAGCATGGAAAAATAATATACCCACAGCACTGCACAACAACTATCCCCCAACAATGCACAATAATTAACCCCTTAGCATGGCACAAAAGCTAACTCCCAGCATTGCACAATAATAAACCCCAGTTTGGCATAGTAACTCCCAGCACTGCAATAAACCCCAGGATTGTTCATTAATAATCCCCAGAACTACATCATAATTAACCTCCAGGAGTATAGCAGTCAGTGGGCGCTTTCAGTATGTAGTGGTCCAGTGAGCAGTATATGCAGTGGGTGCAGTATGCAGTGTGGAACAGCAAGCAGTACGTAGTGGGGGCAGTTAGCAGTATTTTGTGGGGATGGTTAGCAGTATGTAATGGGGCAGTATGTAGTGGGGCAGTGGGCAGTATATATAGTAAGGGCAGTATGTATTGGGGGCAGTGAGCAGCATGCAGTGAGGGCAGTGAGATGTATGCAGTGGGGCAGTATGAAGTGGGGACCCTCTGGAGTGAGGACACTATGGAGTAGGGACAGTGGGAGCAGAGCATAGTGGGAGCAATGAGCAGTATGTAGTGGGACCGTTTGTAGTGGGGACTGTGAGCAGTATGGAGTGGGGACAGCATGGAGTGATTACGGCATTGAGTGGGGACAGAATGGAGTGGGGACAGCATGTAGTGAGGACAGTATGGAGTGGGGACAGTGCATTGTGGGGACAGTGAGCAGTATGTGATAGGGGCAGTGAGCAGTATGCAGTGGGGCAGTATGGAATGGGGACAGCATGGAGTGGGGACAGTAGGGGAGCTGGGACAGCATGGAGTGGGGACAGCATGAAGCGGGAGACAGCGTGGAGCGGGGACAGCATGTAATGAGGACAGCATGGAGCAAGGACAGCATGGAGCAGGGACAGCATGAAGTTGAAACAGCATAAAGCGGGGACAGCTTTGAGCTGAAACAGCAAAGATCAGGGACAACAAGGAGCAGGGACAGCATGGAGTGAGGACAGCATGGAGTGAGGACAGCCTGGAGTGAGGACAGCACTGAACAGAGATAGCATGGAGTGCTGTCCTCACTCCATGCTGTCACCACTCCACACTGCTCCCTCTCCATGCTGTCCCTTCTCTAGGCTGTTCTGGCTCCAAGCTGTCTCCTCCCATGCTGTCCCCCCTTCATGCAGCTGGGACAGCATGAAGAGAGGACAGCATGGAGTGGGGACAGTGTGGAGCATAGACAGCATGGAGCGAGGACAGCATGGACTGAGGACAGCATGGAGTGGGGACAGTGTGGAGCATAGACAGCATGGAGCGAGGACAGCATGGAGTGGGGACAGCATGGAGTGAGGACAGCATGGAGTGAGGACAGCATGGAGTGAGGACAGCATGGAGTGGGGACAGCATGGAGCGAGGACAGCATGGAGCGAGGACAGCATGGAGTGGGGACAGCATGGAGCGAGGACAGCATGGAGCGAGGACAGCATGGAGTGAGGACAGCATGGAGTGGGGACAGCATGGAGCGAGGACAGCATGGAGCGAGGACAGCATGGTGTGGCACTCATCACATGCCTGGGAGCTCCCGGGCTACCATCTGTGCTCCTCCTCCCAGACCTCTTCTCCTCAGTACAGTGGCCACCTGTGTATGTGGGAGAAGTTAGCCATACCGTCTCCCCTCCCACCATCTCGATCAGCCTGTAGAGAAGCTGCAGCTGGAGAAAGAGAGTCTCTATGGGCTGCCAGCAGCTGATGTATAGTAACTAAGTAGAACTACTTCACTAGTGTACTTAAGTAGCAAAAGGCGGTATCTGTACTTTCCTAGAGTAGAATTTGTTTCTCCTACTTCTACTTCACTACATTTTTTCGATGATTTCAATACTTCTACTCCAAAAAATTTTTTCCGTGCTGCATAGTTACTCATTACAATTATAAAAATGACCACTGCCAGAACAGTAGATGGCAGGTTTCATGAAGCTCAAAAAAATGTGTATAATGTCATGTGTAAATCAGCGCATAGGAAAATAAATGCTACTGTATGTATAAATAAAATGGTCTACATGTCTGCTGTTAAGGGGAAAGGGAACCTCCCCCAACCAAGGAGAGTCACAAGCGTACATAGAACTTTTTTCTGGTAAGAGGCTGATTTTGCTTTTTTCACTGGAAGTTGAGAGCACAGGTTTTGCAGTTTTGTTTCACTGGAAGAGTATATTTGGATATTATTTTGCACTTACCTTCATCCGCCGGGTAAGGGGGAAATCCACAAGGTGGTGGGAGGAGTCTGCACCTATTATTTGGAATAGCACCTGTTTGATTCCTGCACCTTTGAAAATATATTCATCTTGTTTTGTCACATATATATGGCATTATGGCATTATATATATGGACTTTTTATTGACTTAGATTTCATACACTCTTCCTTTATTTCATTATTGGAATATATTGTTGTATATCACATTGGTTTATATATGATTTTGCGCACCAATAAGCTGTGGAGAAAAAAAAAACATACAGGGAAGAGAAGGAGGGATGCTTTAAAGGGGAAAGGGAGGGACTTTATCTGTTTTTGTTTACAGGAATTGTGATTGTCCTTTAGGTTAATCATTTGAAATAATAAAAAACAATATGATGTTCAAACTTTTGACTTCTTTCTTTAATAACTACATAAAACAGTACTTGTACTTTTACTTTCAGTACTTGAGTAGCAAATTTTTTTTAAAAAACTACTCGTACTTTTACTTTCAGTACTCGAGTAGCAAAATTTAAAAAAAACTACTTGCAATACTTAAGTACAAAAAATATTGAATACTTTAGTACTTCTACTCAAGTCACTTTTTGATAGAGTACTTCCACTTCTACTCAAGTCACTTTTTGATAGAGTACTTCCACTTCTACTCAAGTCACTTTTTGATCGAGCACTTGTACTTTTACTCAAGTATGGGTTTCGATTACTTTATACAAGTGAGGCTGCCATTCACAGGAGGCTAAGCGCCAGGTTAATGAAAGCTGTCAGAGGCAGCTCCTGCTTGTTTTCTAGGTGAACTGATGAAGCCCCATGTGGCAGCGGATGACTGCCTATAGTCTATTGGCAGCCCTGGTTTCAGAGATGGGGGTGCTAGCAAAATTTTTGGGGGCGCTATTGCACCCCCAAGCACCCACCTGGTGCCCCCCTACCCCTTGAAGCTCGAAGATCAGTTCCCTCTCAGGGAAAGACCATCTGATTAGGGCTCAGCCAATTTACCACCTTCTGACCACCTACTGAGCACACATCTCCAGGGATTGGCCAGAGCATGGCAAATATACAGCCTAGGCATTTGAATTTCCCGCCCTAAACTCTGAAAGGTTCTTCACAGAGGCAGTGGTATATTTAGGTTTTGTGCTGCCCTAGGCCTGACTAATCTTGTGCACCCCCTAATTTAACTATGGCCCACCCCTTCCTGTCAAGGCCACACCCCTTCCTGTTTAAGACCCGCCCTGCCATCTGTAAACCATGCCCATTCCTGTTTAGGCCCAACCTCTTCCTCTCTGTACATTAAAAGTGGGTACCAAGTGCCTACTTGTATATTTTGTATATTTTGTTTACTGACAAGTGGCACTGTATAGCAAGCCGCCGGCCACTGGGGACTGTATGTGTGCAGCAGGCGGCTGTGGCGGCGGGAGGCAGCATGGGGGGCGTTACTCAGAGGACAGGTCAGGGAGGGCGGGGGTTTTTTTGTGCGGGGGGGGGGGCGGACAAAAATCCCTAGAACAGCCAAAGGCCTGGGCCTTGTCGGCCTAGGCCAAGATACAGCGTAGTAATAGTTAGAGCATGGAACACTTTGCAGTACATTTTTTTTTTTTTTTAGATTTATATTTTTTTTATTAATTTTTTTTTACTTTTTTTTACAGTACATGAACTTTCACAGAATGTAAACTGTTTATGATTTTTCATTGATTTCAGCATGCATGAAACACTTTGTATATGATGAAATCACAATGCAACGTCATTAAACAGTTCACATTCATTCACAATTTAAATTTAAGTTAATTTACAGTACCTGCTCCTGGCTCCTGCTGTCCTGGCCTGGGGTTCCCGGGTTCTCCTCTGCTCTCTATCCCCTGCTCTCTCCTCTCGTCCAACACGCACAGTCAGTTGCATTGGGATCATGTGCAGGGATGGCGGCCGCGCGGAGGAGGGTCGGCGGAGAATTAGGCTCCACCCCACCACCTAAATTAGGTGAAGTTACCAGCATCTATGGGGGTGGCACTGTCCCTCCCCTCCCTCCCCCCTGGCAAAGTACGCCGCCGTCGCCGCCCCTTCAGCTTGCTTCAGTGAAAGGCAAGTCTGTATTCTTCTTCAAGCCGCCGGCCGCCTGGGACTGCTTGTGTGCGGCAGGCAGCCGCGGGGGGCGGAAGGCAGCAGAGCGTTGCCGGTACCTGGGACTCGGGAGGATGGGTTGGGGGGGGTTTAGTGCAGGGGGGTGGCTTTTTTGCCGACCCCCCCCCGCAAAGTGCCACCCTAGGCCTGGGCCTTGTCGGCCTAGGCCTAGATACAGCACTGCACAGAGGCAGGGGGAACAATGAAACCCCTAGGCTGTGGAGCTATGAACAGAGCCTGGCAATAAATCTCAGCTTCTCTTACAGAACAAGCCAACAAATAAATTTGCCTAGGAACCTTTTCTAGAAAGGTGATACAGAATTACAGATACAAGAATACAGAATTAGAGAGCTTTTAAGCCAAAGCTTTAAATAGTATGTAAAGCCAGAATAATGTTTTTTTGATTTTAGTAGAATCAGTACTGGTTAGAAACTTTTAGGGTATATTTTTCTAATAAACTGTTGTTCATCGAATACATAAAGGCAGGCCACTTCTTGTTGAAACTTTGGAATTTACAATTTGTAACTGTTTTGAACACTTTGACTACTTTGTTTTGTGTGACTACAAATATACGTTTGCTGTTGGATTACTTTGTATACCGCTTATTGAACACACAGTATACTGCAAATGCATGATAACATTTGTTAGAATTTGTACATTACAATAAATACAAACACAGGGCAGCCATTACAAATCATTAAACTCTATACAGCCTACCTAGGAAGGCCTTCTCCCCATCCCAAACGGGCCACTTCCCCTCACATTCAGGAGGACAGGGGGTGACCCCAAGGCTTCCAGATCCCTGCTGAAACAATCAAGGGTATGGAAAAGTCACACCCTATTATACTTATCTGGTCAGAAGGTCAGGGGGTGACCCTACTACAGAGTTTCTCACCCTTTTTTAAGCCAAGGCACCCTTTAAAGTTCTGCACAATCTCAAGGCACCCTCTAAAATTATGGGCAGTCTTGAGGCACCCCATTCTAAAATGTAAAAAACGATTCTAATAGTTTTACATAATACATCAACATCCACACATTTAGGACACCCAACGTTAGAGGTGATTTATTCTTCCAAATCCAGTACACTTTTGCACCCTGGTACTGACTAATATTCCAAAGTTTCTCTTCTCCCTCAGTTTTTCGCCATCACTCAGCTAGTGTAACCCTAGTGCTGACAGAGCAGGACAGGACAGGGTCATTGGTTGTTAGGACGCCGGTGGCTGAAAGGTCGTAATGGTGCACAATGAAAATCTATGGCTTTGTGTAAATAAAAGGCAGGCTTCATCCATTTGCAGGCTTGTATAGAATTTTGGGGCAATTTTTAGGCATTTTGCCAAGGCAGCACCCCTGAAGAAACCTCGAGGCACCCTGGTTGAAAAAGGCTGCCCTACTACATATTCAAGGCCCAAGTCAGCCAGAGAGGGGGGCACTGGCTACAATATCTCAATTATCTCTGTAGAACTGTAATTCCTGTTGTAACTGAGCCCCATATCAGATTGGAACCCCCAGCTGAGGGAGATGTCCCCACAGGTCCCCCAGACACCACACATTGCTTATAGGCTCTTCATAGAGGTTCCCCCTCAGTAAGTGAGGACACACAACATTATTATATTTGTGGACATTGTCCAGCAGGAGCGTAGGATATCGACAAAATGCCCACATCTCTCAGGGAGCAACATTTACTGGGTGGTGCAAACACAAATCTAATGGACGGTGCCCCTAAACAATCAAAAAGCAGCTCCCTTCGCCCACAGCATAACATTAGAAAGATGAGTCAGAGGGATAGGACTTTTCCTTGGGTGGGAAGAGCCTCAGCTTCCAAGCCAAACCTAGATTTCCCCATTGACCCAATGTGGCCCGGGGCCTGGTATGGGAGGGCTGCCTGTACCCCTTATCGGTGAACCTGTGCAGACATAGAATACAATAAACAGAAATCCTGTGAAAATCTCTTCAGGAGATATATGAAAACCATTTTCCTGCAGTCAGTTTGTTAAGGATCTCTAGAAACCTTGAAAACACAATATCGAGAATAGTTGCATAAATAACTTTTAAAAACATAACTTTAGCTTTTATTAGTCACCCAGGGTGCGAGGATTGATGGATAAAAAAAATGACACAGTTTTGAGCAAGTGCATAACTTTTTCTGGGACTTTATTTCATTTTTGTATTTTTTATTTATTTTTTGCTTTTTTGTTATTTGTGTTTCTTTATTGTCTTGAATTTTTTTTTTTTGTTTGTTACATCTAATTTGTGTAACAAAGCTGGTATAATTGTAGAGTTGTTTACAATATATATAAAGACAGTGGCTAAAGGCCTTTATTATTATTGATGATGGGGCACTATTCCTCCCACTGACACCAACAACAAGGCACAATTCCCTCCACTGACACCAATAACGAGGCACAATTCCCTCCACTGACACCAATAACGAGGCACAATTCCCTCCACTGACACCAACAATGGGGCACAATTCCCTTCACTGACACCAACAATGGGGCATTATTCCTTCCACTGACACCAACAATGGGGCATTATTCCTTCCACTGACACAAAGATGCAGCACTTTTGCTTCCATTGACACCAACAATGGGGCACTATTCCTTCCACTGACACCAATGATGGGGCACTATTCCTTCCACTGACACCAATGATGGGGCACTATTCCTTCCACTGACACCAACAAAGGGGCACTATTCCTTCCACTGACACCAATGATGGGGCACTATTCCTCCCACTGACACCAAGGATGGGGCACTATTCCCCCACTGACACCAATGATGGGGCACTATTCCTTCCATTGACACCAACAAAGGGCCACTATTCCTCCCACTGACACCAATGATGGGGCACTATTCCTCCCACTGACACCAATGATGGGGCACTATTCCTCCCACTGACACCAACAAAGGGGCACTATTCCTTCCACTGACACCAATGATGGGGCACTATTCCTCCCACTGACACCAAGGATTGGGCACTATTCCCCCACTGACACCAATGATGGGGCACTATTCCTTCCATTGACACCAACAAAGGGCCACTATTCCTCCCACTGACACCAATGATGGGGCACTATTCCTCCCACTGACACCAATGATGCGGCACTATTCCTTCCATTGACACCAATGTTGGGGCACTATTCCTCCCACTGATACCAATGTTGGGGCACTATTCCTCCCACTGATACCAACAATGGGGTACAATCACTTCTTTTGACACCAACAATGAGGCACTATTACTTCCATTGACACCAACAATGGGCATAACTAGAGTGGTTTACAATATATTGTATATAAAGATATAGTGACTAAAGGCCTTTATTATTATTGATGATGGAGCACTGGTCCTTTCACTGACACCAAAAATAGGGCACTATTCCTCCAACTGACACCAAGAATGGGACACTATTCCTGCCACTGACACCAATGATGGGACACTATTCCTGCCACTGACACCAATGATGGGGCACTATTCCTCCCACTGACACCAATGATGGGGCACTATTCCTCCAACTGATGCCAAGAATGGGACACTATTCCTGCCACTGACACCAACAATGGGGCACTATTCCTTCCATTGACACCAACAATTGGGCACTATTTCTTTTATTGACACCAACAATGGGGCACTATTCCTCCTACTGACACCAATGAAGGGGAACTATTCCTTCCATTGACACCAACAATGGAGCACAATTACTTCCATTGACATTAGCAATGGCCACTGATTCTTCCACTGACACCAACAATGGGGCCTTATTCCTCCTACTGACACCAATGACGGGGAACTATTCCTTTCATTGACACCAACAATGGGACATTTTTCCTTCCATTGACACGAAAAATGGGACACAATTACTTCCATTGACATCAGCAATGGCCACTGATTCTTCCACTGACACCAACAATGGGGCCTTATTCCTTCCACTGAGACAAGCAATGGGACACTTTTCCTCCCACTGACATAAAGATGGGCACTATTTCTTCCATTTACACCAACAATGGGGCACTATTTCTTCCATTGACCCCAATAATGGGCACTATTTCTTCCACTGACACTAACAATGGGGCACTATTCCTCCTACTGACACCAATGATGGGGAACTATTCCTCCCAATGGCACCAACAATGGCCTTTACCCCTTGCTGGATCTGGTGGTTCTTCTTCGTGTAGCCCCCTGGGTATTTTTAAATTTGAATCTGTGAATGGCAAGACTACAAGTCCCATCTTCCAGCATGGCAGAGGGGCTTATAGATCTCAATGGAACATAAAAGTGATGACGTCATCCATTGCCCATTGATGGACCTGGGGTTGGATGAATAATCTGCAGGAGCCTGTGCACTGGGCCCATGATCCACTGATTTTATTTGCAATACTTTGTAGTCTACAATAAAATAATAATGAACATGTTTAATCATTATGTTTATTATTATTACATTTATTTATTTATTTTTGCCCAAAAATTCTTATTTTGACACTTTTTTTTTTACTATGAGCAGCACATTGAGATAATAAATAAAATAATTAGATGAATGACTTTATAAGTCGTATCACTTCAACTACGAACTTGCCGATTTCCTTCCCAAGGCAGCGCTGCCTCCGGTAATTACATAATAAATGGGGAATAAATCACCAGCAATACAAACCTCATTATACTGATAAAGGGTGCCAGTCATCCGGATAGCAAACTACGAGCTCCACATGTCTCCTTATCTTATGTAAAGAGTCACAATGACTGGACGTTTTTTCAAAGGAAATAAAAATATAACAATATAAGGATACACTGTATAAAATTTGAAATATCTTTGTGATATCACAAAAAACAAAAGTACACTTGAGATCCATTGATATTTGATGACAACAAATACTAAATTGATAATGCAAGTCATCAAGAGCATTTACTGGTTTTTAGACTTATCAAGTATTATAATGGCAATTTGCTGTACACTTATGGCACTTTTCCACTGCAAGTACCGGCTCGGCTCTACTCGGCCCTGCTTGGCCCGGTTTGCTTTTCCACTGCTGGTACCGCATGGTACGGTGTTGGAACGGTTCGGTGCGGTATGGTTTGCTTTTCCACTAAAGTAGTACTAAACTTAAGTCGGTGGGATAACAACGGGGTGGGTGGGATTCTCTGACCAATCAGTGGCTAGTAGTGACTGCATGCAAAGGATTGTGGGATATGGTACCGGGTATGGTTCCTGTTGGAACCACAATCGAGGTGGTACTGTTTTTGAGAGCCGTACCGTTCGGTTCCATGCAGTGGAAAAGCGCCGCCGTACCGTACCGAACCGTTCCTACACTATACCATGTGGTACCAGCAGTGGAAAAGCACAAAAGCGAGCCGAACCGTTCGGTTCCATGCAGTGGAAAAGCGCCATTAGCGGCCACTTTATTAGGTACACCTGTTCAGTTGCTTGGTAACACAAATTGCTAATCAGCCAATCACGTGGCAGCAACTGAATGCATTTAGGCATCTAGTTGTAGTGAAGACGACGTGCTGAAGTTCAAACACAGCATCAGAATGGGGGAAAAAAGGGGATTTAGGTGACTTTGAATGTGGCATGGTTGTTGGTGGCATACAGGCTGGTCTGAGTATTTCTGGGATTTTCACACACAACCATCTCTCTGGGTTACAGAGAATGGTGGGGAAAAGAGAAAATATCCAGTGAGCGGCAGTTGTGTGGAGGAAAATGCCTTGTTGAGGTAAGAGGAGAATACGCAGACTGGTTCCAGATGATAGAAAGGCCACAGTAACTCAAATAACCACTCGTTACACCCAAGGTCCACACCGGGTTCCACTCCTGTCAGCTAAGAACAGGAAACTGAGGCTACAATTCGCACAGGATCACCAAAATTGGAAAACAGAAGATTGGAAAAACGTTGCCTGGTGTTATGAGTCTGGATTTCAGCTGCAACATTCAGATGGTGGGGGTCAGAATTTGGCACATGGATCCATCCTGCCTTGTTCAGGCTGGTGGTGGTGATGTAATGGTGTGGGGGATATATTCATGGCACACTTTGGGCCCCTTAGTACCAATTGAGCATGGTTTAAATGCCAAGGTCTACCTGAGTATTGTTGCTGACCATGTCCATCCCTTTATGAATACAGTGTCCCCATCTTCTGATGGCTCCTTCCAGCAGGATAATGCACCATGTCACAAAGCTCCAATCATCTCACCCCTGGTTTCTTCAACATAACAATGAGGTCACTGTCCTCCAATGGCCTCCACACTCACCACATCTCATCCAATAGAGCACCTTTGGGATGTGGTAGAACAGGAGATTGGCATCATGGATGCGCAGCCGACAAATCTGCAGCAACTACCTGATGTTATTATGTCACTATGGAGCAAAATCTCTGAGGAATGTTTCCAACACCTTGTTGTATCTATGCCACCAAGAAAGGCAAAAGGGGGTCCAACCTACTACTAGCAAGGTGTACCTGATAAAGAGGCCGGTGAGTGTAGTTGCCTAGCCTTAACACAATGCACCATGATGCCTGAAACCGCATGTGTTAACATGCGCATGTTAAAGCACACGTGTGTGGAAGAACCCTTAAGCCTCGTACACACAATGAGAATATTGGAGGAATGATCGTCCGGTTTTTCTTTTTTTTTTTGCACGTTAGTCTCCATATCAAAAATGAAGAGGTTACTCAATTTCCGAAAATTCTCGTATGACAGAATACAACTTCCGTAATATAATATAATGTATTGTATTATATTTTCAGACAAAAACTGTAACGTTTAAAAGAAAATCGTACAATCTGGTATATTACGATAAACATTTTTGTGTTTGTTCCTTCAGATAATTTTGGATGGACTGTTGTGATCGGCTCTCAAAAGCTATGAACTAATGATCAGATCATCGTAAGATTGCTTAGAAAGCGGTATTTTTTTATACAATTTTCTGTTTTTGTGTACTGTACTAGGCTTTAGACTTTGTTCAGTGGATTATAGGGGCCATGTGTTGTTTTGACTATTGTGCTTTAGAAGTTTCCTGGTTCAAACTCATGGACAGTTGGGTATGAAGAGGATATTTTTGCCTTTTTATAATGTTTCTGTCAAGACAGCCTCAGAAGAAGATCAGCACCTTTACCAATACACAAAGCAAAGGTAATTGTTAACTAGTTTAAATGGACATGCTAACACACAAGGGTGTGCCAGGTGAATGCACACATACAGGTGTATAGGCACCTGTCCTTACTTATGCCACCTGGTGGCCTATTTAAGGAACAGAGCTGAGTTAGGAAGTCGGGAGGGTCTTTAGCTTTTACCCTGTGGTTTGAGTCCTGAACCTGCTCCTAAGATCTTCTTTCCCTTTCCTGACCCAACCTGCCCTAGGATTTGTCTCTGTTCTGCCTTCATTTCCTGTCAATTATCCAGGACAGGACAATGCAAGCTACGTGGGGGTTTTCAGCCAGGCTTCGGGGGTGACAGACATGTCCTACTGCAGGGTTTCTCAACCAGGGTTCCTCCTGAGGTTTCTAGGGGTTCCTTGAGCAATGAGCAATTGCTGTCTCTCCGATAAGTTCCCAATGACACCATTGTTCCTTTTAGCTATCTGTAAGTTGGTAATTCTTCCCAATGATGACAAGAGTAAGGAGCATTCTTCCCACTGACTGTCACACTAATGTGTCATGAGTTGTAGATTTTTAATATTTAGCAGGGGTTCCCCGAGACCAGAAATTTATTTTAAGGGTTACTCTGTGTTGAAAAGGTTGAGAAAGGCTGTCCTACAGGTAAGCAGCATCTTACAAACCTGCAGAGCATATTTTAACCTCCCTGGCGGTATGATTCTTTTGGATTTTAGGTGCTGAAAGCGGTACCATTATTTTAGGTGCTGAAAGCATGTAATTCTTGTGAATGAGCAGCCCAAACCAACTGTATACATTTATTATACATATTATATATATATATATATATATATATATATATGTATGTATACATATATTATGTATACATATATTATATATATATTATATATATATATATATATATATATATATATACGTATATATATATATATATATATATATATATATAATGTATACAGTTGGTTTGGGCTGCTCATTCACAAGAATTACGTGTATATATATATATATACGTGTATATATATATATATATATATATATATATATATATATATATACATATATATGTATGTATATATATATATATATATATAATATGTGTGTGTGTGTGTGTGTGTGTATATATATATATATATATATATATATATATGTATATGTGTATATATATACGTATATATATATATATATATATACTGTATATATATGTATGTATATATATATATATACATATATTTACATAAAAAGTACAGTAAAACTGCAGGAAAGGGCACTGGGGGGCAATGTAATGTGATTTTATTTTATTTTGAACGATATCAGTGTGTTTGGTGCATTTTACATTCGAATTTGCCGCCGGTTCCACCCCCCGGCGGACGTCACGTCGCCGGAGACGGAAGCCGGGGCTCGCAGACGATCGGGAGAGAGCTCCGCCGCCGCACACCGCTCGCAGTCTTCGCTGGATCCCGGAGAAAAGGTAAGTAAAACCTCCTCCAGCATCCAGCGATCTTCTTAGCGCTACCCCGAGTGTGACTCGGGGTTACCGCTTTTGGCACTAAAATCTTACCCCGAGTCACACTCGGGAATACCGCTAGGAAGGTTAATCGAATTAGACCCCTTGTCTGCATAGCCTATTATACTCAAAAAGTGAGCTTAGCCTTAAAAAATGGCAAGGAGGCCTAAAGTGAGGAGCAGAGGTTCTACACGCAGAGGCTGTAGGGGGTGAGAAGAATCGGCAGGACAAAGTGGTGGTTGGATTATTTGTCAGTCACACTTCTAGGAAATAAATATCTAAAGAATATCTATGACACTTGTTATGAATTCAAGGGTCTCATGCTGATTTTAGGATAAGCCTGAGTCATCTCTCTCTCTAACCAAGCTGCTTACATACTGTTCCGTTACTGAAAAATATTTGTGGCTAATGTCTCCCAGATACACCCTAATGTTTATTTTAAGGTAAAACCTGCTTTGTCTCTCCCTCTTATATTGTAACCTAACCAAGCTTCTTACATACTGTTCACTTGCTGAACAATAATTGTGGCTACTGTCTTTCAGATAATGCACTCCAGTGTTTATTTTAGGCTAACAATTGCCACCTCTCTGCCCTTTACATCAGGGCCTAACCTGGCTGTCTACATACCGTCCAGCCACAGCACAATATTTGTGGCAATTGTCTCTCAAATATTACAATCTAATAATAGTTTTAAGATAAAACCTGTCTCCTCTCTCCCTCTTATGTTGCGGTGTAACCAAGCTGCTTACATAAGGTCTACCTACTGAACAATAATTGTGGCTTTTGGCTTTCAGATAATGGAATCCAATGATTATTTTAGGCTTAAAACTGGCTTGTCTCTTCATTTTACATTGCGGTCTTACAAAACTGCTTAGATACTGTCTAGCCCCTGTACAATATTTGTGACTATTGCCTCTCAAATATTACACTCTAATGATAATTTTAAGAAAAAACATGTCTCCTCTCTCCCTTCTATGTTGCAGTGTAACCAAGCTGCTTACATAAGGTCTACCTACTGAACAATAATTGTGGCTTTTGGCTTTCAGATAATAGAATACAATGGTTATTTTAGGCCTAAAACTGGCTAGTCTCTCCATTTTACATTGCGGTCTTACAAAACTGCTTAGATACTGTCTAGCCACTGTACAATATTTGTGGCTATTGTCTCTCAAATATTACACTCTAATAATAATTTTAGGATAAAGCCTGTCTCCTCTCTCCCTCCTATGTTGCAGTGTAACCAAGCTACTTACATAAGGTCTACCTGCTGAACAATATTTGTGGCTTTTGGCTTTCAGATAATAGAATTATTACACTCTAATGATAATTTCAAGATAAAACCCGTCTCCTCTCTCCCTCTTATGTTGCGGTGTAACCAAACTGCTTACATAAGGTCTACCTACTGAACAATAGTTGTGGCTTTTGGCTTTCAGATAATAGAATCCAATGATTATTTTAGGCTTAAAACTGGCTCATCTCTCTATTTTACATTGCGGCCTTACAAAACTGTTTAGATACTGTTTAGCCACTGTACAATATTTGTGGCTATTGTCTCTCAAATATTACACCCTAATGATAATTTCAAGACAAAACCTGTCTCCTCTCTCCCTTTTATGTTCTGGTGTAACCAAACTGCTTACATAAGGTCTACCTACTGAAAAATAGTTGTGGCTTTTGGCTTTCAGATAATAGAATCCAATGATTATTTTAGGCCTAAAACTGGCTTGTCTCTCCATTTTACACTGGGGCCTTCAAAACTCCTTAGATACTGTCTAGCCACTGTACAATATGGGTAGCTATTGCCTCTCAAATATTACACTCTAATGATAATTTCAAGATAAAACCTGTCTCCTCTCTCCCTCTTATGTTGTGGTGTAACTAAACTGCTTACATAAGGTCTACCTACTGAACAATAGTTGTGGCTTTTGGCTTTCAGATAATAGAATCCAATGATTATTTTAGGCCTAAAACTGGCTCGTCTCTCCATTTTACATTGGGGCCTTAAAAAAATCCTTAGATTCTGTCTAGCCACTGTACAATATTTGTGGCTATTGTCGCTCAGATAGTACATTTCTTTTTCTATTTCAAGATAAAACCTGCCTCTTCTCTCCTTCTTATGTTGCAGGCTAATCAAGCTGCTTCCATAATGTCTGCTTGTTGAACTAATTTTGTGTCTGTTGCCACTTAAATAATACATCCTAATGTTTATTTCAAGATAAAAGCTGTGTCGTCTCTCCTTCTTATGTTTTAGCCTGTCCAGTCACTGACCAATATTTATGGCTATTGCCTCTTAAATAATACACTCTAATATTCCTTTCATGGCAAAAGCTGCCTTGTTTCTCCAACTTATATTGCAGCCTAACCAAGCTGCTAACATACTGTCCGGACGCTGTGCAATATAAGTGACTATTGTCTCTCAGGTATTGTGCTTTTTTTAAGATAAATCCTACCTTGTATCTTTTTGCTGCCTAATCATGTTTATTTTATTCAAGACAATTCGAGCAATATTTTATATTAACCTGACTGAGATTAGATTTTGTTTTTAATTTTAGTCCCAATTACAACAAAGAAATAAAATATGCACTACCTTAAATTACTTTTCAGAGCTATCAATTCTTCTCACCGCTCAGCAGAAATCTGAAGCATAATGTACTCCAGTGTTTTGCCACAGAAAACATTTTAATTATGTTGAAGATAATGAGCCAAAAACTCTGATACTAATCCTATCACCAGCAACCTTCCCTAATAATCCCCAACTATACTGAGCACTCTACTGAGACAATATCTGTAGAAGAGAAGACACGGAGGTGCATTTTCACACTCACATATTTCTTTAAAATTACTTAGAATAATTTAATAATAACCTAGAAATTAACAGTCTTTTTGTATAGATAGATAGATAGATAGATAGATAGATAGACAGACAGACAGACAGACAGACAGACAGACAGACAGACAGACAGATAGACAGATAGATAGTTCAACTAAAGGACAATTTGTAGAGATAGATAGATAGATAGATAGATAGATAGATAGATAGATAGATAGATAGATAGATAGATAGATAGATAGATAGATAGATAGATAGATAGATAGATAGATAGATAGATAGATAGACAGAACGATGAATTGATGGACAGTTACTTAAAAGATAGATATTATATGACTTACTCATGGTGGGTCTGTGCTCCTGGTCCGGCTCCTCAGCGATCTCTGGATTATCCATCCATCTGGGCTCATTAGGGACAGAAGTGCTGGAGGAGGAAGGATGACGCATCCATAACGAGCCGTGGAGTTTCCAGGAAAAATTGAAATCCAGCCATCACTTTATTCTCTTACAGTTCCCTATTACTGATCAGTTATTTGCTAAAATAATATTATCTGGCGGAAATATCTACATTGTGTAGATGAAGAGATGAGAGATAATGTTCAGGTCTCAGGAAACCCCGGCTGGTAATTATTATATCTACATTAGTGTGATCAGTGAGATGAAATACAAGAATAACGACAATTTTTTCAGCAATATTTAAAAAAAATAAACAGTGATAATAATGGACAGAAACTTGTAGTGTCCTCTGAGATTGGTGGTCAGTAGAAGAAGGTCCACCTTACATTGGTACTCATTGTGAGAAGGTCCTCTTGCTCTAGTGGTCAGTGGGAAGAATGTTCCTTACATTGGTGATCCGTGGGAAGAATGTCCTTACATTGGTGGTCAGTGAGAAGAATGCTCCTTACATTGGTGATCAGTGGGAAGAATGTCCCTTACATTGGTGGTCAGTGGGAAGAATGTTCCTTACATTGGTGATCCGTGGGAAGAATGTCCTTACATTGGTGGTCAGTGAGAAGAATGCTCCTTACATTGGTGGTCAGTGGGAAGAATGTCCCTTACATTGGTGGTCAGTGGGAAGAATGTCCCTTACATTGGAGGTCAGTGGGAAGAATGTTCCTTACATTGGTGATCAGTGGGAAAAACACTCCTTATATTGGTGGTCAGTGGGAAGAATGTTCCTTACATTGGTGATCAGTGGGAAGAATTCTCCTTACATTGGTGGTCAGTGGGAAGAATGTCCCTTACATTGGTGGTCAGTGGGAAGAATGCTCCTTACATTGGTGGTCAGTGGGAAGAATGTCCCTTACATTGGTGGTCAGTGGGAAGAATGCTCCTTACATTGGTGGTCAGTGAGAAGAATGTTCCTTACATTGGAGGTCAGTGGGAGGAATGTCCCTTACATTGGTGGTCAGTGGGAAGAATGCTCCTTACATTGGTGGTCAGTGGGAAGAATGTTCCTTACATTGGTGATCCGTGGGAAGAATGTCCTTACATTGGTGGTCAGTGAGAAGAATGTCCTTACATTGGTGGTCAGTGGGAAGAATGTCCCTTACATTGGTGATCAGTGGGAAGAATGCTCCTTACATTGGTGGTCAGTGGAAAGAATGTTCCTTACATTGGGGGTCAGCAGTAAGAATGCTCCTTACATACAGTATATACATATATATATATATATATATATATATATATATATATACAGTATCTCCCAAAAGTAAGTACACCCTCTATCTTTTCATGTGACAACACTGAAGAAATGACACTTTGCTACAATGTAAAGTAGTGAGTGTACAGCTTGTATAACAGTGTAAATTTGCTGTCCCCTCAAAATAACTCAACACACAGCCATTAATGTCTAAACCGCTGGCAACAAAAGTGAGTACACCCTGAAATGAAAATGTCCAAATTGGGCCCAATTAGCCATTTTCCCTCCCCTGGTGTCATGTGACTCCTTTTTGTTACAAGGTCTCAGGTGTGAACGGGGAGCAGGTGTGTTAAATTTGGTGTTATCGCTCTCATTCTCTCATACTGGTCACTGGAAGTTCAACATGGCACCTCATGGCAAAGAACTCTCTGAGGATCTGAAAAAAAGAATTGTTGCTCTACATAAAGATGGCCTAGGCTATAAGAAGATTGCCAAGGCCCTGAAACTGAGCTGCAGCATGGTGGCCAAGACCATACAGCGGTTTAGCAGGACAGGTTCCACTCAGAACAGGCCTCGCCATGGTCCACCAAAGAAGTTGAGTACAAGTGTTCAGCGTCATATGCAGAGGTTGTCTTTGGGAAATGGATGGATGTGTTGCCAGCATTGCTGCAGAGGTTTAAGGGGTGGGGAGGGGGTCAGTCTGTGAGTGCTCAGACCATACGCCGCACACTGCATCAAATTGGTCTGCATGGCTATCATCCCTAGATGACAAGAAAGCCCGCAAACAGTTTTCGGAAGACAAGCAGACTAAGGACATGGATTACTGGAACCATGTCCTGTGGTCTGATGAGACTAAGATAAACCTATTTGGTTCAGATGATGTCAATCGTGTGGCGGCAACCTAGTGAGAAGTACAAAGACAAGTGTGTCTTGCCTAAAGTCAAGCATGGTGGTGGGAGTGTCATGGTCTGGGGCTGCATAAATGTTGCAAGCACTGGAGAGCTACAGTTCATTGAGGGAACCATGAATGCCAACATGTACTGTGACATACTGAAGCAGAGCATGATCCCCTCCCTTCAGAGACTGGGCCACAGGGCAGTATTCCAACATGATAACGACCCCAAACACACCTCCAAGATGACCACTGCCTTGCTAAAGAAGCTGAGGGTAAAGGTGATGGATCGGCCAAGCATGTCTCCAGACCTAAACCCTATTGAGCATCTGTGGGGCATCCTCAAACAGAAGGTGGAGGAGTGCAAGGTCTCTAACATCCACCAGCTCCGTGATGTCGTCATGGAAGAGTGGAAGAGGACTCCAGTGGCAACCTGTGAAGCTCTGGTGAACTCCATGCCCAAGAGGATAAAAGCAGTGCTGGAAAATAATGGTGGCCACACTACATTTTGACACTTTGGGCCCAATTTGGACATGTTCACTTAGGGGTGTACTCACTTTTGTTGCCAGTGGTTTAGACATTAATGGCTGTGTGTTGAGTTATTTTGAGTGGACAGCAAATTTACACTGCTATACAAGCTGTACACTCACTACTTTACATTGTAGCAAAGCGTAATTTCTTCAGTGTTGTCACATGAAAAGATAGAATAAAATATTTACAGAAATGTTAGGGGTGTACTTACTTTTGTGAGATACTGTATATACAAAAATATTGTGCATAAAAATATATAGAATCTCTTCAGAGCCTTTAGAAAGTTGAGCACATAATTCGGAGTGAGGAGAAGGTCACAATTATATCAGAGTCTGTGATAAAAATCTAAATAAGACAGTGTTTCCTGTTTATGCACTTTGTTACATTGTTATTATTATACATTATACAGGATTTATATGGCTCTGACAGTTTACGCAGCACTTTACAACATGAGGGCAGGCAGTACAGTTACAATACAGTACAATATAGTTGGAATCAGAGGGCTCTGCTCCTTAGAGCTTACAATCTAAAAGGGAGGGTCAGGAGATACAAGAGATAATAACTGTGGGGGGTGGGCTGATGGAGAAAATAAATGTGCATGTCTTAGGTGGGGGCCAGATAGGCTTCTCTGAAGAGAAACAGTCGGACAGATTGGGGTAGAGAGTTCCAGAGGATGGGAGAGGCTCTGCAAAAGGCGAGCATGGGTGGAGGTGACAATGGTGCTAGAGAGCAGGAGGTCTCGGATGGAACGAATTAGGTTATTATTTTGAGACTTGGTTGGTAATGTAGCTGGGGAGAGTTGTGGGTGGCTTTGTAAGTCATTGTTAGTATCTTGAATTTAATTTGTTGGGTAAGTTGGAAGCCAGTGGAGGGATTGGCAGAGAGGAGTAGCAGACACTGAACGGTTCGTAAGGTGGATGAGCCTGGCAGCAGCATTCTTGGTGGACTGAAGGGGGGATAGCCAACGTAAGGGTAAGCCAAAGAGGAGGGAGTTTCAGTAGTTGAGGCAAGAGATGACCAGGGAGTGGTTTAGAAGCTTTGTGGTGTCATCGGTTCGGAAGGGGCGTATCTTGGAGATGTTGTGGAGGTTGAGGCGGCAAGTTTTGGACAGTGATTGGATGTGAAAGGATAGTTCAGAGTTCAGGATTACACCTAGAACCTTGGCAAGTGGGAACAGGTTTATGGTCTTGCCATTGCTCTTGACAGAGAAGTCAGGGGAAGGGGCACGTGAGGGAGGAAAAATTATAAAACTTGGTTTTGGATAGATTGAGTTTGAAGAAGTGGTGTCATCCAGGATGATATGTCTGTTAGTAAATTAGTGATGCGTGAAGAGACCGATGGAGTGAGCTGATAGGTAGAGAGATAGATTTGGGTGTCGTCAGCGTAGGAATTATATTGAAAGCAAAGGGCGGCAATCAATTGAGCCAGAGAGGTGTAGATTGAGAATAGGAGAAGTCTAAGAACAGAACACGGGGGGATCCCGATGGAGAAAGAAAGAGGAGAGGAGAAAGTCGAATTATGAGTAACACTGAAGGTGCCGTGGGATAGGTAGGATGAGAACCATCGAAGAGCACAGTCACGGAGACCAAAGGAGTAATGTTTTTTTACGAGGATTGGTGGTCCACTGTGTCAAAGGCAGCAGAGAGATCCAGGAGGAGTAGTACAGAATAGAGTCTATTGGTTTTAGCCATTAGTAGGTCGTTTGTGAGTTTAAGGAGCACAGTTTCTGTAGAGTGTTGAGGGCGAAATCCGGACTGAAGGGGATCAAGAAGTTTGTTCTCCGTCAGATGGTCGCTCAGTCAGTTGAAGGCCAGATGTTCAAGGAGTTTGGGGGAAAAGGAGAGTAAGGAGTTGAGGCATAGATTATTAAGATTGGTAGGGTCCAGTGAGGGTTTTTTAGGTATGGGGCTGACTAGTGCATGTTTTAGTGAGTTGGGGAAGATGCCAGAAAAGAAAGAGAGGCTGAAGTTGTGAGTAAGAGAGTGTAAAGTGGAGAACGCAGTGGTAGGTGGTTAGGTAGGCGTTAAAATTTTTTTTTTCGCAACATCATCAATAGTAGCAGGGTTGAATGAGGGAAGTAATGATTGCACCTCAGGACATGGGGTGTTAAGTGGGGGAGGTATCTGCGCATTGGGGAATCTCCTCACAAATTGTATCAATCTTATTTTTTAAGTGATTGGCGATCTCCTGGGCAGTGAGTGCGTTAGTGGGAGGAAGCAATGGAGGACGGAGTAGAGAATTAAGAGAATTGGTCAGTAGCAGAGTAGAGAAGAGAAGGGTTGAGGTGGTGAAGGTTTCTACGGGTAACTGGTTAGGCGTTTGGCGGGAGCGGTGATGGGAGAGAGTGAAACTAATACGGTGGTGATCAAAGAGTGGGAGAGGATTGTTGGAGAGATTGCACGGAGAGCATGGTTGGAGAATGTCAAGGGTGTTGCCATCCATAGAAGCCTGTATCCATTGTTTTAGGTCAAAGGAGGAGGTTAGATTGAGATGTTTCGAAGTTTTTAAGTGATTGGCGATCTCTTGGGCAGCGAGTGAGTTAGTGGATGGAGGCAATGGAGGACGTAGTAGAGAATTAAAGTTTGAGAAGAGTTGATGAGGACTGGATGAGAAGGTGTTAATGAGAGTGATAAAATAGGTCTGCTTGGCAGCAAAGAGGCAGGAATTGTATTTTTGGAAGGCAGATTCATATTGGTTTAAATCTTTCTGTGACTTAGTTTTACGCCAGAGGCGCTCAAGAGTACGGCTACGTTTTTTGAGACTTCTGGTGTCATCTGTTTGCCAGGGTTGTAAGGGTCGGGCCTGATTCTGTGTGTAGTGAGGGGGGCCAGCTTGTATAGAGGGGATGACAGTGAAATGTTGTAGACAGAAGTAGCTACGTTGGGGCAAGACAGGGGTGAGATTTTGTCATTGAGGTGGTCCGTAGCAGAGTAGAGAAGAGAAGGGTTGAGGTGATGAAGGTTTCTATGGGTAACTGGTTAGGCGTTTGGCGGGAGCGGTGATGGGAGAGAGTGAAACTAATACGGTGGTGATCAAAGAGTGGGGGAAGATTGTTGGAGAGGTTGCACGGAGTGCATAGATAGGAGAAGACAAGGTCAAGGGTGTTGCCATCAGTAGAAGCCTATCCATTGTTTTAGGTCAAAGGAGGAGGTTAGATTGAGAAGTTTAGAAGTAGCAGTAGAATTAGTATTAACAGGGATGTTGAAGTCAATGAGAATGATTGTGAGGATTTCAGAAGAGAGAAAGTAAGGTAGCCAGGAAGAGAAGTCATCAAGGAAGGTTGATACAGGTCTAGGGGGCCCATAGATGACAGCAATTCTTAGAGAAACAGGAGAAAATTGAATATATTTATTTATTTTGCACTTTTATTATTTAAATCAATTAAAAGCTCTTTAATGTTTAATTTATATGCGGTATGATGGTTTTAAGGGCTTCATATTTTTTTAGATAATTTGCAATAAAAAAATATTTTAATAGCAACATTTCGTATTAATGATACTTGTGTTAAAAAAAAGTCCCATTTTGGCTTTTTTTGGTAGAACATCCAGAGAAAAAACTCAGCCACAAGTAAACGCCAAATTACCGTAACAACCCTTGTTTACGTTGGCCAGAGAAAATGAAATAAACATTTGTTGTAGGTATCCCCATTGGAACTTCTGCTCTGGCTAAAGTCTATCAATCCCCGGAGGTCATAGGTGATTTATTCCCAGGTAAATATTCCCTTATTACTTTCCAATTAGGAAAGTAAAAAAAAAAAAATCACCCACTGGACCAAGACTTACAGCCGCCCTGCTATAAATAGGGGTGGATATAAATTTCAGGGGCAGTGTGAAAAGGACTCCAGCCGGAGGAAATCGGCCCCACGTTATGTAGGTACGTGATTGTAGGTACGTGGTTTTTGTTTTGTTTTTTTTTGGTTGTGATGGGTTGTGTTGGTTGTGTTAGGAAATGTTACTGCCAATTTTAATTGTAAAGGTTCAACCTGCTTTACATATAAAGCAGTATACAAATAAAAACATTTACATGACAGGACTTAAAATTCTCTTAATTTATTAAATTTAGGAGAAAGTGTAAAAAATATTTTTTTCTTGTTCTGGATAGAGTAAGGGAGGTTAGCCCCTCAGCCAAATTTTTAAAATATATATAAAATTTTACGTTTTAACTAATATATATTACATTATATAAACCTCCTAATCCCCTGATGTGGCAGATCCTTTGAATGAGGGAAACGTGAGAGTTCTCTTCCCACCAATACAAGAATCAGCACATTTTTTGGAAAATAGATTTTCGCTATAATGTAACAATCTATGAAGTCAACACAATTTTGTGTTGGTCCATCAGTAAGCTAAATAGTGGTTTGGCTGAGGCTCTATATAGAGGTTATAATCATGTCACATCAGGAACGATTTTTTGATTTTTTTTTTTATAAATATATTAAAATCAGCATTTTTTTTGTGAGAAAATTATTAGAATACCGAAACAACTTAATTTTTTACAGATTAATAAATTTTTTAATTTTTTAATTTTTTTAAATTTATTTTATTACAATTTAATTTTTTTAAATGTATTTTATTACAATTTTTTTTTTTTTACTATCATAAAGGGGTCCCTTATCACTACTAATTTTTACTGAGTAGCCTATCACCAGCTGAAAGAAAAAGATACCAAGCTCATGGCTGCAGGCAAATGAGAGGTTAATGCACTCACTGACTTACCAAATATATATGGTGTGGTGCTTTTGCCCAATAAATAGACAGTAAATATACACAGCTGTATAGAGCAAACTGTGAGATAGCAGGCAATATCAATCACCCATGCAGTGTTGTATGCAATTAAGTTTATTGAAAATAATTAAAAATTATTGTGGAGAACTCTAAATGCAATAGAAAAATCCCATTACCTTCCAAAGGTTGTATAACATCAACAATCCTGATTGTTACCCTGTAGAATCAACTTGGACTTATCACTTGCCACCATTGCCTGCCACCAGATGTAGCTTGTCACTTGCCACCTTTGCCTGCCACCAGATGCAGCCTGTCACTTGCCATCATTGCCTGCCACCAGATGTAGCCTGTCACTTGCCACCATTGCCTGCCACCAGATGTAGCCTGTCACTTGCCACCATTGCCTGCCACCAGATGCAGCCTGTCACTTGCCACCATTGCCTGCCACCTGATGCAGCCTGTCATTTGCCACCATTGCCTGTCACTTGCCACCTTTGCCTGCCACCAGATGCAGCCTGTCACTTGCCACCATTGCCTGCCACCAGATGTAGCCTGTCACTTGCCACCATTGCCTGCCACCAGATGCAGCCTGTCACTTGCCATCATTGCCTGCCACCTGATGCAGTCTGTCACTTGCCACCATTGCCTGCCACCTGATGCAGCCTGTCACTTGCCACCATTGCCTGCCACCAGATGCAGCCTGTCACTTGCCACCTTTGCCTGCCACCAGATGCAGCCTGTCACTTGCCATCATTGCCTGCCACCTGATGCAGCCTGTCACTTGCCATCATTGCCTGCCACCAGATGTAGCTTGTCACTTGCCACCATTGCCTGCCACCAGATGCAGCCTGTCACTTTCCACCTTTGCCTGCCACCAGATGCAGCCTGTCACTTGCCACCATTGCTTGCCACCACATGTAGCCTGTCACTTGCCACCATTGCCTGCCACCAGATGCAGCCTGTCACTTGCCATCATTGCCTGCCACCTGATGCAGCCTGTCACTTGCCACCATTGCCTGTCACCTGATGCAGCCTGTCACTTGCCACCATTGCCTGCCACCAGATGCAGCCTGTCACTTGACACCTTTGCCTGCCACCAGATGCAAACTGAAAAAAAGGGGGGTGGACCTGGCGCACAACTAGGGAGGTGTGTGTCCAAAAAACTTCTACAAGCTCCAATGACAAACATGTACTAGTCCACTGAGCACAATAGCTTTATGATATAAATAGAAAAAGTCCATAAGAAAAGTCCATCTACATACGTCTCCGTGTACCACACTCCGCAGGCTGCTCTGCAAGCAAGTAGAAGGGACTTGTGATGAGCTGCAGGGAGAAAACAGGCGCCACACTGAGTGTAGTATATCAGGATCATACGTTTAATAGACACAGTGAACAGGTACTCACAAGCGGTGTAATAAAAACAACATGGCAGTATTGCAAAGTGGAATGATGATCCCAATGTCCGGATTCAGGATGGCACAAGCGGTCTCGAAGCCCTGGGCAGTAGCGAATGGAAGATCGATACTTCCCATACACTAGGGACACAGCACCGGCCGTTCTGACGTCACTTCCGGGATGCGTACTGGCGCCGGCCATCATTGCCTGCCACCAGATGTAGCTTGTCACTTTCCACCATTGCCTGCCACCAGATGCAGCCTGTCACTTTCCACCTTTGCCTGCCACCAGATGCAGCCTGTCACTTGCCTTACCTGGCATCAGTCTGTGGTCTGGGGTATTGATTTTCTGGGGACAATGCAAAATTTGGGATTTTCTTTTACTTTCACTTTCAATAATAATTGTAAACAGGACAAATAGAAAGGGTGGACCTCCTTAATGGGGGCACAGACAACAATAAAAACCTAACAGGGGTTCTAATCCATCTCCACTCCATCCAAAACTAAAAAAAAGTTTTGCCTTTAGTTATAGTTTAAGGTAGGTATCTTGATCATTTAGCTGTCTTTTTACATTCTCATAGTCATAGTGGCTCATTAGGACGACATTCCCTCCCTTATCGCTCCTTTTTATAATGACATTGGTGGCACTGCGTAATTTGTTTAGGGCTTTTCGTTCATATTTGCCTAAATTATCTTGACTTTTTTTTCCCCAGTTCATTGACTTAGGTCAGCATGGACCAAGTCCATCTTGCTTGAGGTATGCATTCATTCTTTTGGAATTAATTTTTAATCTTGTTTTTCTCTTCCATGAATTGGTTTCTATCTCATCATCGCTATTTTCACATTTTTAATTTTCGTCAAGTAATTCAATTAACTCTTGTAATGCCTGGTTGTTCCTGTCACTCTGGGCTATGTCTGTATTCATTTGATATTATTTGTGGCTGGCTGTAAGGAGTACTTTTCTAAGGAAGTGATTAAGGTCTTTGAAGACCTAAAAATGCATTCATATTGTGAGATGGTGAGAAAAATAACCCTCTTTGGAGGAGTCTACTGTATTCTTATTTAAAGCGGAGTTCTGGCCTCAAAATCGAAAAAATCGATTTTGGGCCATCCGCTTGCTGAGGAACACCTGAAAAAGAAATGGGTGCTCCTGATTTTTTTTTTTTGTTCACTTACCTTGTTATAGAAGAAAATATACTCACCTTCCTTCCACTTCCTCCCTCTGCGGCCGTGGCCCGCGCCGTCTCTTCCGGCTTGCGATGACTCCTGGGAGCTGAACATCATCGCTCCCAGGAGTCAATGTGCCGGTACCGGCGCCGCTCGTCAGTTCCGGTGCAGGCGCGGCATTCCCTGCTAAACCACTTCTGGGCATGCCCAGAAGCTGTGCAGGGATGCCGCGCCTGCACCGGAAGTGACGAGCGGGGCCGGTGCAGGGCATTTTGGGACTCCGATGTCACAGAAAGGACACGAAGAGGGACGCTCTGGCTTCAGCTGCCCACAACTAAGATGGCAGTGCTGGAGAAGAAATTTTCAAGGCAAGTATTTCTTCTAAAAGGTAAGTGCGACCCGGGACAGATCAGAGGCTATCCATTGTGGAATGTACTAGCCCTGACTGTCCCGGGGGTATTTTTATCAAAATTTCAACCCCGAGGCTGGAACTCCGCTTTAAAGAAAACTTTGACAAATTCAATATCTTAAGGTCTTTCTCCTGATTAGGCTTTTGTGTGTTGGTATTTTCCTTTGGAGTTCATTTTTCTGACTTTGTATGTGCCTGTTTGTTTTTCCTTTTGTTTTGTTGGAACCTTCCATTATTTCTTTGTCTTGAGTTTTCCCCTCGCTGGTTTCTTGTTTCTGATTGCTTCCTCCTTCCTGAGATGTTTCTGCTTTTAAAAAGCTCACTGATTTTGTGGGGTTATCGTCATCACTGTCTGATGAAAGGGGTCCTCCATGATGTTTATTATATTTTCTACATCTAGATCTACTCTTCCCTCTTACCTTGGATAGATCAAAGATCTCATCCTTGTTCCAGTCTTCTAGGCCCCTTCTAAATGTTTGTTCCTTAGTTATACGTAGATTTTTCTATTCTCTCTATCTCTTTTTTAACCAAATAATTATATTTTATGAAGTCTGGTTTATCTTTAAAGAGGTCCAATGCTTCAGTACTTATCTGATCAGACAGTTCTGCTAGCTTTAATTTTTCTTCTTCAACTATTAGGCGCATGACCTTGATTCAATGATCAATACATTATGAAGGTGTTCACAAGGATGACTCTCTCTTTTAAACCTCTGGGGATAATTTTATTTTCGATGCAAGATTCAAATGATGATATGTTCCATTTTCTATCAAGATATTTGATGATCAGTTTTTTGTGATATTTAAATCTACTCCTAATGACCTCCACTGTATCCTTAGGGTCCTCTCCAATCTTATATGCCATACCAGTCTTAAAGTAACCTCTTTCCGCCCGAGCCATAGCCGAAAGATGGCTGCAGTGTGGGCTTAAAATTCCGGGAGGGCGTCTATGGATGTCCTCCCGTGCTCATGCTTTACGCATGTCCCTGGTGACGCGCAGCGCACTATTTAATCGCCAAGTCCTTCAGACTCAGCTGATTGGGGATTGGGGTAAAGGGCCAATCATGGCCCTTTACCATGTGATCAGCTGTCAGCCAATGACAGCTGATAACATGCTGTAAACAGAAGTCAGGTGATAGCTTTTCCTTCTCTCACGCTGACAATATGAAAAGATAAGAATAAAGCTGATAACTGGCTACTGTAAAAGGGACATTGGTCCCAACATTGCCCACCAGTGCTGCTAATCAGTCCCCACCAGAGCTGCTAATCAGTGCCCACCAGTGCTGCTAACCAGTGCCTGCCAGTGCTGCTAATCAGTGCCCACCAGTGCTGCTAATCAGTGCCCACCAGTGCTGCTAAACAGTGCTGCTAATCAGTGCCCACCAGTGCTGCTAATCAGTGCCCACCAGTGCTGCTAACCAGTGCCGCCTACCAGTGCCCATCAGTACAGCTAATCAGCGCCCATAAGTGCCATCTATCAGTGCCCATCAGTGCGGCTAATCAGTGCCTATTAGTGCCGCATCATCAGTGTCACCTATCAGTGCTGCCTACCAGTGCCCATCAGTGCCACCTATCAGTGTCAATCAGTGCTACCCCCGTCAGTGCTGCCTATTAGTGCCACCTCTCAGTGCCCTTTAGTGCCATCTATTAGTGCCCTTTAGTGCCACCTATCAGTGCCAATCAGTGCCACCTATCAGTGCAACCTCATCAGTGCTTCCTGATCAGTGCCCACCAGTGCTGCCTCATAAGTGCCACCTATCAGTGCCCATCAGTGCCACCTATCAGTGCAGACTAATCAGCATACATCCATGAAGGAGAAAAAAAAGTTCAGCCTTCTTTCACAGCTGCTTACCTCTGCACCCCCCATCCACATCTCAGAGTGCAGAGTTTAAGGGTGTCCTATACACATAGTGCAGAGTTTAAGGATGCACTACACACATATTGCAGAGTTAAAGGGTGTGCTACACACAGAGTGCAGAGTTTAAGGATGCACTATACACATAGTGCAGAGTTTAAGGGTGTCCTACACACATAGTGCAGAGTTTAAGGATGCACTACACACATAGTTCAGAGTTTAAGGATGCACTACACACATAGTGCAGAGTTAAAGGGTGTGCTACACACAGAGTGCAGAGTTTAGGGGTGTGCTGCGTGCAGAGTTTAGGGGTGCGCTACACACAGAGTGCAGAGTTTAGGGGTGTGCTACACACAGAGTGCAGAGTTCAGCCTTCTTCCACAGCAGCTTACCTCTGCACCCCCCATCCACATCTCACTTTCATCCTTCTTTAGCTCTGTGCTCCACATGCAACCTTCCTTCTACTTACCCCCCCCCCCCCTTTATAGCTCCACCATCTTCCACATGTCTTACGTTTGTTGTTGTATTAAGCAGAAGCTTCCAGCCGGCTCTGGTACCTCCCCACACACTGTAGGTGGCTCCACCGCCATATCCCTTGTCCCCCATCCTGAACCCAGCGGGAGCCACTCAGGAGATCAGATCTGTGGAGCCATTGGGAGACAAGCTGTCCCTTGTAAACACAGAAGCCGGACTTCTGTGTTTACAAGTGATAGCGGTGAGCAGGGAGCAGAGAGGTGGTGGAACTGAGTTCCACCAAGTTCCACCTAAAAAAAAAAAAGCCCCGGGTCTATTAGATTGAGATAGTCGGGATCTTTCAGTACTAATATGGTAATACTCTTTACATAAGGATGTGTGTTTTAACTTTCACTTTTTACCTTTCAGCTGGGACGATGAACTCATCGGATATGTATGGCCCATTGCCTTCTGAGTTTGTTCTCATGGGTCTGTCATGGATTGATGGCCAGAATCAGTTGGCTGCTTCCATTTTCATGTTGATGTATCTGATAACAGTACTAGCCAACTGCTCCATAATTACGCTTGTGAAGATGGACAGAAAGCTGCATGAACCCATGCACATATTCATATCTTTTCTGGCACTGATAGACCTCAGCGTGTGCTCCACCGTCATTCCGAAAGGCCTAGCAATTTTGTGGTTCAGCTCCATTACTGTCAACAGCAACTCTTGCCTGGTCCAGATGTATGTCCTGTATACAATGTTGGGGACTCAGTCTTCACTATTTGCCCTAATGTCCTTTGATAGGTACGTGGCCATATGCCACCCTCTCCGTCACTCCATAATAATGAGAAGCTCTTTTATTGTTAAATCCGTGGTGTTCATCATCTCACGTTCAACGATTCTGCTGATTCCCATTCCGGCCTTGGCAGCCCAAATGACTTATTGCAAGGCCAACATAATTCCTCACTCATACTGCGAATTCATTGAAGTTCTAAAGCTTTGGTGTGGAGACCTGACCTCCGTAGTTGTATACATGATCATCCTCCTCTGCCTCTTCCCTGGAGGGGACAACACGCTGGTCATTTTCTCCTACCTCAACATCCTGAACGTCATTCATAGGCTTCGGTCTTCTCAAGCTCGGTGGAAGTCGTTAAGTACTTGCAGCTCCCACGCCATCTTGCTCTCCTTGTTTTATATCTCTTCGGCCTTCCCGCTCTTTCTGTTCCTCTATTATCCGGATTCTCCATTGTATCTTAAAACAATAACAGAGACTCTGAGTTTTCTTCTCCTGCCAATGATAAACCCAATTGTGTATGGTGTGAAGACCAAGGAAATTCAAGATGGATTCAAAAGACTTTACTGGAAAAATGTCAGGTTCAAAGCTTGATAGAGAGATAAATGTGAAAGGGTTAACCTACTCAAAAAGTGATATGTCAATTTTAGGTATAGTATGGGCTGGAGAATTAAGGTACAGTATCCCACAAAAGTGAGTACGCCCCTCACATTTTTGTAAATATTTTATTCTATCTTTTCATGTGACAACACTTAAGAAATGACACTTTGCTACAATGTAAAGTAATGAGTGTACAGCTTGTATAACAGTGTAAATTTACTGTCCCCTCAAAATAACTCAACACACAGCCATTAATGTCTAAACCGCTGGCATCAAAAGTGAGTACACCCCTAAGTTTAAATGTCCAAATTGGGGCCAATTAGCCATTTCCCTCTTTGGTGTCATGTGACTTGTTAGTGTTACAAGGTCTCAGGTGTGAATGGGGAGCGGGTGTGTTAAATTTGGTGTTATCGCTCTCACTCTCTCATACTGGTCACTGGAAGTTCAACATGGCACCTCATGGCAAAGAACTCTCTGAGGATCTGAAAAAAAGAATTGTTACTCTACATAATGATGGCCTAGGCTATAAGAAGATTGCCAAGTCCCTCAAACTGAGCTGCAACACGCGGTGGCCAAGACCATACAGCGATTTAACAGGACAGGTTCCACTCAGAACAGGCCTCGTCATGGTTGACCAAAGAAGTTGAGTGCACTTGCTCAGCGTCATATACACAGGTTGTCGTTGGGAAATAGACGTACAAGTGCTGCCAGGATTGCTGCAGAGGTTGAAGGGGTGGGGGGTCAGCCTGTCAGTGCTCAGACCATACGCCGCACACTGCATCAAATTGGTCTGCATGGCTGTCGTCCCAGAAGGAAGCCTCTTCTAAAGATGATGCACAAGAAAGCCCACAAACAGTTTGCTGAAGACAAGCAGGCTAAGGACATGGATTACTGGAACCATGTCCTGTGGTCTGATGAGACCAAGATAAACGTATTCGGTTCAGATGGTGTCAAGCATGGGTGGCGGCAACCAGAAAAGGAGTACAAAGACAAGTGTGTCTTCTCTACAGTCAAGCGTGGTGGTGGGAGTGTCATGGTCTGGGGCTGCATGAGTGCTGCCGGTACTGGGGAGCTACAGATCATTGAGGGAACCATGAATGCCAACATGTACTGTGACATACTGAAGCAGAGCATGATCCCCTCCCTTCAGAGACTGGGCCGCAGGGCAGTATTCCAACATAACGACCCCAAACACCTCCAAGATGACCACTGCCTTGCTAAAGAAGCTGAGGGTAAAGATGATGGACTGGCCAAGCATGTCTCCAGACCTAAACCCTATTGAGCATCTGTGGGGCATCCTCAAACAAAAGGTGGAGGAGCACAAGGTCTCTAACATCCACCAGCTCTGTGATATCATCATGGAGGAGGGGAAGAGGACTCCAGTGGCAACCTGTGAAGCTCTGGTGAACTCCATGTCCAAGAGGGTTAAGGCAGTGCTGGAAAATAATGGCGGCCACACAAAATATTCACACTTTGGGCCCAATTTGGACATTCGTCACTTAGGGGTGTACTCACTTTTGTTACCAGCGGTTTAGACATTAATGGCTGTGTGTTGAGTTATTTTGAGGGGACAGCAAATTTACACTGTTATACAAGCTGTACACTCACTACTTTACATTGTAGCAAAGTGTCATTTCTTTAGTGTTGTCACATGAAATGATAGAATCAAATATTTACATAAATGTGAGGGGTGTACTTAATTTTGTGAGATACTGTACATATAAAAAAGGATTGTGATACTAAATACACACAATTTAAAGGGGATCTTCACACTCCCAATCAACATTGATCATTTTTAATCCTCATGCTGTGAGCATTAGTAAATATATAGAAAAGTTTTTTCATATTTACTCGTTTTAAACTTTTTTTTACATTTCTTCAGTTACTTCCTGGTTTCTTGCAAAGGCAAGTGATGTCATACATCCCAGGAGTCTTCAGGAGGGGAGGAGAGGAGGAGGGGCTTTCTCAGCTACAGTAAACACACTCTCCTGCATGCATGCTTGAGCTAAGGGCAGATGGATTCCAGGAAGTAAATGCTACATGAATTATCTGCCCTTACTCAAGATGGCCACAGCCAGAAATGCTAGGGGGGTGTTTTTCAAAGTGATTTCCCAACAAAATAAAGCATGGAGACATGGGGGGATGGGGAGGGGTGCTTTGAATAATAAAAACAAATGAAATAGTGTTTTTGGTTTGTGGTGCTCAGATGAAGTGAAGATCTGCTTTAATTTACATTCTCCCCTCTATTTCTGTATGTGGATAATGGAACTATAATTATTTTAATAAAAAAAAAAATCTAAGTACCTTTTTCTTGCTTGGGTGTATTGGATATTCATCTGTCACATGGCCCAGCTCTCTCCCAGCCTCTCTGCAGGGAAACATAAGCAGGAGGAGCTTCTAGTCCTCTGCTGCTGGTCACATGTTCAATATAAAAAAAAACAGCCTTTGGAATACAGAGAAAAAATAAATAATTAATATCAATAAACTGTTTTAGATTGTCATACAAATATATATTTAAAATCAAATATTTGTTATTGTTTGGCAATACCATGGTGTGGGACGATTTCCAGCAGTCACAGGCTGTGTATTGCCCCTCCAGCCTGTGTTTTAGAATAAGAGGGAGGTGAAGCCTCCATTAATCTACATGGAAAATCACGCCCACGTTGTGTTTAGCTGGTTAGTGGGCATAGAGGAGGGGAGAGGGGAAGTGGGCTGTCATTTATCACTGTGTATACACCCACATGTGTGACTCTATAGTCACATGGGCTGCTCAGATGTGATGGGAAGGAAATGCTCAGCATAGACACTCACTGAAAACTGAGCACGTGCAGAGCTGCCAACACTGCTCTGCAAAATCCCCAACTGAATTGGGGACATGGACAAAAGGGGGAGATAGAGAGCAGCCAGGTTTTCTGCAGAATACAGAAAAAGAATCTCATAGTGATTGAGTGAGTGTGAACAGCATGTAATACACCATTTATTGATGGCTTTTTATGATGTGGGTGTACTGACACTTTAAGGGTAACTCTACTTTCGTGGAAAGAAAATGTAGCATATACAATTGCTACAAAAATCATTTTGTAATGTATCCCCTTCCCAACCAGCCCCCAAATCCCTTTGACAGGTTCTTTTCTTAATGCCTAGGGGTCGGGAAAGGACTGCCCCATCATATGATCACTGTGATTGGCTGTCACAGTGGTCACTTGATCAGGAGACGGTCCCGATCACTGTATAGAGCTGTCCATGACAGTTAGGTCACTGTACTGGGAGCATGCAGTGATTGCGCTACTAACACAGAAACCGTGCCCCCCCCCCATGGATGAAAAGCCGTGGTATCTGAAGTTGAAGCCCACCCTCTTTTACTTGCGCACTTATGGTGTTGTGTCCAGGGGGGGTTCTCACGAGGATAAAGATGAATGAGAGGAGCAGTAGCCAGCCACAGACTCGGGCACCGGAATTGACGTCATGGTGGGCCGGAAGTAACCTAGCAGGAACTGCTAGAGTACAGGAGGGGCCCACAACCGCAACCCCCCTGTGGGCTGCCAACGAAAACACACTGCCAAAAATAGCAGGACCACGAAACAAATTGCCATGGTAACCTGGTAGCTTGCTATTCAAGCCTCGTTTTCTTTTAGTGGTTGTGGCTCCCTCTCTGCCCTCTACCAGGTACTGTTAAGTTACTTCTGGCCCACCTTGATGTGATCTCATAAAATTAGAATATCATCAAAAAGTTCATTTATTTCAGTAATTCAATTCAAAAAGTGAAACTCATATATTTTATATATATTTGTTACATACAGAGTGATATATTTGAAGCGGTTCTTTCTTTTAAGTTTGATGGTTATGGCTTACAGCTAGTGACACCCCAAAATTCAGTATCTCAGAAAATAAGAATATTACATGAGACCAATAAAAATGTTGGCTTAGTGAAAAGTCTGTCCATGTACAGTATAGGATGCACTCAATACTTGGTCGGGGCTCCTTTTGCATGAATTACTGCATCAATGCGGCGTGGCATGGAGACGATCAGCCTGTGGCACTGCTGAGGTGTTAGGGAAGCCCAGATTGCGTTGATAGCGGCCTTCAGCTCATCTGCATTGTTGGGTTTGGTGTCTCTCATCTTCCTCTTGATAATACCCCACAGATTCTCTGTGGGGTTTAGGTCAGGCGAGTTTGTTGGCCAATCAAGCACAGTGATCCAATGATCATGTGACCAGGTATTGGTAGATTTGGCAGTGTGGGCAGATGCCAAATCCTTCTGGAAAATGAAATCAGCATCTCCATAAAGCTTGTCAGCAGAGGGAAGCATGAAGAACTCTAGAACTTCCTGCTAGAGGACTGCGTTGACTTTGGACTTGACAACACAGTGGACCAACACCAGCAGATGATGTGGCTCCCCAAATCATCATTGACTGTGAAAACTTCACACTGGTCCTCTCATGTAACTTGGATTCTGTGCCTCTCCACTCCTCCTCCGGACTCTGAGAGCTTGATTTCCACATGAAATGCAACATTTTCCACAGTCAATGATGATTTGGCTAGCAGGTGGCTAGTGGGGTTAATGGGGAGGGTGGAGGGTAAGTCAGGATTATCAGGTAGGAAGATGGGTTAATATAGTCAGAGTCGTAGGGGCTCACAGAAAAGGAAGGCCAGCCCTGGGTTTGAGCACCCTAACAGATTTGCCAAGTTGGGTGAAGATGTGGGGGTAGCAAGCTCAGAGGTGACAGCCCTAGATGTCACTGCTATCCCTAACAGCTGGGAGAGTAGCCCATCTAGTAGAGGTGGTGAGGGTAGTGCAGGTAGGCCTAGACAGTTGGTGGTGATAGGGTATTCTATAATCAGAAGGACTGATGAATAATTTGTCACCAGGATTGCCGTAACTGAAGGGTTTGCTGTCTCCCTGGTGCCAGGGTTCGGAATGTGGTGGACCGGGTTGATAAATTACTGGGAGGGGCTGGGCATGACACAGCTGTCTTGGTCCACGTTGGAACCATCGACAGAATTTATGGAAAGTGGAGGCTCCTTAAGAACCAATTTAATGAATTAGGCTACAAGTTGAAGGGAAGGTGATATTCTCTGAAATATTGCCTGTGCCATGCGCAACCCAGGAAAGGCAAGGGGAAATTAGAGATCTGAATGCATGGCTAAAGACCTGGTGTAAGAAGGAAAAATGGGAGTTTTTAGAGCACTGGGCTGACTTTTCATTGGGGTACAACTTATATCCTAAAGATAGTTTGCACCTAAATGGAAGGGGGTCTGCTGTGCTGGGGGAGAGGTTTATGGGAAGGCTGGAGGAGTATTTAAACTAGGATTGAGGGGGAGGGTGAATAAGATATAATGGGGCAGACAGATCAGAAAGTGGTCAGCCCCTATTGGTGGGTGGAATGGGGAAAAATGAGGGGAGAGGAGGGGGAGGGGTTCCCATGTTACAAGCAACCATTGGAAATGGTGTTATTTGTACTAAAATAAGAAATATGCAAAAAAGGTGTGAAAAATGTGACAATGAATTAGTGTTTGTTCACCAATGCCAGAAGTCTGCCAAGCAAAATAGGTGAGTTGGAAGCTCCGGCTCACGAGGAGAACTATGATTAAATTTGTATTGCTGAATCCTGGCTTCATTCTTCACATGACTGGGCTGTTAATATTTCTGGCTATGCTCTCTTTTGGGAAAGACAGAGTAAAACGGAGGGGTGGTGGTGTTTGTCTCTATGTGAGAAGGGATCTCAAAGTGAGTGTGAAAGAGGACCTAGATGATGGAGAGTGTGCTGAATCTGAAGAAGTATGGGTGAAAATGTAAATGGGTGTGCGTAATACAAGGATTATCATTGGAGTTTGTTATAGACCTCCCAGTATTAATGAGGAGGTGGAGACTCAGCTCCTTGCACAGATAGAAAGGGCTGCAAGGGCAGGGACAGTGATAATAATGGGGGATTTTAATTACCCAGACATTGACTGGAGTAATGGCACTGCTGGAACAGTTAAAGGGCAAAAATGTATAAACCTATTACAAGACAATTTTATGGTGCAGCCTATTTAGGCCCCCACTAGAAATGATGCTCTGTTGGACCTGGTAATCTCAAACCATGCAGAGCTTATTTATTATGTGCATATAAAAGAACATCTGGGTTGCAGTGACCGTAACATGATTTCATTTAATGTTAGCAGTAAGCAAAAAACGCATACAGAAAATATAAAAACACTTAACTTTAAGAGAGCAAATTTGCCAAGGATAAGGGCTGCTCTCCAGGATTCAGACTGGGAGGGAATATTGGCACCGACGAGCACAGAACAAAAATGGGAAATTTCAAAAAGACTTTATGCAAACTCACTGCAATGTATATTCCCATGGTCAATAAGTTTAAAAGGCTAAAAATAAAACCTATGCGGCTCATGGCCAAAGTTAAAAAAGCTATGAATAATAAGAAAAGTGATTTTAAAAAATATAAAAATGAAGGAACACTATCATCGTTTAATTTGTTACAAAGAATATAACTGAATATGTAAAAAGGAAATCAAGGACGCAAAAATTCAAAATGAAGGACAGATTGCAAAGATAGTAGGTGTAACAATCCTACAGGCTCACCTGAGTCAGAGGACTGCTGGCCGGAGGTAGGAGTGGAGCCCAGTGGCAAAGACCGCAGGCAGTTAGTAGGTGCTGGATAACGGATGGACACTGCGTAGTACTCTGATGAGGACACGGGTTCACCTGAGGTGCGGAAACTAAGTGCTAGCTGGTTTTCACTAGAGCCCCAGATGGTGGGGATAGACTGCGCTGCAAGCTAACACCAGGACGCGGTCCTCAGGATCACCCAGCCAGGCAGAGTGTAGGTTCGGTCCGAAGGCAGAGGAGCAGACAAGGGATAACCAGAGAGAAGTCAGACGAGCCAAAGGTCGGGGCGGGCAGCAGTAAGCGTGGTCAGACAATCCGGATCGGCAACAGAGGTAACAGTTCAGTAGGTAGGGACAAAGCAGAAGAGTAGTCGGTAATCAATTCCTGGTCAGCGTTGGATTTGTGGTAGTAGATAAGAGCAGCAGGTGAGGAGTAGCTTGATCAAGGCTCAGGAGCTCAATAATCAGCAAACTGGAGTGCAAGGGGCTGGACTTATATAGGGAAGTACCAGGTGTGGGGAATCAAGGGTGATGAGCAAGGCTTGGCAAGACTAAGGTTGAAATAATAGGCTTCAGGGAAGAATGTTCAGGGAGGAATGTTCAGAGCGGACGGTAGCCTAGTAAGCAGGGCTACCGCCTGGGATGTGGCTGGTCACAGGTTCGAATCCCAACAGTACTCCCCCCCTTCCAAGGTGACCTCCGGGCACCGCAGGGGCAGGCTTATCGGGGTGCTGTTGGTGGAACTCTTTTACCAGTCTGAGGGCGTGGACATTTTCTTCTGGTTCCCACGAGTTATCCTCGGGAGGGTAGCCCTCCCACCCAATTAGGTATTGTAGTCTTCCCCGGTGGATCCTGGAGTCGAGGATCTTTGCGACACCCTGTACCCTCACGGGTGGTGGAGGGGGCGAGTGGTGGCCTGTGAAGGTGTTCTCCACGTATGGCTTGAGGAGGGAGCAATGGAAAACAGGGTGCACCCTAATGGAGTCCGGAAGATCGAGCCGGAACGTGACCTCGTTAATTTGCGCAGAGATCCGGAATTGACCCATGTATTTTTGGGCCAACTTTTTGGAGGGGACCTTCAATCTGAGGTTCCTGGTGGACAGCCACACCTTGTCTCCCACATGGAAGCCCGGGGTGGGTCTGCGGCGTCTGTCTGCTCCCTGTTTAAAGCGGCTCTGGGTGAGCTGGAGGTTGTTTATAATGTTCTTTTGTGCCTCCTGTAGGGTTGTTAGGCGTTCGGCCACTGCTGGGAGGGTGGAGGCAATGGGTAGGTGGGGAATGAATACCGGGTGCGAGCCTGTGTTAGCAAAGAAGGGGCTGTGCTTGGTTGAGCTGTGCTCCGCATTGTTGTAAGCGAACTCGGCCGTGGAGAGATGGTCAAGCCAGTCATCCTGCAGGTGGGAGCTAAAACAGCGTAGGTACTGCTCTAGGGTCTGATTAGTTCTCTCCGTCTGCCCGTTTGACTGAGGGTGGAAGGCGGAGGACAGGTTCACTTTAACCCCGAGTGCCAGGCAAAAGTTCTTCCAGAACTTAGAGGCAAATTGTACGCCTCGGTCGGAGACCACGTCGTCCGGGATCCCATGCAGCCTGAAGACCTCTCTGAGAATAAGATCGGCTGTCTGTTTGGCGGTGGGTAGGCCTTTGTAGGGGATGAAATGGGCCATCTTGGTGAGGCGGTCGACTACGACCAGGATGGTGTTCATCCCTTTTGAAGGAGGAAGGTCTACCACAAAGTCCATGGAGATCGAGCCCCAGGGGCGGGAGGGAATCGGGAGAGGTTGTAACAAACCCACGGGAGAGGAACGAGGAGTCTTATTGCGGGCACAGACCGTGCACGAGGAGATGTACCTCTTGATGTCCTCCTTGTATGTTGGCCACCAGAAGGAGCGGGAGAGAAGCTCCTGGGTCTTTCTTGTGCCTAGATGGCCGGCCAGCTTGGAGTCATGGTTGAGTCTGAGTACTTCAAGCCGTGCGATTTCTGGTACATATAACTGTAGGTCCTGATGAAACCAATGACCGTTCTTAAACGTAAGGCTGACATTCCTTGTGGGATGGGCAAGGAAGGGGTCATTTTCGTATCCTTCTTTGATTGTGCCCAGGAGTTCTTTAGAGTAGGTGACCCCTACGACCCTTCTCTCGGGTAGGATGTTGTTTTGGCCCTTGTTACTCTGCGAGGGCTCGGAAAACATTCTGGAGAGGGCGTCAGCCTTACCATTCTTTGATCCGGGGCGATAGGTGATGAGAAAGTTAAAGCGGGAAAAGAATAGGCTCCATCTGGCCTGTCTGGCTGAGAGTCTCTTAGCACTGCGGATGAACTCGAGGTTCTTGTGGTCAGTTAGTACGATTATGGGGTTGGTGGCTCCCTCCAGCAGGTGTCTCCACTCAGAGAAGGCATCCTTGATCGCCAGTAGTTCCTTGTTCCCGATGTCATAATTCTTCTCGGAGGGGGACATCTGGCGGGCGAAGGTTAGGTCCATAAAGTTGCCTCCCGCCCCGGAGTCTAACATCGCAGAACAGGGGAGTTGTCGCCCCTCGATGTCGATGAGGATGGGGATGATGAAGTGGGATCCATGAGCCGTCGTGTTGTTATTTTCAGGGGCTGCTGGCGGGGTTGGAGTCTGTGATTGCTCCTTTAGCTCTGTGACGGCAATAGTTCTTCGAATCTTATTGGGACATTTGATGGCAAAATGACCCGGCTCTCCACAGTAGAGGCAGAGGTTTTCGGCCAGCCGTCTCTCCTTCTCAGCTGTGGATAGAGACCTCCGTAGTGCGTCGACCTGCATAGGTTCAGGTGCTGACTGTTGGTCGTGCTGGGTGGTAGAGGAGTAGGAGTAAGTGGGTCTGTGGTCCAAGGACCAGAATCTTTCCCTCTTCCTCTCGGAGAGTCTTTGATCTATCCGGATGCATACTTGAATAAAGTCATCCAGATCGTCCGGGGCTTCAACTCTGGCGAGTTCGTCTTTTATTGCTTCGGACAGGCCTCGCCGGAATTGGCTCCTCTGTGCTGCTGGGTTCCAGGTGGTGTCCGTGACCCAACGGCGAAATTCGGCGGTATATTCGGCGACGGAGCGTCTCCCTTGTCGCAGACTATGTAGTCGCGCCTCGGCCGTCGCACAGCGGTTGGGGTCATCGAAGACAAGGCTCATGGCAGTGATGAAGTTGGTTAGGTTGTCCAGGAGCAGATTGCTAGACTCCACGTATGGCGATGCCCATGCTAATGCTTCATCCGTCAAGAGATTGATCATGAATAGCACCTTCTTTTTATCGGTGGTGAACGGGGCCGGGTTCATCTGAAAATAGATGCGGCATTGGTTCAGAAATCCCCGATACTGGCGTCTGTCACTGCCGAATTTTGATGGGAGTGGCATGCGGGTGTCTGCGGCCGCGCCGCGGACATCTAGGAGTTGCCTCTGTAGTTCAATAATCTCCTTCTGTTGGCTTTTGACTACTTCTTGGAGCTGGGCAAATTTCTCCTGATACGTAGTACCAAATTCTTGAAGTTCAGTGACCTGTCTACACAGAGTGGTCATTGCGGACTCCATAGTTGGGCTGATTATTCTGTAACAATCCTACAGGCTCACCTGAGTCAGAGGACTGCTGGCCGGAGGTAGGAGTGGAGCCCAGTGGCAAAGACCGCAGGCAGTTAGTAGGTGCTGGATAACGGATGGACACTGCGTAGTACTCTGATGAGGACACGGGTTCACCTGAGGTGCGGAAACTAAGTGCTAGCTGGTTTTCACTAGAGCCCCAGATGGTGGGGATAGACTGCGCTGCAAGCTAACACCAGGACGCAGTCCTCAGGATCACCCAGCCAGGCAGAGTGTAGGTTCGGTCCGAAGGCAGAGGAGCAGACAAGGGATAACCAGAGAGAAGTCAGACGAGCCAAAGGTCGGGGCGGGCAGCAGTAAGCGTGGTCAGACAATCCGGATCGGCAACAGAGGTAACAGTTCAGTAGGTAGGGACAAAGCAGAAGAGTAGTCGGTAATCAATTCCTGGTCAGCGTTGGATTTGTGGTAGTAGATAAGAGCAGCAGGTGAGGATGTAGCTTGATCAAGGCTCAGGAGCTCAATAATCAGCAAACTGGAGTGCAAGGGGCTGGACTTATATAGGGAAGTACCAGGTGTGGGGAATCAAGGGTGATGAGCAAGGCTTGGCAAGACTAAGGTTGAAATAATAGGCTTCAGGGAAGAATGTTCAGGGAGGAATGTTCAGAGCGGACGGTAGCCTAGTAAGCAGGGCTACCGCCTGGGATGTGGCTGGTCACAGGTTCGAATCCCAACAGTAGGACAAACCCCCAAGAAACTCTTCAAATATATTAATAGTAAAAAGGTCAGGTCTGAGCATGTCGCCCCTTAATAAAATAATCAGGAGTGGGTGACTGGGGACAAAGAGGAGGCAAATTTATTAAATACTTTCTTCAGCTCTGTGTATACAAAGGAGCATGGGGGAGCTCATGACTATAATGAGGACGGTATTGACACAGCCCCAAATAATCCACAATGGCTCAAAAGTGATATGATCCAGAAATATTTAGACAGAATAATGGTGGATAAAGCACCTGGACTAGATGGCATCAACCAATGCATCCTAAAAGAATAGAGCTCTGTTTCTTCAAATCCTTTGTTTCTAATTTTTAGGGACTCATTAAAGACTGGAATAGTACCACTGGATTGGCGTAGGGCCAATGTGGTGCCTATATTTAAAAAGGGATAAAAGTCTTTGCCAAGTAACTATAGACCTGTTTACCTTCTATAGTCGGGAAGATATTGGAGAGTTTAATAAAAGACCACATAGATGAGTTCTTGCTGGAAAAAAATATTTTAAGCAACAGAGAGCATGGATTCATGAAAGACAGAAGTTGTCAAAAAAACCTGATTTCTTTTTATGAGGAGGTAAGTAAAACCTTGGACAGAGGGGTGGCTGTGGACGTGGTATACTTGGACAGAGGGGTGGCTGTGGACGTGATATACTTGGACAGAGAGGTGGCTGTGGACGTGGTATACTTGGACAGAGGGGTGGCTGTGGACGTGGTATACTTGGAAAGAGGGGTGGCTGTGGTGGCTGTGGGCATCGTATACTTGGACAGAGGGGTGGCTGTGGACATGGTATTCTTGAACAGAGGGGTAGCTGTGGGCGTGGTATACTTGAACAGAGGGGTGGCTGTGGGTGTGGTATACTTGAACAGAGGGGTGGCTGTGGTATACTTGGACAGAGGGGTGGCTGTGGACGTGGTATACTTGGATTTTGCGAAAGCGTGTGACACAGTTCCCCACACACGGCTAATGTGTAAGGTAAAGTCTATAGGCTTGGAAAGATTGGTTTGTAAATGGATAGAAAATTAGCTAAAAGATAGAATTCAGAGAGTAGTGGTTAATGATTCTTACTCTGAATGGTCTAAGGTTATCAGTGGTGTACCCCAAGGTTCAGTGTTGGGACCCTTACTTTTTAATACCTTTATTAATGATATCGGGTCTGGGATTAAAAGTAGCATTTCAGTCTTTGCAGATGACACCAAGCTTTGCAGTGGAATAACTTCCCTACAGGATGTCTCCAACTTACAAGCTGACCTCAATGCACTGTTTCATTGGGCAACTATGTGGCAAATGAGGTTTAATGTTGATAAATGTAAAGTTATGCACTTGGGGGGTAAGAATATGCATGCATCATACATACTAGGTGGAGTACAACTGGGGAAATCCATAGTGGAGAAAGATATGAGTGTCCTGGTAGATCATAAGCTTAATAATAGCATGCAATGCCAAGCTGCGATTTCCAAAGCAAGCAAAGTCCTTTCTTGTTCATGGACTCCAGAGAGAGAGATATCATCTGTACAAGTCATTAGTAAGGCCTCATCTGGAATATACAGTTCAGTTTTGGGCTCCAGTTCTCAGAAAGGATATCGGGGAACTGGAGAAAGTGCAGAGAATGGCAACCAAACTGATAAGAGCCATGGAGGATCTCAGCTATGAGGAGAGATTAGAGGAACCAAATTTGTTCTCTCTTGAGAAGAGGAGATTAAGGGGGATATAATCACCATGTATAAATACCTAAGGGGGGATATAATCACCATGTATAAATACATAGGGGGGGGGTATGATCACCATGTATAAATACATAAGGGGGGATATGATCACCATGTATAAATACATAAGGGGGGATATGATCACCATGTATAAATACATAAGGGGTCCATATAGTGAACTTGGTGTTGAGTTATTCACTTTAAGGTCATCACAGAGGACAGGGGGCACTCTTTACGTCTGGAGGAAAAGAGATTTCATCTCCAAATACGGAAAGATTTCTCCACTGTAAGAGCTGTGAAAATGTGGAATAGACTCCCTCCAGAGGTGGTTCTGGCCACCTCACTAGATTGCTTTAAAAAAGGCCTGGATTCTTTCCTGGGTGTACATAATATAAATGGGTACCAATATTTATAGGTAAAGTTGATCCAGGGAATATCCGATTTCCACTCGGGGGATCAGGAAGGAATTTTTCCCCTGCTGTAGTAAATTGGCTCATGCTTTGCTGGGGTTTTCAGCCTTCCTCTGGATCAACTGCGGGTATAGGATTGTGTATATGGGATTGTGTGGTTGTGCTTTCTACTTTCTATTTTGTTTTTTATTGGTTGAGGCAGATGGACTTGTGTCTTTTTTTCAAGCTGACTAACTATGTAACCATGTCATCTGCTGGTGTTGGTCCACTGTGTTTTATCAAGTCCAAAGTCAGCGCAGCCCTCTAGCAGGAAATTCTAGAGCACTTCATGCTTCCCTCTGCTGACCAGCTTTATGGAGATGCTGATTTCATTTTCCAGCAGGACTTGGCATCGCCCACACTGCCAAACCTACCAATACCTGGTCACATGATCATGGGATCACTGTGCTTGATTGGCCAGCAAACTCGCCTGACCTAAACCCCATAGAGAATCTGTGGGGGATTGTCAAGAGGAAGATGAGAGACACCAGACCCAACAATGCAGGTGAGCTGAAGGCCGCTATCAACACAACCTGGGCTTCCCTAACACCTCAGCAGTGCCACAGGCTGATCGCCTCCATGCCACGCCGCATTGATGCAGAAATTCATGCAAAAGGAGCCCCTGACCTATATTGATTGCATCCTATACTGTACATGGGCAGACTTCTCACTGAGACAACATTTCTCTATTAAACAACCTTTTTTTTAATTGGTCTTATGTAATATTCAAATTTTCTGAGATACTGAATTTTGGGGTGTCACTAGCTGTAGGCCATAATCATCAAAACTAAAAGAAAGAAATGCGTGAAATCTCTCACTCTGTGTGTAACACATCCATATTAAAATATACGAGTTTACCTTTTTGAATTAAGGTCAGGTGCCTGATTACATTATCATATGCAGATGAAATTGCATACAGAAATAGAATTAACCTGAACTAATTATTTAGCCACCTGGACAGAAACAACATGTGAGTTCATTAACAATGGGACAGACAGGCTTAACAGAAAACACATCACACCTCAATACACAGACAATAGGAAGAGACCACCAGTGACAGACTGTCCGTCTCTGACATTGAAGAACATGGAACAGAGGCCAATGTGATTAACATGTTCAGATACAAACCGGCCAGGAATAGTCTTCATATGTTTGTTGAGATATCTGGTTGATAAATATTACTGTCCCATTTGAAGTAATCCAAACCATATTCTCAGTGTCCATTATATATTTGTATATATATATTTTTTGTTATTATTATAGTTATTATTGATAACAAATTAAAATACAAGATATAATAAAAACAATAATAATATAAAAAATATAAAAAAAATAGAAAATATAATAAATAACACTTTTTATTACTATCCATAATAATAATCATAATATATTAATTATCAATATATATTTTTGTTATATTATAGTTAATAATAATAACAACATTAAATAATAATACAAATATAATAATAATAATCGAATTTCACCCAATAAAGTTTTTGCTATTTTTATATTTGTATAATAATAACAATAATATGAATAATATATTAATTGATAATTTATTATAAGGATATATTTTTGTTATTACTAATATAGTTATTATTAATAACATAAATTAGAAATACAAAATTAGAAATACAAATTATAAAAAAAATAATAAAATACAAAATGTAATAAATACAAACTAATAACATGTTTCTTCTTTTTATTCATAATAATAATCATAATATATTAATTATCAATATATATTTTTGTTATATTATCGTTAATAATAATAACAACATTAAATAATAATACAAATATAATAATAATAATCGAATTTCACCCAATAACGTTTTTGCTATTTTTATATTTGTATAATAATAACAATAATATGAATAATATATTAATTGATAATTTATTATAAGGATATATTTTTGTTATTACTAATATAGTTATTATTAATAACATAAATTAGAAATACAAAATTAGAAATACAAATTATAAAAAAAATAATAAAATACAAAATGTAATAAATACAAACTAATAACATGTTTCTTCTTTTTATTCATAATAATAATCATAATATATTAATTATCAATATATATTTTTGTTATATTATCGTTAATAATAATAACAACATTAAATAATAGTACAAATATAATAATAATAATCGAATTTCACCCAATAACGTTTTTGCTATTTTTATATTTGTATAATAATAACAATAATATAAATAATATATTAATTGTTAATTTATTATAAGGATATATTTTTGTTATTACTAATATAGTTATTATTAATAACATAAATTAGAAATACAAAATTAGAAATACAAATTATAAAAAAAATAATAAAATACAAAATGTAATAAATACAAACTAATAACATGTTTCTTCTTTTTATTCATAATAATAATCATAATATATTAATTATCAATATATATTTTTGTTATATTATCGTTAATAATAACAACATTAAATAATAATACAAATATAATAATAATAATCGAATTTCACCCAATAACGTTTTTGCTATTTTTATATTTGTATAATAATAACAATAATATGAATAATATATTAATTGATAATTTATTATAAGGATATATTTTTGTTATTACTAATATAGTTATTATTAATAACATAAATTAGAAATACAAAATTAGAAATACAAATTATAAAAAAAATAATAAAATAAAAAATGTAATAAATACAAACTAATAACATGTTTCTTCTTTTTATTCATAATAATAATCATAATATATTAATTATCAATATATATTTTTGTTATATTATCGTTAATAATAATAACAACATTAAATAATAATACAAATATAATAATAATAATCGAATTTCACCCAATAACGTTTTTGCTATTTTTATATTTGTATAATAATAACAATAATATAAATAATATATTAATTGTTAATTTATTATAAGGATATATTTTTGTTATTACTAATATAGTTATTATTAATAACATAAATTAGAAATACAAAATTAGAAATACAAATTATAAAAAAAATAATAAAATACAAAATGTAATAAATACAAACTAATAACATGTTTCTTCTTTTTATTCATAATAATAATCATAATATATTAATTATCAATATATATTTTTGTTATATTATCGTTAATAATAATAACAACATTAAATAATAATACAAATATAATAATAATAATCGAATTTCACCCAATAACGTTTTTGCTATTTTTATATTTGTATAATAATAACAATAATATAAATAATATATTAATTGTTAATTTATTATAAGGATATATTTTTGTTATTACTAATATAGTTATTATTAATAACATAAATTAGAAATACAAAATTAGAAATACAAATTATAAAAAAAATAATAAAATAAAAAATGTAATAAATACAAACTAATAACATGATTTTTCTTATTATTCATAATAATGACCATAATATATTTATTATTATGAATATTATTTAAACAATGAAGGCACCTGGTTTTTGTTTGCATTCTATATTGTACCTGCTGCCCCTTTTGTTGTATAGGATACAAATAACATAAATAGGTAAAAGGGAAAAAAGGCGCTGGTATGAGTACAATTTAAAAAACGTTTGAACGTTTATATGTGTTTTTCTGCAGTATGCTGTGAATGGTTCCTCAAATAAATATAAAGTGCTTGCTCAATGTGCAAAAGAATACTAAATACTAAATACAATAATTGTATATTAAAGACAGTACAGTGGCTGTATTATTTCATACATTCATCATTAAAGTGCTACTGTAGTGCAAAATTAATGTGCTGCGAAAATTAAGGCGCTAATTCAATATATGATTCAATGGAATTATGCTGATACATAAATTGATAAATGCTGTCTTTTGAATAAATTAATTAAATTATTGATATTTTTCATACAATAATAAATAAATAGTGCATTAATAGTGAACTGAGATATAAAAGTTCATGCAGTGATGTAGGAATTAATATTCTTTGGTAAGGTGCTCCTGTGAGTGATAGGTGGTAATCAATGCCTCTTACCTGATTTCACCAGGTCACACAGACCTCAAGCGCCTTTGATCCTTTTAATATAGGGTGAATAAAACCATCAGGACTCCTCCATTCCTCATTATTTATTTGTATGATACCATGAAATTGGGAAATGGTATGAAATGAATTCCTCCTTCTCCTCACTCCCCCTAATACTTTATTTATTAGTAGATCTCTAGCCGATATGCAGGGAGACAATGTAAAGCCAAATATAGTGTAATACTGTTTATTTTTTAAAAATCAATAAAAAACTGTAAAATTGGCTGCTTACATTTAATGGTGCCCACCTGGCACAGGGCGATGACCATTGGTTGCTATGGCAAGGGTTTTGGAGCAATATGTGTGTAATCTCCTCTGTACACTACTACTCTCTGTGATCCCCTTGTAGCGTGGCAGCGGTCTGGCGTGCGTTCCAATGCTTCAAACAGAGGTGACGTCGCTGGTACACAAGGCTTCCGGGTTTAGCAGGGACCGCAATGCATTTCGCTAGAATAGCGTCATCAGGCATTCAGATTTATTATTGTATAAAAAATATCAATAATTTAATTAATTTATTCAAAAGATTGCATTTATCAATTTATGTATCAGCATAATTCCATTGAATCATATATTGAATTAGCACCTTCATTTTTGCACTACATTAGCACTTCAATGATGAATGTATGATATAATACAGCCAATGTACTGTCTTTAATATACAATTATTGTATAACAAGCATTTAGTATTCTTTTGCACATTGAGCAAGCACTTTATATTTATTATTATGAATATATATGTTATATTATAGCTAATAATAATAATATAACAACATATATTATTAATAAAAAAATAATATAATACTAAAATAATTTTACCCAATAAAGTTTTTTCTATTCATATATATATATATATATATATATACGTATATATATATATATATATATATATATATATATATATATATATACATATATATATATATATATATATATATATATACGTATATATATATATATATATATATATATATATATAAAAAACATAACAATAATATAAATAATATATTAATTGATAATGTTTATTATTATTATATATGTTTGTTATTATTATAATTATTATTGATAACATAGATCAAAGTACAAGATAGAAAAAAATATAATATAAAAAATATAATAAATAAAATGTTTTATTATTATCCATATTAATAATCATAATATATTAATTATCAATATATATTTTGGTCCGATCCACAACACCCTCGTGGCTCCTTTGACCCACTTGAGGGTAATTTTGGAGGTCTTTTTGTTCAGGCTGTATGGGCTAACTGGAGCTACAGATGTCAAGGTAGATTGTCTTTGTCAATAGGTGAGCACTGGAGTTTTTGTACAACTTATATTTGATGAAATGTATATATACATGCATTTTCAATTTATTATGTGATATGTTCTTATTTTTCTATGTATGTTTTTTCTAAAAGCTACAAAGGACACTAGTCAATCATAATGGTTCCTGAGGAAGATACTTCTCATCTATTTTGCGAAACGCGTCGAACCATATGAATCATATCGAATGTCCTTTTTTTTCTCTTGCTTGATATGTACAAGTTATAATGTATTTTATATGACATTATCTGATATGTTTTTATCTCTAATTATAATAAAATTTTTAATGCTTTACATTCCATGTGTGCTCCCTAATTAGCTAGACCATACCCATTGAAAGACAATTTTATCAGATCCACTGTAACCCTTTGGTCCTACATACTCATGCAGTGCGATTTCTGTTTCTCCTTGTCTTATATATTTTTGTAATATTATAGTTACCAACAACATGAATTAATAATATAAATATAATAATAATAAAAGAATTTCACCCAATAAAGTTTTTTCTATTTTTATATATGTATAATAATAACAATAATATAAATAATATATTAATTGTTAATAATTTATTAAGACATATTTTGTTATTATTAATAACATAAATTAGAAATACAAAATATAATAAAATAATAGTATAAAAAATATAATAAAATAAAATTAATAACGTTTTTTTATTATTATTCATAATAATGATCATATTATATTTGTTATTATCAATATATGTTTCGTTATCTTATAATAATAACAACATATATTAATAATAAAAATAATAATAAAATAATTTTAACCAATACAGTTTTTTTATTCATATGTATATATATATATATATATATAAAGATATATTTTTTTCATTATTATTATTAATAATAATAACATAAATTAAAATACAAGATATAATAAAAATAATAATATCAAAAATATATATAAGTTATAACATGTTTTATTATTATTCATAATAATAATAATAATAATAATTGTAATAATATATATCAACACATAATTTTGTTATATTATAGTTAATAATAATAACAACATTTATTAATAATACAAATATATTAATAATAAAATCATTTCCCCCCAATAAAGTTTTTTTCTATTTTATATATGTAATAATAACAATATTAATATTAATAATATATTAATTGATATTGATTAATAATATTTTTATTATATTATTATAGTTAATTATTATTATTATTAAAAATAACATATATTAAAAATACAAAAATAAGATATTAATTAAAGATTTTCACCCAAAATGTTTTTTTTGATTTTTATGATTTTTCTATGACAAGTGCTAAAATTCTACCTATAAAAATGCACAGAAAAGAGATCATGAATAACAACTGTATTCCTTTTATTCAATGCCAGTCATTAATAACAATGATAATGAAGTGTTGCCTGGATAAATGTGGAGGAATAATGGACTCCCCCGGGGAGCGGCGCAGGCACCAGCGGACAGCAGATGGTCGGAGGAGTTCTGTTTATTTTATTATATAGAAAATATCAGAAAACCTCCCTATGAGGGTCTCCGCTGACATTTTTCTTCTTTGTCCGGGCCGGTCCCCAGAGGGCAGAGGTCAATTATTTACAGATAAATATTCCCACTGAATGTTCCAATTAGAAAGAATTTTACAGTGATTGTGAACAATCGTTCTTCTACAAATAAAAATATATAGTTTCATCCTCAGCGAGCGCGCTCCATCCCCCTGCCCGCTTTGTCTCCCTGCCAGCTCCCTCTCCCTGCCCGCTCCCTCTCCCTGCCAGCTCTGTCTTCCTGCCCGTTCCATCTCCCTGCCCGTTCCATCTCCCTGCCCGCTCCGTCTCCCTGCCCGCTCCCTCTCCCTGCCCGCTCTATCCCACTGCCCGCTCCATCTCCCTGTGCGCTTCATCTCCCCGTCCACTCTCCTCCTCATGGCAGTCATATTCAGCGCCTTGAAAAAGTATTCACACCCCTTGAAATTTCCCACATTTTGTCATGTTACAACCAAAACCATAAATGTATTTTATTTTTATTTGGGATTTTATGTGATAGACCGACACAAAGTGGCACATAATTGTGAAGTGGAAGGAAAATGATAAATTATACAAATAAATCTGTGAAAAGTGTGGTTGCATTTGTATTCACCCCCCCCCTTTACTCTGATACCCCTAACTACAATCTAGTGGAACCAATTGCCTTCAGAAGTCATCTAATTAGTAAATAGATACCACCTGTGTGTAATGTAATCTCAGTATAAATACAGCTGTTCTGTGAAGCCCTCAGAGGTTTGTTAGAGAACCTTAGTGAACAAACAGCATCATGAAGGCCAAGGAACACACCAGACAGGTCAGGGATGAAGTTGTGGAGAAGTGTAAAGCAGGGTTAGGTTATAAAACAATCTCCCAAGCTTTGAACATCTCACGGAGCGCTGTTCAATCCATCATGGGAAAATGGAAAGAGTATGGCACAACTGCAACCCTACCCAGACATGGCTGTCCACCTAAACTGACCGGCCGGGCAAGGAGAGCATTCATCAGAGAAGCAGCCAAGAGGCCCATGGGAACTCTGGAGGAGCTTCAGAGATCCACAGCTCAGGTGGGAGAATCCGTCCACAGGACAACTATTAGTCGTGCGCTTCACAAATCTGCCCTTTATGGAAGAGTGAGAAGAAGAAAGCCATTGGTGGAAGAAAGCCATAAGAAGTCCTGTTTGAAGTTTGGGAGAAGCCATGCGGGGGACACAGCAAACATGTGGAAGAAGACAGTACTAACACTGCACATCACCCCGAACACCCCATCCCCACTGTGAAACATGGTGGTGGCAGCATCTTGTTGTGGGGATGCTTTTCCTCAGCAGGGACAGCTGATCAGAGTTGATGGGAAGATGGATGGAGCCAAATACAGGGAAATCTTAGAAGATTAGAAGAGTCTGCAAAAGACTTGAGACTGGGGTGGAGGTTCACCTTCCAGCAGGATAACAACCCGAAACATCCAGCCAGAGCTACAATGGAATGGTTTATATCAAAGCATATTCATGTGTTAGAATAGCCCAGTCACAGTCCAGACCTAAATCACATTGAGAATCTGTGGCAAGACTTGAAAACTGCTGTTCACAGACGCTCTCCTTGAGATATTTTGCAAAGTGCCCCCATAAGAGTCCCCCCTTACATCAATTGTTCCCTCACAGTGCCCCCTTACATCAAGTGTCCCCATCAGAGTCCCTCCTTACATCAAGTGTCCACATCAGAGTCCCCCTTACATCAAGTGTCCCCATCAGAATGCCCCTTTACATCAAGTGTCCCCATCACAGTGTCCCCTTACATCAAGTGTCTTCATCAGAATCCCCCCTTACATCAAGTGTCCCCATCACAGTGTCCCATCAGAGTCCTCCCTCACATCAAGTGTCTCCATCAGAGTGCCCCCTCACATCGTATCCCCATCAGAGTGCCCCCTTACATCAAGTGTCTCCATCAGAGTGCCCCTTTACACCGTATTCCCATCAGAGTGCCCCCTTACATCAAGTGTCTCCATCAGAGTGGCCCATTCCATCAAGTGTCTCCATCAGAGTGCCCCCTTACATCAAGTGTCTCCATCAGAGTGCCCCCTTACATCAAGTGTCTCCATCAGAGTGCTCCCTTACATCAAGTGTCCCCATCACAGTGCCTCCATCAGAGTAACCCCTTACATTAGGGATCTTCAAACTACGGCCCTCCAGCTGTTGCGGAACTACAAAGCCCATGAGGCACTGTAAAACTCTGACATGCACAGACATGCCTAGGCATTATGGGAATTGTAGTTCCTGAACAACTGGAGGGCATTAGTTTGAAGACCCCTGCCTTACATCAAGTGTCCCCATCACAGTGCCCCCATCAGAGTACCCCCTTACATCAAGTGTCTCCATCACAGTGCCCCCATCAGAGTACCCCCTTACATCAAGTGTCCACATCAGAGTTCTCCCTTACATCGTGTCCCCATCAGAGTCCCCCTTACATCAAGTGGCCCCATCACAATGCTCTCTTACATCAAATATCCACATTACAGTGCCCCCTTACATCAAGTGTTCCCATCAGAGTGTCCTCTTATATCAGGTGTCCCCATCAGAGTGCCTCCTTACATTGCGTCCCCATCAGAGTGCCCCTTTAATTCAGCTGTGTCAGAACATCCTCATAGGTCAGTTGGGACCCACTAGAGTGCCCCTATAGATTGCTAGAGCCCATTAAAGTCTATAGTGTACCTGACACATATTTTCCTATACCCGGACAGGGGGCGGGAGCTGGGAAAAGAAGCATGCTGCACCAGGCGTGGGCTGAGCGGAGAAGCTTGCTGAAGGTGATGGGGCACACAGGTGACGTCATTGGTTGCTAGGATGCTGGCAGTCCTAGCAACCAATGACTGTCGTGTGACAGTGATTCAGCTGCAGACTGATGGTCCAGACTGGAGTGTCACTCATTCCATGTCTGGACCACGGTGCGCCATTTAATGAAGGCTGCAAGCATCTTCCAACTTGTTCCAGCTTGGGGGTGGAAATTGTCTGCTTTTACTTCATCTCGTAACTCTTTTGATATTTTCTGGTTGGAGGAAATTATTGCACGCCAAATTCCTTACACTTTGAATATATTGAAGATAAAAAGGCTTGTTGTGCTGCCCTGACCTCTGGAGTTCTTTACGTGATCATTCTCTGCTTCGTTCCAGGAGGAGACCAAACGCTGGTCATCTTCTCATCCATCAACATTCTGCAAGTCCTTCACCTTCTTCACTCTTCCCAAGCTTGGTGGAAGTATCTCGGTTCTTGTACCTTCCAGATAACCCTACTCCGTTTTTTTCAGATTTTGTAATTGTGGTACATTGATAATAAAGTAGTGGTTTTCACTTTTACTGGAATCCCACAGAGAACCCTTTTTATTGTTTGTATATGAGGAATAGTGAGCGCTATGGGGTTAAGAGCCGCTAGCACAAAAAGGCGACCAATCTCATAATACAATATACTCAATATTATTCCACAGTGTATAGAGATTGTATCTCAAGACATAAGGGGACTTTTCAGGAAGTGACGACGTCATAGAGGTGAGCATATACAACCAAAGATGTTATATAAAATTTCAAAATGTATTATGTTCCAAATATTCTAAAAAACATTGATACAATAAAATCACATTCACAGAGAAGACTGCGCCATTACGTATGTAGACAATGATGTTCGAAGATGTGGTTCAACATGTTTTGCAGAACTCTTCTGGGAACCATATTTGTACATCAACAGTCCATATTTAATTGTTATGGTCTCCAAACAATGCGGCAAGACCACGGCCAGATGACAGCCCACCAACAGCCGGTAAAGAACCAGGGTCAGATTTGTGGGATATCGGACCACACCTACTCTGTGTAATAGTCTTTCTCCAAATCCCTTAGTCTTATCCACTGTGGGGCGGCGAGACGAGAGAGGCAATGGCAGCGTGCCTCTCTCGTCTTGCCGCCCCACAGTGGATAAGACTAAAGCCTTGTACACACGCAATGATTATCGGCCTACCGATCGGCCGTCTTTTGTCCAGTGTTGTTGTGTTGGTTGAAATGTGCTCTAGACTGCACACAAATTTTATCGGCCAACACAAACCAACTTCAGAAGTGACGATATGTTCTGGTTTACTTTCCGTGTGTTTTTTCTTCTCTGAGCATGCCCAGTCTTGCTCATCAGATTTTTGTCTGCCGAAATCTGTACTGACTGACGAAAAATCGGCCGTTCTGACGGCCAACAAAAAATTTATAGCATGCACACCAGATTTTATTCGGCCGAAAAGTCGGAGTCGGAAGCATCATACTAACAAGCTGAAAATCGGCCGATCGGACGTTGGCCGAAAATTTGCGGCCAACTATCGATGCGTGTGTACGAGGCATAAGTGGTTTGGAGATAGACTATGACACAGACTAGGTGTGGTCCGATATCCCTCTAATCTGGATCAATTCCTAGTATAGGATTGTGTATATGGGATTGTATGGTTGGGTTTTCCTAACTGTTTTTTAATTGGTTGAGCTAGAAAGACCTGTGTCTTTTTTCAACCTGACTATGTAACTATGAAATCTGACCTTGGTTCTTTACCGGCTGTTGGTGGGCTGTCCCCTTCTCGTGGTCTTGCCGCATTGTTTGCAGCGTGCCTCTCTCGTTTTGCCGCCCCACAGTGGATAAGACTAAGTGATTTGGAGAAAGACTATCACACAGACTAGAAGTCGTCCTATTTCACTCAAACTTGACCCTGGTTCTTTACCAGCTGTCGGTGGGCTGTCATTTACCCGTGGTCTTGCCGCATTGTTTGCAGTGTGCCTCTCTTGTCTCCCTGCCCCACAGTAGACAAGACTAATGGGCCATACACACTATAAGATTTTCTGAAGACTTTTTCCTTTAGACTTACCAAAACCATATAATATGAAGTCAAACCTAAACACTTTACATTTGTATGCAATCTGGCAGGCCCTTGCAGTACATAGAAAAGGTAAATCTGAAGGAAAAAGTCTTCAGAAAATCTTATAGTGTGTATGGCCCTTAAGTGGTTTGGAGAAAGACTGTCACACAGACTAGGTGTGGTCCGATATCCCTCAAATCTGGATCAACTGCGGGTATAGGCAGTCCCCAGGTTACAAAAATCTACCCCTAGGAAGGAAAATTCACTCTTGTAAGAGTTCTCATGGGAAAAGGTGTCTCCATTGAAGCTTTATCACTAATCCTTGTTTCCACATCAACCCAAAATTGTCAAAATCCAGTTGTCATAGGGACAGAAAGTGAGGGGTACAGACAGCAAAACAAATGGTACAGGGGTGATAATCCGTAAAAAATTATTCTTTTGGCTTAAAAAATGTACCTGTTTCGAACAGAACAAACCTACAGACCTTATCTTGTTTGCAACCCGGGTACTGCCTGTATAGGATTGTGTATATGGGATTGTATTGTTGGGTTTTCTTTACTGTTTTTTATTGGTTGAGCCAGATGGATTTGGGTCTTTTTTCAACCTAAGTATGTAGCTTTGAAACCTGACCCTGGTTCTTTACCGGCTGTCGGTGGGCTGTCATCTGCCCGTGGTCTTACCGCATTGTTTACGACGTGCCTCTCTCATCTTGCCGCCCCACAGTGGATAAGACTAAGTGATTTGGAGAAAGACTATCACACAGATTAGGTGTGGTCTGATATCCCTCAAACCTGACCCTGGTTCTTTACTGGCTGTCAGCGGGGCGTCATCTGGCCGTGGTCTTGCCGCATTGTTTGCAGTGTGCCTCTTTCGTCTCTCTACCCCACAGTGGATAAGACTAAAGCCCCGTACACACGTACCGATCGTCGGCATACAAATGTTCGTCTTTTCTCCCCGGGATGTCGGTGTCTGTTGAAAAGTGCAAAGACTGCCCAAGAATTTTGTCCACCGACTACAGCAGTGATGTCATGTAATGGTTAACTTTCCCTGTGTTTTTTCTTTTCTGAGCATGCCCAGTCTTGCAAATCTGCGGTCTGTCGGCAGAATTCTGTACTGACTGGCGAACAGTCGTCCGTTCTGGTGTCGGCATACAAAAATTTAAATGCTTGCAAGAAAGACTCTTGTTCGCAGAATGTGCGCAGACAGCTGTCAGAGGCACCATACTAACAAGCGTACAATCGGCAGATCTTTCGTCCGCCGACGTCTGAGTCTGAGTCTTCTCTGCGAATGTGATTTTATTGTATCAATGTTTTTTAGAATATTAGTGACAGTGCAAATGTACATAAAAATCAACTATTCATAAGTGATACAATAGTGCTCAAACCGATTCATACAGTGATATCCACATCTAAATAACAAAATCATCCAGTAATGTACAGTGGGGATCGAAAGTCTGGGCACCCCAGGTAAAAATTTGTATTAATGTGCATAAAGAAGCCAAGGAAAGATGGAAAAATCTCCAAAAGGCATCAAATTACAGATTAGACATTCTTATAATATGTCAACAAAAGTTAGATTTTATTTCCATCATTTACACTTTCAAAATAACAGAAAACAAAAAAATGGCGTCTGCAAAAGTTTGGGCACCCTGCAGAGTTAATATCTTGTACTGCCCCCTTTGGCAAGTATCACAGCTTGTTAATGCTTTTTGTAGCCAGCCAAGAGTCTTTCAATTCTTGTTTGAGGTATCTTTGCCCATTCTTCCTTCTAAAAGTCTTCCAGTTCTTTGAGATTTCTGGGCTGTCTGTCACGCACTGCTCTTTTAAGGTCTATCCATAGATTTTCAATTATATTGAGGTCACGAGATTGTGAAGGCCATGGCAAAACCTTCAGTTTACGCCTCTTGATGTAATCCCTCGTGGATTTCAAGGTGTGTTTAGGATCATTATCCATTTGTAGAAGCCATCCTCTCTTTAACGTCAGCTTTTTCACAGATGGCATCAAGTTACCATCAAAAATTTGCTGAAATTTTATTGAATCCATTTTTCCTTCTACTTGTGAGATGTTCCCTGTGCCACTGACTGCAATACAACCCCAAAGCATGATTGATCCACCCCCATGCTTAAAAGTTGGACACGGGTTCTTTTCATTAAATTCTGTGCCCCTTCTTCTCCAAACGTACCTTTGCTCATTCCGGCCAAAAAGTTAAATTTTAACCTCATTGGTCCACAGAACTTGTTTCCAAAATGCATCAGGCTTGTCTATATGTTCATTTGCAAAGTTCAAATGCTGATTTTTGTGGTGAGGACGTAGAAGAGGTTTTCTTCTGATGACTCTTCCATGAAGACCATATTTGTACAAGTATCTCTTTATAGTGGAATAGTGTACCACAACTCCAGTGTCTGCCAGATCTTTCTGGAGGGATCCTGCAGTCAAACGTGGGTTTTGAATTGTTTTTCTTACAATCCTGCGAGCTGTTCTGTCTGATATTTTTCTTGGTCTTCCAGATCTTGCTTTAACTTCCACTGTTCCCGATGACTGCCATTTCTTAATTACATTCCGAACAGAGGATATTGACATCTGAAAACGCTTTGCTATCTTCTTATAGCCTTCTCCAGCTTTGTGAGCGTCAACTATTTTCAGTTTCCTAGACAACTGCTTAGAAGATCCCATGGTGCTGATTGTTGGGGCAAGGTCAGATGAATCTGGGCATCTAAAACCTTTGAGATTGACATCACCCGGTCTTCCGAGACAATGATTGAGAACAAGCCATGACACTGGCAGGTCTCAGCCTTGCAAAGGGGGCAGTACATGCTATAAATTCTGCAGGGTGCCCAAACTTTTGCAGATGCCATTTTTTGTTTTCTGTTATTTTGAAAATGTCATTGATGGAAATAAAATCTAACTTTTGTTGACATATTATAAGAATGTCAAATCTGTAATTTGATGCCTTTTGGAGATTTTTCCATCTTTCCTTGGCTTCTTTATGCACATTAATACAAATTTTTACCTGGGGTGCCCAAACTTTCGATCCCCACTGTAAATGAATAAAGGAAAAAAATAAAGTGAAAAAAAAAAATTACTTCATATATTAGAAAGCTGCTGACAATAAAGTGCATTATAGTGCAAGAAAAAACAACTTAAAGGTGCTTCTACAAAGTGCTAGACTATAGGAAGAGCTCTACATGCTGACGTCATGCTGCCGTATATGGGTTTCGGATCGGTAGCCATCTTGGTATGTTCGGCTGCTGTGTAATACATTGTCTCCACGTGGATTTTATACTCTGTACGTTTTATCAACTTTAAAATATATACTTCGCTATTATACCACCTTTTGAGGCTCCTTGTGGTGAGCTTCTTTTCCCCTAGGACGAGTCGTCCAGCCAAATCTGATTGGCACAGGAGAACCCACTGTGGGGATCATTGTGTAAGCTTTTGTGTGATGGCTAAACCATAACAGGCTGATTTTACTGATTGTTCTGGTGAGTGCATAGTGGTGGCGGAACGAAGCACATTGTGGAAGCACCCTAAGTTGCTTTTTCTTGCACTATAACACACTTTATTGTCTGGAAATGGACATTACAGCCCATCTGTGGAAATTGCATCAGCTGTCGGATATTCTAATATATGAAATTATTGCACTATTTTATGTTGCACCTTTTTTCCTTTATCCTTTTGTTTGGTTTGAAGGTACATAAAGTTGACCTTTAGCAAACTTGAAAACTCCCTTACCTGCCCGTTTAGGTCTAGGGTAGTGGTTCTAAACTCCTGTCTTCAGGACCCACTAACAGGCCAGGTTTGCAAGATAACTGAAATACATCACATGTGATATCATTTTCTGCTCAGTGATTGCATCTCCCCAAGGTAATACTTAAATCGAGCCTGTTAGTGGGTAGAGGACAGAAGATGAAAACCACTGGTCTAGGGGCTGTAGAAAAGTAAACTTACTTACCTGATCTGTGCCACTAGACCGGTCCCAGCAGCCTTTTCTCCCCCCCCCCCCCCCCCATGCTCTGGCAGTCTAAGGTCTTTACGTCATCAAGACTAATGCACAGTCTATAGACCTGCATTGGAGATGAGGACACCTAGGGACAGTCCACCGCCAGAGCAGAGGGGAGCACCAATCGCAGAGGATACGGAAAGTACCGTATTTATCAGTGTAGCAGCCTCACCATTGCCCATCTGCGGCCACACTATTGCCCATCAATGCAGCCTCACAATTGCCCATCAATGCAGCCTCATCATTGCCCATCAATGCAGCCTGATCAGTGCCCATCTGCAGCCACACCATTACCCATCAATTCAGCCTGATCAGTGCCCATCGGCAGCCTCACCATTGCCCATCAATGCAGCCTCATCAGTGCACATCTGCAGCCACACCATTGCCCATCTGCAGCCTCAGCATTGCCCATTAATGCAGCCTGATTAGTGCCCCATCTACAGCCTCACCATTGCCCATTAATGCAGCCTGATTAGTGCCCCATCTGCAGCCTCACCATTGCCACCTGATCAGTGCCCATCTGCAACTTTACCAAAGCATGGCAATTAGAGACGAAGTATTACATTGATCGGGAATCTCCCACTTACTCTCTTGCTGCTGTTATTCGAAGTTCCGCCTCCTGGACCGGCTCCTATGATAGAGGTCACATGTCCTGGCATTGGACCAGTGTGCGGTCTATCATAGGAGCTGGTAAAGGAGGCGGGACTTTGTATAACACTGGCGGCTGAGTAAGCGGGAGATCCCTGATCTGTGTAATCCCCCCATTTCCCCTCTGAGGCAGCCTAATGGAAAATATCGGCAAATAACACACACATTTTTTGCACTCTGTTTTCAGGGGGAAAAAGTGGTTGTTATACACCTGTAAATACGGTAAGTGCTTTTTGAAGCCTAATAAAATAAGATGAGCAGTTAACCCTTAAAGCGCAAGCACAGTCCCACTACAAAGGGTAATTTTCAAGTTTCCTGGAGCTGAGCTTTAAGATAAGCATTTACCAGTAATCTGAATATAAAACATGTAATCTGAACAGAAAACAAGAAGTATGTAGCTGAATAGGGTTTTGTGGCTTGTCTGGATTGGGTAGTGTGGTTGTGATGAGCCAGTGCCCATTATTTGCCTTCTTGAGGATCATGAACACTTGTTTAAAGCTAATCTTAACATATGGGGGGTTACTCTTATATATTTAAGTATCCCTTTTGTGTTTCTGTTCCTCTATTATCCCAATTCTCCACTGGATCTACCACTATCAGATATTCTGAGTTGTCTTCTTCTGCCAATGATATAACCAACGGTTGTATAGTGTGAGGAGCAGGGAAATTCAAGATGGATTAAGAAAACAAAAAAACCCAACTATTGGGTATATCATTGGCAGAAGAAGACAACTCAAAATCTCTGATAGTGGTAGAACCAGCAGGGAATTGGGATCCTAGAGGAACAGAAACACAAAAACCAAACGCAAAAGGGCTATCTCATATCAGACTGACACTTGATTAAAAGAAAAATGTAAAGTTATCACTCCACCGAAAAGGATACATCAGTGTTTGGAAGATGTTGGTGAATTAAAGCCACCTAAAGTCTTCTTCCATCTCTCAGACTCTGATGACCTTAATGTCTCTAAATGAAGGTATTAACGAGAAAGTAGAACTCCTAGGGTGGGAAGGGACTAAATCAGACTTTCTCAACCTTTTTACCCCAAAGGAACCCTTGAAATAAATTTTAGTTTTCACTCGAATGAAAGATCAGTCAACCCCAGTTCAAGGAACCCCTGGCAACCTTGTGAGGAACCTTCCTCACAAGGTAAAGAATGACTGGCTTTTATGCAATGAAAATGTTGGTTTCTTGATTACTCCAGAGGAACCCTTAAAACAAATTTCAGGTTTTGGGAAACCCCTGCTAAAGCCAGTTCATTAGAGGGGTCAGCTAAAAAGATTATTGTTGGCATGTAGCTGGCTCTAACAATGTCATTGGCCCTGAAGCTTTGCATGCACCATGAAATGGAAGACCAGTCAGCCACAGCTCAAGGAACCCCTAGCAACCTGGCCGGTTAAGAATGGCTGGCTTGAATCCAATAAAAATGCTGGTTTCTTTGTTACTCCAGGGAAACCCTTGAAACAAATTTCAGGTTTTGTGGAATCCCCGCTATAACCAATTTATTGGGGGACTCAGTGGGAAAAATGCCCCTCACATTGGTGGCCAGTGGGAAGAATGCTCCTTACCTTGGTGATCAGTGGGAAGAATGTTCATTACATTGGTGATCAGTGGGAAGAATGCTCCTTACATTGGTGATCAGTGGGAAGAATGTCCCTTACATTGGTGGTCAGTGGGAAGAATGTCCCTTACATTGGTGGTCAGTGAGAAGAATGCTCCTTACATTGGTGATCAGTGGGAAGAATGTCCCTTACATTGGTGGTCAGTGGGAAGAATGTCCCTTACATTGGTGATCAGTGGGAAGAATGCTCCTTACATTGGTGGCCAGTGGGAAGAATGCTCCTTACCTTGGTGATCAGTGGGAAGAATGTCCCTTACATTGGTGGTCAGTGGGAAGAATGTCCCTTACATTGGTGGTCAGTGAGAAGAATGCTCCTTACATTGGTGGTCAGTGGGAAGAATGTCCCTTACATTGGTGATCAGTGGGAAGAATGCTCCTTACATTGGTGATCAGTGGGAAGAATGCTCCTTGCATTGGTGATCAGTGGGAAGAATGTCCCTTACATTGGTGGTCAGTGGGAAGAATGCTCCTTACATTGGTGGTCAGTGGGAAGAATGCCCCTTACATTGGAGGTCAGTGGGAAGAATGCCCCTTACATTGGTGATCAGTGGGAAGAATGCTCCTTGCATTGGTGGCCAGTGGGAAGAATGCTCCTTGCATTGCTGGCCAGTGGGAAGAATGCTCCTTACATTGGTGGTCAGTGGGAAGAATGCCCCTTACATTGGAGGTCAGTGGGAAGAATGCCCCTTACATTGGAGGTCAGTGGGAAGAATGCCCCTTACATTGGTGGTCAGTGGGAAGAATGCTCCTTACCTTGGTGGCCAGTGGGAAGAATGCTCCTTACATTGGAGGTCAGTGGGAAGAATGCTCCTTACATTGGTGGTCAGTGGGAAGAATGTCCCTTACATTGGTGGCCAGTGAGAAGAATGTTCCTTACATTGGTGGTCAGTGAGAAGAATGTTCCTTACATTGGTGGTCAGTGGGAAGAATGCTCCTTGCATTGGAGGTCAGTGGGAAGAATGTTGCTTACATTGGTGATCAGTGGGAAGAATGCTCCTTACATTGGTGATCAGTGGGAAGAATACTCCTTACATTGGTGATCAGTAGGAAGAATGATCCTAGCATTGGTGGCCAGTGGGAAGAATGCCCCCTACATTGGTCATCAGAATGCCACCCTTAGAGACAGCTAAAAAGATTATTGGTGACATGTAGCTTTGATATCAGCAGGTACCATTAAATGGAAGATCAGTCAGCCACAGCTCAAGGAACCCCCTAGCATCCTCTGGAGGAACCCTGGTTGAGAATGGCTGGACTAAAGGAAACAAAAAAGCCCTACAATCAAAACTTTTTTTCAATTAAACTTTCCTAGAGGAAATTCCCATCTTTCTCCATCAAACATCCGAAATTATTCCTCATTCCTGGATGGTGGTTAAAACCGATGATTCCACTTACAACCTAATGGCCAACCGTACCGTAACTGGTGGTGTATGGTACAGCCTAATATTATAGGGTCATTTAAAGTAGAATTACAGGTTTATTATGCTTTTTAAATCATTAAGTTGGGCCAAGCTGGCCTAAAGGAACTAATTTAATAACTATGTGGCTGTTCTGTTTCTTGTGATGAGCTGTAGTAGCACTGGCGCTGTGTTCCGAAGTACGGGCGACTTCCTGTCTGCTGCCAGAACTAGAGTGAGGCTGAATGCTTCACCACTTTTCAGAAGTAGCCTTGTATTTTCTATCAATGAATACAAGGCTTGATCTGATTGGCCAAGGTGGAAATCGTGACATCATCTGCCTGCCGGTCTACCTCGCTCAATCAGAGGAAGCCTTGTATTCATTGATAAAAATGCAAGGCTTCTCCCGAATGGCCAAGAAGGATTCAGCCTGACTCTAGTTCTGGCAGCAGAGGGGAGATTGCCGGTACTGCTGGTGGAACATAGCGCTTACTGTAGGTAACTAATGCTACTACAGTCCATTACAGCGCACGCAGGGGCCACATCATTTAGTAATAGAAGCAGTTCGGTTGGGCAAGCATTTTTTTACACAGTGGCAGCAAGAGGGGAAGAGTGTTGGGAAAAGTAGAGCAGCAATTTTGGTAGAGCTGTAAAACATAGAACAAAGTATCGGAAGAAACAGAAGACCACACACAGGAGGATTCACCAATGTTTTTTATTGGTTGTCACCATCAGAGATCTCACACTGATTTTGGCAGAGAGGCAGTGTGACCTATTTACACATGACTCAAGACTGAACACGCTGCCTCCATTCTAAAATAATCTCATCACAGAACATGCTTCTCTGTATAAGACTTGACCTGACAGTGGCTCAAGGTCCCACCCCCGAGGAACAAGCTCAGCCTTTTTCTGGGCAGTATAGAGACAGTGTAGAAGTCAAAGGTGCCACTTTATTGGTAATCAGGCTCAAGTCTGCCTCTGAAAAGTCTATCGATACAAGAAACACACAGACAGAAGAGTCAATTCCCTTTTTTTTTTTTTAAGAATTACAGTAAAAATAATTAAAACTTAACAGGCGTGCAAAACAAAAAAGCAGAGATCCCAAAGACGGCTGAAATCGCAGCAGCCGCCCACACACAAACAAGAGGGTCTGACCGGCTGTGACATAATCACACGAAGACGCGTCTGCCCAGTGTCAGGCCACAACCACTAATTGATTTTGGCAACACAAGAAGATACAAAATGATAAAATCTAGTACAAAACAGATGTGCAAAACAGTCAGGCGAGAGGGTCCCCCCCTCCGCCGCGGTATGATCATATACACAATCTAACATACAAACATTCTGAGCAAACAAAAATCATTGATTTCATGAGAAGCGTCATCAGCTGGAGAGGGCAGCTGAGACGCAGAGTGTTCCCCGTACAGACATATTTAAAAGGAGGGGGGGGGTTAGTGCAGTGCTGAAAATCACCACCCTGTGGCTGGGAGGCCCAGGCTTAGACAGCGATGGACTGTAAACAGACCGGTCTTTATATTTAATGTACAGATTTTCCTCGTTGCGGGAAAAAAAAAAATTAAACGATCGAATTTCACATTTCTACCTCATGTGTTTAAAGGTGAAAAGCTTGCAGAATATCTGCAGGCCGTATGGCTTTTATGACACAAAAAAAGGCAAAAATCAACTACAATATAAAAAGAGAATATGATGGTTGATAATAGTAGTGGGAATAGAATTCATTTCTGTTAGCTCTAAGAAGGGAGGATTTGAGCTTGTGGCAAGCTGTATAAACGGAGAACTCGAGAACTGGATACTAAGAATTCTGAACCTTGAACTGGTGACTGATGGATTGGATGGTTATTTCCAATCACAGCACCCTAGGAAAATGTCAGACGAGAAGCACTTCTGATGAAGATACCCCTGGCTACGCTGGTGTATTTGGGACAACAAAGACTACTTGGGGACCAACTTGAACTCGGACTATTAGGGTCCACCTAGGCCAGTGATGGAAACCTTGGCACCCCAGATGTTTTGGAACTACATTTCCCATGATGCTCATGCACTCTGCGGTGTAGCTTGGGAACATCGGAAATTTAGTTCCAAAACATCTGGGGTGCCAAGGTTCGCCATCTCTGACCTGGGCCCAAGGCTACTTGGGTCCACCTGGGCCAAAGGCTACTTGGGTCCACCTAGGCCAAAGGCTACTTGGGTCCACCTAGGCCAAAGGCTACTTGGGTCCACCTAGGACAGTGATGGAAACCTTGGCACCCCAGATGTTTTGGAAATACCTGGGTCCACCTAGGCCCAAGGATACCTGGGTCCAGCTAGGCCCAAGGTTACGTGGGTCCACCTAGGCCCAAGGCTACCTGGGTCCACCTAGGCCCAAGGCTACCTGGGTCCACCTAGGCCCAAGGCTACCTGGGTCCACCTAGGCCCAAGGATACCTGGGTCCACCTAGGCCCAAGGATACCTGGGTCCACCTAGGCCCAAGGATACTTGGGTCAACTTAGACAGCACAAAAAACAAAGGACGCAAAGGCCGGTGCATTATCATTAGCGCTTCATTCAAAAGAGTACATATTCACAAAAGCAATGAATGTAACTGCATTGTGCATGAACGCCAGAACTGTAAGGTCTTCAACACAATAAAAATCCAATATCAAACATCGTAAACTAGTTGATGCGTTTCATGGGCTATATCCCCTTCTTCAGAGCAAAACTCCAAAGAAGGTGGTACAGCCTCAAAAAACGTCAGCTAGTTTACAATGTTTGTCTGATATTGGATTTCATTGTGTGGAAGACCTTCCAGTTTTGGAGTACATGTACAACACTCTTTCGTTCATTGCGTTTGTGGGTATGTACTCCTCTATCTTCAAAAAAAGTGCTAATGCACTAGTCCTTTGTGACCTTTGTCTTATCTCTTGTGCAGTTGCAAAATTCCCCGATCTCAGGAGGGTAGCATCGGCTCTATGCACTGGTCCAGTTTGGAAATTGATGGTTACCAGTCAGTCTGGTCTGTATAGAATCCCTGAACACTGTGGTGTCAAGTTAATGTCTTATTGGGTCCACTTAGGTCAAGGCTGCTTAGGACCCACTAGGCCCAAGCTATCTAGGACCTCCTAGGCCCAGGCTACTTGGAGACCCCCTAGGGCAAATGTTTATCCCCAAAATATCCGTAGATGGGGTTCCCTGCTTTATTGGAGCTTTTAGCATCTAAGGTGTGGAGAGGCTGAACAGCCACCAAAGATAGCAGAAAGGGTTTCTTCTCTTCACACAGCTCGTGAGTTCCATGAAGACAAAAAAGGGAATGGGTTATTGTGTGGGCATGAAAACTAGAGCTATGCACTGGTCTTGTGGGTGGAAAAAGGCGGGCTACTACCACATGTCTACTGCCATGCTGGTGCCAGGAAAAGAGGTCTCAGACAATTAGGTTTATCAAAAACAGACTGGCTATGGCAATCCACACACATTAGACAAGAAAAGGCTAAAGTTTCAACTCTATAGAGAAGGAACTGCCTGTCCATTTTCTCTTTTAGCATCAACTGTGGACATTAGGAACCTAAAATCATTATTTCGATAATATTTATCATTGTTGAATGTTTAATAACCACTTTGCTACCAGGGAACTTTCTTAAAATGTTTTGCACACATTAAAATCTGCTAAAAAATTACCTAAAACAACAATATGCTTTCTAAAAGCACAGGCCCCATAGAGTCATTTTTATTGGTTTATTAAATCTAAATTTTCAGAAAAAAAATCATTAAAATATTCATTTTGTTTTGTAAAATGTAAAAGATGGGGTTGAGTCAATTACATACACTATATTGTCAAAAGTATTGGGACGCCTGCCTTTACGCACACATGAACTTTAATGGCATCCCAGTCTTAGTCTGTAGAGTTCAATATTGAGTTGGCCCACCCTTTGCAGCTATAACAGCTTCAACTCTTCTGGGAAGGCTGTCCACAAGGTTTAGGAGTGTCTATGGGGATGTTTGACCATTCTTCCAGAAGCACATTTGTGAGGTCAGGCACTGATGTTGGAGAAAAGGCTTGGCTCGCAGTCTCCACTCAAATTCATCCCAAAGGTGTGTTCTATCGGGGTGAGGTCAGGACTCAGGACTGTTTAGGCCAGTCAAGTTCCTCCACCCCAAATTCGCTCATCCATGTCTTTATAGACCTTGCTTTGTGCACTGGTGCGCAGTCATGTTGGAACAGAAAGGGGCCATCCCCAAACTCCTCCCACAAAGTTGGGTGCATGAAGTTGTCCAAAATTTCTTGGTATGCTGACACCTGAAGAGTTCCCTTCACTGAAACTAAGGGGCCAAGCCCAGCCACTGAAAAACAACCCTACACCATAATCCCCCCCCCCCCCCCTCCACCAGATGATTTGGACCAGTGCACAAAGCAAGGTCCATAAAGACATGGATGAGCGAGTTTGGGGTGGAGGAACTTGACTGGCCTGCAGAGTCATGACCTCAACCCAATCGAACACCTTTGGGATGAACTAGAGCAGAAAGTGTGAGCCAGGCCTTCTAGTCTAACATCAGTGCCTGACCTCACAAAAGCGCTTCTGGAAGAATGGTGAAACATTCCCATAGACACACTCCTAAACCTTGTGGACAGTCTTCCCAGAAGAGTTGAAGCTGTTATAACTGCAAAGGGTGGGCCAACTCAATATTGAACCCTACGGACTAAGACTGGGATGCCATTAAAATTCATGTGTGTAAAGGAAGGCGTCCCAATACTTTTGACAATATACTGTAGATCCCAAACATGTTAAGCCTAAGGTAGAGTTAAAGGCAAAGCTTTTATTTTGGATAGGGTAAAGCTGGTCATACACTAGTGGAATTTCACTAAATTTAAGAACATTCACTGGATTTTATAACGGTCAGTAGGGTTAAACCATCGTTTATATTTGACCATGACGATGAAACAAATCTGAAGCTGCAGGATGGAACGTTTTTCTTGAACAGAGCATGTGGCTCCAAAATCGAATGCTTAAAGCAAATGCATTTACTTTCCTCAAGTCATCGAATTTACTAAGAATTTTCATGGAATGTTCATTTGAAAACCCACTAGTATATGGTAAGCTCAAGGGAGGGTTATAACCCCACTCATCTTTATGTTTTTTTCTCATTGGGGAGGTTTCCCTTTGTTTCCTGTCCTATAGTTACAACAGGAAGTGAGAGGAAATCCCCCCTAAAGCTGTATGACCGCCTCACTTCCTGTTTTAACCCCCTGATCCCCGCAACCACATGCATTGTGCGCAGTTGCAGGGTGCTTGCAGAGTGGCCTCTCATTCACTTGCTAGGCCCGCCGAAACGCGTCGGAGCCTACAATTCCTGCAATGTCCGCTAGGCAAAGCAGTGTGACCATGGCATGTGCACAACTGCCTGCAGATAAAGGGGATAGCGGTTGAGGGGCGCCATAAAAGCGTGGCACATTGGCACGGTTTTTCTGCCCACCAACCACTAGTGTAAACAAGCCACAAGACCTAACATACTAGGTGCTCCTATTACTCAAAAGACAGCTCAGAAGATGCTCCACTGTAGGACCTGAAAAATCCTTGAGGACTATGAAGGTACTAAATGCCTTGTTTCATCCAAACCCTCCATTTATACAGCTCCGCCATGCTCGGGAGGAAGATTCAACAATAAAATAGGAGTTATAAATTCCCTTTTCTTGTCCACAAAGTTGGATCCTCCCTATGGGCACCAATGGTGTTCCCCACTATCTGTGGCACCATGGATCTTCACCTACTGATCATATTAGAATCTCTGCAGGGGTGCAAGTCCAAGGCAGAAAAAGGTGCACCAATCATGAGCAGAATGCGGAACTCTGAAAGGTGACAGCGGATTGGCCGCTAGAGGTTCTCACAATTCTGACATTCTCCGCCATGTTAACCACGTCATGTCCGTCAGCTCATCCCTCCAGCCATTTAAGGGATGGGGGAAATGTGTCAGTTTGTATGGCAGTCGTAGATTCTAAATATTGTGGAGAGAAGACTCTCTTCTGCTATTATACATTCATAGGTAGTTGTTTTTTTCACTATTTTTAAGCTATATAAGAAAAATATGAAGAGAAATATTTACAAAATGCACCGCAGATAAGTCTCCCTGGTGAGCTGTGGAAACACGCAAAAGGGTTTCTATTATAGCTGACCAACCTGGGGGGGGATTGGACTAGATGCAGAGTCACCTTTTGTGCAATGAGTATTTTCACTGTGAGCGCTCTGATTGGCCCCCCACACTGATCACGTGACTTCACTGATTGGCTTCCAGACTGTATAGGTGTCACGCTCATCTAATGACACCATGATGGTGTAAAATGGGGAGGAAATATCCAAAAAAACAGAAAAGCAACAATGACTTTAAGCCGAGTTAAAAAATAAATTGAAGGCCCCTAAGTTGTTTACATTAAAACAGCAGCTCTGGGTCGCAATGCTCACCTCCTCTCCAGCAATGTGAATGCTTTCCACCACTAGAGGTCCTCAGTAAGACATCCCGTAAGTGCAGGGTGTCATGGACCCACCCCCGAGGTGCCATGCACTAACAGCGTAATGATGCAGACAGCTCTCCGCATTGAGGCGAAAAGAAAGAACTCTGTGTCATGTGAACTGCCTAAAACCTCAGGATTGGGAGAGGGGAACCCATAGGGGACACTAGGGGTGGGCAATTTGGGCCCTCCAGCTGCTGAGGAACTACAGGTCCCATGAGGCATTGCAAGACTGACAGTTACAAGCATGACTCCAAGAGGCAAAGGCATAATAGGACTTGTAGTTTCGCAACAGCTGGAGGGCCACAGTTGCCCAAACCTGCGCATACACCCTCTACTATCCCCCCCATTCCTCTCCCACCCCCTGGTTCTAGGACAGACCGGATACACTGACTGTGCAGGCGTTGACCAATCAGAATCCCTCTGGTCCATCCCAGAAGTCCTGCAAGGAGAACAGGAAGAAGACTGTGAATTTCAAATCCTCGGACCACTGGACTGGCTGCATGGGCACTGACAGTTCAGCATCCCCAAAGGTAAGTAGAGCGGGGACCGGAGGGTGGGGCGGGTGTACAGTGTCAGTTCACTTTTTCATTTTTTATCTCTGTAATGGTGAGCTAACACTTTAACCACTTGTGATCCACAGGCCTTTAATAAACAGCCTCAAACTGCAGTTGTTAAGCCCCGGTTCACACTAAGAAGTGGTGCGGGAAACCTGCACTGTGTTCAGAATGCTCTGCCCATGTGATCTGCAGTGGGTGTCAGAGCAATGTTAACGACACCCCAAATGCAGTGCGTTTGCCTGCACCAGATCGCATGGTAAAAAAGTACCATGTGATCCAGCTGCAGCACGTTTCCAAACGTAGCGCACGCACTACCTTGGTGCAATGCGGTACGATTTGAACCCATTCAAAATGAATTGTGGTGCGCATTCCTGTGCAATTCATAGTGTGAACCAAGGGATAAAAAATTCATGGATGCAGCAGCAGCCATGCTTTTGGCACCATTTTTTTCCGTCTGGTCCATGTTACCTAAAAAAAGTGATCTGAGCAACTCTACAGTTCTTACGGTACTGTGAAGGTGCTGCCCCTCGCCCAGGGGAGCCTGGAACCGCAGTAAATTATGTCAGGATGGTGAGCAGGAGCAGACCGGGGAGCATCCCTCTATCTAGGAGCTATCAATGACACTAGTATCTTCTTGAAAGTGGATCAACGGTGGGGCAGCCATGAAGTGGGGAAAAAAGGAAGAAAGTAAAATCTGAAACAGAGACAACCAATGATGGTCAGGTAAGTCTACCAGGAGCAGAGACCTATGAGGGATGCACATGGGTCAGTCTAATGGACGAACACAGGGATCACTTCGAAGGTAACGGGATAACTGATTAAACAATCACCCAATCTACGATCACTTTTTTTGGGTGTTGCTAAAGGACAGGCAAGTAGACACCCAGAAACTGGTGTGATAAGACACATATGTCAATGACACTAAAAGAGCTAGCTATACCGGGGTGCCAACTGGGGGAGCTGACAGGTCTGAGGGCACCCCGGATTGAACCGTTAAAACTGGATCGCCTAGAATTCCAGTGGGCTGAATTTCTCAAGCTATGTACACAATGCCCTAAATGAAATGTAGGGTGCAGTATACGCATGGCTGTGTATGTATAAATATATGTATATATATACACACATGTACATACAGATATATACATACACAAGGACGCAATTGCCCTTCAGAACACACTGCCACTTAAATAAGTTAAAAAAAAAAAAACGACTTCCTGTTATAAAATGGATGACGGCGGGTTCAGTTCCAGCTGGGAATTCAGAGACATCCACAGGAAGAGACCTACTGGAGTCTACGTCTCCTTTGCCACATTTGGCCAACATTCTCAGTTGGGTCAGGTTGTGTATCAACAGGCCAGCTGATTCTTGGGAAACAACAGACGGTCATTCCAGGCTTGGGCCACTCTGTAAATCCAGGAGACGTCACCCGAAAATGTTCTGCACCCAATGACATATAAGGCTCCACACACGTTGAATGTTACCAGCACACCAAACCTTCCCAACGTGAGCTTGGTCTCCCATCCGGTTACTAACCAGGTCCGACCCTGCATAGCTTTCTAAATCAGAAGCGATCAGGTGCATTCAGAGTGGTCTGGCCATAGACCCAACGTGAGCTTTGTTTCCCATCCAATTACTAACTAGGTCCGACCCTGCCTAGCTTCCGACATCAGAAGAGATCAGGTGCATTCTGGATGGTGTGGCCAAAGACCCAACAAGAGCTTTATTTTCCACCCAATTACTAACCAGGTCTGACCTCGCTTAGCTTCTAAAATAGGAAGAGATTGGGCAAACTTGGGGTGGTGTGGCCATAGACCCCATGTGGGCTTGGTTTCCAATCCATATACTAACCAGGTCCGACCCTGCCTAGCTTCCAAAATCAGAAGAGATTGGGTGCGATCGGGGTGGTTTGGCCGTAGACCCAATATGAGCTTTGGCCTATAAAGGACGGCGACATTTTGGAGCTGCAAGGGGATTCCTTCATCAGGGAAATACAACAGACATATAAGGACCAATCCGGAGTGAACCCCTCCCCAAAAAAAAGGTAGTCCCAACCAACACGACAGACAATCGGCTTTGCTATACAGCGATCACTAATGCCCATATACAAATAAAAAGAACCCAATGACTAAGCCCTTATCAGGTGAAAGTGGTGCAATTTTGTCTGGCGACATAATTGCCTCATGGAGCTTGACTGATGCCAATAAAGCATATTCTAAACCTCTCCCCCCAAAAAAGTCAGTCCCACCCAAGATAACAGACGACAGGCTTAGATATGTGGCAACCACCAACACCGATATACAGATAAAAGAACCCAATGACTAAGCCCTTACCATCAGGTGAAAGGGTGGGTGGGGGAGACGATGCTTGATGGAGCTTGTCTGATACCAATAAAGTTTATTGCGAACCCGTACCCCAAAAAAAAAGGGCAGTTCCATCCGAGGCAACAAACAATTGGCTTAGCTATATAGTAACCACCAACGCCCATATACAAATAAAAGAACCCAATGACCAAGCCCTTATTGGGTGAAAGGTGAGGAGAAGAAGATGCCTCAATAAAGATAAACTCTACAGCAAAGACCTTATTCGGGCAGAATTGTGTCTGGTGGGGGAGAAGATGCCCGATACCAATAAAGTTTATTGTGATCTAGTAATAAACATGTATGCCTATTAATAAAAGAATATGTTGATGGTGTGGGCACAAGGGTGATGAACTAGCTCCGAAAAAGTAGAAATAACCGCCATTGATCAGCAGTTATGAAGTATTGCTGAAGCAACCAACTCAAAAGGCACCTTCACCAGTGGAGGTGACGAGTCAGGTCAAAGGGAACCAATGTTTGTGGTCTTTAGGTGATCGGTGGGGCTACCTTTGGACAGCTCGGGATTGGTCATGCATGCTATTTTAGGACTGTTGCCTGATGGTGTTGTTCTACAGCTCCAAAAACGTCGCCATCCTTTATGTAACAAAAGCCCACGTTGAGCGGTTTTGCAGAGCTGATGACATTCCTTACAATGGCGCCATCCGTTGTTTCCTTGCTGCAGCACCCGCCAACTGCAGGTCAATGCACTGCATGGAGTGTGCCTGAATTCATGTTTTATTGGAGGACTCCATTCACTCCTCTGTGTCCTCCGGAAGGTAAGGTGAGGTGACTGCGTGCTCCTGCGTTATGGCCGCCAGCTCCTTCATGAACTCGGTAAATATTACGGCGCAGTACACGCCGTTCTTGACTCGCAGCGCCTCGTTCTGCTTTTCCGCTGATGACTTGAAGATGGATGTCCCAGACAGCGCGTGTAGGACCTGCCCGTCCCGGACATGCTGGAAGGCCATTTGCGCTGCTTGCCTTGCTCGAGTTGGGCTGTTGGTGTGGCGCAAGATCAGCTCCCCGATGGACGGCTTGCGGCTTTTTACTGCAAGAGAAAGAAGAGATCTGTTAGACTCTGGGCTATGAGCATAGTTCTGGTGTAAACTTTATGCAGAGGACAGCGCCCCCCTCAGTTTAGTTATGTATTGCCTTCATTATCCCACACAGGATACAGCCAATCCTAACCCACCACTCTGCATTTAAAAAGGGAACCAGAGGACAGCGCCCCCTTCAGTGTAATTTACATACTGCCTTTATTAACTCACACAGGATACAGCCAATCCTAACCCACCTCTCTGCATTTAAAGGGAACCAGAGGACAGCGCCCCCTTCGGTGTAAGTTACATACTGCCTTTATTATCCCATACAGGATACAGCCAATCCTAACCGACCACTCTGCATGTAAAAGGAAACAGAGGACAGCGCCCCCTTCAGTGTAATTTACATACTGCCTTCATTATACCACACAGGATACAGCCAATCCTAACCCACCACTCTGCATTTAAAGAGAACCAGAGGACAGCGCCCCCTTCAGTGTAATTTTCATACTGCCTTCATTATACCACACAGGATACAGCCAATCCTAACCCACCTCTCTGCATTTAAAGGGAACCAGAGGACAGCGCCCCCTTCGGTGTAAGTTACATACTGCCTTTATAATCCCATACAGGATACCGCCAATCCTAACCGACCACTCTGCATGTAAAAGGAAACAGAGGACAGCGCCCCCTTCAGTGTAATTTACATACTGCCTTCATTATCCCACACAGGATACAGCCAATCCTAACCCACCACTCTGCATTTAAAGGGAACCAGAGGACAGCGCCCCCTTCAGTATAATTTGCATACTGCCTTTATTATCCCACACAGGATACAGCCAATCCTAACCCACCAATCTGCATTTAAATCTGGCTGGTAAGGAAGTGCACCCATAGACACAAAAGGTAAGCAGCACCCCCTTCCTCCTCAAAGGAATTTTACTGACACCGCAGGGGTCGCTGCCCCTGGCCCAGACCCCGCAGAGGCAGTGCCCCTGGCCCAGACAGCGCAGGGGTGCTGCCTCGGCCCAGACAGCCCAGGGGCGGTGCCTCGGCCCAGACAGCCCAGGGGCGGTGCCTCGGCCCAGACAGCGCAGGGGCGGTGCCCCTGGCCCAGACAGCGCAGGGGCAGTGCCCCTGGCCCAGACAGCGCAAGGGCCCAATTGGACAGAGCCTTGTCATCCTACAATAGATGGATCCTAATGACAGGTTGCCCAAGGATCATTTTATTGAAACTGCAGATTTAAAAATAAAAAGTGAATAATATTAAATGGCTTTTAATTTATTAAAATGATTTATAACATGTTAAAGCCTATATGAGATTTTAGTGACTGGGTTTACATCTACTCTAACCGGTTAAACAAATATCACTGTGAATGTAGTTTTAAAGCACAGCTAATCTAACCATCCCAACTGATATTTATATTAGCTTTTTGTGATTCTGCAGCACTTAGAATCTGAAAGGCAGAGCAATGTGTGTATATGAGGCTGGGTTCTAATATAGTGCAGAACACTGTCAGTCTAACATTGGGAACATGCAAACAAGAGGTGCAGCAGAGTAAGAACCCCATCACAGAGCGATGATTCAAGCAGCAGCCTGGGAGGAGATCTGTGACTATACTGTACTGCCTAACTGTTTTGGAGAAGTGAGATCACTGAGCTGCCTCTGTTGCCTGGCAGGGGTGCCGGGATCACAAGACTGGCTGGACAGAATTGCAGACAAAACAAAACATACAATTTCAACTTTAGCTGTTCTCCTGAGAGTTTAGCTTCAAAGCCAGACATCTTGTTTTAGCTTCAATAGGCACAGACTGGTCAGTCTGGGGGGGTCACTTACCCAGGGTGTCAGAGCGGCGTAGGGCAGGGACAGAGTTGGGCCCCTCGCTCCAGTCCAGTTTTCCTCGGGCAATCAGAAACTTCTTTGCTTTGAAGAGTAGTGTGGGGAAATCCTCCTGAGAGGCTGCAAAGGCTTCGATCTTATTCTTCACAGAGCCAAGGACCTGCAGGAGAGGCACATGGTCAGCAATGCCCAACAAGATGGCTGCCCTGCCGCCATGCTGGACCCCTTTATAAGGATGTAGTATGTACTATGTGCTCTCATTTTCTCCAGATTGCGTAAATCTTTATTAAGTTTTGCTATTTAGGACCCATCTAATCAAATCAATAATAAAATAATTAAGAAAAAAAAAAAATACCCTTGCGCCCCCGCCCTGCAAAGGGTAAGGTGGGTGTATCTGCACCGTGTACCCGCCATTTTCATGAGGGTCACCTGCAGTTTCCCATACACTTTCTGTGGTTTTGGTGCTTTTTCTCAAAGCGCACCAAAGATGCAGCATGCCGGCAGTGTGAAGGCGGCCTTCGTGCTTGTCAAGTCTAGACGTAGAGGAATAAGCTGTAATACTCTTCCTTATTCTTCACTCTCCAGGCAACCGGCGCTTATGGGCACTGATAGGCACTACTGTGATGGATTAGGTAAAATGTCTCTATTTTTCTATTTTTGTACATGTAAAAATGCTTTTTTATTCCTCAAAATGGCCACTAGCAGCTCCCCCTCCCATCGAGTGAAGCTTGTGTAACTAAGATGGCGCCTGCATCCAGGAATACACCCAAGATGATGACACCTAGATCCTGGAGGAAGTTTACCTTATATGGACATGACCAATCAGAAGCTACAAGCAATCAGATAACGCTATGCTTATGACGTACTTGCCCACGACACTAGCCGCTCGCCTATATAACCCCACGTACCCAGTAGCAATAAAGGAAGTATAATTTACCTGAACACATTTCAGTGTGGTTCTTCTCCTGCATGCACCAGATTATATAGGCCAAATCAGGAAGGGGGCAGATACTCACCAGACGATTGGTCTGATCCAAAACAGCTGGCGCCCAACGTGGGCCAGATACTCACCAGATGATTGGTCTGATCCAAAACAGCTGGCGCCCAACGTGGGGCAGATACCAGATGATTGGTCTGATCCAAAACAGCTGGCGCCCAACGTGGGGCAGATACTCACCAGATGATTGGTCTGATCCAAAACACTACTAGATGGCCCTTGGGGGCAAGCATGAGTGGCTTGTTCTTAAGGACGTCATACGACATCCAGTCAGAGCAATGAAACCCCCCGTCTGGCCGTCATTCTGCTGTAGGTCGGGCGGAAGGTGTAAAAAAAACAACAAAAAAAAATAAAAACGAACTGCTTGCCATCTTAAAAGGAGATTTACTAAAACTGGACCCAGGGAAGCTGAGCATTGTAACCAATCAGTTTGTTCACTGAGGCTTTGATAATAAAACCTGAAAGCTGATTGGTTTCTATGCAGAGCTTCAGATTTTACCCTCCACAGTTTTAGTAAATTTCCCCCCTCTGTGTCTGGCTTCAGCACAAAGTGTAAAATAACTAAAGAAACGTATATATAGCTTAGAATGAAGATAGTAGAAATCTGCTAATGTACTGCATAACCACTTGCTGACCGCTGTATATATATATATATATATATACACATACAGTATATCACAAAAGTAAGTACACCCCTCACATGTTTGTAAATATCTTATTCTATCTTTTCATGTGACAACACTGGAGAAATGACACTTTGCTACAATGTAAAGTAGTGAGTGTACAGCTTGTATAACAGTGTAAATTTGCTTTCCCCTCAAAATAACTCAACACACAGCCATTAATGTCTAAACCGCTGGCAACAAAAAGGGAGTAGACCCCTAAGTGAAAATGTCCAAATTGGGCCCAAACATCCCCCAGCTCTGTGGTGTCGTCATGGAGGAGTGGAAGAGGACTCCAATGGCAACCTGTGAAGCTCTGGTGAACTCCATGCCCAAGAGGGTTAAGGCAGTGCTGGAAAATAATGGTGGCCACACAAAATATTGACTTTTGTGTGACCACCATTATTTTCCAGCACTGCCTTAACCCTCTTGGGCATGGAGTACACCAGAGCTTCACAAGTTGCCACTAGATGTCTTCCACTCCTCCGTGAAGACATCACGGAGCTGGTGGATGTTAGAGACCTTGCACTCTTCCATCTCCCATTTGAGGATGCCCCACAGATGCTCAATAGGGTTTAGGTCTGGAGACATGCTTGGCCAGTCCATCACCTTTACCCTCAGCTTCTTTAGCAAGGCAGTGGTCGTCTTGGAGATGTGTTTTGGGTCGTTATCATGTTGGAATACTGCCCTGCGGCCCAGTCACTGAAGGGAGGGGATCATGCTCTGCTTCAGTATGTCACAGTACACGTTGGCATTCATGGTTCCCCCAATGAACTGTAGCTCCCCAGTGCCGGCAGCACTCATGCAGGCCCAGACCATGACACTCCCACCACCATGCATGACTGTAGGCAAGACACACTTGTCTTTGTACTCCTCACCTGGTTGCTGCCACACACGCTTGACACCATCTGAACCAAATAAGTTTATCTTGGTCTCATCAGACCACAGGAGATGGTTCCAGTAATCCATGTCCTTAGTCTGCTTGTCTTCAGCAAACTGTTTGGGGGGCTTTCTTGTGCATCATCTTTAGAAGAGGCTTCCTTCTGGGACGACAGCCATGCAGACCAATTTGATGCAGTGTGCGGCGTATGGTCTGAGCACTGACAGGCTGACCCCCCACCCCTTCAACCCCTGCAGCAATGCTGGCAGCACTCATACATCTATTTCCCAAAGACAAACTCTGGATATGATGCGGAGCACGTGCACTCAACTTCTTTGTTAACCATGGTGAGGCCTGTTCTGAGTGGAACCTGTCCTATTAAACCGCTGTATGGTCTTGGCCACCGTGCTGAAGTTCAGTTTCAGGGTCTTGGCAATCTTCTTATAGCCTAGGCCATCTTTATGTAGAGCAACAATTCTTTTTTTCAGATCCTCAGAGAGTTCTTTGCCATGAGTGACATGCTGAACTTCCAGTGACCAGTATAAGAGAGTGAGAGCGATCACACCAAATTTAACACACCTGCTCCCCATTCACACCTGAGACCTTGTAACACTAACGAGTCACATGACACCGGGGAGGGAAAATGGCTAATTGGGCCCAATTTGGACATTTTCACGTAGGGGTGTACTCATTTTGTTGCCAGCGGCACTTGATCCTATTTATGGTACAGAAAAGGTCTGCTCTCCCTCCCACAGTGGTCCCTAGGCTCTCCTATTCCTCTGGGGGGCAGCTGGGATTGCTTCACACAGAAGAACCCCTGTTCCCCGATCACCTCTGTGGCTAATGATTTCATCACTTCCGGATTCAGAGCCGCCGTTATTCTCTGGCTGTTAAAGTCAGCTAATTAAGCACTGGAAGCTAATCAAGCACAATCTGAGCTTAAAGCGGTATTAAAGCCTTGTTTTATTGGTGTGGTGGCTGTATTAGTTCTTACTTTAAGGCTGAAATCCAGGAATTTGGCCACTTTGTAAAAAGTGAAAGAACACTATGAATTACGTCCAAGGAGGGACATGATATCTCCCGGACTTATCTCTATTTTTGTTAGATGTGGTGGCTCTATTAGTTGCACAGTTAGTGAGGCTGAAAAAAAAAAGACATTGGCCCATCCAGTTCAACCTATGATGTGTGTGTGTTTGCTGTTAACCGTACATTGTATACCCCTGTATGTTGTACATTGTATACCCCCTGTATGTTGTACATTGTATACCCCTGTATGTTGTACATTGTATACCCCTGTATGTTGTGGTCTTTAAGGTGCCCATCTAATAGTTTCTTGAAACTATCGATGCTCTTTAAAACTATCGATGCTCCCTCTCGAAGTTCTCTCTCTTTAAAACTGAATTCCGGGAATTTGGGCACTTTGTAAAAAGCGAAAGCATGCTATGAGTTATGTTCAAGGAGGGGAATGACATCTCCCAAACTTATCTCTATTATTATTAGATGTGGTGGCTGTATTAGTTCTCTCTCTTCAAAAAACTGAATTCAAGGAATTCGGCCACTTTGAAAAAAGTGAAGGCAAACTATGAGTTCCGTCCAAGGAGGGGCATGACACCTCCCGAACGTATCTCTATTATTATTAGATGTCTTTAAAGCTGAATTCCAGAAATTCAGCCACCTTGAACCGTTTTCTATTCATTTCAATGGGAGGTGCGTTTTTGGTGCTCTTTTGAAACAGGGCACCAAACCTGCACCCGAAGCGCACTCTTTTTATATACTAAATGATGGGTTTAGGGTCGTGGCCCTGGGGCCGACATTTGGGCACAGAGAAAGATAAACCCCCCCTTCTCTCCCCCCCCCCCCCCCATTTCTGGCCAGGTATGTTTATAGCCAGTGTGGAACTGAGGCTAGAGGCTCAGAGGTGAAGGAACTCACCTGCACCAGAGACTTGACGCTGGGCTGGAATACCATATTGGTATTGAGCAGGAAGGAGCGGAGGAGGGGCTGCGGGTGACAGGCCAGCTGAGTGATGATTCCGGTCAGCAGGAAATTCACATACAGAGAGTTGGTGAGCATGTTCTCCAGCTTGGCAAACAGGACGGCCATGAATGGTCCTGAGGAGACAACACGTAGGAGTTTACATCATCACAGTATGGGAAATGTCTTCTATAACAAGCACTGTATATGGAAGGATGCAGCAATGGTATACTAATAGGTCATTATTTTTAAGAAGGGTTAGGACCTCTGGCAGGCTCTTATGACCATTATGTTTGGCTGGCACAGCGGTCACATGATTGGGAGCCCATCCCACTGGTTACTGATCATTAGAGGAAACCAAGGGCCGTCTTTCACAGCTCGGTCTCTGCGCTGGGAGAGTGCAGCGAGCGCGCTCTCAGCACAGAAACATTGGCCGCCCAGCATATGTGCGACGTGTGAGTGCTAAACCCCCCCACCCCCCCTTTTACTGCAGCACATTTGATAGGTGGTCATAAAAGGAGAAAAAGCAGAACTCCAGCCAAAAATAACGAATTAAAAAGAATAGCCCATTTAAATATAAAAACCAGCTTTTGTTGCAGCATACACTTCCACCCCGAGCTCTCTCCTGCTGTACTTCTTTTCCACCACAAGATGTCCTCAGTCTAATGGCCAGCATCATTCACCCCCTGCCTGTGACTGGACAGTGATCGGAGAAGTAGCACAATGGTGAGCTGTTGTGGAAATGTTATTAGGATTAGTGTGGACATACATCTTTCAGGATGTGTTTTATGGCTCCTGTTGTCAGCTTGCTTGCAATACGCTCATTAGACCGTGTAGGGGCCAACCGGCATTGAGGAAAGACTACTGGCAGTGGAAATTTTCCCTATGCTCTACATAGACATCTCTGCCAGCGAACACTCCATGCGCGGATCTGTTTGCCGGTATAGATCTGTGTATTGCAGTCAATATCGTTTTGATATCTATCTGCCTTTATGAAGGTATACATGCTCATGTCTTTCTACTGTGCCTGATCACCATAGTGGAAACAGCATGGCTCTTTCCTTTCAGATAGTCTCACGTCTATGGGAACAGTAGTATAATCCTATTAGGCACTGTTCTCTGAGCTTTGCTGAATGGGATTCCCACCAGTAGTAGTGACGGGAGGGAATACATGCACGAGTTTGATCAGAGCAGTGTTCATGGTTCTACACGCTGGTTTCATTGTGTAGTGTTAGGCGGGAAGCTGTGCACTCTACCATATTTCCCCGAAAATAAGACCAGGTCTTACATTAATTTTGGCACCAAAAGACACAGTAGGGCTTATTTTTGGGGTAAGTCCTATCGTGTAATGTGCTGTCTTCTCTCCCCCTCTCCCTCCCTGCCTATCAGGAATCCCCAGTGTGAACTGAGTAAAAGTGTTTGCAAAATCCTAGAATCCACTCTATTATTAGTATTATATAATGTCCAGTATGTGTTCCTATATTATAATTGTGTGAAATACCTTTGTTCAAGCGCCGCTCGGTGCTTCTGTGACCCCCTGGAGCTCTCTTCTCCTAGCATCATACCATATAATGTCCAATGTTTGTGTTTCTGTATTATAATTGTGCTCGGCGCTCAGCTGATCTTCCACTGTTCTTCTCCTAGCTGTCAGCGGGGGATCTCAGCCCCTCCCCTCTGCAGTGCTCAGAGCGGGTCACGCAAGCGTCGAGCGGCGCTGTAACGAAGGTATTTCACACAATTATATGATACTCGGCGCTTCCGTGACCTGCTCTGAGCATTGCAGAGGGGAGGGGCTGAGATCCGCGCTGGGAGAAGAGAAGGAGATCAGCTGAGCGGCGCTGTACCGAAGGTATTTGACACAATTATAACACAGAAACACACACTGGAGATTATATAAAACAGTAAAAGAGTGTTCTAGATCCTAGGATTTTACAAACACTTTAAACTAGGGCTTATATTTGGGGGAAGGGCTTATATCGCAGCCCTCCCCAAAAATAACAGTAGGTCTTATTTTTGAAGAAATGCGGTATTCTGCTCATTGTACTCCCGACCCTTTCTATTGTATATTTGATCAGAACAGCGTTCATGGATCTACATGCTGGTTTCATTGTGTAGTTTTTGACGAGAAGCCGTGCACTCTGTTCTGCTCATTCCCGATCGTGTACTCCCCCCTATCTATTGTATATTTGATTAGAGCAATGTTCATGGATCTACATGCTGGTTTCATTGTGTAGTGTTAGGGGGGAAGCCGTGCACTCTGTTCTGCTCATTCCCGATCGTGTACTCCCCCCTTTTTATTGTATATTTGATTAGAGCAATGTTCATGGATCTACATGCTGGTTTCATTGTGTAGTGTTAGGGGGGAAGCCGTGCACTCTGTTCTGCTCATTCCGGATCGTGTACTCCCCCCTTTCTTTTGTATATTTGATTAGAGCAATGTTCATGGCTCTACATGCTGGTTTCATTGTGTAGTGTTAGGGGGGAAGCCGTGCACTCTGTTCTGCTCATTCCCGATCGTGTACTCCCCCCTTTTTATTGTATATTTGATTAGAGCAATGTTCATGGATCTACATGCTGGTTTCATTGTGTAGTGTTAGGTGGGAAGCCGTGCACTCTGTTCTGCTCATTCCCGATCATGTACTCCCCCTTTCTATCGTACATTTGATTAGAGCAGCGTTCACGGTTCTACACGCTGGTTTCATTGTGTAGTGTTAGGGGGGAAGCCGTGCACTCAATTCTGCTCATTCCCGATCGTGTACTCCCCCCTATCTATTGTATACTGTATTTGATTAGAGCAATGTTCATGGCTCTACATGCTGGTTTCATTGTGTAGTGTTAGGGGGGAAGCTGTGCACTCTATTCTGCTCATTCCCGATCATGTACTCCCCCCCTATCTATTGTATACTGTATTTGATTAGAGCAATGTTCATGGCTCTACATGCTGGTTTCATTGTGTAGTGTTAGGGGGGAAGCTGTGCACTCTGTTCTGCTCATTCCCGATCATGTACTCCCCCCCTTTCTATTGTATATTTGATTAGAGCAATGTTCATGGCTCTACATGCTGGTTTCATTGTGTAGTGTTAGGGGGGAAGCCGTGCACTCTGTTCTGCTCATTCCCGATCATGTACTCCCCCCTTTCTATTGTATATTTTATCAGAGCAGCGTTCATGGATCTACAAGCTGGTTTCATTGTGTAGTGTTAGGGGGGAAGCTGTGCACTCTGTTCTGCTCATTCCCGATCGTGTACTTCCCCCCTTTCTATTGTACATTTGATTAGAGCAGCGTTCATGGATCTACACGCTGGTTTCATTGTGTAGTCTCATAAATAAACGGCGCTCCAGGTCTTAGACAGGACATTCTTGCGAGCATCCAATGTGATTACAGCCTTTGTGTTTGTATTCCCGGGTACTGCTGAGCACTCCAATACCGTATACACAGAGCTGAGAACTCTGCTTTTTAGCACAGCGGGATTGATTGCGCTTGGCGTATATTAATATCCAAAAGTGCACTTATGAGCGCAATGGAGTTATTTGTGCATCGAGCGCATATTAATTTCCAAGACAGAGCTCACCTCTCGCTCACTCTGCTCTCTCCTCCTATCAGCATGTTTAAATAAAACTTTTCCACTCTCCTTACATACTTCATTTTGGACCTTACTGGGTCTCTGTGCATTGCAATGCAGGCAGATCATGGCTGGTGGGAGGGGCTTCATGAAAAATCTCACAGCACCCTTTCTCAGCAAACCTTTAAGAGCGCCCAGTCCTCCTGCAAGCAATGGGAGGAGTTATGCAAATAAATTGTCTCGATGGGTGGATGTCAGTCTGGAGGAGTGGGCGTTCCTATTGTGGAAGTAATCACCACATGTGATACGGCGATTCCATGATTGAAAGAACTGAAAGGGGCGGGTCAGGGACAGTAGGGCTGGGGAGAAAAGGGCTAGCTCAGGGGTGTCTAACCTTTTGACCCTTCTGGGCCACATTGGAAGAAAAGCAATTGTCTTGGGCTGCACATAAAATACACGAACAATAAAACCCGGTACACACGATCTGAATATTGGCGGGTTCAGTAGGAACCGGCTGACATTCTGTCCCTGTGTACAGCTGCCTGTCCGACAGAAACCAGTCTCACAGCCAGCATCTGTTTAACAGACCTGCTGGAAAACCAGCGCCCGACCGGCAACCTATCAGTGCTGGCAGCCAATGTCTGTGAATGCTGATCAGTGTATTCTGGCAGGAGGGGGACCCCACCAGTCAGAATACAATCGCCCAGCCGGGGGGAGATTGCCACACTAACCCACTTGGTTGACCTTAAAAAACTGAAGCTTTTTACCCTGAAGGTTTTACCCCCCTTAAAGATCAGGCCATTTTTTGCGATACGGCGCTGCGTTAATTTAACCACTTGTCGACCAGCCGCCATTCTGGGATTGCGCTGATTCACAGGGCCGGGGGCCCCCGGGCACCCTGTGAAGAGAGAACGGCGGTCTGCTGTTGTAAACACAGCAGACCATTATTCTCTTAGCTACAAACAAAGAGCTCCTGTGATCCCCCTATTTAGGAACACAGGTCTCTGTGTTGATTCCATAAGCCCATCCCCCCACACAGTTAGAAAGCACTCCCCTAGACTCAAATTTAACCCTTTGATCGCCCCTGGGTTAACCCCTTCCCTGCCAGTGTCATTAGTACAGTGACAGTGCATATTTTTAGCACTGATTACTGTAGTAATGTCACTGGTCCCCCAAAGTGTCAAAAATGTCAGTCAGGGGTCCTATCTGTCCGCCGCAATGTCGCAGTCCCGCTAAAAATCGCAGATCGCCGCCATTACTGGTTAAAAAAATATATATATATAACATAAATCTTTCCCCTAGTTTGTAGATGCAATAGCTTTTGTGCAAACCAATCAGAATACGCTTATTGGGTTTTTTTTTTTTTTACCAAAAATATGTAGCAGAATACAAATTGGCCTAAAATGATAAAAAAAATTAGATTTTTACATTTTTTTTTTTCTTTCATTGGGAATGTTATATAGCAGAATCTGAAAAATATATATATTTTTTTTAAGAATTGTCGCTCTATTTGTGTTTATAGCGCAAAAAATAAAAAAAGCGCAGAGGTGATCAAATACCACCAAAAGAAAGCTCTATTTGTGGGAAAAAAAGGACATCAATTGTATTTGGGTACAGCGTCACACGACCGCGCAATTGTCCGTTAAAATAACGCAGTGCCGAATCGCAAAATATGGCCTGGTCATTAAGGGGGAAAATCTTCTGGTCTAGAAGTGGTTAACTGACAATTGCGCGGTCGTGCGACGCTGTACCCAAATACAATGGATGTCCTTTTTTTCCCCACAAACAGAGCTTTCTTTTGGTGGTATTTGATCACCTGTGCAATTTTTATTTTTTGCGCTATAAACAAAAAAAGAGCGACAATTTTGAAAAAAAAAAAAAAAAACAATATTTTTTTTACTTTCTGCTATTAAACATTCCCAATAAAAATAATTTTTAAAAATCTAATTTTTTCATCATTTTACGGCAATTTGTATTCTGCAACATATTTTTGGTAAAAAAAAATCCCAATATGTGTATATTGATTGGTTTGCAGGAAAGTTATAGCGTCTACAAAGTAGGGAAAAGATTTATGTAAAAATAAAAAAAATAAAAAAAGAGCGACAATGCTGAAAAAATATATATTTTTTTACTTTCTGCTATATAACTTTCCCAATAAAAAAAAATGTAAAAATCTAATTTTTTCATCATTTTAGGCCAATTTGTATTCGGCTACATATTTTTGGTAAAAAAAAAAAAATCGCAATAAGTGTGTATTGATTGGTTTGCGTGTCTACAAACTAAGGGATATTTTTACGGAATTTAATTTTTTTGCTGGTAATGGCGGCAATCAGGGATTTTTAGTGGGACTGTGACATTGCGGCTGTCAAATCTGACACTTTTTGTGGCCCAGTGAAATTATTACAGTGATCAGTGCTAAAAAATTTGCACTGTTATTGCACTGACACCTGCAGGGAAGGGGGTTAACATGGGGGGGGGGGTTAAGTGTGTCCCTAGGGGGTGCTTTCTAACTGTGGGGGAGGATGGTTGCACTGATTGGGGGAAGAAAGATCTGGGTTCCACATAAACTCCATCTTGTCCCCTACAGAATGGCGATCTGCCTTGTTTAGATCACCTTTCTACCTCTCCCGGAGATGACCGCGGTTGGTCGGCAGACTGGGGCCGCCGGACCCATTGCTTGACATCCCCGCACGATCGCGCCTCCGGGGGGCACGATGGCACCATCTAGTGGCTATTGAAGGAAATGACGTACAGGTAAGTTGTTTTGCGCAATAGCGCCACTTTACCGCAGTATATACATGGCGGCTGGCCGGCAAGGGGTTAAACACCCCCCTGATGGACGCACCTAATGCTGTACATAATGGTATGAGTGATAAATGTAGGTTTTCATTTTTTTTTTTCAAAACACTCACTCTGCTGTCCGCAGTGAGCGCGCTCCCATCTACAGTGTGGGCATCTGAAGCCCACTTGTTGCTCATTCAGGGATATGGCGCTGCTGGCTACCCAGCATGCACCTCCCAATCTCGCGTATGCGCAGTGCATACAAAGCACGGCACACTCACTGAAGCAGAAGATGCCCATTGACCCCTGGGATTGAGGACACTTGCATCCCTGGGATTGAGGACACTTGCATCCCTGGGATTGAGGACACTTGCATCCCTGGGATTGAGGACACTTGCATCCCTGGGATTGAGGACACTTGCATCCCTGGGATTGAGGACACTTGCATCCCTGGGATTGAGGACACTTGCATCCCTGGGATTGAGGACACTTGCATCCCTGGGATTGAGGACACTTGCATCCCTGGGATTGAGGACACTTGCATCCCTGGGATTGAGGACTCTTTCATCCCTGGGATTGAGGACACTTGCATCCCTGGGATTGAGGACACTTGCATCCCTGGGATTGAGGACACTTGCATCCCTGGGATTGAGGACACTTGCATCCCTGGGATTGAGGACACTTGCATCCCTGGGATTGAGGACACTTGCATCCCTGGGATTGAGGACACTTGCATCCCTGGGATTGAGGACACTTGCATCCCTGGGATTGAGGACACTTGCATCCCTGGGATTGAGGACACTTGCATCCCTGGGATTGAGGACTCTTATATCCCTGGAATTGAGGACTCTTCTATCCCTGGAATTGAGGACTCTTATATCCCTGGAATTGAGGACTCTTATATCATAGGAGCCAATAGCTGGGCGGACATGATAGCGGCACATTGGAATTAAAAAAAATTACTTACATTGATGGGGGAAAAAAAAGTGATCACGAACGTGGGGGTGCAAAGTTTAAAAAGAAATGGCTGGAACTTCACTTTAAGGATAGCGGACGAGCGGAAGAAGTCAAGCAGATCACAAGGTAACAGATTTCCACTATGTGCTGTGTGTGTAGGTGGGGGCGCGCAGCCGACCCCAGCACCCCCTAGATCCAGCCATGAGACATTTACTTGCCTGGAGCTAGCTTGGAGTCCCTGCATTTACTGATGCTGTTGCTACTGCAAACTGGGCAGCCCCGGCATCCCTCCAGGCATTAATATTGTGTAAAGTCAATAAATAATACAGTGAAAATAATAGTCCTCAATATGAAAACACCAGTGACGTGAAAAGGTATCTTCAAGTATAATCCTTCCACCAATATGTGATTGATATCACCCAGAGTGAAATTCCTTCCACCAAATAAAGATGGCCTCTTACCAGAACAAAAAGACCTATGAAGGTCAACAACGCCTGTGGTGTAACCCCACCGGGGCCTCAATGGGTTGAGGGGACACAAATTATGATACTGAGGTGTCAGGGAAGAACTTTGAGAAGAACTGGGGGACATGCCAATGGCCAAGATGGCCGCGCGAACGCGCAAATTAGCAATAGATACGCAATGGCGCACGCAATTGGCGTTCGCCGTGGTGTGTGCTAATTAGTGCTAACTGCCAACATTCACTGCCCATATAAACTCAGCACTGGCTGTCATTCATTGCTGGATTATCTTCAGCCAGTACCGGTGTTCCTTGTGCCTTGAAACTTCAGCTTGATTACCCGTTACCGACCCGGCTATCCTTTACTTGCTCTAGCTTATCTCCTGACTCTGAACCTGCCTTGCTTTACGGACTTTCTCCTGATTGACTTCTTGTGTTTGACCCCGGCTTGATCCCAACTACTCTACATGCCTCTGTTCCTGATTGACCTCCCGTGTTTGACCCTCGGCCTGGCTATTGACCTTGATTGCACTGATCTGCCTGCTCTTCCAGTGGTGGTGACCACCTTATCCACTACAAATCTGTTTCTTGGAGCCGCTACACCTGCAGGCAACCCGTGCACCTTTGGGCACAGACCCTCTGTCACCATCTCCAGAGGCGCTCTGCACTCAGTCGCAAGGGGAGCCCTCTCGTCACCTCAGCCTCCAGCCTGATTCCTGACATGAGGTTGATGTCCACACCCGCACTTACAGAGATGTCATTCCCCATGAAAAGATAATAAGAACTGCCATAGTGTAAAACCTCATTATTTTATTTATTAGGATATAAAATTGCACTTCCTAGTGCCCCTAGGACAACATCATCTGTGACGAAACGCGTCGGATTGAGACGTTCTGACGTCAACGCGTGCAAGTGTCCCGGAAGGATGGGCATTTTGAAGTGCCGCCGGCATCTATGTTGCTTTATTGCGCATCTTTTTCCTACTCGCTGTTAAGTGCAATTTTATATCCTTATAAATAAAACAATGAGGTTTTACACTATGGCGGTTATTATATTTTCATGCGGAATGACATCTCTGTAAGTGCGGGTGTGGAGGTGCGGACATCAACCTCAGGATCATAATTTGTGTCCCCTCAACCCATTGGTCCGGAGGTTGATGTCCGAAGCTCCAAAAAGATGCGCATTAAAACAATGTAGATGCCGGCCGGCACTTCAAAACGCCCGTCCTTCCGGGACACTTTCATGCGGTGACGTCAGAACGTCTCGACCCAACGCGTTTCGTCACAGATGACGTCGTCCTAGGGGCACTAGGAAGTGCAATTTTATATCCTTATAAATAAAACAATGAGGTTTTACACTATGGTGGTTATCATTATATTTTCATAGGGAATGACATTTCTGTGTGGAGGTGCGGAAATCAACCATAGGATCATAATTTGTGTCCCCTCAACCCATTGAGGCCCCGGAGGGGTTACACCACAGGCGTTGTTGACCTCCATAGGTCTTTTTGTTCTGGTAAGAGGCCATCTTTATTTGGTGGAAGGAATTTCACTCTGGGTGATATCAACCACATATTCGTGGAAGGGTTATACTTGAAAGATACCTTTTCACGTCACTGGTGTTTCATACTGAGGATTAGGGACTATTTTCACTGTAATATTTATTGAATTATTGTATTTATTTAGCGCAACTTTCTTTTTTCCACTGTATATTTTATGTTGTCACACATATCTCGTTGCTGCTCAATTTGTAAGCGCGACTATTTTCCACTTAACAATGGCTGGCTTGTTTACAGTGCCTGCCGTTATGACCGCCATTGCAAACACCGCATCCCTCCAGGCGTGCCTGCCGCCATTGCAAACACAGCATCCCTCCAGACATGAATGACCCTGGCTTGTCTGTCCTGGGTGCTGTGGCTGCTATACTTGCACAGCATCCCTCCAGGCATGCCTGCCGCCACTGCAAACACAGCATCCCTCCAGGCGTGCCTGCCGCCATTGCAAACACAGCATCCCTCCACACATGAATGAGCCTGGCTTGTCTGTGAGGGGTGCTGTGGCTGTTATACTTGCACAGCATCCCTCCAGGCATGCCTGCCGCCATTGCTAACACAGCATCCCTCCACATATGAATGCGCCTGGCATGTCTGTGCCGGGTGCTGTGGCTGTTATACTTGCACAGCATCCCTCCAGGCGTGCCTGCCGCCATTGCAAACACAGCATCCCTCCAGACATGAATGACCCTGGCTTGTCTGTCCTGGGTGCTGTGGCTGCTATACTTGCACAGCATCCCTCCAGGCATGCCTGCCGCCACTGCAAACACAGCATCCCTGCAGCCATTGCAAACACAGCATCCCTCCACACATGAATGAGCCTGGCTTGTCTGTGAGGGGTGCTGTGGCTGTTATACTTGCACAGCATCCCTCCAGGCATGCCTGCCGCCATTGCTAACACAGCATCCCTCCACACATGAATGCGCCTGGAATGTCTGTGCCGGGTGCTGTGGCTGTTATACTTGCACAGCATCCCTCCAGGCGTGCCTGCCGCCATTGCAAACACAGCATCCCTCCAGACATGAATGACCCTGGCTTGTCTGTGCGGGGTGCTGTGGCTGCTATACTTGCACAGCCTCCCTCCAGGCGTGCCTGCCGCCATCGCAAACACAGCATCCCTCCACACATGAATGAGCCTGGCTTGTCTGTGCGGGGTGCTGTGGCTGCTATACTTGCACAGCCTCCCTCCAGGCGTGCCTGCCGCCATCGCAAACACAGCATCCCTCCACACATGAATGAGCCTGGCTTGTCTGTGATGGGTGCTGTGGCCGCTATGCTTGCACAGCCTCCCTCCAGGCATGCCGGCTACCATTGCAAATACAGCATCCCTCCACACATATAGGCGCCTGGCTTGTCCATGCGGGGTGCTGTGGCTGCTATACTTGGACAGCATCCCTCCAGGCTTGCCTGCCGCCATTGCAAACACAGCATTCCTTTCAGACATGAATAACCCTGGCTTGTCTGTGCGGGGTGCTGTGTCCACTATACTTGCACGTCATCCCTCCCAGACTATCTCCGGGCCGCATGCCTGACACTCTTGGGCCACAAGTTGGACACACCTTGAATAAATGATGGGGGACACACAACAGCCAGGAAATGAGGCAGACCCCATCTGACTTGTACAGCTAATGCACATTGTGAGAAGCTCACAGTATGCAATGAAGTAAGCAATTCCAATCCAGAAGAGGAGCTGGTACAACTGTGCAAGACTGATAGGAAGGGTGGAGTCCAGCTTTTAATAAGTTCCAGGAGGGACCACTAGGGGGCAATCACAGGCAGTATGAGGATGGGAAGACTCACCGGTATAAGGCTGAATGCTGGTCTGTGCTCTCAGAGGACTGCTCAGAAGGATGGTCAGGGAATCCGATCTGCTCTTAGTGTTTTCAATCTCTCTGCCAATGATATCTCCATCCTCTTCCTCCTCGGAAGGGATCCTCATATGCCTCTCCGTCGGCTCCTCCTGCACGGCCACCCCCCTCATGCTGTTCTCCATCTCATTCAGCTCCTCCCCCAGCTTTTCAATGCTCAGATGAGTCCCGTTGGCCTCGGCCGGAGCGCGGTCTAGGAGTTCGTCTATCAGGCTGTCTACAGACTCTGCCGTCTCCCACTTAGAGGATGCCCAGTGCTGCGGATCTCTGTGAGGGCCACCACCTCTCTCCTCCGCTCCATTCTCCGTACCCGTTACCAGTTCCTCTACCTCTGTCCTGGAGTGGCTGCTCTCCTCCACCGGTTCACGTTTCACTTTTTTCACTTCCACGTCTTCAGTGCGCCCGGGATGTGCTGCCACCCGCTGTGCACCCCCCACATACCCCTGTTCCTCTGCTATGGAGCCATTCATGAGAACGGGCCCTGCATTACCATCATGAGATGGTTCCGTGACTCCTCCATCTACCCCCCCTCCCTGACCTCCAGATCCCTGCCCTTCCTCCTCCTGCAAGCTTCTTTTCTTAGTCCTTGGAGTGACGTTGTGCCTCCGCCCCTCCCGCTCTTTGCTCTCTTGGGTTCTGGAGGAAGGAGCAGGTTGGGAGAAGTAGTCCGGTGATACCGTGACTTCTTCCGGAGTAGAGGGGGACAGGCTGCGGGGGCTGGGTTCCTCCCCATCGTAGGGAGCCGACCAGACCCGACAAGCCCGAGTACATCGGTCTATCCCAGCCCGGGCTTCTTGGAGATACTCTAAATAATTGGAATCCAACTCGGCCACTTCGTCCCAAGACAAGGAGCCATGGCGAGGACTTCCGAAGGAGGTGTCCGCCGGGGAAGAGAAGCTGGAGGACCTCTGAGAGGGGCTCTCGGGGGTCTGACGCATGAAGAAACCCATCCTAGAGGGGGTGGAGGGTCTTGGCACAGTGTTGACAGACGACGTATCAATGCTCGGGCTCCCATGAGCTGCAAAGAGAGACAAAGTGACAATTTCTACTTTAGGTATGTTCTGCTTTCCTAAAACAACCCCAAAACATACGCTGCTACGTACGCTGTCTATGCTCCACCCACCTCATCACATGGCGCACAGCTCTCTGCTATAGGTGCTGTCTCCACCCACCTCATCATGACGCACAGCTCTCCGCTATAGGCGCCGTCTCCACCCACCTCATCACATGACACACAGCTCTCCGCTATAGGTGCTGTCTCCACCCACCTCATCACATGACGCACAGCTCTCCGCTATAGGTGCTGTCTCCACCCACCTCATCACATGACGCACAGCTCTCCGCTATAGGTGCCATCTCCACCCACCTCATCACATGACACACAGCTCTCCGCTATAGGTGCTGTCTCCACCCACCTCATCACATGACGCACAGCTCTCCGCTATAGGTGCTGTCTCCACCCACCTCATCACATGACGCACAGCTCTCCGCTATAGGTGCCGTCTCCACCCGCCTCATCACATGACGCACAGCTCTCCGCTATAGGCTCTGTCTCCACCCACCTCATCACATGACGCACAGCTCTCCGCTATAGGCTCTGTCTCCACCCACCTCATCATATGACGCACAGCTCTCCGATATAGGCGCCGTCTCCACCCACCTCATCACATGACGCACAGCTCTCCGCTATAGGTGCTGTCTCCCCCCGTCTCATCACATGACGCAAAGCTCTCCGCTATAGGTGCTGTCTCCCCCCGCCTCATCACATGACGCACAGCTCTCCGCTATAGGTGCTGTCTCCCCCCGCCTCATCACATGACGCACAGCTCTCCGCTATAGGTGCTGTCTCCCCCCGCCTCATCACATGGCGCACAGCTCTCCGCTATAGGCGCCGTCTCCACCCACCTCATCACATGACACACAGCTCTCCGCTATAGGCGCCGTCTCCACCCACCTCATCACATGACACACAGCTCTCCGCTATAGGTGCTGTCTCCACCCACCTCATCACATGATGTACAGCTCTCAGCTATAAGTGCTGTCTCCACCCACCTCATCACATGACACACAGCTCTCCGCTATAGGTGCTGGTTCCACCCATCTCATCCCATGATGCACAGCTGACAGCTATAGGTGCTGGTTCCACCCATCTCATCCCATGATGCCCAGCTCTCTGCTTTAGTTGGTGTCTCCACCCACCTCAGCATATGACATTTAGCATAATACCGGTCTCTCACATTCTCTCACCTTTGGACCAGGTTGCGTGCTCCTCCTCTCTATCCGCGCAGGCCAGGCGTTCTTTGCGGCAACATAGCGGGACGAGGGAGAGGAATTTATCTGCAGTTTTGGAATAAAGATCCAAGTCCTTCACGGCTCTTCTCTGACTCAGCATGACATGATTACATGGGATCAGATACCTGTGCAGGAAGAGGACATTGATATGCATTACTATACTGTATACCTGTTGTATACCTGCGTATTATTCACTACAAATAGGCAATTATCTGATATATTTTTATAGAAAGCGCAAAATCTCTGCAAATGATTGTATACCAGGAATATCAGATGACAGACAACAGGAGAGAAGTGCAGTGCAGTTACAACCAGCTGCCACTAGAGGAAAATTCTGAATGGATTTCTTATCAAAGGCTGATCACAACATGTACTTGATTTACCCTTTTTATCAAATACTTCTATAGGGTGCGGGAAGGTCATATACATCACCAGAAAAACAGGAAATGCCGGAACTCAGGGGATCAGTACATAGTAATGTGACCCCGAAGACCCAACAATACACAACGTATCCACCCCCCCAAAGCCTATCCATTGTAGATAGTACTGGCCTTGCGAAGACACACCATTGTGCATAGTATTGTCCTTTCAGGACCTCTTCATTGCACAGAGCATTGTCCCCTCATTTGTACACTGTCCGCCTTCCCATCCCCCACACTGTACTAAGGCTGGTCATACACTAATAGTGCCATCTCTTGGTGGATGGACGAATCTCCTTGTTGGGCTATGGTGTTCGGACATCTGATCGGATGCAGCTGCTGTTTGACCAGCCCGACAGGGCCTACCACTAAGCGAATTTCAGCCAGTTTTTCAGGAACCAGCCAAAATTCACAGAGTACGTATCATGCTCGGTTGTCCCTCTATTGTATATATTATCCTTATCCTCATCCTAGAGCTTGTGCATTGTACACAACAGACTATCAACCCCTCAGAGCTCCTCTATTGCTCACAATATCGTCTCCCTAGAGCAGTGATGGCGAACCTTGGCATCCCTCCCCTACAGCCCCTTTATTCCACACAGTGTCGTCCCCCCGCAGCCCCTCCACTGCAACCAGTACCATCTCCCCAGAGCTCCTCCATTGCACCCAGTACCATCTCTCCAGAGCTCCTCCATTGCTCCCAGTACCATCTCCCCAGAGCTCCTCCATTGCACCCAGTACCATCTCCCCAGAGCTCCTCCATTGCACCCAGTACCATCTCCCCAGAGCTCCTCCATTGCACCCAGTACCATCTCCCCAGAGCTCCTCCATTGCACCCAGTACCATCTCCCCAGAGCTCCTCCATTGCACCCAGTACCATCTCCCCAGAGCTCCTCCATTGCACCCAGTACCATCTGCCCAGAGCTCCTCCATTGCACCCAGTACCATCTCCCCAGAGCTCCTCCATTGCACCCAGTACCATCTCCCCAGAGCTCCTCCATTGCACCCAGTACCATCTGCCCAGAGCTCCTCCATTGCACCCAGTACCATCTCCCCAGAGCTCCTCCATTGCACCCAGTACCATCTCTCCAGAGCTCCTCCATTGCACCCAGTACCATCTCCCCAGAGCTCCTCCATTGCACCCAGTACCATCTCCCCAGAGCTCCTCCATTGCACCCAGTACCATCTGCCCAGAGCTCCTCCATTGCACCCAGTACCATCTGCCCAGAGCTCCTCCATTGCACCCAGTACCATCTGCCCAGAGCTCCTCCATTGCTCCCAGTACCATCTGCCCAGAGCTCCTCCATTGCACCCAGTACCATCTCCCCAGAGCTCCTCCATTGCACCCAGTACCATCTGCCCAGAGCTCCTCCATTGCACCCAGTACCATCTCCCCAGAGCTCCTCCATTGCTCCCAGTACCATCTCCCCAGAGCTCCTCCATTGCACCCAGTACCATCTCCCCAGAGCTCCTCCATTGCACCCAGTACCATCTGCCCAGAGCTCCTCCATTGCACCCAGTACCATCTGCCCAGAGCTCCTCCATTGCTCCCAGTACCATCTCCCCAGAGCTCCTCCATTGCACCCAGTACCATCTCTCCAGAGCTCCTCCATTGCACCCAGTACCATCTCTCCAGAGCTCCTCCATTGCTCCCAGTACCATCTGCCCAGAGCTCCTCCATTGCACCCAGTACCATCTGCCTAGAGCTCCTCCATTGCACCCAGTACCATCTCCCCAGAGCTCCTCCATTGCACCCAGTACCATCTGCCCAGAGCTCCTCCATTGCACCCAGTACCATCTGCCCAGAGCTCCTCCATTGCAACCAGTACCATCTCCCCAGAGCTCCTTCATTGCACCCAGTACCATCTGCCCAGAGCTCCTCCATTGCACCCAGTACCATCTGCCCAGAGCTCCTCCATTGCACCCAGTACCATCTGCCCAGAGCTCCTCCATTGCACCCAGTACCATCTCCCCAGAGCTCCTCCATTGCACCCAGTACCATCTCCCCAGAGCTCCTCCATTGTACACAGCATTGTTTGCCCCTCTATGAAGTCCTCTCACCTGAGTACCAGCTGCAGTAAGACGTCCTCACAGTTCAGGTTGAGCAGCGTCTGGAACAGAGTCAGCGACACCATACACAGCTGCAGGAAAACACAAGAGGAATAGGAGAGTCGTCTTTTATTGATGGGGAAGAATAGAAGGAATAGGAGGAGTTATCTTATGTTGCAGGGGAAGAGCAGAAGGAATCAAATAATCATCTTATAATGAAGGAAAAGAATAGAAGGAATAGGAGAGTCATCTAATAAGTGTTTATTAAGCAGCAGTACAAAATATTTCATGTAATGACATGCACAGCCTTACACCTGGGAAGATATAGAAAGACTGAGCTATTCTAATACTTAGAGGGTCAGCACACTTAAAGGAGTTGTAAAGTCTCAAGGTTTGCATTCTATGCATTAAGGTGAAAAAAATCCTCTTGGTTGAAGCTTCCCCCTAGTGCCCCCCCCGTTATTCTTACCTGAACCCGAACGTTCCAGCGAGGAGCACGAACCCAGCAGCTTCAGCCGCTGTCTCGGGTCCTCATTGGATAGATTGATAGCAGCAGGAGATATAGGCTCCCGCCGCTGTCAATCAAATCCAGTGACACGAGAGCAGGGGGGGGGGAGCAGGGCGGGGCCGAGTCCTGCTGTTTGTGTCAATGGACGCAGCAGCAGGACTCAGGAGTGCACCCACACGGGTGCCCCCATGAAAAGTGGCTCTCCATGGGGACACCCGATGAAAAGGAGGAGCGAAGGGGAGGATCGGGGCTGCACTGCATCGACCATTGTTTTATATATTGCCTGGGCACAATGGGTGTACAGACCTGGGTATTCAGCACAGGGATGGTGAGAACCCCTTATAATGGGCACAGCGGGTGTAGAGACCCAGGAACTGAGCACAGGGATGGTGGGAACCCCTCATAATGGACACAGCAAGTGTACAGACCCGGGAACTCAGCACAGGGATGGTGGGAACTCCTCATAATGGGCACAGCAGGTGTACAGACCCGGGAACTCAGCACAGGGATGGTGGGAACCCCTCATAATGGGCCCAGCAGGTGTAGAGACCCAGGAACTCAGCACAGGGATGGTGGGAACCCCTCATAATGGGCACAGCAGGTGTACAGACCCAGGAACTCAGCACAGGGATGGTGGGAACCCCTCATAGTGGGTACAGCAGGTGTACAGACCTAGGAACTCAGCACAGGGATGGTGGGAACCCCTCATAATGGGCCCAGCAGGTGTACAGACCCAGGAACTCAGCACAGGGATGGTGGGAACCCCTCATAATGAGCACAGCAGGTGTACAGACCCAGGAACTCAGCACAGGGATGGTGGGAACCCCTCATAATGGGCCCAGCAGGTGTACAGACCCCGAGAACTCAGCACAGGGATGGTGGGAACCCCTCATAATGGGCACATCAGGTGTACAGACCCAGGAACTCAGCACAGGAATGGTGGGAACCCCTCATAATGAGCACAGCAGGTGTACAGACCCGGGAACTCAGCACAGGGATGGTGGGAACTCCTCATAATGGGCACAGCAGGTGTACAGACCCGGGAACTCAGCACAGGGATGGTGGGAACCCCTCATAATGGGCCCAGCAGGTGTACAGACCCGGGAACTCAGCACAGGGATGGTGGGAACTCCTCATAATGGGCACAGCAGGTGTACAGACCCAGGAACTCAGCACAGGGATGGTGGGAAACTGCCATTCCACTCCCTGACAGCGAGGTGTGAGGTTGCTGATTCCTTAGCTCGTGTGCTTCCAGAAGCCAGGGGCTAGAGTTGTTTCTCTGCCCCAGGAGGGATGCTGGATCCTGGGGAGGACCCCGGCGGGGGCCCCCTGGATAGGCCTGAGACTAGGCCTCAGCCTATGGAAGACATGGAGCTCGGCCCAAGGAGGGGTGAATCCCTATCTACCTTTAGACGGAGGATTGTGGACAAGCTGACAAGGATTGAGAAAGAGGAGGAGAAATTGGCAGCTTTAAAAACTGAATTTAAAAAGAAAAAGTTGTATTGTGCCAAACTGTACAGTAAGAAGAGACCGGCTCTGAGGCCTGAATTAAAGGACTTGGAGCAAGCTTTGAGGAAGCAGAAAGAGTTGGTGAGCTCTCTGAAGGAAAGTAGCGGAGCTTTTAAGGAGAAATACAGGAATGAGGAACGTTTCAGCCGTATGAGGAGAGGAGCCGTTTCCAGCATGGAGAGTGACCCAGCCAGTGAAGAGATGCAGGTACCGACAGAGTCAGCAGAGAGTGAGAAAGTGGGCCCGGAGGATGAGCCCAGCTCTTCAACACCTCAGACATCTGCTGAGCCCCCAATGGCGGAGGCCTCTGTCTCCCTCCCTCTGCAGCAGCAATGTGGAACATCTGAGCAGGAGGTTGAGGGGGGTACTGGCATGTTGGAGTTCATCGCTGAGCTGGAAACCCCTCTGGATGGAAGAAAGTTACATTTTTCTGTGGATTCCTCAGATGAGGAGATGGATATCATTCCTCGTCCTATGAAAGAGAGACCTGTGGAGAGGGGAACATTCACCATAAAGCCTGCAACAACCAGGAGGAAGTTTGATCCCACCATCAGCCATGACACTGCAGAGGTAACAACACAGCAAGCAGGTACAGTGTGTGTGCAAGGTGGTGATGTGAACTTTAATGACAATGTGCTTGCTGAGGGTTGTAGTGCTATGGGCTGTCAGCCCACACCCATAGACAATGTGCAGCATGCAGTGCAACCTGATGCACCTGCTAAAAAAACTTTAAATGCGATTGGTGGGAAAACTGAAAATAACTTTGAGCTTTTGGTTGAAGTGTCTGCAGAGAGGAGCACCACGGACATTGCAAAGGCTTTTCCTGACCCAAATAAAGCTGTTGTTCCTGAAAATGGTGCAGGAGATGCTGGGAGCAGTAGTGCTACAACTGTTGGGGATTCTGCAGTAAAAAAAACTGTGATTGAACCCAGGAAAGCAGCTGAGTGCTTAGAGAAGGGGGAGGGGGTGGGTCTTGTCTCTGCTGCTCCAAAGACTGCAAGGGATGTTTCAGGCTCCTTGTCAGCAGGTGTGGCTGTGTCTAAGGACAATGCTGTAATTACTGGTATGTCTGGGAGGAAAACCTATGCTGGTGCTGCTACAGGATCTGGTAGGGGGGAGCATGGAAATGGTTTATCTTCCTCACTATTTAAAAGGAGGAATGTGGTTCAGCTCAGATGGGAAGGCGAAGGTATTCCCCCATATAGGAGAGCTGTGGTTGATAAGATTCTGCAGATGGGGTTTAGACCCGAAGATATCTTCGCCCTGATCAGTCCGACCGGCTCCTATGAGTATGATTTGTCCTTTATCCGTCCGGAGTCTTTGGACATATTTTGGGAGAAATATGAACATGTGTGTAGGAGCCTGCCGGACTGGAGAGGGCTCATCCCCAAAGTTGTGTCACGTCAGCCACTTATTAAAATGGTGACGATTCTTGTGCGCAATGAGTCCATACCACAAGGGGATTTATCTGTATGGCTGAGGAGATATGGAGACATCCTGAGCCCCTTACACAAAATTATGGATGACCGAGGAATATGGACGGGGGGATGGTCTGTGCAGCTAAAACTGAGGGTTATTGATAATGTCATCCAGCATCTGCCATCCTCAGCTTTCCTGGGGAGGGACAGACTGACCATCTTCTATCCAGGCCAGCCAAAACTGTGTAATAAATGTGGGGATAAAGGGCACTTTGCATCCTCCTGTCCAGTGATGAAATGCTCTCTGTGTCAGGATTTAGGGCATTTGGCAAAGGATTGCAACATTATAAGGTGCAACTTGTGCAATTCGGTTGGGCATCCTTATAGCCAGTGTCCCGAGGCAATGCATAACCAGCCTGAGCTCATGAGAGAGTTCTTCCGCCTGGACATGGAGGATGCTCAGAGCTCAGCAGCTAGGGTGCCTGCGATTCCCTCTGAGTCTGTGCCAATGCCCAGTGTGCCTGTGTCTTCCCAGTCTGTGCGTTTGCCTAGTGTGCCTGTGTCTTCCCAGTCTGTGCGTTTGCCCAGTGTGCCTGTGTCTTCCCAGTCTGTGCGTTTGCCCAGTGTGCCTGTGTCTTCCCAGTCTGTGCGTTTGCCCAGTGTGCCTGTGTCTTCCCAGTCTGTGCGTTTGCCTAGTGTGCCTGTGTCTTCCCAGTCTGTGATTTCCCAGTCTGTGCCAATTCCCAGTGTGTCAGTGTCTTCCAAATCTGTGGCGCCCCAGTCTGTGCGTTTGCATGTATCAGTTACCGAGAATGTGTCCAATCCTTCTGTGTCTATGTCCTCCAAAATTGCAGAGGCCGCAAGAGGTGCTGATGCAGGGGCATCAAGTGCAGTGCCAGTCCCACCCCCTCGACATTTCAGGGCTTCTATTGGGGACCAGGGGATGCAGAGGAGTGGGGAAAATGGTGAAGAGGCTGGCCTGGTGGCAGATAAGGTAAGGGAGAGTGGGGGTGAAGGGGAGGCTAAGAGTGGGGAGACTGTAATTTGCAGTTTGTCCAAGGATGATGTGGAATGGTTGGAGGAGAAAAGGAAGAAGGGCAAAAGAAAAAAAAAAAGGTGTTCAGTTGCCCAAAGTCCTAAGGTTTTGCCCTTGAAAAATAAGTTTGGGGTCCTGTCAGATGATGACGATGAATGGGACTCGTTGAGTACAGCGTCTTCTATGGATGATGAGTCCCAGGGTGCATTGAAGCGCACTGGTTCTCCAGGGAGAGAGAGTAGTCAGGCTAAGAAACGGCTGCCTCAATTATCCTAATGGCAGTTCCCACTCCGTTAAAAGTGGCAACCATTAATGTTGCCAGCTTAAAATCAGTGAGGGCTCGTCATATGGCCTTATTTTTGCTCAGCGAGTTTGATGCTGACATTTTGTTTTTGCAAGAGACCCATCTCAGTAATCTGGCTGATATACATCTGGCAAAGAAGGAGTGGAAGCGTGGTCCCTCCTTTTGGTCTCTTGCGGCCGAGCCTTACAGCGGGGTTGCGGTCCTTTTTTCTGGTATGGTAACATGCCGACGGGTAATTGAGGTAGAGATTGGGAGATGCATGATTTTGGATGTCTCTGTGAGGGGGCAGGACCTGCGCCTGATTAACATCTATGGTCCCCAGACAAAATGGGACAGGAAATGCCTCTTTACAAAGATTAAGCCTTTTCTTTTTACGGCTCAGCAGGTTATCTTTGGAGGTGACTTCAACACCATTACTAGGCCTAAAGACAGGAGAGGTTTCAGAGATAAGCTGGGCTATGACAGCCTTTTCCTGAATGCAATGGTTAGGGAAGCAGGTCTGGTAGATGTGCACATTAAGCGCTGCCCAGACAGCACGGGGTTCACTTTTCAGCGAGGTAATAGTCAGAGTAGGATAGATAGGTTTTTTTTTAAAGGAGGACTCTGCTTTTTCGGCACCTGTTTGTCGGGCAGTGGAGTTTTCTGATCACTGTATTCTATATTTGACTCTGAATGCCTCAGGCGTGCCACCTAGGGGGAGGGGTATCTGGAGATTGAATTCGGCCCTCCTGGATGACGAGGAAGTAAGACAATCCTTTGAGGAATTTTTTCAGGCACAGGTAACTATCCTAGACTTTTGCAACAGTAAGTCAGAATGGTGGGAGCTTATAAAACAGCGGACTGTTAGGCTTTTCAAGGCCATAGGGAGAAAGAGACAGCAAGATAAGTATATCACCTACCAGCGTTTGCGGAGGAAACTTGACCGCCTTGTATCGAATGGAGGAGATTCTGGGGCGATCTCTGAGGTGAAGCTCCTCCTGAGGACCCATCAATATGACCGGCACGCCTCTTTGGTTCAGGAAAGGGACTATGGGAAATACCATTCGCCTGACCCTTACCAGAATTGTAAACAGAGCGTAGCAGTTAAGACGGTCAATGGCCTGAAGGACAGTACGGGCTCTCTGACGAAGTCTAGGTCAGGGATCCTGGAGGTCGTCAGGTCATACTATGCTGATCTCCTGGGAGGAAAGAACCTTGATCGGACAGGGATGTTGAGTTTTTTGGACTCTACGCCAGGTCTGGAAAATATTGTTCCTTTGATGAATTTGACAGATGAAATCACTGCAGATGAGGTGATCCAGGCTATTGATAAACTAGCCATCAGGAAAACGCCAGGGCCAGATGGTTTGACAGCCGAATTTTATAAATGTTTTAAGAAGATCCTGGCTTCACACCTTGCGGAGGTTTTTAATGGCTGTTTGCATGAGGGTTCTCTCCCTCCTTCCATGAGGCAATCTGCAGTGGTTCTTCTGTCAAAGGGCAAAGATCCTTCGATGATTGAGAATTGGCGCCCCATTAGCCTTCTTAATGTCGATAGAAAGATACTGGCAAAGATTTTTTTCTGGCGATTATCATCAGTGGCAGGCGATTTGTTATCCCATCACCAGCACTGCGCAATCCAGGGTAGAAGCACTTTCTCAGCTGTGTTAGCTGTCCGGGAGGCCTTGGAGCGTTGTAGGGCTGCTGGTTGGGGTAAATATCTGCTGACATTGGATCAGGCTAAGGCCTTTGATAGGGTTAATCATGAGTACCTATGGCTCCTTCTTGGCAAGTATGGCCTGGAGGGGGGTTTCATTGATTGGCTCAAGATTTTGTACAAAGGGGCTGAAAGCTTTCCTCTGGTTAATGGTTGGGTTGGGCAGCCCTTTGTGGTTGGCTCAGGTGTGCGTCAGGGGTGTCCTTTGAGTCCTCTGCTATATGCGTTTGCAATCGACCCCTTCATTAGAAGGCTAGAGAGTGGACCATTGTGTGGGGTACCTTTGGGCATCGCTGGTGAGCCTCCTTTGAAGGTTGTGGCTTATGCTGATGACGTTTCTGTTTTTGTCTCTGGGACTGGGGAAGCGCAGGAGGTGGTCTCAGTGACAAGGCAGTATGCGGAAGCATCAGGTTCAAAGGTCAACCAGGACAAGTGTGAAGCTTTCTGGATGGGTGTGGAAGGTGAGAGCTTTGTTCTCCCGGATGACTTCCCGGAGCCCCAACAAAAAATTAGAGTTCTAGGCATTGAATTTGGCCCAGGTGACTATGGTCATGCAAATTGGGTGAGCAGGCTGGAGAATGCCAATGCCAAGGTGGCGAGCTGGAAAAGTTGGCGGTTTTCCTTAAGGGAAAAGGTTGATCTGATCAAAGGTTACCTGATTCCAATTTTTCTGTATGTCAGTTTTGTCTGCATTTTGCCAGTGTCTCTCTATACCAGGATCTATAGTTGTTTCTTCCAGCTGTTATGGGGAAACAGAATAAACCTTGTCAAAAGGAGTGTGACTTATCTTCCTAGGCGGGAGGGTGGTCTAGGAATGATCAACCCTGTAGTCTTTTTCTCTCTGATGTTTGTAAAGTACAACCTTGGTAACATGTTGGCAGAGAGACCGCCTGGGTGGGTTGGTATTTTCCAGTCCTGGTTTAGGCCCTTTCTGCGAAACTGGGAAAATGGTGGGCCAGTGAAAAGCCTGAGGGTCAAGCATGATAAGCTCCCGACTTATGTTGCCCCGTGTTTGAAAATACTTCGGCAGTGGCAAGTAACGGCAGGGGAGATCAGATCTCTTCCAAGGAAACTTCTTGAGAAGCGGATCATGAGCTCTGTTTTTTGCGAACCACTGGCCTTAAGGGATTGCCCAAGCCTAGTTTTGGGGGAGGGTTTGCATTTGATTAATTTGGAGAGAATCCCAATGAAGTTTAGGGATCAGGCTTGGCTCGCTTTCCATGGAAAACTATATGTGAAGGGCAACCTGAAGTTTCTCTCTGTGAGTGATCGTGGCTGCCCGAGAGTAGAGTGTGGAGGTGCGGTGGAGTCCATGGATCATTTTTTGCTTCAGTGCCCTTTTAATATAGAGGTGTACAAGAGGGTAGGGAGGGCTCTGAGTGTACCCTTCCTCCCCCATATGAGTTATGCAGAGTGGGTGTATGGGGCATTCCAGACTCGCCGGGATTATGATTTGGAAACACTTTTTTTAGTTAGTGTAGTAGTCCGTTATTTCACGTGGAGTGCACGGTGCCAGGTATCCTTACGGAGTAAAATCCTCCCTGTTGAGGTGGTGGTGCAGAACATTCTGGGTGAGGTTGGGAAGATTCGGGGTCTTGAGAAAGACAGGTGGCGGCAGGAGGCCTGGATAAAGGCGTGGAGGAATATCAGGACTCTGTAGCTGCTGCCTGTTGATCTCGGGGTGTGCGGCTTTTCTTTCTGTCCTTGCTTCACTCCCCTAGATTTTCAGATAAAATATATTTTTGATAAAAGGCTACATGCATGGTGACGGTGATGTTCCTTAGTCTGGCTCTCTCGTAGGGTTTATGCTGTGCGCAATTTGGTTTATTTATTATGTTCTTGTTTGGTTTTTGGTTTTGTATAGTTATATTTAATTATTTTGTAAATATGTTATTTATTAATTTATTTATTATGGTTTTATTGTATATAAGTTGTTGTTTGTAAGATTTTTCAATAAACAAAATTAACCCCTCATAATGGGCACATCAGGTGTACAGACCCAGGAACTCAGCACAGGAATGGTGGGAACCCCTCATAATGAGCACAGCAGGTGTACAGACCCGGGAACTCAGCACAGGGATGGTGGGAACTCCTCATAATGGGCACAGCAGGTGTACAGACCCGGGAACTCAGCACAGGGATGGTGGGAACCCCTCATAATGGGCCCAGCAGGTGTACAGACCCGGGAACTCAGCACAGGGATGGTGGGAACTCCTCATAATGGGCACAGCAGGTGTACAGACCCAGGAACTCAGCACAGGGATGGTGGGAAACTGCCATTCCACTCCCTGACAGCGAGGTGTGAGGTTGCTGATTCCTTAGCTCGTGTGCTTCCAGAAGCCAGGGGCTAGAGTTGTTTCTCTGCCCCAGGAGGGATGCTGGATCCTGGGGAGGACCCCGGCGGGGGCCCCCTGGATAGGCCTGAGACTAGGCCTCAGCCTATGGAAGACATGGAGCTCGGCCCAAGGAGGGGTGAATCCCTATCTACCTTTAGACGGAGGATTGTGGACAAGCTGACAAGGATTGAGAAAGAGGAGGAGAAATTGGCAGCTTTAAAAACTGAATTTAAAAAGAAAAAGTTGTATTGTGCCAAACTGTACAGTAAGAAGAGACCGGCTCTGAGGCCTGAATTAAAGGACTTGGAGCAAGCTTTGAGGAAGCAGAAAGAGTTGGTGAGCTCTCTGAAGGAAAGTAGCGGAGCTTTTAAGGAAAAATACAGGAATGAGGAACGTTTCAGCCGTATGAGGAGAGGAACCGTTTCCAGCATGGAGAGTGACCCAGCCAGTGAAGAGATGCAGGTACCGACAGAGTCAGCAGAGAGTGAGAAAGTAGGCCCGGAGGATGAGCCCAGCTCTTCAACACCTCAGACATCTGCTGAGCCCCCAATGGCGGAGGCCTCTGTCTCCCTCCCTCTGCAGCAGCAATGTGGAACATCTGAGCAGGAGGTTGAGGGGGGTACTGGCATGTTGGAGTTCATCGCTGAGCTGGAAACCCCTCTGGATGGAAGAAAGTTACATTTTTCTGCGGATTCCTCAGATGAGGATATGGATACCGTTCCTCGCCCTATGAAAGAGAGACCTGTGGAGAGAGGAACATTCACCATGAAGCCTGCAACAACCAGGAGGAAGTTTGATCCCACCATCAGCCATGACACTGCAGAGGTAACAACACAGCAAGCAGGTACAGTGTGTGTGCAAGGTGGTGATGTGAACTTTAATGACAATGTGCTTGCTGAGGGTTGTAGTGCTATGGGCTGTCAGCCCACACCCATAGACAATGTGCAGCATGCAGTGCAACCTGATGCACCTGCTAAAAAAACTTTAAATGCGATTGGTGGGAAAACTGAAAATAACTTTGAGCTTTTGGTTGAAGTGTCTGCAGAGAGGAGCACCACGGACATTGCAAAGGCTTTTCCTGACCCAGATAAAGCTGTTGTTCCTGAAAATGGTGCAGGAGATGCTGGGAGCAGTAGTGCTACAACTGTTGGGGATTCTGCAGTAAAAAAAACTGTGATTGAACCCAGGAAAGCAGCTGAGTACTTTGAGAAGGGGGAGGGGGTGGGTCTTGTCTCTGCTGCTCCAAAGACTGCAAGGGATGTTTCAGGCTCCTTGTCAGCAGGTGTGGCTGTGTCTAAGGACAATGCTGTAATTACTGGTATGTCTGGGAGGAAAACCTATGCTGGTGCTGCTACAGGATCTGGTAGGGGGGAGCATGGAAATGGTTTATCTTCCTCACTATTTAAAAGGAGGAATGTGGTTCAGCTCAGATGGGAAGGCGAAGGTATTCCCCCATATAGGAGAGCTGTGGTTGATAAGATTCTGCAGATGGGGTTTAGACCCGAAGATATCTTCGCCCTGATCAGTCCGACCGGCTCCTATGAGTATGATTTGTCCTTTATCCGTCCGGAGTCTTTGGACATATTTTGGGAGAAATATGAGCATGTGTGTAGGAGCCTGCCGGACTGGAGAGGGCTCATCCCCAAAGTTGTGTCACGTCAGCCACTTATTAAAATGGTGACGATTCTTGTGCGCAATGAGTCCATACCACAAGGGGATTTATCTGTATGGCTGAGGAGATATGGAGACATCCTGAGCCCCTTACACAAAATTATGGATGACCGAGGAATATGGACGGGGGGATGGTCTGTGCAGCTAAAACTAAAAGTCATGGATAATGTCATCCAGCATCTGCCATCCTCAGCTTTCCTGGGAAGGGACAGGCTGACCATCTTTTATCCAGGCCAGCCAAAACTGTGTAATAAATGTGGGGATAAAGGGCACTTTGCATCCTCCTGTCCAGTGATGAAATGCTCTCTGTGTCAGGATTTAGGGCATTTGGCAAAGGATTGCAACATTAAAAGGTGCAACTTGTGCAATTCGGTTGGGCATCCTTATAGCCAGTGTCCCGAGGCAATGCATAACCAGCCTGAGCTCATGAGAGAGTTCTTCCGCCTGGACATGGAGGATGCTCAGAGCTCAGCAGCTAGGGTGCCTGCGATTCCCTCTGAGTCTGTGCCAATGCCCAGTGTGCCTGTGTCTTCCCAGTCTGTGCGTTTGCCTAGTGTGCCTGTGTCTTCCCAGTCTGTGCGTTTGCCTAGTGTGCCTGTGTCTTCCCAGTCTGTGATTTCCCAGTCTGTGCCAATTCCCAGTGTGTCAGTGTCTTCCAAATCTGTGGTGCCCCAGTCTGTGCGTTTGCATGTATCAGTTACCGAGAATGTGTCCAATCCTTCTGTGTCTATGTCCTCCAAAATTGCAGAGGCCGCAAGAGGTGCTGATGCAGGGGCATCAAGTGCAGTGCCAGTCCCACCCCCTCGACATTTCAGGGCTTCTATTGGGGACCAGGGGATGCAGAGGAGTGGGGAAAATGGTGAAGAGGCTGGCCTGGTGGCAGATAAGGTAAGGGAGAGTGGGGGTGAAGGGGAGGCTAAGAGTGGGGAGACTGTAATTTGCAGTTTGTCCAAGGATGATGTGGAATGGTTGGAGGAGAAAAGGAAGAAGGGCAAAAGAAAAAAAAAAAGGTGTTCAGTTGCCCAAAGTCCTAAGGTTTTGCCCTTGAAAAATAAGTTTGGGGTCCTGTCAGATGATGACGATGAATGGGACTCGTTGAGTACGGCGTCTTCTATGGATGATGAGTCCCAGGGTGCATTGAAGCGCACTGGTTCTCCAGGGAGAGAGAGTAGTCAGGCTAAGAAACGGCTGCCTCAATTATCCTAATGGCAGTTCCCACTCCGTTAAAAGTGGCAACCATTAATGTTGCCAGCTTAAAATCAGTGAGTGCTCGTCATATGGCCTTATTTTTGCTCAGCGAGTTTGATGCTGACATTTTGTTTTTGCAAGAGACCCATCTGAGTAGTCTGGCTGATATACATCTGGCAAAGAAGGAGTGGAAGCGTGGTCCCTCCTTTTGGTCTCTTGCGGCCGAGCCTTACAGCGGGGTTGCGGTCCTTTTTTCTGGTATGGTAACATGCCGACGGGTAATTGAGGTAGAGATTGGGAGATGCATGATTTTGGACGTCTCTGTGAGGGGGCAGGACCTGCGCCTGATTAACATCTATGGTCCCCAGACAAAATGGGACAGGAAATGCCTCTTTACAAAGATTAAGCCTTTTCTTTTTACGGCTCAGCAGGTTATCTTTGGAGGTGACTTCAACACCATTACTAGGTCTAAAGACAGGAGAGGTTTCAGAGATAAGCTGGGCTATGACAGCCTTTTCCTGAATGCAATGGTTAGGGAAGCAGGTCTGGTAGATGTGCACATTAAGCGCCGCCCAGACAGCACGGGGTTCACTTTTCAGCGAGGTAATAGTCAGAGTAGGATAGATAGGTTTTTTTTAAAGGAGGACTCTGCTTTTTCGGCACCTGTTTGTCGGGCAGTGGAATTTTCTGATCACTGTATTCTATATTTGACTCTGAATGCCTCAGGCGTGCCACCTAGGGGGAGGGGTATCTGGAGATTGAATTCGGCCCTCCTGGATGACGAGGAAGTAAGACAATCCTTTGAGGAATTTTTTCAGGCACAGGTAACTATCCTAGACTTTTGCAACAGTAAGTCAGAATGGTGGGAGCTTATAAAACAGCGGACTGTTAGGCTTTTCAAGGCCATAGGGAGAAAGAGACAGCAAGATAAGTATATCACCTACCAGCGTTTGCGGAGGAAACTTGACCGCCTTGTATCGAATGGAGGAGATTCTGGGGCGATCTCTGAGGTGAAGCTCCTCCTGAGGACCCATCAATATGACCGGCACGCCTCTTTGGTTCAGGAAAGGGACTATGGGAAATACCATTCGCCTGACCCTTACCAGAATTGTAAACAGAGCGTAGCAGTTAAGACGGTCAATGGCCTGAAGGACAGTACGGGCTCTCTGACGAAGTCTAGGTCAGGGATCCTGGAGGTCGTCAGGTCATACTATGCTGATCTCCTGGGAGGAAAGAACCTTGATCGGACAGGGATGTTGAGTTTTTTGGACTCTACGCCAGGTCTGGAAAATATTGTTCCTTTGATGAATTTGACAGATGAAATCACTGCAGATGAGGTGATCCAGGCTATTGATAAACTAGCCATCAGGAAAACGCCAGGGCCAGATGGTTTGACAGCCGAATTTTATAAATGTTTTAAGAAGATCCTGGCTTCACACCTTGCGGAGGTTTTTAATGGCTGTTTGCATGAGGGTTCTCTCCCTCCTTCCATGAGGCAATCTGCAGTGGTTCTTCTGTCAAAGGGCAAAGATCCTTCGATGATTGAGAATTGGCGCCCCATTAGCCTTCTTAATGTCGATAGAAAGATACTGGCAAAGATTTTTTTCTGGCGATTATCATCAGTGGCAGGCGATTTGTTATCCCATCACCAGCACTGCGCAATCCAGGGTAGAAGCACTTTCTCAGCTGTGTTAGCTGTCCGGGAGGCCTTGGAGCGTTGTAGGGCTGCTGGTTGGGGTAAATATCTGCTGACATTGGATCAGGCTAAGGCCTTTGATAGGGTTAATCATGAGTACCTATGGCTCCTTCTTGGCAAGTATGGCCTGGAGGGGGGTTTCATTGATTGGCTCAAGATTTTGTACAAAGGGGCTGAAAGCTTTCCTCTGGTTAATGGTTGGGTTGGGCAGCCCTTTGTGGTTGGCTCAGGTGTGCGTCAGGGGTGTCCTTTGAGTCCTCTGCTATATGCGTTTGCAATCGACCCCTTCATTAGAAGGCTAGAGAGTGGACCATTGTGTGGGGTACCTTTGGGCATCGCTGGTGAGCCTCCTTTGAAGGTTGTGGCTTATGCTGATGACGTTTCTGTTTTTGTCTCTGGGACTGGGGAAGCGCAGGAGGTGGTCTCAGTGACAAGGCAGTATGCGGAAGCATCAGGTTCAAAGGTCAACCAGGACAAGTGTGAAGCTTTCTGGATGGGCGTGGAAGGTGAGAGCTTTGTTCTCCCGGATGACTTCCCGGAGCCCCAACAAAAAATTAGAGTTCTAGGCATTGAATTTGGCCCAGGTGACTATGGTCATGCAAATTGGGTGAGCAGGCTGGAGAATGCCAATGCCAAGGTGGCGAGCTGGAAAAGTTGGCGGTTTTCCTTAAGGGAAAAGGTTGATCTGATCAAAGGTTACCTGATTCCAATTTTTCTGTATGTCAGTTTTGTCTGCATTTTGCCAGTGTCTCTCTATACCAGGATCTATAGTTGTTTCTTCCAGCTGTTATGGGGAAACAGAATAAACCTTGTCAAAAGGAGTGTGACTTATCTTCCTAGGCGGGAGGGTGGTCTAGGAATGATCAACCCTGTAGTCTTTTTCTCTCTGATGTTTGTAAAGTACAACCTTGGTAACATGTTGGCAGAGAGACCGCCTGGGTGGGTTGGTATTTTCCAGTCCTGGTTTAGGCCCTTTCTGCGAAACTGGGAAAATGGTGGGCCAGTGAAAAGCCTGAGGGTCAAGCATGATAAGCTCCCGACTTATGTTGCCCCGTGTTTGAAAATACTTCGGCAGTGGCAAGTAACGGCAGGGGAGATCAGATCTCTTCCAAGGAAACTTCTTGAGAAGCGGATCATGAGCTCTGTTTTTTGCGAACCACTGGCCTTAAGGGATTGCCCAAGCCTAGTTTTGGGGGAGGGTTTGCGTTTGATTAATTTGGAGAGAATCCCAATGAAGTTTAGGGATCAGGCTTGGCTCGCTTTCCATGGAAAACTATATGTGAAGGGCAACCTGAAGTTTCTCTCTGTGAGTGATCGTGGCTGCCCGAGAGTAGAGTGTGGAGGTGCGGTGGAGTCCATGGATCATTTTTTGCTTCAGTGCCCTTTTAATATAGAGGTGTACAAGAGGGTAGGGAGGGCTCTGAGTGTACCCTTCCTCCCCCATATGAGTTATGCAGAGTGGGTGTATGGGGCATTCCAGACTCGCCGGGATTATGATTTGGAAACACTTTTTTTAGTTAGTGTAGTAGTCCGTTATTTCACGTGGAGTGCACGGTGCCAGGTATCCTTACGGAGTAAAATCCTCCCTGTTGAGGTGGTGGTGCAGAACATTCTGGGTGAGGTTGGGAAGATTCGGGGTCTTGAGAAAGACAGGTGGCGGCAGGAGGCCTGGATAAAGGCGTGGAGGAATATCAGGACTCTGTAGCTGCTGCCTGTTGATCTCGGGGTGTGCGGCTTTTCTTTCTGTCCTTGCTTCACTCCCCTAGATTTTCAGATAAAATATATTTTTGATAAAAGGCTACATGCATGGTGACGGTGATGTTCCTTAGTCTGGCTCTCTCGTAGGGTTTATGCTGTGCGCAATTTGGTTTATTTATTATGTTCTTGTTTGGTTTTTGGTTTTGTATAGTTATATTTAATTATTTTGTAAATATGTTATTTATTAATTTATTTATTATGGTTTTATTGTATATAAGTTGTTGTTTGTAAGATTTTTCAATAAACAAAATTAACCCCTCATAATGGGCCCAGCAGGTGTAGAGACCCAGGAACTCAGCACAGGGATGGTGGGAACCCCTCATAATGGGCACAGAAGGTGTACAGACCCGGGAACTCAGCACAGGGATGGTGGGAACCCCTCATAATGAGCACAGCGGGTGTACAGACCCAGGAACTCAGCACAGGGATGGTGGGAACCCCTCATAATGGGCACAGCAGGTGTACAGACCCCGGGAACTCAGCACAGGGATGGTGGGAACCCCTCATAATGGGCACAGCAGGTGTACAGACCCAGGAACTCAGCACAGGAATGGTGGGAACCCCTCATAATGAGCACAGCAAGTGTACAGACCCAGGAACTCAGCACAGGGATGGTGGGAGCCCTCATAATGAGCACAGCAGGTGTACAGACCCGGGAACTCAGCACAGGGATGGTGGGAACCCCTCATAATGGGCCCAGCAGGTGTACAGACCCGGGAACTCAGCACAGGGATGGTGGGAACTCCTCATAATGGGCACAGCAGGTGTACAGACCCAGGAACTCAGCACAGGGATGGTGGGAAACTGCCATTCCACTCCCTGACAGCGAGGTGTGAGGTTGCTGATTCCTTAGCTCGTGTGCTTCCAGAAGCCAGGGGCTAGAGTTGTTTCTCTGCCCCAGGAGGGATGCTGGATCCTGGGGAGGACCCCGGCGGGGGCCCCCTGGATAGGCCTGAGACTAGGCCTCAGCCTATGGAAGACATGGAGCTCGGCCCAAGGAGGGGTGAATCCCTATCTACCTTTAGACGGAGGATTGTGGACAAGCTGACAAGGATTGAGAAAGAGGAGGAGAAATTGGCAGCTTTAAAAACTGAATTTAAAAAGAAAAAGTTGTATTGTGCCAAACTGTACAGTAAGAAGAGACCGGCTCTGAGGCCTGAATTAAAGGACTTGGAGCAAGCTTTGAGGAAGCAGAAAGAGTTGGTGAGCTCTCTGAAGGAAAGTAGCGGAGCTTTTAAGGAGAAATACAGGAATGAGGAACGTTTCAGCCGTATGAGGAGAGGAGCCGTTTCCAGCATGGAGAGTGACCCAGCCAGTGAAGAGATGCAGGTACCGACAGAGTCAGCAGAGAGTGAGAAAGTGGGCCCGGAGGATGAGCCCAGCTCTTCAACACCTCAGACATCTGCTGAGCCCCCAATGGCGGAGGCCTCTGTCTCCCTCCCTCTGCAGCAGCAATGTGGAACATCTGAGCAGGAGGTTGAGGGGGGTACTGGCATGTTGGAGTTCATCGCTGAGCTGGAAACCCCTCTGGATGGAAGAAAGTTACATTTTTCTGTGGATTCCTCAGATGAGGAGATGGATATCATTCCTCGTCCTATGAAAGAGAGACCTGTGGAGAGGGGAACATTCACCATAAAGCCTGCAACAACCAGGAGGAAGTTTGATCCCACCATCAGCCATGACACTGCAGAGGTAACAACACAGCAAGCAGGTACAGTGTGTGTGCAAGGTGGTGATGTGAACTTTAATGACAATGTGCTTGCTGAGGGTTGTAGTGCTATGGGCTGTCAGCCCACACCCATAGACAATGTGCAGCATGCAGTGCAACCTGATGCACCTGCTAAAAAAACTTTAAATGCGATTGGTGGGAAAACTGAAAATAACTTTGAGCTTTTGGTTGAAGTGTCTGCAGAGAGGAGCACCACGGACATTGCAAAGGCTTTTCCTGACCCAAATAAAGCTGTTGTTCCTGAAAATGGTGCAGGAGATGCTGGGAGCAGTAGTGCTACAACTGTTGGGGATTCTGCAGTAAAAAAAACTGTGATTGAACCCAGGAAAGCAGCTGAGTGCTTAGAGAAGGGGGAGGGGGTGGGTCTTGTCTCTGCTGCTCCAAAGACTGCAAGGGATGTTTCAGGCTCCTTGTCAGCAGGTGTGGCTGTGTCTAAGGACAATGCTGTAATTACTGGTATGTCTGGGAGGAAAACCTATGCTGGTGCTGCTACAGGATCTGGTAGGGGGGAGCATGGAAATGGTTTATCTTCCTCACTATTTAAAAGGAGGAATGTGGTTCAGCTCAGATGGGAAGGCGAAGGTATTCCCCCATATAGGAGAGCTGTGGTTGATAAGATTCTGCAGATGGGGTTTAGACCCGAAGATATCTTCGCCCTGATCAGTCCGACCGGTTCCTATGAGTATGATTTGTCCTTTATCCGTCCGGAGTCTTTGGACATATTTTGGGAGAAATATGAGCATGTGTGTAGGAGCCTGCCGGACTGGAGAGGGCTCATCCCCAAAGTTGTGTCACGTCAGCCACTTATTAAAATGGTGACGATTCTTGTGCGCAATGAGTCCATACCACAAGGGGATTTATCTGTATGGCTGAGGAGATATGGAGACATCCTGAGCCCCTTACACAAAATTATGGATGACCGAGGAATATGGACGGGGGGATGGTCTGTGCAGCTAAAACTGAGGGTTATTGATAATGTCATCCAGCATCTGCCATCCTCAGCTTTCCTGGGGAGGGACAGACTGACCATCTTCTATCCAGGCCAGCCAAAACTGTGTAATAAATGTGGGGATAAAGGGCACTTTGCATCCTCCTGTCCAGTGATGAAATGCTCTCTGTGTCAGGATTTAGGGCATTTGGCAAAGGATTGCAACATTATAAGGTGCAACTTGTGCAATTCGGTTGGGCATCCTTATAGCCAGTGTCCCGAGGCAATGCATAACCAGCCTGAGCTCATGAGAGAGTTCTTCCGCCTGGACATGGAGGATGCTCAGAGCTCAGCAGCTAGGGTGCCTGCGATTCCCTCTGAGTCTGTGCCAATGCCCAGTGTGCCTGTGTCTTCCCAGTCTGTGCGTTTGCCTAGTGTGCCTGTGTCTTCCCAGTCTGTGCGTTTGCCCAGTGTGCCTGTGTCTTCCCAGTCTGTGCGTTTGCCCAGTGTGCCTGTGTCTTCCCAGTCTGTGCGTTTGCCCAGTGTGCCTGTGTCTTCCCAGTCTGTGCGTTTGCCCAGTGTGCCTGTGTCTTCCCAGTCTGTGCGTTTGCCTAGTGTGCCTGTGTCTTCCCAGTCTGTGATTTCCCAGTCTGTGCCAATTCCCAGTGTGTCAGTGTCTTCCAAATCTGTGGCGCCCCAGTCTGTGCGTTTGCATGTATCAGTTACCGAGAATGTGTCCAATCCTTCTGTGTCTATGTCCTCCAAAATTGCAGAGGCCGCAAGAGGTGCTGATGCAGGGGCATCAAGTGCAGTGCCAGTCCCACCCCCTCGACATTTCAGGGCTTCTATTGGGGACCAGGGGATGCAGAGGAGTGGGGAAAATGGTGAAGAGGCTGGCCTGGTGGCAGATAAGGTAAGGGAGAGTGGGGGTGAAGGGGAGGCTAAGAGTGGGGAGACTGTAATTTGCAGTTTGTCCAAGGATGATGTGGAATTGTTGGAGGAGAAAAGGAAGAAGGGCAAAAGAAAAAAAAAAAGGTGTTCAGTTGCCCAAAGTCCTAAGGTTTTGCCCTTGAAAAATAAGTTTGGGGTCCTGTCAGATGATGACGATGAATGGGACTCGTTGAGTACAGCGTCTTCTATGGATGATGAGTCCCAGGGTGCATTGAAGCGCACTGGTTCTCCAGGGAGAGAGAGTAGTCAGGCTAAGAAACGGCTGCCTCAATTATCCTAATGGCAGTTCCCACTCCGTTAAAAGTGGCAACCATTAATGTTGCCAGCTTAAAATCAGTGAGTGCTCGTCATATGGCCTTATTTTTGCTCAGCGAGTTTGATGCTGACATTTTGTTTTTGCAAGAGACCCATCTCAGTAATCTGGCTGATATACATCTGGCAAAGAAGGAGTGGAAGCGTGGTCCCTCCTTTTGGTCTCTTGCGGCCGAGCCTTACAGCGGGGTTGCGGTCCTTTTTTCCGGTATGGTAACATGCCGACGGGTAATTGAGGTAGAGATTGGGAGATGCATGATTTTGGATGTCTCTGTGAGGGGGCAGGACCTGCGCCTGATTAACATCTATGGTCCCCAGACAAAATGGGACAGGAAATGCCTCTTTACAAAGATTAAGCCTTTTCTTTTTACGGCTCAGCAGGTTATCTTTGGAGGTGACTTCAACACCATTACTAGGCCTAAAGACAGGAGAGGTTTCAGAGATAAGCTGGGCTATGACAGCCTTTTCCTGAATGCAATGGTTAGGGAAGCAGGTCTGGTAGATGTGCACATTAAGCGCTGCCCAGACAGCACGGGGTTCACTTTTCAGCGAGGTAATAGTCAGAGTAGGATAGATAGGTTTTTTTTAAAGGAGGACTCTGCTTTTTCGGCACCTGTGTGTCGGACAGTGGAGTTTTCTGATCACTGTATTCTATATTTGACTCTGAATGCCTCAGGCGTGCCACCTAGGGGGAGGGGTATCTGGAGATTGAATTCGGCCCTCCTGGATGACGAGGAAGTAAGACAATCCTTTGAGGAATTTTTTCAGGCACAGGTAACTATCCTAGACTTTTGCAACAGTAAGTCAGAATGGTGGGAGCTTATAAAACAGCGGACTGTTAGGCTTTTCAAGGCCATAGGGAGAAAGAGACAGCAAGATAAGTATATCACCTACCAGCGTTTGCGGAGGAAACTTGACCGCCTTGTATCGAATGGAGGAGATTCTGGGGCGATCTCTGAGGTGAAGCTCCTCCTGAGGACCCATCAATATGACCGGCACGCCTCTTTGGTTCAGGAAAGGGACTATGGGAAATACCATTCGCCTGACCCTTACCAGAATTGTAAACAGAGTGTAGCAGTTAAGACGGTCAATGGCCTGAAGGACAGTACGGGCTCTCTGACGAAGTCTAGGTCAGGGATCCTGGAGGTCGTCAGGTCATACTATGCTGATCTCCTGGGAGGAAAGAACCTTGATCGGACAGGGATGTTGAGTTTTTTGGACTCTACGCCAGGTCTGGAAAATATTGTTCCTTTGATGAATTTGACAGATGAAATCACTGCAGATGAGGTGATCCAGGCTATTGATAAACTAGCCATCAGGAAAACGCCAGGGCCAGATGGTTTGACAGCCGAATTTTATAAATGTTTTAAGAAGATCCTGGCTTCACACCTTGCGGAGGTTTTTAATGGCTGTTTGCATGAGGGTTCTCTCCCTCCTTCCATGAGGCAATCTGCAGTGGTTCTTCTGTCAAAGGGCAAAGATCCTTCGATGATTGAGAATTGGCGCCCCATTAGCCTTCTTAATGTCGATAGAAAGATACTGGCAAAGATTTTTTTCTGGCGATTATCATCAGTGGCAGGCGATTTGTTATCCCATCACCAGCACTGCGCAATCCAGGGTAGAAGCACTTTCTCAGCTGTGTTAGCTGTCCGGGAGGCCTTGGAGCGTTGTAGGGCTGCTGGTTGGGGTAAATATCTGCTGACATTGGATCAGGCTAAGGCCTTTGATAGGGTTAATCATGAGTACCTATGGCTCCTTCTTGGCAAGTATGGCCTGGAGGGGGGTTTCATTGATTGGCTCAAGATTTTGTACAAAGGGGCCGAAAGCTTTCCTCTGGTTAATGGTTGGGTTGGGCAGCCCTTTGTGGTTGGCTCAGGTGTGAGTCAGGGGTGTCCTTTGAGTCCTCTGCTATATGCGTTTGCAATCGACCCCTTCATTAGAAGGCTAGAGAGTGGACCATTGTGTGGGGTACCTTTGGGCATCGCTGGTGAGCCTCCTTTGAAGGTTGTGGCTTATGCTGATGACGTTTCTGTTTTTGTCTCTGGGACTGGGGAAGCGCAGGAGGTGGTCTCAGTGACAAGGCAGTATGCGGAAGCATCAGGTTCAAAGGTCAACCAGGACAAGTGTGAAGCTTTCTGGATGGGTGTGGAAGGTGAGAGCTTTGTTCTCCCGGATGACTTCCCGGAGCCCCAACAAAAAATTAGAGTTCTAGGCATTGAATTTGGCCCAGGTGACTATGGTCATGCAAATTGGGTGAGCAGGCTGGAGAATGCCAATGCCAAGGTGGCGAGCTGGAAAAGTTGGCGGTTTTCCTTAAGGGAAAAGGTTGATCTGATCAAAGGTTACCTGATTCCAATTTTTCTGTATGTCAGTTTTGTCTGCATTTTGCCAGTGTCTCTCTATACCAGGATCTATAGTTGTTTCTTCCAGCTGTTATGGGGAAACAGAATAAACCTTGTCAAAAGGAGTGTGACTTATCTTCCTAGGCGGGAGGGTGGTCTAGGAATGATCAACCCTGTAGTCTTTTTCTCTCTGATGTTTGTAAAGTACAACCTTGGTAACATGTTGGCAGAGAGACCGCCTGGGTGGGTTGGTATTTTCCAGTCCTGGTTTAGGCCCTTTCTGCGAAACTGGGAAAATGGTGGGCCAGTGAAAAGCCTGAGGGTCAAGCATGATAAGCTCCCGACTTATGTTGCCCCGTGTTTGAAAATACTTCGGCAGTGGCAAGTAACGGCAGGGGAGATCAGATCTCTTCCAAGGAAACTTCTTGAGAAGCGGATCATGAGCTCTGTTTTTTGCGAACCACTGGCCTTAAGGGATTGCCCAAGCCTAGTTTTGGGGGAGGGTTTGCGTTTGATTAATTTGGAGAGAATCCCAATGAAGTTTAGGGATCAGGCTTGGCTCGCTTTCCATGGAAAACTATATGTGAAGGGCAACCTGAAGTTTCTCTCTGTGAGTGATCGTGGCTGCCCGAGAGTAGAGTGTGGAGGTGCGGTGGAGTCCATGGATCATTTTTTGCTTCAGTGCCCTTTTAATATAGAGGTGTACAAGAGGGTAGGGAGGGCTCTGAGTGTACCCTTCCTCCCCCATATGAGTTATGCAGAGTGGGTGTATGGGGCATTCCAGACTCGCCGGGATTATGATTTGGAAACACTTTTTTTAGTTAGTGTAGTAGTCCGTTATTTCACGTGGAGTGCACGGTGCCAGGTATCCTTACGGTGTAAAATACTCCCTGTTGAGGTGGTGGTGCAGAACATTCTGGGTGAGGTTGGGAAGATTCGGGGTCTTGAGAAAGACAGGTGGCAGCAGGAGGCCTGGATAAAGGCGTGGAGGAATATCAGGACTCTGTAGCTGCTGCCTGTTGATCTCGGGGTGTGCGGCTTTTCTTTCTGTCCTTGCTTCACTCCCCTAGATTTTCAGATAAAATATATTTTTGATAAAAGGCTACATGCATGGTGACGGTGATGTTCCTTAGTCTGGCTCTCTCGTAGGGTTTATGCTGTGCGCAATTTGGTTTATTTATTATGTTCTTGTTTGGTTTTTGGTTTTGTATAGTTATATTTAATTATTTTGTAAATATGTTATTTATTAATTTATTTATTATGGTTTTATTGTATATAAGTTGTTGTTTGTAAGATTTTTCAATAAACAAAATTAACCCCTCATAATGGGTACAGCAGGTGTACAGACCCGGGAACTCAGCACAGGGATGGTGGGAACCCCTCATAATGGGCACAGCAGGTGTACAGACCCGGGAACTCAGCACAGGGATGGTGGGAACCCCTCATAATGGGCACAGCGGGTGTACAGACCCGGGAACTCAGCACAGGGATGGTGGGAACCCCTCATAATGGGTACAGCAGGTGTACAGACCCGAGAACTCAGCACAGGGATGGTGGGAACCCCTCATAATGAGCACAGCAGGTGTACAGACCCAGGAACTCAGCACAGGGATGGTGGGAGCCCTCATAATGAGCACAGCAGGTGTACAGACCCGGGAACTCAGCACAGGGATGGTGGGAACCCCTCATAATGGGCCCAGCAGATGTAGAGAACCAGGAACTCAGCACAGGGATGGTGGGAACCCCTCATAATGAGCACAGCAGGTGTACAGACCCAGGAACTCAGCACAGGGATGGTGGGAACCCCTCATAATGGGCACAGCAGGTGTACAGACCCAGGAACTCAGCACAGGAATGGTGGGAACCCCTCATAATGAGCACAGCAAGTGTACAGACCCCGGGAACTCAGCACAGGGATGGTGGGAACCCCTCATAATGGGCACAGCGGGTGTACAGACCCAGGAACTCAGCACAGGGATGGTGGGAACCCCTCATAATGGGTACAGCAGGTGTACAGACCCGAGAACTCAGCACAGGGATGGTGGGAACCCCTCATAATGAGCACAGCAGGTGTACAGACCCAGGAACTCAGCACAGGGATGGTGGGAGCCCTCATAATGAGCACAGCAGGTGTACAGACCCGGGAACTCAGCACAGGGATGGTGGGAACCCCTCATAATGGGTACAGCAGGTGTACAGACCCGGGAACTCAGCACAGGGATGGTGGGAACCCCTCATAATGGGCACAGCGGGTGTACAGACCCGGGAACTCAGCACAGGGATGGTGGGAACACCTCATAATGGGCACAGCAGGTGTACAGACCCGGGAACTCAGCACAGGGGTGGTGGGAACCCCTCATAATGGGCACAGCAGGTGTACAGACCCAGGAACTCAGCACAGGGATGGAGGGAACCCCTCATAATGGGCACAGCAGGTGTACAGACCCGGGAACTCAGCACAGGGGTGGTGGGAACCCCTCATAATGGGCACAGCAGGTGTACAGACCCGGGAACTCAGCACAGGGATGGAGGGAACCCCTCATAATGGGCACAGCAGGTGTACAGACCCAGGAACTCAGCACAGGGATGGTGGGAAACTGCCATTCCACTCCCTGACAGCGAGGTGTGAGGTTGCTGGTTCCTTAGCTCGTGTGCTTCCAGAAGCCAGGGGCTAGAGTTGCTTCTCTGCCCCAGGAAGGATGCTGGATCCTGGGGAGGACCCTGGCGGGGGCCCCCTGGATAGGCCTGAGACTATGGAAGACATGGAGCTCGGCCCAAGGAGGGGTGAATCCCTGCCTACCTTTAGACGGAGGACTGTTGAAAAGCTGAGGCGGATTGAGAAAGAGGAGGAGAAATTGGCAACTTTGAAAGTAGAATTTAAAAAGAAAAAGTTGTATTGTGCCAAACTGTACAGCAAGAAGAGACCGGCTCTGAGGCCTGAATTGAAGGACTTGGAGCAAGCTTTGAGGAAGCAGAAAGAGTTGGTGAGTTCTCTGAAGGAAAGCAGTGAAGCACTTAAGGAGAAATACAGGAATGAGGAACGTTTCAGCCGTATGAGGAGAGGAGCCGTTTCCAGCATGGAGAGTGACCCAGTCAGTGAAGAGATGCAGGTACCGACAGAGTCAGCAGAGAGTGAGAAAGTGGGCCCGGAGGATGAGCCCAGCTTTTCGACACCTCACACATCTGCTGAGCCCCCAATGGCGGAGGCCTCTGTCTCCCTCCCTCTGCAGCAGCAATGTGGAACATCTGAGCAGGAGGTTGAGGGGGGTACTGGCATGTTGGAGTTCGTCGCTGAGCTGGAATCCCCTCTGGATGGAAGAAAGTTCCATTTTTCTGCAGATTCCCCAGATGAGGAGATGGATACCGTTCCTCGCCCTATGAAAGAGAGACCTGTGGAGAGAGGAAAATTCACCATGAAGCCTGCAACAACCAGGAGGAAGTTTGATCCCACCATCAGCCATGACACTGCAGAGGTAACAACACAGCAAGCAGGTACAGTGTGTGTGCAAGGTGGTGATGTGAACTTTAATGACAATGTGCTTGCTGAGGGTTGTAGTGCTATGGGCTGTCAGCCCACACCCATAGACAATGTGCAGCATGCAGTGCAACCTGATACACCTGCTGAAAAAATTCCACTTTTAAATGCAAGTGGTGAGAAAATTGGAAAAAACTGTGTGTTTCTGGTTGAAGAGTCTGCAGAGAGGAGCACCACGGACATTGCAGAGGCTTTGCCTGGACCAAATACAGTGGCTGTTCCTGAGCATGGTGGAGGAGATGCTGGGAGCAGTAGTACTATAACTTTTTTGGAGTCTGCAGTAGACAAGGCTGTGATTGAACCCAGGAAAGCAGCTGAGTGCTCAGAGAAGGGGGAGGGGGTGGGTCTTGTCTCTGCTGCTCCAAAGACTGCAAGGGTTGATTCAGGCTCCTTGTCATCAGGTGTGGTTGTGTCTAAAGACAATGCTGTCATTGCTGGTGTTTCTGGGAGGAAAACCTATGCTGGTGCTGCTGAAGGGTTTGGGAGGGGGGTGCAAGCAGGGAAGGAGCATGGAAATGTTTTATCTTCCTCATTATTTAAAAGGAGGAATGTGGTACAGCTCAGATGGGAAGGCGAAGGTATTCCGCCATATAGGAGAGCTGTGGTTGATAAGATTCTACAAATGGGTTTTAAACCTGCAGATATCTTTGCCCTGATCAGTCCGACCGGCTCTTATGAGTACGATTTGTCCTTTGTCCGTCCGGAGTCTTTGGACATATTTTGGGAGAAATATGAATATGTGTGTAGGAGCCTGCCGGACTGGAAAGGGCTCATCCCCAAAGTTGTGTCACGTCAGCCACTTATTAAAATGGTGACGATTCTTGTGCGCAATGAATCCATACCGCAAGGGGATTTATCTGTATGGCTGAGGAGATATGGAGACATCCTGAGCCCCTTACACAAAATTATGGATGATCGAGGAATATGGACGGGGGGATGGTCTGTGCAGCTAAAACTAAGAGTCATTGATAATGTCATCCAGCATCTGCCATCCTCAGCTTTCCTGGGGAGGGACAGACTGACCATCTTCTATCCAGGCCAGCCAAAGCTGTGCAATAAGTGTGGGGATAAAGGGCACTTTGCATCCTCCTGTCCAGTAATGAAATGCTCTCTGTGTCAGGATTTAGGGCATTTGGCAAAAGATTGCAATATTATAAGGTGCAACTTGTGCAATGCAGTTGGGCATCCTTATAGCCAGTGTCCTGAGGCAATGCACAACCAGCCTGAGCTCATGAGAGAGTTCTTCCGCCTGGACATGGAGGATGCTCAGAGCTCAGCAGCTAGGGTGCCTGCGATTCCCTTCGAGACTGTACCAATACCCAGTGTGTCAGTGTCTTCCCAGTCTGTAGTGCCCCAGTCTGTGCCAATGCCCAGTGTGTCAGTGTCTTCTCAGTCTGTGGTGCCCCAGTCTGTGCCGATTCCCAGTGTGTCAGTGTCTTCCCAGTCTGTGGTGCCCCAGTCTGTGCCGATTCCCAGTGTGTCAGTGTCTTCCCAGTCTGTATGTAAGGTATCGGTTACTAAGAATGTGTCCAATCTTTCTGTGTCTATGTCTTCCAAAATTGCAGAGGCGGCAAGAGGTGCTGAGGCAGGGGCATCAAGTACAGTGCCAGTCCCCTCCCCTAGACATTGCAGGGCTTCTATTAGGGACCATGGGGTGCAGAGGAGTGGGGAGAATGGTGAAGAGGCTGGCTTGGTGGTAGATATGGTAAGGGAGAGTGGGGGTGAAGGGGAGGGTGAGAGTGGGGAAACTGTTATTTCCAATTTGTCCAAGGGGGATGTGGAATGGTTGGAGGAGAAAAGAAAGAAGGGCAAAAGAAGGAAAAAAAGTGTTCAGCTACCCACAGTCCTGAGGTTTTGCCTTTGACAAATAAGTTTGGGGTCCTGTCAGATGATGATGATGAATGGGACTTTTTGAGTACAGAATCTTCCATGGATGATGAGTCGCAGGGTGCAGTGAAGCGCACTGGTTCTCCAGGGGGAGAGAGTAGTCAGGCTAAGAAACGGCTGCCTCAATTATGCGTTAAAAGTGGCAACCAATAATGTTATCAGCTGAAAATCAGTCCTAAAATATAATTTTTGATTAAAGGCTCCATGCATGGTGAAGTTCCTTAGTCTGGCTCTCTCGTAGGGTTTATGCTGTGTGCAATTTGGTTTATTTATTATGTTCTTGTTTTGTATAGTTATATTCAATTATTTTGTAAATATGTTATTTATAATTTATTTATTATGGTTTTATTTTATATAAGTTGATTGTTTGTAAGAATTTCCAATAAACAAAATTAACCCCTCATAATGGGCACAGCGGGTGTACAGACCCAGGAACTCAGCACAGGGATGGTGGGAACCCCTCATAATGGGCACAGCAGGTGTACAGACCCAGGAACTCAGCACAGGGATGGTGGGAGCCCTCATAATGGGCACAGCAGGTGTACAGACCCCGGGAACTCAGCACAGGAATGGTGGGAACCCCTCATAATGAGCACAGCAGGTGTACAGACCCAGGAACTCAGCACAGGGATGGTGGGAACCCCTCATAATGGGCACAGCGGGTGTACAGACCCAGGCATTCAGCACAGGGATGGTGGGAACCCCTCATAATGGGCACAGCAGGGGTACAGACCCAGGAACTCAGCACAGGGATGGTGGGAACCCCTCATAATGGGCACAGCAGGTGTACAGACCTGGGAACTCAGCACAGGGATGGTGGGAACCCCTCATAATGGGCACAGCGGGTGTACAGACCTGGGAACTCAGCACAGGGATGGTGGGAACCCCTCATAATGAGCACAGCAAGTGTACAGACCCCGGGAACTCAGCACAGGGATGGTGGGAACCCCTCATAATGGGCACAGCAGGTGTACAGACCCAGGAACTCAGCACAGGGATGGTGGGAACCCCTCATAATGGGCACATTAGATTTGCAGACCCGGGAACATATCAGAAGCAGAGGCCTGAAACGACCCCTTGAGTTGAGGAATAATGTGGATTCAGGTCTTACCCGGGAATTGCTGGCAATGCGGCTGATGATGGTGTTTAGGATGGTGGTGTTGTCGTGGCGATGGAGGAGGATAAATCTCAGGAACGTTTTCAGCAGTGCGGTCTCACTGATGCTGCGCAGGAATAGCTCCAGGTATGCAGTACTGGCGATCATCTCCTCAATAGAGGTCTGGGATGGAGGAGGGGAGAAGGTAAATACAGGTCACATCACATGTCCCTGACCAAGGGTTAAAGGTGAAGTGTAACCAGGGGTCGTATCTTACCTTGTGCAATGCCGGGCCCATGACCGGAACCAGGAACCCATTATGTATGTATTCCACCAGCTGGTTCTGGACAAACGGATGAGCCACCTGTGCAGACAGAAAGCCAGTTCATCAAAAGGGCCTCCAACCCAGGCTCCACCCACTGTTCACCTTCACCCCACCTACTGCTGATTTCCAGTGCAGAAGCATCACCCATTGTTAATCTCCAGCTCACGTTCCATCCACTGCTGACCTCCAGCCTAGACTCAGTACATGGTTTCACCCACTGCTGACCTCCAGCCTAGACTCAGTACATGGTTTCACCCACTGCTGACCTCCAGCCTAGACTCAGTACATGGTTTCACCCACTGCTGACCTCCAGCCTAGACTCAGTACATGGTTTCACCCACTGCTGACCTCCAGCCTAGACTCAGTACATGGTTTCACCCACTGCTGGCCTCCAGCCTAGACTCAGTACATGGTTTCACCCACTGCTGACCTCCAGCCTAGAATCAGTACATGGTTTCACCCACTGCTGACCTCCAGCCTAGACTCAGTACATGGTTTCACCCACTGCAGGCCTCCAGCCTAGAATCAGTACATGGTTTCACCCACTGCTGGCCTCCAGCCTAGACTCAGTACATGGTTTCACCCACTGCTGGCCTCCAGCCTAGACTCAGTACATGGTTTCACCCACTGCTGACCTCCAGCCTAGACTCAGTACATGGTTTCACCCACTGCAGGCCTCCAGCCTAGAATCAGTACATGGTTTCACCCACTGCTGGCCTCCAGCCTAGACTCAGTACATGGTTTCACCCACTGCTGGCCTCCAGCCTAGACTCAGTACATGGTTTCACCCACTGCAGGCCTCCAGCCTAGAATCAGTACATGGTTTCACCCACTGCTGACCTCCAGCCTAGACTCAGTACATGGTTTCACCCACTGCTGGCCTCCAGCCTAGACTCAGTACATGGTTTCACCCACTGCTGGCCTTCAGCCTAGACTCAGTACATGGTTTCACCCACTGCTGGCCTCCAGCCTAGAATCAGTACATGGTTTCACCCACTGCTGACCTCCAGCCTAGACTCAGTACATGGTTTCACCCACTGCTGACCTCCAGCCTAGACTCAGTACATGGTTTCACCCACTGCTGGCCTCCAGCCTAGAATCAGTACATGGTTTCACCCACTGCTGACCACCAGCCTAGAATCAGTACATGGTTTCACCCACTGCTGGCCTCCAGCCCAGGCCCCACCCACTGCTGACCTCCAGCCTAGACTCAGTACATGGTTTCACCCACTGCTGACCTCCAGCCTAGACTCAGTACATGGTTTCACCCACTGCTGGCCTCCAGCCTAGAATCAGTACATGGTTTCACCCACTGCTGGCCTCCAGCCTAGACTCAGTACATGGTTTCACCCACTGCTGACCTCCAGCCTAGACTCAGTACATGGTTTCACCCACTGCTGGCCTCCAGCCTAGACTTAGTACATGGTTTCACCCACTGCTGACCACCAGCCTAGACTCAGTACATGGTTTCACCCACTGCTGGCCTCCAGCCTAGACTCAGTACATGGTTTCACCCACTGCTGACCTCCAGCCTAGACTCAGTACATGGTTTCACCCACTGCTGGCCTCCAGCCTAGACTCAGTACATGGTTTCACCCACTGCTGGCCTCCAGCCTAGAATCAGTACATGGTTTCACCCACTGCTGACCACCAGCCTAGAATCAGTACATGGTTTCACCCACTGCTGGCCTCCAGCCCAGGCCCCACCCACTGCTGACCTCCAGCCTAGACTCAGTACATGGTTTCACCCACTGCTGACCTCCAGCCTAGACTCAGTACATGGTTTCACCCACTGCTGGCCTCCAGCCTAGAATCAGTACATGGTTTCACCCACTGCTGACCTCCAGCCTAGACTCAGTACATGGTTTCACCCACTGCTGACCTCCAGCCCAGGCCCCACCCACTGCTGACCTCCAGCCTAGACTCAGTACATGGTTTCACCCACTGCTGGCCTCCAGCCTAGAATCAGTACATGGTTTCACCCACTGCTGACCTCCAGCCCAGGCCCCACCCACTGCTGACCTCCAGCCTAGACTCAGTACATGGTTTCACCCACTGCTGACCTCCAGCCTAGACTTAGTACATGGTTTCACCCACTGCTGGCCTCCAGCCTAGACTCAGTACATGGTTTCACCCACTGCTGACCTCCAGCCTAGACTTAGTACATGGTTTCACCCACTGCTGACCTCCAGCCTAGACTCAGTACATGGTTTCACCCACTGCTGACCTCCAGCCTAGACTCAGTACATGGTTTCACCCACTGCTGGCCTCCAGCCTAGACTCAGTACATGGTTTCACCCACTGCAGGCCTCCAGCCTAGACTCAGTACATGGTTTCACCCACTGCTGACCTCCAGCCTAGACTCAGTACATGGTTTCACCCACTGCAGGCCTCCAGCCTAGAATCAGTACATGGTTTCACCCACTGCTGGCCTCCAGCCTAGACTCAGTACATGGTTTCACCCACTGCTGGCCTCCAGCCTAGACTCAGTACATGGTTTCACCCACTGCTGACCTCCAGCCTAGACTCAGTACATGGTTTCACCCACTGCAGGCCTCCAGCCTAGAATCAGTACATGGTTTCACCCACTGCTGGCCTCCAGCCTAGACTCAGTACATGGTTTCACCCACTGCTGGCCTCCAGCCTAGACTCAGTACATGGTTTCACCCACTGCTGGCCTCCAGCCTAGACTCAGTACATGGTTTCACCCACTGCAGGCCTCCAGCCTAGAATCAGTACATGGTTTCACCCACTGCTGACCTCCAGCCTAGACTCAGTACATGGTTTCACCCACTGCTGGCCTCCAGCCTAGACTCAGTACATGGTTTCACCCACTGCTGGCCTTCAGCCTAGACTCAGTACATGGTTTCACCCACTGCTGGCCTCCAGCCTAGAATCAGTACATGGTTTCACCCACTGCTGACCTCCAGCCTAGACTCAGTACATGGTTTCACCCACTGCTGACCTCCAGCCTAGACTCAGTACATGGTTTCACCCACTGCTGGCCTCCAGCCTAGAATCAGTACATGGTTTCACCCACTGCTGACCACCAGCCTAGAATCAGTACATGGTTTCACCCACTGCTGGCCTCCAGCCCAGGCCCCACCCACTGCTGACCTCCAGCCTAGACTCAGTACATGGTTTCACCCACTGCTGACCTCCAGCCTAGACTCAGTACATGGTTTCACCCACTGCTGGCCTCCAGCCTAGAATCAGTACATGGTTTCACCCACTGCTGGCCTCCAGCCTAGACTCAGTACATGGTTTCACCCACTGCTGACCTCCAGCCTAGACTCAGTACATGGTTTCACCCACTGCTGGCCTCCAGCCTAGACTTAGTACATGGTTTCACCCACTGCTGACCACCAGCCTAGACTCAGTACATGGTTTCACCCACTGCTGGCCTCCAGCCTAGACTCAGTACATGGTTTCACCCACTGCTGACCTCCAGCCTAGACTCAGTACATGGTTTCACCCACTGCTGGCCTCCAGCCTAGACTCAGTACATGGTTTCACCCACTGCTGGCCTCCAGCCTAGAATCAGTACATGGTTTCACCCACTGCTGACCACCAGCCTAGAATCAGTACATGGTTTCACCCACTGCTGGCCTCCAGCCCAGGCCCCACCCACTGCTGACCTCCAGCCTAGACTCAGTACATGGTTTCACCCACTGCTGACCTCCAGCCTAGACTCAGTACATGGTTTCACCCACTGCTGGCCTCCAGCCTAGAATCAGTACATGGTTTCACCCACTGCTGGCCTCCAGCCTAGACTCAGTACATGGTTTCACCCACTGCTGGCCTCCAGCCTAGACTCAGTACATGGTTTCACCCACTGCTGGCCTCCAGCCTAGACTCAGTACATGGTTTCACCCACTGCAGGCCTCCAGCCTAGAATCAGTACATGGTTTCACCCACTGCTGACCTCCAGCCTAGACTCAGTACATGGTTTCACCCACTGCTGACCTCCAGCCCAGGCCCCACCCACTGCTGACCTCCAGCCTAGACTCAGTACATGGTTTCACCCACTGCTGGCCTCCAGCCTAGAATCAGTACATGGTTTCACCCACTGCTGACCTCCAGCCCAGGCCCCACCCACTGCTGACCTCCAGCCTAGACTCAGTACATGGTTTCACCCACTGCTGACCTCCAGCCTAGACTTAGTACATGGTTTCACCCACTGCTGGCCTCCAGCCTAGACTCAGTACATGGTTTCACCCACTGCTGACCTCCAGCCTAGACTTAGTACATGGTTTCACCCACTGCTGACCTCCAGCCTAGACTCAGTACATGGTTTCACCCACTGCTGACCTCCAGCCTAGACTCAGTACATGGTTTCACCCACTGCTGACCTCCAGCCTAGACTCAGTACATGGTTTCACCCACTGCTGACCTCCAGCCTAGACTCAGTACATGGTTTCACCCACTGCTGGCCTCCAGCCTAGAATCAGTACATGGTTTCACCCACTGCTGGCCTCCAGCCTAGAATCAGTACATGGTTTCACCCACTGCTGACCTCCAGCCTAGACTCAGTACATGGTTTCACCCACTGCTGGCCTCCAGCCTAGACTCAGTACATGGTTTCACCCACTGCTGGCCTTCAGCCTAGACTCAGTACATGGTTTCACCCACTGCTGGCCTCCAGCCTAGAATCAGTACATGGTTTCACCCACTGCTGACCTCCAGCCTAGACTCAGTACATGGTTTCACCCACTGCTGACCTCCAGCCTAGACTCAGTACATGGTTTCACCCACTGCTGGCCTCCAGCCTAGAATCAGTACATGGTTTCACCCACTGCTGACCACCAGCCTAGAATCAGTACATGGTTTCACCCACTGCTGGCCTCCAGCCCAGGCCCCACCCACTGCTGACCTCCAGCCTAGACTCAGTACATGGTTTCACCCACTGCTGACCTCCAGCCTAGACTCAGTACATGGTTTCACCCACTGCTGGCCTCCAGCCTAGAATCAGTACATGGTTTCACCCACTGCTGGCCTCCAGCCTAGACTCAGTACATGGTTTCACCCACTGCTGACCTCCAGCCTAGACTCAGTACATGGTTTCACCCACTGCTGGCCTCCAGCCTAGACTTAGTACATGGTTTCACCCACTGCTGACCACCAGCCTAGACTCAGTACATGGTTTCACCCACTGCTGGCCTCCAGCCTAGACTCAGTACATGGTTTCACCCACTGCTGACCTCCAGCCTAGACTCAGTACATGGTTTCACCCACTGCTGGCCTCCAGCCTAGACTCAGTACATGGTTTCACCCACTGCTGGCCTCCAGCCTAGAATCAGTACATGGTTTCACCCACTGCTGACCACCAGCCTAGAATCAGTACATGGTTTCACCCACTGCTGGCCTCCAGCCCAGGCCCCACCCACTGCTGACCTCCAGCCTAGACTCAGTACATGGTTTCACCCACTGCTGACCTCCAGCCCAGGCCCCACCCACTGCTGACCTCCAGCCTAGACTCAGTACATGGTTTCACCCACTGCTGACCTCCAGCCTAGAATCAGTACATGGTTTCACCCACTGCTGACCTCCAGCCTAGACTCAGTACATGGTTTCACCCACTGCTGACCTCCAGCCTAGACTCAGTACATGGTTTCACCCACTGCTGACCTCCAGCCTAGACTCAGTACATGGTTTCACCCACTGCTGGCCTCCAGCCTAGAATCAGTACATGGTTTCACCCACTGCTGACCACCAGCCTAGAATCAGTACATGGTTTCACCCACTGCTGGCCTCCAGCCCAGGCCCCACCCACTGCTGACCTCCAGCCTAGACTCAGTACATGGTTTCACCCACTGCTGACCTCCAGCCCAGGCCCCACCCACTGCTGACCTCCAGCCTAGACTCAGTACATGGTTTCACCCACTGCTGACCTCCAGCCCAGGCCCCACCCACTGCTGACCTCCAGCCTAGACTCAGTACATGGTTTCACCCACTGCTGACCTCCAGCCTAGAATCAGTACATGGTTTCACCCACTGCTGACCTCCAGCCTAGACTCAGTACATGGTTTCACCCACTGCTGACCTCCAGCCTAGACTCAGTACATGGTTTCACCCACTGCTGACCTCCAGCCTAGACTCAGTACATGGTTTCACCCACTGCTGGCCTCCAGCCTAGAATCAGTACATGGTTTCACCCACTGCTGACCACCAGCCTAGAATCAGTACATGGTTTCACCCACTGCTGGCCTCCAGCCCAGGCCCCACCCACTGCTGACCTCCAGCCTAGACTCAGTACATGGTTTCACCCACTGCTGACCTCCAGCCTAGACTCAGTACATGGTTTCACCCACTGCTGGCCTCCAGCCTAGAATCAGTACATGGTTTCACCCACTGCTGGCCTCCAGCCTAGACTCAGTACATGGTTTCACCCACTGCTGACCTCCAGCCTAGACTCAGTACATGGTTTCACCCACTGCTGGCCTCCAGCCTAGACTCAGTACATGGTTTCACCCACTGCTGACCACCAGCCTAGACTCAGTACATGGTTTCACCCACTGCTGGCCTCCAGCCTAGACTCAGTACATGGTTTCACCCACTGCTGACCTCCAGCCTAGACTCAGTACATGGTTTCACCCACTGCTGGCCTCCAGCCCAGGCCCCACCCACTGCTGACCTCCAGCCTAGACTCAGTACATGGTTTCACCCACTGCTGACCTCCAGCCTAGAATCAGTACATGGTTTCACCCACTGCTGGCCTCCAGCCTAGAATCAGTACATGGTTTCACCCACTGCTGGCCTCCAGCCTAGAATCAGTACATGGTTTCACCCACTGCTGACCTCCAGCCTAGACTCAGTACATGGTTTCACCCACTGCTGGCCTCCAGCCTAGACTCAGTACATGGTTTCACCCACTGCTGGCCTTCAGCCTAGACTCAGTACATGGTTTCACCCACTGCTGGCCTCCAGCCTAGAATCAGTACATGGTTTCACCCACTGCTGACCTCCAGCCTAGACTCAGTACATGGTTTCACCCACTGCTGGCCTCCAGCCCAGGCCCCACCCACTGCTGACCTCCAGCCTAGACTCAGTACATGGTTTCACCCACTGCTGACCTCCAGCCTAGAATCAGTACATGGTTTCACCCACTGCTGGCCTCCAGCCTAGAATCAGTACATGGTTTCACCCACTGCTGGCCTCCAGCCTAGAATCAGTACATGGTTTCACCCACTGCTGACCTCCAGCCTAGACTCAGTACATGGTTTCACCCACTGCTGGCCTCCAGCCTAGACTCAGTACATGGTTTCACCCACTGCTGGCCTTCAGCCTAGACTCAGTACATGGTTTCACCCACTGCTGGCCTCCAGCCTAGACTCAGTACATGGTTTCACCCACTGCTGGCCTCCAGCCTAGAATCAGTACATGGTTTCACCCACTGCTGACCACCAGCCTAGAATCAGTACATGGTTTCACCCACTGCTGGCCTCCAGCCCAGGCCCCACCCACTGCTGACCTCCAGCCTAGACTCAGTACATGGTTTCACCCACTGCTGACCTCCAGCCTAGACTCAGTACATGGTTTCACCCACTGCTGGCCTCCAGCCTAGAATCAGTACATGGTTTCACCCACTGCTGGCCTCCAGCCTAGACTCAGTACATGGTTTCACCCACTGCTGACCTCCAGCCTAGACTCAGTACATGGTTTCACCCACTGCTGGCCTCCAGCCTAGACTCAGTACATGGTTTCACCCACTGCTGACCACCAGCCTAGACTCAGTACATGGTTTCACCCACTGCTGGCCTCCAGCCTAGACTCAGTACATGGTTTCACCCACTGCTGACCTCCAGCCTAGACTCAGTACATGGTTTCACCCACTGCTGGCCTCCAGCCTAGAATCAGTACATGGTTTCACCCACTGCTGGCCTCCAGCCTAGAATCAGTACATGGTTTCACCCACTGCTGACCTCCAGCCTAGACTCAGTACATGGTTTCACCCACTGCTGGCCTCCAGCCTAGACTCAGTACATGGTTTCACCCACTGCTGGCCTTCAGCCTAGACTCAGTACATGGTTTCACCCACTGCTGGTCTCCAGCCTAGAATCAGTACATGGTTTCACCCACTGCTGACCTCCAGCCTAGACTCAGTACATGGTTTCACCCACTGCTGACCTCCAGCCTAGACTCAGTACATGGTTTCACCCACTGCTGGCCTCCAGCCTAGAATCAGTACATGGTTTCACCCACTGCTGACCACCAGCCTAGAATCAGTACATGGTTTCACCCACTGCTGGCCTCCAGCCCAGGCCCCACCCACTGCTGACCTCCAGCCTAGACTCAGTACATGGTTTCACCCACTGCTGACCTCCAGCCTAGACTCAGTACATGGTTTCACCCACTGCTGGCCTCCAGCCTAGAATCAGTACATGGTTTCACCCACTGCTGGCCTCCAGCCTAGACTCAGTACATGGTTTCACCCACTGCTGACCTCCAGCCTAGACTCAGTACATGGTTTCACCCACTGCTGGCCTCCAGCCTAGACTCAGTACATGGTTTCACCCACTGCTGACCACCAGCCTAGACTCAGTACATGGTTTCACCCACTGCTGGCCTCCAGCCTAGACTCAGTACATGGTTTCACCCACTGCTGACCTCCAGCCTAGACTCAGTACATGGTTTCACCCACTGCTGGCCTCCAGCCTAGAATCAGTACATGGTTTCACCCACTGCTGACCACCAGCCTAGAATCAGTACATGGTTTCACCCACTGCTGACCTCCAGCCTAGACTCAGTACATGGTTTCACCCACTGCTGGCCTCCAGCCTAGAATCAGTACATGGTTTCACCCACTGCTGACCACCAGCCTAGAATCAGTACATGGTTTTACCCACTGCTGGCCTCCAGCCCAGGCCCCACCCACTGCTGACCTCCAGCCTAGACTCAGTACATGGTTTCACCCACTGCTGACCTCCAGCCTAGACTCAGTACATGGTTTCACCCACTGCTGGCCTCCAGCCTAGAATCAGTACATGGTTTCACCCACTGCTGACCACCAGCCTAGACTCAGTACATGGTTTCACCCACTGCTGGCCTCCAGCCTAGACTCAGTACATGGTTTCACCCACTGCTGACCTCCAGCCTAGACTCAGTACATGGTTTCACCCACTGCTGACCACCAGCCTAGAATCAGTACATGGTTTCACCCACTGCTGGCCTCCAGCCCAGGCCCCACCTACTGCTGACCTCCAGCCTAGACTCAGTACATGGTTTCACCCACTGCTGACCTCCAGGCCAGGTTTCACCCACTGCTAGCCTCCAGCCCAGGCTCCACCCACTGGAGCCCTCCATCCCAGGTTCCACCCACCCACCTTCACCCCAGGCTCCACCTATTGCTGACCTCCAGCCCAGGTTTCCCGCACCGCTAATCTCAGGCCCAGGCTCCACCCAGTACTGACCTCCAGCCCAGGAAACCCCCCCACCTCTTGACTTTCAGCCCAGGCTCAAACCACTGCTGACCTCCAGCCCAGGCACCACCCACTGCTGACCTCAATCCCAGGCTCTACCCACTGCTGACCTCAATCCCAGGCCTCTAGCTCAGGTTCCATTCACTGTTGACCTTTAGCCTAGACACTGTGCACCAAGGCACCCACCCACCCCACCCCACCTCACCTCCAGTCCAGGCACTACACCTACTGCTGACCTCAAGCACAGTGCTCCACCTATTGCTGGCCTCCAACTCTGATTTCACCCACTCCTCACCCCAAGACCAGGCCCCACACACTGCTAATCTCCGGCCCAGGCTCCACACTCATTGCTTACATCCAGCCCAGGCCCCACCAACCCCTGACTTCAAGCCCAGGCACCACCCAGTTACCACTTCTAGCCCAGGCTTCATGCACTGCTGACCTCCAACCCAGGCTCTGACTACTGGTCACCACTAAACAACAAAAATGTCACCAAAAACTTGCGAGCTACCCTGCAAAAAAGACCAAATTGTTCCCATCTACATGTTAATGACAGAGGGTTTAGTTGCACACATTTGCAAAAATATGTGAAAGCCGCAGTGCCACGTCAAGGCTCCTCTGTATACTGCGGTCTCAACTCTATAGGTTTGAGAATCTCCAAAGTGAAGCACGTATAGCAGTGTTTTTCCTGAAAGGAGCCCTTGTCACCTCCATCCCAGGCTCCACCCACTGCTGACCTCAAGCTCCAGGCTCCACCCACTGCTGACCTCCAGCTCCAGGCTCCACCCACTGCTGACCTCCAGCTCCAGGCTCCAACCATTGCTGCCAACTGTAGCTACTCACCTGAGTAACGGCATTACAGAACTCCAGCGAATTCATGAAAAGGACCAAAGAGGAGACCCCGATCCAGTCTTCTCTCCGCAGGAAGTGCCAGTCATCGCCACGCACCTCAATCTTACGTGGAAGAGATGAGTAGAGAGCGCTCAGCCCTGTTGCCAGGATCTGCCAAAAGGAAAACAATATTAGTTATTTGTTCCACTGTTCCAACATTTAACCAGGTAAACAGAAGGTGTCAGATCTGGGAGTGAACACCAGAGGGCAGCATAGGTCAGCATTATGTGTGTCAGACCCAGGAGAGAACACCAGAGGGCAGCATAAGTCAGCATTATGTGTGTCAGACCCAGGAGAGAACACCAGAGGGCAGCATAAGTCAGCATCATGTGTGTCAGACCCAGGAGAGAACACCAGAGGGCAGCATAAGTCAGCATCATGTGTGTCAGACCCAGGAGAGAACACCAGAGGGCAGCATAAGTCAGCATCATGTGTGTCAGACCCAGGAGAGAACACCAGAGGGCAGCATAAGTCAGCATTATGGGTGTCAGACCCAGAAGAGAACACCAGAGGGCAGCATAGGTCAGCATTATGTGTGTCAGACCCAGGAGAGAACACCATAGGGCAGCATAAGTCAGCATTATGTGTGTCAGACACAGGAGAGAACACTAGAGGGCAACATAAATCAGCATTATGTGCGTCAGACCCAGAAGATAATACCAGAGGGCAGCATAAGTCAGCATTATGTGTGTCAGATCTGGGAGTGAACACCAGAGGGCAGCATAGGTCAGCATTATGTGTGTCAGACCCAGGAGAGAACACCAGAGGGCAGCATAAGTCAGCATTATGTGTGTCAGACCCAGGAGAGAACACCAGAGGGCAGCATAAGTCAGCATCATGTGTGTCAGACCCAGGAGAGAACACCAGAGGGCAGCATAAGTCAGCATTATGTGTGTCAGACCCCAGGGAGAACACCAGAGGGCAGCATAAGTCAGCATTATGTGTGTCAGACCCAGGAGAGAATACTAGAGGGCAACATAAGTCAGCATTATGTGTGTCAGACCCAGGAGAGAACACCAGAGGGCAACATAAGTCAGAAATATGTGTGTCAGACCCCAGGAGAGAACACCAGAGGGCAGCATAAGTCAGCATTATGTGTGTCAGACCCCCGGAGAGAACACTAGAGGGCAGCATAAGTCAGCATTATGTGTGTCAGACCCCCGGAGAGAACACCAGAGGGCAGCATACGTCAGCATTATGTGTGTCAGACCTCAGAGAGAACACTAGAGGGCAGCATAAGTCAGCATTATGTGTGTCAGACCTCAGAGAGAACACTAGAGGGCAGCATAAGTCAGCATTATGTGTGTCAGACCCCAGGAGAGAACACCAGAGGGCAGCAAAAGTCAGCATTATGGGTGTCAGACCCAGGAGAGAACACCAGAGGGCAGCATAGGTCAGCATCATGTGTGTCAGACCAAGGAGAGAACACCAGAGGGCAGCATAAGTCAGCATCATGTGTGTCAGGCCCAGGAGAGAACACCAGAGGGCAGCATAAGTCAGCATTATGTGTCAGACCCAGGAGAGAACACCAGAGGGCAGCAAAGGTCAGCAATATGTGTCAGACCCAGGAGAGAACACCAGAGGGCAGCATAGGTCAGCATCATGTGTGTCAGGCCCAGGAGAGAACACCAGAGGGCAGCATAAGTCAGCATTATGTGTGTCAGACCCAGGAGAGAACACCAGAGGGCAGCATAAATCAGCATTATGTGTGTCAGACCCAGGAGAGAACACCAGAGGGCAGCATAGGTCAGCATTATGTGTGTCAGACCCAGGAGAGAACACCAGAGGGCAGCATAGGTCAGCATTATGTGTGTCAGACCCCAGAGAGAACACGAGAGAGCAACATAAGTCAGCATTATGTGTGTCAGACCCAAGAGAGAACACCAGAGGGCAGCATAAATCAGCATTATGCGCGTCAGACCCCAGGAGAGAACACCAGAGGGCAGCATAAATCAGCATTGTGTGTGTCAGACCCAGGAGAGAACACCAGAGGGCAGCATAAGTCAGCATTATGTGTGTCAGACCCAGGAGAGAACACCAGAGGGCAGCATAAGTCAGCATCATGTGTGTCAGACCCAGGAGAGAACACCAGAGAGCAGCATAAGTCAGCATCATGTGTGTCAGACCCAGGAGAGAACACCAGAGGGCAGCATAAGTCAGCATTATGTGTGTCAGACCCAGGAGAGAACACCAGAGGGCAGCATAAGTCAGCATTATGTGTGTCAGACCCAGGAGAGAACACCAGAGGGCAGCATAAATCAGCATTATGTGTGTCAGACCCAGGAGAGAACACCAGAGGGCAGCATAGGTCAGCATTATGTGTGTCAGACCCAGGAGAGAACACCAGAGGGCAGCATAGGTCAGCATTATGTGTGTCAGACCCCAGAGAGAACACGAGAGGGCAACATAAGTCAGCATTATGTGTGTCAGACCCAAGAGAGAACACTAGAGGGCAGCATAAATCAGCATTATGCGTGTCAGACCCCAGGAGAGAACACTAGAGGGTAGCATAAGTCAGCATTATGTGTGTCAGACCCAGGGAAGAACACTAGAGGGCAGCATAAATAAGCATTGTGTGTGTCAGACCCAGGAGAGAACACCAGAGGGCAGCAAAGGTCAGCATTATGTGTGTAAGACTCAGGAGAGAACACTTGAGGGCAGCATAAGTCAGCATTGTGTGTGTCAGACCCAGGAGAGAACACTAGAGGGCAGCATAAGTCAGCATTATGTGTGTCAGACCCAGGAGAGAACACCAGAGGGCAGCATAAGTCCATTTTATATATGTAAGACCCTGGAGAGAACACTAGAGGGCAGCATAAGTCCATATTATGTGTATCAGACCCAGGAGAGAACACCAGAGGGCAGCATAAGTCAGCATCATGTGTGTCAGACCCAGGAGAGAACACCAGAGGGCAGCATAAGTCAGTGTCATGTGTGTCAGACCCAGAAGAGAACACCAGAGGGCAGCATAGGTCAGCATTATGTGTGTCAGACCCAGGAGAGAACACCAGAGGGCAGCATAAGTCAGCATTATGTGTGTCAGACCCAGGAGAGAACACCAGAGGGCAGCATAAGTCAGCATCATGTGTGTCAGACCCAGGAGAGAACACCAGAGGGCAGCATAAGTCAGCATTATGTGTGTCAGACCCCAGGGAGAACACCAGAGGGCAGCATAAGTCAGCATTATGTGTGTCAGACCCAGGAGAGAATACTAGAGGGCAACATAAGTCAGCATTATGTGTGTCAGACCCAGGAGAGAACACCAGAGGGCAACATAAGTCAGAAATATGTGTGTCAGACCCCAGGAGAGAACACCAGAGGGCAGCATAAGTCAGCATTATGTGTGTCAGACCCCCGGAGAGAACACTAGAGGGCAGCATAAGTCAGCATTATGTGTGTCAGACCCCCGGAGAGAACACCAGAGGGCAGCATACGTCAGCATTATGTGTGTCAGACCTCAGAGAGAACACTAGAGGGCAGCATAAGTCAGCATTATGTGTGTCAGACCTCAGAGAGAACACTAGAGGGCAGCATAAGTCAGCATTATGTGTGTCAGACCCCAGGAGAGAACACCAGAGGGCAGCAAAAGTCAGCATTATGGGTGTCAGACCCAGGAGAGAACACCAGAGGGCAGCATAGGTCAGCATCATGTGTGTCAGACCAAGGAGAGAACACCAGAGGGCAGCATAAGTCAGCATCATGTGTGTCAGGCCCAGGAGAGAACACCAGAGGGCAGCATAAGTCAGCATTATGTGTCAGACCCAGGAGAGAACACCAGAGGGCAGCAAAGGTCAGCAATATGTGTCAGACCCAGGAGAGAACACCAGAGGGCAGCATAGGTCAGCATCATGTGTGTCAGGCCCAGGAGAGAACACCAGAGGGCAGCATAAGTCAGCATTATGTGTGTCAGACCCAGGAGAGAACACCAGAGGGCAGCATAAATCAGCATTATGTGTGTCAGACCCAGGAGAGAACACCAGAGGGCAGCATAGGTCAGCATTATGTGTGTCAGACCCAGGAGAGAACACCAGAGGGCAGCATAGGTCAGCATTATGTGTGTCAGACCCCAGAGAGAACACGAGAGAGCAACATAAGTCAGCATTATGTGTGTCAGACCCAAGAGAGAACACCAGAGGGCAGCATAAATCAGCATTATGCGTGTCAGACCCCAGGAGAGAACACCAGAGGGCAGCATAAATCAGCATTGTGTGTGTCAGACCCAGGAGAGAACACCAGAGGGCAGCATAAGTCAGCATTATGTGTGTCAGACCCAGGAGAGAACACCAGAGGGCAGCATAAGTCAGCATCATGTGTGTCAGACCCAGGAGAGAACACCAGAGAGCAGCATAAGTCAGCATCATGTGTGTCAGACCCAGGAGAGAACACCAGAGGGCAGCATAAGTCAGCATTATGTGTGTCAGACCCAGGAGAGAACACCAGAGGGCAGCATAAGTCAGCATTATGTGTGTCAGACCCAGGAGAGAACACCAGAGGGCAGCATAAATCAGCATTATGTGTGTCAGACCCAGGAGAGAACACCAGAGGGCAGCATAGGTCAGCATTATGTGTGTCAGACCCAGGAGAGAACACCAGAGGGCAGCATAGGTCAGCATTATGTGTGTCAGACCCCAGAGAGAACACGAGAGGGCAACATAAGTCAGCATTATGTGTGTCAGACCCAAGAGAGAACACTAGAGGGCAGCATAAATCAGCATTATGCGTGTCAGACCCCAGGAGAGAACACTAGAGGGTAGCATAAGTCAGCATTATGTGTGTCAGACCCAGGGAAGAACACTAGAGGGCAGCATAAATAAGCATTGTGTGTGTCAGACCCAGGAGAGAACACCAGAGGGCAGCAAAGGTCAGCATTATGTGTGTAAGACTCAGGAGAGAACACTTGAGGGCAGCATAAGTCAGCATTGTGTGTGTCAGACCCAGGAGAGAACACTAGAGGGCAGCATAAGTCAGCATTATGTGTGTCAGACCCAGGAGAGAACACCAGAGGGCAGCATAAGTCCATTTTATATATGTAAGACCCTGGAGAGAACACTAGAGGGCAGCATAAGTCCATATTATGTGTATCAGACCCAGGAGAGAACACCAGAGGGCAGCATAAGTCAGCATCATGTGTGTCAGACCCAGGAGAGAACACCAGAGGGCAGCATAAGTCAGTGTCATGTGTGTCAGACCCAGAAGAGAACACCAGAGGGCAGCATAGGTCAGCATTATATGTGTCAGGCCCAGGAGAGAACACTAGAGGGCAGCATAAGTCAGCAATATGTGTGTAAGACCCAGGAGACATCACTAGAGGGCAGCATAAGTCAGCATTATGTGTGTCAGACCCAGGAGAGAACACCAGAGGGCAGCATAAGTTAGCATTATGTTTGTCAGACCCAGGAGAGAACACCAGAGGGCAGCATAAGTCCATTTTTATATGTGTAAGACCCAGGAGAGAACACTAAAGGGAAGCATAAGTCCATATTATGTGTATCAGACCCAGGAGAGCACACCAGAGGGCAGCATAAGTCCATATTATGTGTATCAGACCCAGGATGGAACACCAGAGGGCAGCATAAGTCAGCATCATGTATGTCAGACCCAGGAGAGAACACCAGAGGGCAGCACAAGTCAGTGTCATGTGTGTCAGGCCCAGGAGAGAACACTAGAGGGCAGCATAAGTCAGCATTGTGTGTCAGACCCAGGAAAGAACACTAGAGGGCAGCATAAGTCAGCATTATGTGTGTAAGACCCAGGAGACATCACTAGAGGGCAGCATAAGTCAGCATTATGTGTGTAAGACCCAGGAGACATCACTAGAGGGCAGCATAAGTCAGCATTATGTTTGTCAGACCCAGGAGAGAACACCAGAGGGCAGCATAAGTTAGCATTAGGTTTGTCAGACCCAGGAGAGAACACCAGAGGGCAGCATAAGTCCATATTATGTGTGTGAGACCCAGGAGAGAACACAAGAGGGCAGCATAAGTCCATTTTATGTGTATCAGACCCAGTAGAGAACACCAGAGGGCAGCATACGTCAGCATTGTGTGTGTCAGACCCAGGAGAGAACACCAGAGGGCAGCATAGGTCAGCATCATGTGTGTCAGACCCTGGAGAGCACACTAGAGGGCAGCATAAGTCAGCATCATCTGGCAGACCCAGGATAGAACACCAGAGGGCAGCATAGGTCAGCATTATGGGTGTCAGGCCCAGGAGAGAACACCAGAGGGCAGCACAAGTCAGTATCATGTGTGTCAGACCCAGGAGAGAACACTAGAGGGCAGCATAAGTCAGCATTATGTGTGTCAGACCCAGGAGAGAACACTAGAGGGCAGCATAGGTCAGCGTCATGTGTGTCAGACCCAGGAGAGAACACTAGAGTGCAGTATAAGTCAGCGTCATGTGTGTCAGACCCAGGAGAGAACACTAGAGGGCAGCATAAGTCAGTATTGTGTGTCAGACCCAGGAGAGAACACCAGAGGGCAGCATAAATCAGCATTATGTGTGTCAGACCCAGGAGAGAACACCAGAGGGCAGCATAAGTCAGCATTATGTGTGTCAGACCCAGGAGAGAACACCAGAGGGCAGCAGAAGTCAGCATTATGTAGGCGTAATCTCCATGTAATAGAGAACACAGTGTGGGTTTGCATAGTTGAAGTTTTATAGATTTTTTTGGCCTCATTATAACCCGAATCGTTATCCCGCCACTATTTTAGAGGATCATTTACACGCTCAGCCTGAAGAATAAATGCAGAGTTATAACTCATGGGAGGCCAAGCTAGGTTTCTTACTCTGAAGGACCTCATTTAATGGAGGTTTCCTAAATCTTCATCAGTAGACACGAGGTGACCTTCACTGGCAGGCCTATGCTCATTCTATGGGAGTACCAACGCTGGGATGTGCACTAATGGCTAAAAGTACCTCCAGGAAGATACCACAACCCCCTAGAGGGGGATCGGACCTCCGCTATGGTATATACATCCTCCTATCGTATAACAATGGCTTGCAGGATGTCTCCCCCCATTACCCCATTCAGGGGTACGCCCTCCTCCACACACGGAAAGAGAAACCTAAAATATTTGGATGTAGTTTTTTTAAACTCTGTAACAATACAGGATGGTGGCGGAGCAGGGTATTGCAGGGTACAGGATGGATACCAGTACTGATCAGGCAGGGACTGTACAGACTGGGAACAGGATGGGTGCCCAATGGACAGGACTGGTCAGGAAAGGACTCTACAGACAGAGGGCACAGACTGGGTGAGCAGCAGAAGATGTACTCAGTAACAATACAGGACGGGTGACCAAGGCACAGGACAGGTGACAGTGCTGGGCAGGCAGGACTCTATACATAGGGCGCAGACCGGGCAGGCAGGACTCTATACAGAGGGCGCAGACCGGGCAGGCAGGACTCTATACAGAGGGCGCAGACCGGGCAGGCAGGACTCTATACAGACGGCGCAGACCGGGCAGGCAGGACTCTATACAGAGGGCGCAGACCGGGCAGGCAGGACTCTATACAGAGGGCGCAGACCGGGCAGGCAGGACTCTACACAGAGGGCGCAGACCGGGCAGGCAGGACTCTACACAGAGGGCGCAGACCGGGCAGGCAGGACTCTGCGCAGACCGGGCAGGCAGGACTCTATACAGAGGGCGCAGACCGAGCAATCAGGACTCTATACAGAGGGCGCAGGCCGAGCAATCAGGACTCTACACAGAGGGCGCAGGCCGGGCAGGCAGGACTCTACACAGAGGGCGCAGACCGAGCAATCAGGACTCTACACAGAGGGCGCAGACCGGGCAGGCAGGACTCTACACAGAGGGCGCAGGCCGGGCAGGCAGGACTCTACACAGAGGGCGCAGACCGAGCAATCAGGACTCTATACAGAGGGCACAGACCGGGCAGGCAGGACTCTATACAGAGGGCACAGACCGGGCAGGCAGGACTCTATACAGAGGGCACAGACCGGGCAGGCAGGACTCTATACAGAGGGCACAGACCGGGCAGGCAGGACTCTATACAGAGGGCACAGACCGGGCAGGCAGGACTCTATACAGAGGGCACAGACCGGGCAGGCAGGACTCTATACAGAGGGCACAGACCGGGCAGGCAGGACTCTATACAGAGGGCACAGACCGGGCAGGCAGGACTCTATACAGAGGGCACAGACCGGGCAGGCAGGACTCTATACAGAGGGCACAGACCGGGCAGGCAGGACTCTATACAGAGGGCACAGACCGGGCAGGCAGGACTCTATACAGAGGGCACAGACCGGGCAGGCAGGACTCTATACAGAGGGCACAGACTGGGCAGGCAGGGGACATGTATTCTGTAACAGTACAGGATGGTGGCAGTGCAGGTAGAAGCAGAGCGCAGGACTATGAGAAGAGGAAGGATCTGGGAATAACTGGGCTCAGGTCCAGCAGACGGCGGCTCAGGCAGGGAGGAGTCGCATTCCATAGTGGCAGCTCAGGGAGTGTCCGGGAACTGCACACAGGGCGATGCCAGGATGAATTAACTCCACAGGGCAATCACAGAGCCGTGTCTGCATGGAGGAAGTAGAAGTCTTCTAGCAGCGCACTGATACCAGGGAGAGATCTCCATCATGTCACTGCACACCACTGTCTAACCTGCGCAGGCTCTCTCACTATCTGCTGGGTATAGTGAGAAATATTTTCAGGCTTGGGGACAGGAGGATCTATATTTCTGCTCCACCTAGATGACACTCAAAACGGCTCCTTGCAGTGGAGGCTGATGTGGCAGCTTGTGGGTAAATTGACAGCCGGGCGGGAGGGGGTGTCAGGATGAGAGGGGTGCTATGGGGATTCTCCTACCCTCAGAGAAATGGTATGGGACAACAAGGCATGCCACACCGGCATCACCTGTCCTTTTATAGGACAGTGTTGTGCAGGAGGAGTAGGGAGGAGTATGGAGGGGTATAGAGGGGTAGGGAGGAGTAGGAAGGGGTATGGAGGAGTAGGGAGGGGTAGGGAGGAGTAGGGAGGGGTAGGGAGGAGTAGGGAGGGGTAGGGAGGAGTAGGGAGGGGTAGGGAGGAGTAGGGAGGGGTAGGGAGGGGTAGGGAGGGGTAGGGAGGGGTAAGGAGGAGTAGGGAGGAGTAGGGAGGAGTAGGGAGGAGTATGGAGGGGTATAGAGGGGTAGGGAGGAGTAGGAAGGGGTATGGAGGAGTAGGAAGGGGTATGGAGGAGTAGGGAGGGGTAGGGAGGAGTAGGGAGGAGTAGGGAGGAGTAGGGAGGAGTAGGGAGGAGTAGGGAGGGGTAGGGAGGAGTAGGGAGGGGTAGGGAGGAGTATAGAGGGGTAGGGAGGAGTATAGAGGGGTAGGGAGGAGTATAGAGGGGTAGGGAGGAGTATAGAGGGGTAGGGAGGAGTATAGAGGGGTAGGGAGGGGTAGGGAGGAGTATAGAGGGGTAGGGAGGAGTATAGAGGGGTAGGGAGGAGTATAGAGGGGTAGGGAGGAGTATAGAGGGGTAGGGAGGAGTAGGGAGGAGTATAGAGGGGTAGGGAGGAGTATAGAGGGGTAGGGAGGAGTATAGAGGGGTAGGGAGGAGTATAGAGGGGTAGGGAGGAGTAGGGATCACCAGGTTCAGTGTGTACAGCAATGTGTACCAGCTCGGTGTTGAGTTACAGCAGCGTTGGTGTAATGAATACAGAACACGAGTATTTATATAGGAGGTGATAAATGTGTTTTGTTTTTGGGCCGGCCCATCAGACCAGAGAATGGGGTGAGGGATTTGGTTTTCATTCCAGGATAAGCGCAGAGTTCCCATAAATACAAATCATAAGGTTCAAGCGGAACGCCAGGCAAACAGCTAAATGCACGTTCTAAAAGTAAATATCATCATCTATCTCTGCTGGGGGATGGATACCAATGTGTGCTGGGAGAGGGATACAGAGGAGAGACCAATGTGTGTGCTGGGAGAGGGATACAGAGGAGAGACCAATGTGTGTGCTGGGAGAGGGATACAGAGGAGAGACCAATGTGTGTGCTGGGAGGGGAATACAGAGGAGAGACCAATGTGTGTGCTGGGAGAGGGATACAGAGGAGAGACCAATGTGTGTGCTGGGAGGGGGATACAGAGGAGAGACCAATGCGTGTGCTGGGAGAGGGATACAGGGAGAGACCAATGTGTGCGCTGGGAGGGGGATACAGAGGAGAGACCAATGTGTGTGCTGGGAGGGGGATACAGGGAGAGACCAATGTGTGTGCTGGGAGGGGGATACAGGGAGAGACCAATGTGTGCGCTGGGAGGGGGATACAGAGGAGAGACCAATGTGTGCGCTGGGAGAGGGATACAGAGGAGAGACCAATGTGTGCGCTGGGAGGGGGATACAGAGGAGAGACCAATGTGTGTGCTGGGAGAGGGATACAGGGAGAGACCAATGTGTGCGCTGGGAGGGGGATACAGAGGAGAGACCAATGTGTGTGCTGGGAGAGGGATACAGAGGAGAGACCAATGTGTGTGCTGGGAGGGGGATACAGAGGAGAGACCAATGTGTGTGCTGGGAGGGGGATACAGAGGAGAGACCAATGTGTGTGCTGGGAGGGGGATACAGAGGAGAGACCAATGTGTGTGCTGGGAGGGGGATACAGAGGAGAGACCAATGTGTGTGCTGGGAGGGGGATACAGAGGAGAGACCAATGTGTGTGCTGGGAGGGGGATACAGAGGAGAGACCAATGTGTGTGCTGGGAGGGGGATACAGAGGAGAGACCAATGTGTGTGCTGGGAGGGGGATACAGGGAGAGACCAATGTGTGTGCTGGGAGAGGGATACAGAGGAGAGACCAATGTGTGTGCTGGGAGGGGGATACAGAGGAGAGACCAATGCGTGTGCTGGGAGAGGGATACAGGGAGAGACCAATGTGTGCGCTGGGAGGGGGATACAGAGGAGAGACCAATGTGTGTGCTGGGAGGGGGATACAGAGGAGAGACCAATGTGTGTGCTGGGAGGGGGATACAGAGGAGAGACCAATGTGTGTGCTGGGAGGGGGATACAGAGGAGAGACCAATGTGTGTGCTGGGAGGGGGATACAGGGAGAGACCAATGTGTGTGCTGGGAGGGGGATACAGGGAGAGACCAATGTGTGTGCTGGGAGGGGGATACAGAGGAGAGACCAATGTGTGCGCTGGGAGAGGGATACAGAGGAGAGACCAATGTGTGCGCTGGGAGGGGGATACAGAGGAGAGACCAATGTGTGTGCTGGGAGAGGGATACAGGGAGAGACCAATGTGTGCGCTGGGAGGGGGATACAGAGGAGAGACCAATGTGTGTGCTGGGAGAGGGATACAGAGGAGAGACCAATGTGTGTGCTGGGAGGGGGATACAGAGGAGAGACCAATGTGTGTGCTGGGAGGGGGATACAGAGGAGAGACCAATGTGTGTGCTGGGAGGGGGATACAGAGGAGAGACCAATGTGTGTGCTGGGAGGGGGATACAGAGGAGAGACCAATGTGTGTGCTGGGAGGGGGATACAGAGGAGAGACCAATGTGTGTGCTGGGAGGGGGATACAGAGGAGAGACCAATGTGTGTGCTGGGAGGGGGATACAGAGGAGAGACCAATGTGTGTGCTGGGAGGGGGATACAGGGAGAGACCAATGTGTGTGCTGGGAGGGGGATACAGGGAAAGACCAATGTGTGCGCTGGGAGAGGGATACAGAGGAGAGACCAATGTGTGTGCTGGGAGAGGGATACAGAGGAGAGACCAATGTGTGTGCTGGGAGGGGGATACAGAGGAGAGACCAATGTGTGTGCTGGGAGAGGGATACAGAGGAGAGACCAATGTGTGTGCTGGGAGGGGGATACAGAGGAGAGACCAATGTGTGTGCTGGGAGAGGGATACAGAGGAGAGACCAATGTGTGTGCTGGGAGGGGGATACAGAGGAGAGACCAATGTGTGTGCTGGGAGGGGGATACAGAGGAGAGACCAATGTGTGTGCTGGGAGGGGGATACAGAGGAGAGACCAATGTGTGTGCTGGGAGGGGGATACAGGGAGAGACCAATGTGTGTGCTGGGAGGGGGATACAGGGAAAGACCAATGTGTGCGCTGGGAGAGGGATACAGAGGAGAGACCAATGTGTGTGCTGGGAGAGGGATACAGAGGAGAGACCAATGTGTGTGCTGGGAGGGGGATACAGAGGAGAGACCAATGTGTGCGCTGGGAGAGGGATACAGAGGAGAGACCAATGTGTGCGCTGGGAGGGGGATACAGAGGAGAGACCAATGTGTGTGCTGGGAGAGGGATACAGGGAGAGACCAATGTGTGCGCTGGGAGGGGGATACAGAGGAGAGACCAATGTGTGTGCTGGGAGAGGGATACAGAGGAGAGACCAATGTGTGTGCTGGGAGGGGGATACAGAGGAGAGACCAATGTGTGCGCTGGGAGGGGGATACAGAGGAGAGACCAATGTGTGTGCTGGGAGGGGGATACAGAGGAGAGACCAATGTGTGTGCTGGGAGAGGGATACAGGGAGAGACCAATGTGTGCGCTGGGAGGGGGATACAGAGGAGAGACCAATGTGTGCACTGGGAGAGGGATACAGAGGAGAGACCAATGTGTGTGCTGGGAGGGGGATACAGAGGAGAGACCAATGTGTGTGCTGGGAGGGGGATACAGAGGAGAGACCAATGTGTGTGCTGGGAGGGGGATACAGAGGAGAGACCAATGTGTGTGCTGGGAGAGGGATACAGGGAGAGACCAATGTGTGTGCTGGGAGGGGGATACAGGGAGAGACCAATGTGTGTGCTGGGAGAGGGATACAGAGGAGAGACCAATGTGTGTGCTGGGAGAGGGATACAGGGAGAGACCAATGTGTGTGCTGGGAGAGGGATACAGGGAGAGACCAATGTGTGTGCTGGGAGAGGGATACAGAGGAGAGACCAATGTGTGTGCTGGGAGGGGGATACAGAGGAGAGACCAATGTGTGCGCTGGGAGGGGGATACAGAGGAGAGACCAATGTGTGTGCTGGGAGAGGGATACAGGCAGAGACCAATGTGTGTGCTGGGAGAGGGATATAGAGGAGAGACCAATGTGTGCGCTGGGAGAGGGATACAGAGGAGAGACCAATGTGTGTGCTGGGAGGGGGATACAGAGGAGAGACCAATGTGTGTGCTGGGAGGGGGATACAGAGGAGAGACCAATGTGTGTGCTGGGAGAGGGATACAGGGAGAGACCAATGTGTGCGTTGGGAGGGGGATACAGAGGAGAGACCAATGTGTGCACTGGGAGAGGGATACAGAGGAGAGACCAATGTGTGTGCTGGGAGGGGGATACAGAGGAGAGACCAATGTGTGTGCTGGGAGGGGGATACAGAGGAGAGACCAATGTGTGTGCTGGGAGGGGGATACAGAGGAGAGACCAATGTGTGTGCTGGGAGAGGGATACAGGGAGAGACCAATGTGTGTGCTGGGAGGGGGACACAGGGAGAGACCAATGTGTGTGCTGGGAGAGGGATACAGAGGAGAGACCAATGTGTGTGCTGGGAGAGGGATACAGGGAGAGACCAATGTGTGTGCTGGGAGAGGGATACAGGGAGAGACCAATGTGTGTGCTGGGAGAGGGATACAGAGGAGAGACCAATGAGTGTGCTGGGAGAGGGATACAGAGGAGAGACCAATGTGTGTGCTGGGAGGGGGATACAGAGGAGAGACCAATGTGTGCGCTGGGAGGGGGATACAGAGGAGAGACCAATGTGTGTGCTGGGAGAGGGATACAGGCAGAGACCAATGTGTGTGCTGGGAGAGGGATACAGAGGAGAGACCAATGTGTGCGCTGGGAGAGGGATACAGAGGAGAGACCAATGTGTGTGCTGGGAGGGGGATACAGAGGAGAGACCAATGTGTGTGCTGGGAGGGGGATACAGAGAGACCAATGTGTGTGCTGGGAGGGGGATACAGAGGAGAGACCAATGTGTGTGCTGGGAGAGGGATACAGAGGAGAGACCAATGTGTGTGCTGGGAGGGGGATACAGAGGAGAGACCAATGTGTGCGCTGGGAGGGGGATACAGAGGAGAGACCAATGTGTGTGCTGGGAGGGGGATACAGAGGAGAGACCAATATGTGTGCTGGGAGAGGGATACAGAGGAGAGACCAATGTGTGTGCTGGGAGAGGGATACAGAGGAGAGACCAATGTGTGTGCTGGGAGAGGGATACAGAGGAGAGACCAATGTGTGTGCTGGGAGAGGGATACAGAGGAGAGACCAATGTGTGCGCTGGGAGGGGGATACAGAGGAGAGACCAATGTGTGTGCTGGGAGGGGAATACAGAGGAGAGACCAATGTGTGCGCTGGGAGGGGGATACAGAGGAGAGACCAATGTGTGCGCTGGGAGGGGGATACAGAGGAGATAATGTGTGTGCGGGGAGAGGATCTACTGCTTGTTTATAATATGAAGAGCCCATAGCCTGGCCACAGTTCTATTTTAAAGCAACTCTCACTTTTTTAAAAGTCCAGATAAGAGAGCCACCATGTAGAGCAAGCAAATACGACTCACGCATTCCACTGCTTGTGCCAATGAACCCCTCTACAGAAAAGAGAAAACCTAGCAGAAAAATCTTCTTCATTTGACACTTCCAGGCGTGTCAGGTCCTGGGGTCCCCTGCTGCTGCCGATCACTATGTCCCAACAGCACAAAGGGTTCAATGGAAGGAATCACAGAGTATACGGGGGGACAAGACACCCGACACACCCAGAGGTAATCACAGGTTGATGAATGAGCCACGCCTAGTCTATACAGATACCAGTTGGGAACAGTTTCAGCATCCTGTTGTCTACAAGATCCTATCCAGTATGGCATTGGATAGGAGTATGCTGATCAACATTTAGGTCTCACCCAGGGGTCTTCAAACTATGGCCCTCCAGTTGTTCAGGAACTACAATTCCCATCATGCCTAGTCAGGTCTGTGAATGTCAGTTTTACAATGCCTTATGGGACGTGTAGTTCCACAACAGCTGGAGGGCCGTAGTTTGAGGATCCCTGTCTCAGACACATGGCAGAGGAAGAGGATGATGAAGAGGAGGAGGATGATGAGGAAGAGGAGGATGATGATAAGGAAGAGGAGGATGATGATGAGGAAGAGGAGGATGATGATGAGGAAGAGGAGGAGGATGATGAGGAAGAGGAGGAGGATGATGAGGAAGAGGAGGATGATGAGGAAGAGGAGGAGGATGATGAGGAAGAGGAGGAGGATGATGAGGAAGAGGAGGATGATGATGAGGAAGAGGAGGAGGATGATGAGGAAGAGGAGGAGGATGATGAGGAAGAGGAGGAGGATGATGAGGAAGAGGAGGAGGATGATGAGGAAGAGGAGGATGATGAGGAAGAGGAGGAGGATGATGAGGAAGAGGAGGAGGATGATGAGGAAGAGGAGGAGGATGATGAGGAAGAGGAGGATGATGAGGAAGAGGAGGATGATGAGGAAGAGGAGGATGATGAGGAAGAGGATGATGATGAGGAGGGAATATTGCTGCTGGAAAGTGACGGACTCACCATGACTCTACAACTCCGTATATTCTCAGAATATCTCCCTCCTAACACTTGGCCGAGGATTAACCACCCCCTCAGATCAGGTTTCCCATCACACACACACGGCAGACAGCTGGCCAAGTGTCCGGCCCGCACACCGCGCACCATGAATGTATATTTATATAGAATCACAATTTTTCTCTCTGGGGATTTCCATGCTATATATAAAAATAAAACCTCCAGCCCTGGTAACAAACAGAGGCTACAGGCAATGATGTCTGTCCAAAAACCACATATTTTAGACACCCAGGGGCACCAGACTTCTTTCACACATTCAATCACTGTCCGATTCAGTGTTTCTCAACCTTTTTTCAGTCAAGGCACCCTTTAAAATGATGGACAATCTCAAGGCACCCCATTCTAAAATGTAAAATCTGCTCTAATCGTTTTACATAATGCAGCAACATCAATACATGTAGGACACCCAACGTTCGAGGGGATTTATTCTTCCAAAGCAAACAAACACAATTGCTAACTGATACTGACTACTATTCCAATGTTTCTCTTCTCTCCCTCAGCTAATGTGACCCCAAAGCTGATAGAGAGGGGCAGGGGAGGGTCAAACAAAGATGATATGCAGGCAAATGACATCCTCTTTATCAACCGATGACGCCATTGGTCGTTCAGAGCTTGGCAGCTAGAAGGTTGTAATGGTGAACAATGAAAAATTGTGGATTTGTGTAACTAAAAGGAAGGTTTCATCCACACACGGGCTTGTATACAGTTTTGGGGCAATTTATAGGCATTTTTCCAAATCACCCCTGAAGAACCCTCAAGGCACCCTGGTGGAAATAGGCTGGTCCAATTCTTGCTGCCTTCACCTCTGTAATATTTCCATACAATTGTACCACCCTAACCATAGAAACCATCAAACTACTAAATTCAGTCCCTGGTTATTTCTCGCCTTGACTATTGCAATTCCTTACTCATTCGTCGACCTCCCTTCAGTCCACCATGAATGCCGATGCCATACTCATCCACCTTACCGACCACCCAGTGTCCTTCACCCCTCTCTGCCATTTCCTCCACTCTCCTCCGCCCTACTTTACCAATCTCTTCACTGGCCTCTGCTCAGTGTCCACCACCGCGCTCTATCAATCCCTCCACTCAGTGTCCTCCACCCCTCTTAGCTATTTCCAACACTCACTGTCCTTCACCCTTCTCTAGAAATCCTTTACCTGGCCTCTGCTCAGTGTCCTCCATCCATCTTTATCAATCCCTCCACTGGATTATGCTCAGTGTCCTCCACCTCTCCTTACCAATCCCTCCACTGACCTCCAACCCTCTCTACCAATCCCTCCACTGGTCTCTGCTCAGTGTCCTCCACCCCTCGCTACCATTTACCCCACTCACCTCCACTCAGTGTCCACCTTCCTTCTCTACCAAGCCCTCCAATGATCTCCATCCCTCTCTACCAATCCCTCCACTGCCCTTCACTCAGTGTCCACCTCTCTTCTCTACCAATTACTCCACTGGCCTCTACTCAGTGTCCTCCACCCCTTTCTGCCAATCCCTCCACTCATCGTCCTCCACAATGTTCTGCCAATCCCTCCACTCACTGTCCTCCACCCCTTTCTGCCAATCCCTCCACTCATCGTCCTCCACCCCTTTCTGCCAATCCCTCCACTCACTGTCCTCCACCCCTTTCTGCCAATCCCTCCACTCATCGTCCTCCACAACGTTCTGCCAATCCCTCCACTCACTGTCCTCCACCCCTTTCTGACAATCCCTCCACTCAGCGTCCTCCACCCCTTTCTGCCAATCCCTCCACTCAGCGTCCTCCACCCCTTTCTGCCAATCCCTCCACTCAGCGTCCTCTACCCCTCGCTGCCAATCCCTCCACTGACCTCTACTCAGTGTCCTCCACCCCTTTCTGCCAATCCCTCCACTCACCGTCCTCCACCCCTTTCTGCCAATCCCTCCACTCAGCGTCCTCTACCCCTCGCTGCCAATGCCTCCACTGACCTCTAGTCAGTGTCCTCCACCCCTTTCTGCCAATCCCTCCACTCAGCGTCCTCCACCCCTTTCTGCCAATCCCTCCACTCAGCGTCCTCCACCCCTTTCTGCCAATCCCTCCACTCAGCGTCCTCTACCCCTCTCTGCCAATCCCTCCACTGACCTCTACTCAGTGTCCTCCACCCCTTTCTGCCAAGCCCTCCCCCCCTTCTGCCAATCCCTCCACTCAGTGTCCTCCACCCATTTCTGCCAATCCCTCCACTGGCCTCCACTCAGTGTCCTCCACAACTTTCTGCCAATCCCTTCACTCACTGTCCTCCACCCCTTTCTGCCAATCCCTCCACTGGCCTCAGCTTAGTACCCTCTGTCCCTTTCTACCAATCTCTCTACTGACTTCCACTCAGTGTCCACCACCCCTTTCTTCTAATCCCTCCACTGGTCCCCATTCAGCACCCTCCACCCCTTTCTACCAACCCCTCCACCCAATGTCAGCTACCCCTCTCTACCAATACCTCCACTGGCTTCCATTCAGTGACCTCCACTCATTGCCCTCCACCCCTCTCAGCCAATCCATCCACTGGCCTCCATCCCTCTCTACTATTCCTTCCACTTTGTGGTTGAGCCGTGGTTTTACCACCCCCAACTGCAACACCCCTTTAGCTGCTGAGGCGGCGGCCAAGACACATACCGCGGCGGTGATGCTTTGTTCTCGGTAGGACTTATACCCACTGTTATACTCAAGTGAATGTGGCCACTCAGCAAGCGCAATTACACATCTGCATGCAACGCATGTGTTTGTGGCATGCTATCAAGGGGTTAAAGCAGGCGATGAGAAAGCCATAAAACACCTCCTCACTGCCTGTCAAATGCTTTCTGAAGAGCGTTCCGAATGCGGATTACTCTTCGGAGCGTGTCACTAGTGTAAACAAGCCTTTACTGTCACTGTTTTCCCATGCAGTGGTGCACGGGCTAAATGCTTGTTTTTGTCTAGAGGAGATTTACTTACCTAATCCTGCGATTCTCCCAGCACAAGACTGGTCCGTCACCCCCGTGCTCCAATGATCTGTTCCTGATGTCACCAAGCTCAGAGCAGGCTCCACAGATCAGGAACAGTCCACCTTTGGAAAGTAGGGGGGGGGGGTTGTGGAGCAATTTTCCGGTGAAATGAAGGATCAGGTGAGTATAAGCTTTCTTATCCCCCTAGAAAAAACAAGCAGTGCAATGCGGGCACCGCTCCACTGCATGGGAAACCTTATTATTTTTGCCTGGAGTTGGGCTTAAAGCAAAATAACTGCTTGCTCTTGTGTAGTAACCTCTGAATGTGCAGAGGAACCAGGTTCCAGGTACTCACGGGACAGAAGAAAGAGTTCTCGGTGATATATCGGGCCATGGTGGGGTTATCAGAAGACATGGCCATGATGAGTAGCAGAGCATCCCGCGCCTGCTGACCAATGACCCCCTCGTGGTGGATGAAGGGGACCAGCAGCGAGAAGATCAGGAGGTTGGCAGGTCCATCGTGCCCGGTGGAATCCTGGAAGAAAAGTTCCAGGGTAGAAGGCTCCCGGGCCAGGGAAACACATAGCTGGTTCAGCAGCAACACCAAGTTGTTTTCCAGTACAGGCGAGGCGGGACCGGGAGAGAAAGTGCCAAGGAGGGTGACCAGAGGGCGCAGGACAGGCTGGTAGCGGAGGAGCGGTTGGTGGGATTGGCTGATCAGCATCTCAAACAGCTTCAACTGTTCCACCTAGGATTAGGGAAAAAACAGAGGAACCGTTACCACACAAAAGCGCGAGTAAAACCCCCCCAAAGCCACCCACACATACAGTGAGGAAAATAATGATTTGATCCCCTGCAGATTTTCTATGTTTGCACACTTACAAAGAAATGAAGGGTCTATAACTGTTATCATAGATGTATTTTATATGATAGATACAGAATATCAACCAAAAATCCAGAAAAAACACATGATACAAATGTTATAAATTGAGTTGCAGTTCAGTGAGTAAAATAAGTATTTGATCCCCTACCAATCAACGACAATTCTGGCTCCCACAGACTGGCTACAGTAGGTGCTCATGTGGCACACGGATTAGTCCTGTCAGTGTAAGAAGGTGCTCTTACATAGAGTGGCCTTTTATTGTGGCCAGCCTAAGGCACACCTGTGAGGGGGATGGGTTATCTCGGCAAAGGAGAAGTGATCACTAACACAGATTTGTGAACAATATTTGAGAGAAATCGGCTCAGAAAAAGTCTTAGATCTTTGAGTTCAGCTCATGAAAAATAAACCAATAAAAAACTGCGAGCAGGCAGGTCTTTAAAGTGTTACTAAACCCGGGACTCTGCATTCGCTATATCCCGTCTCCCCGGGACTCGGCCTTCACTATATCCGGTCTCCCCGGGACTCGGCCTTCGCTATATCCGGTCTCCCCGGGACTCGGCATTCGCTATATCCCGTCTCCCCGGGACTCGGCCTTCGCTATATCCGGTCTCCCCGGGACTCGGCCTTCACTATATCCGGTCTCCCCGGGACTCGGCCTTCACTATATCCGGTCTCCCCGGGACTCGGCCTTCACTATATCCGGTCTCCCCGGGACTCGGCCTTCACTATATCCGGTCTCCCCGGGACTCGGCCTTCACTATATCCGGTCTCCCCGGGACTCGGCCTTCACTATATCCGGTCTCCCCGGGACTCGGCCTTCACTATATCCGGTCTCCCCGGGACTCGGCCTTCACTATATCCGGTCTCCCCGGGACTCGGCCTTCACTATATCCGGTCTCCCCGGGACTCGGCCTTCACTATATCCGGTCTCCCCGGGACTCGGCCTTCACTATATCCGGTCTCCCCGGGACTCGGCCTTCACTATATCCGGTCTCCCCGGGACTCGGCCTTCACTATATCCGGTCTCCCCGGGACTCGGCCTTCACTATATCCGGTCTCCCCGGGACTCGGCCTTCACTATATCCGGTCTCCCCGGGACTCGGCCTTCACTATATCCGGTCTCCCCGGGACTCGGCCTTCACTATATCCGGTCTCCCCGGGACTCGGCCTTCACTATATCCGGTCTCCCCGGGACTCGGCCTTCACTATATCCGGTCTCCCCGGGACTCGGCCTTCACTATATCCGGTCTCCCCGGGACTCGGCCTTCACTATATCCGGTCTCCCCGGGACTCGGCCTTCACTATATCCGGTCTCCCCGGGACTCGGCCTTCACTATATCCGGTCTCCCCGGGACTCGGCCTTCACTATATCCGGTCTCCCCGGGACTCGGCCTTCACTATATCCGGTCTCCCCGGGACTCGGCCTTCACTATATCCGGTCTCCCCGGGACTCGGCCTTCACTATATCCGGTCTCCCCGGGACTCGGCCTTCACTATATCCGGTCTCCCCGGGACTCCGCCTTCACTATATCCGGTCTCCCCGGGACTCCGCCTTCACTATATCCGGTCTCCCCGGGACTCCGCCTTCACTATATCCGGTCTCCCCGGGACTCGGCCTTCACTATATCCGGTCTCCCCGGGACTCGGCCTTCACTATATCCGGTCTCCCCGGGACTCGGCCTTCACTATATCCGGTCTCCCCGGGACTCGGCCTTCACTATATCCGGTCTCCCCGGGACTCGGCCTTCACTATATCCGGTCTCCCCGGGACTCGGCCTTCACTATATCCGGTCTCCCCGGGACTCGGCCTTCACTATATCCGGTCTCCCCGGGACTCGGCCTTCACTATATCCGGTCTCCCCGGGACTCGGCCTTCACTATATCCGGTCTCCCCGGGACTCGGCCTTCACTATATCCGGTCTCCCCGGGACTCGGCCTTCACTATATCCGGTCTCCCCGGGACTCGGCCTTCACTATATCTGGTCTCCCCTGGACTCGGCCTTCACTATATCTGGTCTCTCCGGGACTCAGCCTTCACTATATCTGGTCTCCCCAGGACTCTGCCTTCACTATATCTGGTCTCCCCAGGAGCCTGCATTCACTATATCTTGTCTCCCCAGGAGCCTGCATTCACTATATCTGATCTCCCCAGGACTCTGCATTCTCTATATCTGATCTCCCACAGTACATCGAAATGCAATCGTTTTAGTAAAGATAAACTGCTAAATACCTTTTCTCATCAGCAGTATATAGCGGTCTTATGATTTCTATCAGTGTCTGGTTAAAGCTTGTAGAAGGGGTTTTCATTCTACTGTGACTGTCCTACGAGGATGCAGGACCCCTGACCCTCTGTATGGACAGTGCTGATTGGCCCTGTGCTGATCACATGCACCCTCCCCAAAAAAACAAAAAAACCTCTGTAGAAATCCACAACAAACATGTTGCCACATGTTGACAAGCATTTGCCAAGTGACTCCAAGGCTCTGTTCTATCAGGAGATGGATTGGGGACTGTGGAAGACGGGGAGGATCAGAGAATACAAGCTCAATCAGTCTCTTTAAACAATGCAGAGGATTAACCCCTTAGGTTCCACAGTGAGTATAACAAGCATGCTTTACTGCATATACAGACTGATTTTACTGTTGCGGGTTTAGTAACACTTTAATGCGCAAGAAACATGTTATGTCTCCTCTGCAATAACGAACACTTACCTGCCTGCTCACAGTCTTCTGCTGAATGCACAGCTCAATGTGCATGCCTGGCGCAGTCCAGCTGTGCCGGAATGGCAGACACAGAGCGCATGCACAGGATGAGGTCATTCCCTGACCAGTCAATCAAGAGGATGAGAACCTGGCACCTCCCTAGAAGTAACTGGGGGGAAGAGGACAGCAGCCTTCAAGAACCTTCAACCAGCACCTTGTTCAGCCAGGAGGTCCAATGTGACTTTGGAGGCTGAGAGAGCTGCTGGCTTCAAGTTCCAGAATATGCCCAGACCTGGACCATTGCATGAGATCAGTCACCTTTTTCTCCTCAGTGAAGTCCCTATGTAGGTGCCAGTGGAGGAGCTTCTCCAGAATGCCCTCAGATGCCACATAGGCCAGGATGGGTCCCGGTCCCTCCCCGTCTCGCGGTCGCTCCTCCGCTAAAAGGCTCAGCATCTGGTAGGTGTTGTTCCTAACGCAGCTCATATCATCTGTCGTCACATCCGCTGAGGAAGCCCGGCGCTCCAGAATCCTCAGAACCTGAAAGACGAGAAAACACAGTGTGACACCCTTAATGATCTAAGACGGGGGTCTCCAAACTTTCTAAACAAAGGGCCAGTTTATGGAGGGCAGGCTGTAGCCAGTGGGAGTGGAAAATGTCCCAGTGTCAGAGGGAGTATCAATGTCTAGGATATGCTGGTCAGCGGGGTACAATCAAAATTTAATATAGCCTGTATTCAGTAGGAGTAGTAGTAGGACCATCATTGGTGTCAGTGGGAGGAATAGTGTCTTATCATTGGTGTCAGTGGGAGGAATAGTGCCCCATCATTGGTGTCAGTGGGAGGAATAGTGCCCCATCATTGGTATCAGTGGGAGGAATAGTGTCTCATCATTGGAGTCAGTGGGAGGAATAGTGCCCCATCACTGGTGTCAGTGGGGGGGAATAGTGCCCCATCATTGGTATCAGTGAGAGGAATAGTGCCCCATCATTGGTATCAGTGGGAGGAATAGTGTCCCATCATTGGTGTCAGTGGGGGGGGAATAGTGCCCCATCATTGGCATTAGTGGGAGGAATAGTGCCCCATCATTGGTGTCAGTGGGGGGGAATAGTGCCCCATCATTGGTGTCAGTGAGAGGAATAGTGCCCCACCATTGGTGTCAGTGGGAGGGATAGTGACCCATCATTGGTATCAGTGGGAGGAATAGAGTCCCATTATTGGTATCAGTGGGAGGAATAGTGTCCCATTATTGGTATCAGTGGGAGGAATAGTGCCCCATCATTGGTGTCAGTGGGAGGAATAGTGTCCCATTATTGGTATCAGTGGGAGGAATAGTGTCCCATTATTGGTATCAGTGGGAGGAATAGTGTCTCATCATTGGTGTCAGTGGGAGGAATAGTGCCCCATCATTGGTGTCAGTGGGAGGAATAGTGTCCCATCATTGGTGTCAGTGGGAGGAATAGAGCCCCATCATTGGTATCAGTGGGGGGGAATAGTGCCCCATCATTGGTATCAGTGGGAGGAATAGTGTCCCATCATTGGTGTCAGTGGGGGGGGGAATAGTGCCCCATCATTGGTATTAGTGGGAGGAATAGTGCCCCATCATTGGTGTCAGTGGGAGGAATAGTGTCCCATCATTGGTGTCAGTGGGAGGAATAGAGCCCCATCATTGGTATCAGTGGGGGGGAATAGTGCCCCATCATTGGTATCAGTGGGAGGAATAGTGTCCCATCATTGGTGTCAGTGGGGGGGGAATAGTGCCCCATCATTGGTATTAGTGGGAGGAATAGTGCCCCATCATTGGTGTCAGTGGGGGGGAATAGTGCCCCATCATTGGTGTTAGTGAGAGGAATAGTGCCCCACCATTGGTGTCAGTGGGAGGAATAGTGTCCCATTATTGGTATCAGTGGGAGGAATAGTGTCCCATCATTGGTGTCAGTGGGAGGAATAGTGCCCCATCATTGGTGTCAGTGGGAGGAATAGTGCCCCATCATTGGTGTTAGTGGGAGGAATAGTGTCCCATTATTGGTATCAGTGGGAGGAATAGTGTCCCATTATTGGTATCAGTGGGAGGAATAGTGTCCCATTATTGGTATCAGTGGGAGGAATAGTGCCCCATCATTGGTGTCAGTGGGAGGAATGGTGCCCCATCATTGGTGTCAGTGGGAGGAATAGTGCCCCATCATTGGTATCAGTGGGAGGAATAGTGACCCATCATTGGTATCAGTGGGAGGAATAGTGTCCCATTATTGGTATTAGTGGGAGGAATAGTGTCCCATTATTGGTATCAGTGGGAGGAATAGTGTCCCATTATTGGTATCAGTGGGAGGAATAGTGCCCCATCATTGGTGTCAGTGGGAGGAATGGTGCCCCATCATTGGTGTCAGTGGGAGGAATGGTGCCCCATCATTGGTGTCAGTGGGAGGAATAGTGCCCCATCATTGGTGTCAGTGGGAGGAATAGTGCTCCATCATTGGTGTCAGTGGGAGGGATAATGCCCCATCATTGGTGTCAGTGGGAGGGATAATGCCCCATCATTGGTGTCAGTGGGAGGAATAGTGTCCCATCATTGGTGTCAATGGGAGGAATAGTGTCCCATCATTGGTGTCAGTGGGAGGAATGGTGCCCCATCATTGGTGTCAGTGGAAGGAATAGTACCCAGGATTTGGTAGTTTTGCTGTTAGCTGTGCATAAAAATTAGGTCCGGAATACAGCCCAATTTCAGAAGATGGTTCTCAGCTGTTTTGGAGGGGAGATAAAGGGCCAGCGGTTTTACCAGAGAGGCCCCCAACCGCTGCATCTGGAGTGGGGGCACCTTTACCATTTTGCAGCAGGAGAAGTTCTGGTATGTACTATTCATTAGATATAGAACTGCACAGAGGGATTTTTGATAAGTCTCCCTGAAGTTGAACTTCAATGCCATCAATGTTGTTATGAACAATGATGGAACAGTGGAGGCCACCGTCCCCGCATATTCTGTGCAAAAAGGGTGACTTCAAGGGACTGGTTGTCACTGCTAGAACGGGTGGCGAGAGCCGACGGGACCATGAGATCAGGTAATACTCCCTACTACAGCCCCCTAGACCTAACGAGTACTATATATTACATATGTGGTGGGTGGTCACTTTTTCTTGGACTATCACAGCCTTCTAATCTCTTTCCACACACAAGAAAAAATGACAAATGTGACGCCTGCAGGGCGCTCACCTGAGACCAGTGATTTTTGAAGACCATCAGGCAGGTTTCTGGGTCAGCGGTCACCAGGGGTTGGAGGCTGGCACTACGGCCGGGCTTGGCGCCGGCGCCTCGAGGGTTGAGTTTACTAAGCCAGCTCATTCTTGTTGGTCTTGGATCACAAGGTGTAGGTGGGGAGGAGAGTGAGTAGAGGGGAGAACAAAGGGGACAATTAGGACAGGGAGGGAGACATGACCCCAACTCATCCCGTCTGTAGACAGGGCCTCTTCATGATGCCTTCAGACTCTGTAGAGAAAAAAAATAAAAGAAACCATTACCCAAAAAACCAACGACTGGCCTTCATATCCAAATAATACATCTAGAGGATATACTCGAGATAAATTCAGACTCTGAATCATATAGCCCCCCCTTCACATCAGAGACCCCCAATCATATGGTCCCTTCCCATTCACATCAGAGCCCCCCAATCATACGGGCCCCTCCCATTCACATCAGAGCCCCCCAATCATACGGGCCCCTCCCATTCACATCAGAGCCCCCCAATCATACAGTCCCCTCCCATTCACATTAGAGCCCCCCAATCACATAGTCCCCTCCCCTTCACATCAGAGCCCCCCAATCACATAGTCCCCTCCCCTTCACATCAGAGCCCCCAATCATACAGTCCCCTCTCATTCACATTAGAGCCCCCCAATCATACAGTCCCCTCCCATTCACATTAGAGCCCCCCAATCACATACTCCCCTCCCCTTCACATCAGAGCCCCCCAATCACATAGTCCCCTCCCCTTCACATCAGAGACCCCAATCATACAGTCCCCTCTCATTCACATTAGAGCCCCCCAATCACATAGTCCCCTCCCCTTCACATCAGAGCCCACCAATCACATACTCCCCTCTCCTTCACATCAGGGCCCCCCAATCATACGGTCCCTTCCCATTCACATCAGAGCCCCCCAATCATACAGGCCCCTCCCATTCACATCAGAGCCCCTCAATCACATACTCCCCTCCCCTTCACATCAGGGCCCCCCAATCATACGGTCCCCTCCCATTCACATCAGAGCCCCCCAATAAAATAGTCCCCTTCCCTTCACATCAGAGCACCCCAATCACAGATCACACAGTCTCCTCCCCTTCACATCAGAGCCCCCAGATCACACAGTCTCCTCCCCTTCACATCAGAGCCCCCAGATCATACAGTCTCCTCCCCTTCCCATCAGAGCCCCCAGATCACACAGTCACCTCCCCTTCACATCAGAGCCCCCATATCATACAGTCTCCTCCCCTTCCCATTAGAGCCCCCAGATCACACAGTCACCTCCCCTTCACATCAGAGACCCCAGATCATACAGTCACCTCCCCTTCACATCAGAGCCCCCATATCACATAGTCCCCTCCCCTTCACATCAGAGACCCCAGATCACACAGTCTCCTCCCCTTCACATCAGAGACCCCAGATCATACAGTCACCTCCCCTTCACATCAGAGCCCCCATATCACATAGTCCCCTCCCCTTCACATCAGAGCCCCCAGATCACACAGTCTCCTCCCCTTCCCATCAGAGCCCCCAGATCACACAGTCACCTCCCCTTCACATCAGAGCCCCCATATCACACAGTCACCTCCCGTTCACATCAGAGCCCCCATATCATACAGTCTCCTCCCCTTCACATCAGAGTCCCCAGATCATACAGTCTCCTCCCCTTCACATCAGAGCCCCCAGATCATACAGTCTCCTCCCCTTCCCATCAGAGCCCCCAGATCACACAGTCCTCTCCACTTCACATTAGAGCCCCCAGATCACACAGTCCCCTCCCCTTCACATCAGAGCCCCCATATCACAGACACCTCCCATTCACATTAGAGCCCCCCAATAAAATAGTCCCCTCCCCTTCACATCAGAGCCCCCCCAATAAAATAGTCCCCTCCCCTTCACATCAGAGCCCCCAGATCACACAGTCACCTCCCCTTCACATCAGAGCCCCCAGATCACAAAGTCTCCTCCCCTTCACATCAGAGCCCCCAGATCACAAAGTCTCCTCCCCTTCACATCAGAGCCCCCAGATCACATAGTCCTGTCCCCTTCACATCAGAGCCCCCATATCACACAGTCACCTCCCATTCACATTAGAGCCCCCCAATAAAATAGTCCCCTCCCCTTCACATCAGAGCCCCCCAATAAAATAGTCCCCTCCCCTTCACATCAGAGCCCCCAGATCACACAGTCACTTCCCCTTCACATCAGAGCCCCCAGATCAAAAAGTCTCCTCCCCTTCACATCAGAGCCCCCAGATCACACAGTCACCTCCCCTTCACATCAGAGCCCCCAGATCACACAGTCTCCTCCCCTTCACATCAGAGCCCCCAGATCACAAAGTCTCCTCCCCTTCACATCAGAGCCCCCAGATCACACAGTCTCCTCCCCTTCACATCAGAGCCCCCAGATCACACAGTCCCCTCCCCTTCACATCAGAGCCCCCAGATCACACAGTCCTCTGCCCTTCACATCAGAACAGGTAACAGTGCATGTCAGAGCACAAACCAAGCCATGAAGTCCAAGGAATTGTCTGTAGACCTTGGAGACAGGATTGTATGGAGGCACAGATCTGGGGAAGGGTGCAGAAACATTTCTGTAGCCATGAAGGTCCCAATGAGCACAGTGGCCTCCATCATCCGTAAATGGAAGAAGTTTGGAACCACCAAGACTTTTCCTAGAGCGGGCCACCCAGCCAAACTGAGGGATCGGGGGAGAAGGGCCTTAGTCAGGGAGGTGACCAAGAACCCGATGGTCACTCTGACAGAGCTCCAGTGTTTTTCTGTGGAGAGAGGAGAACCTTCTAGAAGAACAACCATCTCTGCAGCACTACACCAATCAGGCCTGTATGGGTGTGGCCAGACAGAAGCCACTCCTCAGTAAAAGTCACATGACAGCCCGCCTGGAGTTTGCCAATAGGCACCTGAAGGACTCTCAGACCACGAGAAACAAAATTCTCTGCTCTGATGAAAGATTGAACTCTTTGGCCTGAATGGCAAGCGTCATGTCCGGAGGAAACCAGGCACGGCTCATCACCTGGCCAATACCATCCCTACAGTGAAGCATGGTGGTGGCAGCATCATGCTGCGGGGATGTTTTTCAGTGGCAGGAACTGGGAGACCAGTCAGGATGGAGGAAAATATGAATGCAGCAATGTACAGAGACATCCTTGATGAAAACCTGCTCCAGAGCGCTCCGGACCTCAGACTGGGGCGAAGGTTCATCTTCCAACAGGACAACGACCCTAAGCACACAGCCAAGATAACAAAGGAGTGGCTATTGGACAACCCTGTGAATGCCCTTGAGTGGCCCAGCCAGAGCCCAGACTTGAACCCGATTGAACATCTCCGGAGAGGTCTAAAAATGGCTGTGCACCGACCCTCCCCCATCCAACCTGATGGAGCTTGAGAGGTCCTGCAATGCAAAGAAGAATGGGAGAAACTGCCCAAAAATAGGAGTGCCAAGCTTGTAGCATCATACTCAGAAATACTTGAGGCTGTAATTGGTGCCAAAGGAGCTTCACCAAAGTATTGAGCAAAGGGTGTGAATACTTATGTACATGGGTACAGCGTCGCACGACCGTGCAATTGTCCGTTAAAATAACACAGTGCCGAATCACAAAAAATGGCCTGGTCATTAAGGGGGTAAAACCTTTCGGTCTAGAAGTGGTTAAGGGATGAACATCGATTGTAAAATGTCTGCGCCCCCCCCCCCCTTCCAAAAAAAAAAAAAAAATTCCCATAGGTTTAGAGTAGGGGGGGGGGGGGGCAGGAGAACATAAATCAGAACTTTGCCTTTAGTGAAGTCAATTCACTGAAAAACCAACCCCCCCACATGTGTTATTCCTGTGATGGTATGTGTGGCTGATATTCCAGGAATGTGGAAAATAACAATGGGGGGAACTCCGCACCGGGTGGAAAAATAATACAATGTATCGTGGTGGAAATGAGCTGAGGAATGTAAATAATGTGTAACATTCCACCAGAGGGAGACCTCCATGAATGAAGAAACGCTACAACGTTGTCATGGTTTCTCCAGATCCCTGCGTACTCCATCCACAGAACAATCTCCCCCCTGGGGGTGGGTTAGTCTGCCAAAAAAAAATAATGCCTTAAAACAACAAAAACAGAACACTCATGCGAGAAATACCACAAATACGGACTAATTGTGATGGAAAATGCTGCATGAGTTACTTTAAAGCTGAATTCAAGATATGGATTTATTTACGACTTGAACCTATAAAACAATATACACTGATCAGCCATAACTTCGTGACCACCCACCATAACCCGTCCAGGCATGGATGGACACCCCTTGACCTCTGAAGGTATACTGTGGGATCTGGTACCAAGCCATCAGTAGCAGATCCTTTAAGACCTGGGAGGTGGGGCCTCCAAACATCAGACTTGTTTTGTCAAGTTCCATGAACCTTCTTCCCCCCACCTTCATCAATGAGCCTTCCCTGCCCTCCCACCTCCATCAATGAGCCTTCCTTCCCCTCCCACCTCCATCAATGAGCCTTCCTTCCCCTCCCACCTCCATCAATGAGCCTTCCTTCCCCTCCCACCTCCATCAATGAGCCTTCCTTCCCCTCCCACCTCCATCAATGAGCCTTCCCTCCCCTCCCACCTTCATCAATGAGCCTTCCCTCCCCTCCCACCTCCATCAATGAGCCTTCCTTCCCCTCCCACCTCCATCAATGAGCCTTCCTTCCCCTCCCACCTCCATCAATGAGCCTTCCCCCCCCTCCCACCTCCATCAATGAGCCTTCCCTCCCCTCCCACCTCCATCAATGAGCCTCCCCTCCCACCTCCATCAATGAGCCTCCCCTCCCACCTCCATCAATGAGCCTTCCCTCCCCTCCCACCTCCATCAATGAGCCTTCCTTCCCCTCCCACCTCCATCAATGAGCCTTCCTTCCCCTCCCACCTCCATCAATGAGCCTTCCTTCCCCTCCCACCTCCATCAATGAGCCTTCCTTCCCCTCCCACCTCCATCAATGAGCCTTCCCTCTCCTCCCCTCCCACCTCCATCAATGAGCCTTCCCTCCCCTCCCACCTTCATCAATGAGCCTTCCCTCCCCTCCCACCTCCATCAATGAGCCTTCCTTCCCCTACCACCTCCATCAATGAGCCTTCCCTCTCCTCCCCTCCCACCTCCATCAATGAGCCTTCCCTCTCCTCCCACCTTCATCAATGAGCCTTCCCTCCCCTCCCACCTCCATCAATGAGCCTTCCCTCCCCTCCCACCTCCATCAATGAGCCTCCCCTCCCACCTCCATCAATGAGCCTCCCCTCCCACCTCCATCAATGAGCCTCCCCTCCCACCTCCATCAATGAGCCTTCCCTCCCCTCCCACCTCCATCAATGAGCCTTCCTTCCCCTCCCACCTCCATCAATGAGCCTTCCTTCCCCTCCCACCTCCATCAATGAGCCTTCCTTCCCCTCCCACCTCCATCAATGAGCCTTCCTTCCCCTCCCACCTCCATCAATGAGCCTTCCCTCTCCTCCCCTCCCACCTCCATCAATGAGCCTTCCCTCCCCTCCCACCTTCATCAATGAGCCTTCCCTCCCCTCCCACCTCCATCAATGAGCCTTCCTTCCCCTACCACCTCCATCAATGAGCCTTCCCTCCCCTCCCACCTCCATCAATGAGCCTTCCCTCCCCTCCCACCTCCATCAATGAGCCTCCCCTCCCACCTCCATCAATGAGCCTCCCCTCCCACCTCCATCAATGAGCCTTCCCTCCCCTCCCACCTCCATCAAACAGCCTCCCCTCCCACCTCCATCAATGAGCCTTGCCTCCCCTCCCACCTCCATCAATGAGCCTCCCCTCCCACCTCCATCAATGAGCCTCCCCTCCCCTCTCCATCAATGAGCCTTCTTCCCCTCCCCTCTCCATCAATGAGCCTTCCCTCCCCTCCCACCTCCATCAATGAGCCTCCCCTCCCACCTCCATCAATGAGCCTCCCCTCCCACCTCCATCAATGAGCCTACCCTCCCACCTCCATCAATGAGCCTCCCCTCCCCTCCCACCTCCATCAATGAGCCTTCTTCCCCTCCCACCTCCATCAATGAGCCTTCTTCCCCTCACACCTCCACCAATGAGCCTTCTTCCCCTCCCACCTCCATCAATGAGCCTTCCCTCCTCTCCCACCTCCATCAATGAGCCTTCCCTCCCCTCCCACCGCCATCAATGAGCTTTCCCTCCCCTCCCACCGCCATCAATGAGCCTTCTTCCCCTCCCACCTCCATCAATGAGCCTTCCCTCCCCTCCCACCTCCATCAATGAGCCTTCCCTCCCCTCCCACCGCCATCAATGAGCCTTCCTTCCCCTCCCACCTCCATCAATGAGCCTGCCTTCCTTCCCCTCCCACCTCCATCAATGAGCCTTCCCTCCCCTCTCCATCAATGAGCCTTCCTTCCCCTCCCACCTCCATCAATGAGCTTTCCCTCCCCTCCCACCGCCATTAATGAGCCTTCTTCCCCTCCCACCTCCATCAATGAGCCTTCTTCCCCTCACACCTCCACCAATGAGCCTTCTTCCCCTCCCACCTCCATCAATGAGCCTTCTTCCCCTCACACCTCCACCAATGAGCCTTCTTCCCCTCCCACCTCCACCAATGAGCCTTCTTCCCCTCACACCTCCACCAATGAGCCTTCTTCCCCTCCCACCTCCATCAATGAGCCTTCTTCCCCTCACACCTCCATCAATGAGCCTTCTTCCCCTCACACCTCCACCAATGAGCCTTCTTCCCCTCCCACCTCCATCAATGAGCCTTCCTTCCCCTCCCACCTCCATCAATGAGCCTTCCTTCCCCTCCCACCTCCATCAATGAGCCTTCCCCCCCCCTCCCACCTCCATCAATGAGCCTTCCCTCCCCTCCCACCTCCATCAATGAGCCTCCCCTCCCACCTCCATCAATGAGCCTTCCCTCCCCTCCCACCTCCATCAATGAGCCTTCCTTCCCCTCCCACCTCCATCAATGAGCCTTCCTTCCCCTCCCACCTCCATCAATGAGCCTTCCTTCCCCTCCCACCTCCATCAATGAGCCTTCCTTCCCCTCCCACCTCCATCAATGAGCCTTCCCTCTCCTCCCCTCCCACCTCCATCAATGAGCCTTCCCTCCCCTCCCACCTTCATCAATGAGCCTTCCCTCCCCTCCCACCTCCATCAATGAGCCTTCCTTCCCCTCCCACCTCCATCAATGAGCCTTCCTTCCCCTACCACCTCCATCAATGAGCCTTCCCTCCCCTCCCACCTCCATCAATGAGCCTTCCCTCCCCTCCCACCTCCATCAATGAGCCTCCCCTCCCACCTCCATCAATGAGCCTCCCCTCCCACCTCCATCAATGAGCCTTCCCTCCCCTCCCACCTCCATCAAACAGCCTCCCCTCCCACCTCCATCAATGAGCCTTGCCTCCCCTCCCACCTCCATCAATGAGCCTCCCCTCCCACCTCCATCAATGAGCCTCCCCTCCCCTCTCCATCAATGAGCCTTCTTCCCCTCCCCTCTCCATCAATGAGCCTTCCCTCCCCTCCCACCTCCATCAATGAGCCTCCCCTCCCACCTCCATCAATGAGCCTCCCCTCCCACCTCCATCAATGAGCCTACCCTCCCACCTCCATCAATGAGCCTCCCCTCCCCTCCCACCTCCATCAATGAGTCTTCTTCCCCTCCCACCTCCATCAATGAGCCTTCTTCCCCTCACACCTCCACCAATGAGCCTTCTTCCCCTCCCACCTCCATCAATGAGCCTTCCCTCCTCTCCCACCTCCATCAATGAGCCTTCCCTCCCCTCCCACCGCCATCAATGAGCTTTCCCTCCCCTCCCACCGCCATCAATGAGCCTTCTTCCCCTCCCACCTCCATCAATGAGCCTTCCCTCCCCTCCCACCTCCATCAATGAGCCTTCCCTCCCCTCCCACCGCCATCAATGAGCCTTCCTTCCCCTCCCACCTCCATCAATGAGCCTGCCTTCCTTCCCCTCCCACCTCCATTAATGAGCCTTCCCTCCCCTCTCCATCAATGAGCCTTCCCTTTCCTCCCACCGCCATCAATGAGCTTTCCCTCCCCTCCCACCGCCATTAATGAGCCTTCTTCCCCTCCCACCTCCATCAATGAGCCTTCTTCCCCTCACACCTCCACCAATGAGCCTTCTTCCCCTCCCACCTCCATCAATGAGCCTTCTTCCCCTCACACCTCCACCAATGAGCCTTCTTCCCCTCCCACCTCCATCAATGAGCCTTCTTCCCCTCACACTTCCACCAATGAGCCTTCTTCCCCTCCCACCTCCATCAATGAGCCTTCTTCCCCTCACACCTCCATCAATGAGCCTTCTTCCCCTCACACCTCCACCAATGAGCCTTCTTCCCCTCCCACCTCCATCAATGAGCCTTCCCTCCTCTCCCACCTCCATCAATGAGCCTTCCCTCCCCTCCCACCGCCATCAATGAGCTTTCCCTCCCCTCCCACCTCCATCAATGAGCCTTCTTCCCCTCCCACCGCCATCAATGAGCTTTCCCTCCCCTCCCACCTCCATCAATGAGCCTTCTTCCCCTCCCACCTCCATCAATGAGCCTTCCCTCCCCTCCCACCTCCATCAATGAGCCTTCCCTCCCCTCCCACCTCCATCAATGAGCCTTCCCTCCCCTCCCACCTCCATCAATGAGCCTTCCTTCCCCTCCCACCTCCATCAATGAGCCTTCTTCCCCTCCCACCTCCATCAATGAGCCTTCTTCCCCTCACACCTCCACCAATGAGCCTTCTTCCCCTCCCACCTCCATCAATGAGCCTTCCCCCCTCTCCCACCTCCATCAATGAGCCTTCCCTCCCCTCCCACCGCCATCAATGAGCTTTCCCTCCCCTCCCACCGCCATCAATGAGCCTTCTTCCCCTCCCACCTCCATCAATGAGCCTTCCCTCCCCTCCCACCTCCATCAATGAGCCTTCCCTCCCCTCCCACCGCCATCAATGAGCCTTCCTTCCCCTCCCACCTCCATCAATGAGCCTGCCTTCCTTCCCCTCCCACCTCCATCAATGAGCCTTCCCTCCCCTCTCCATCAATGAGCCTTCCCTTTCCTCCCACCGCCATCAATGAGCTTTCCCTCCCCTCCCACCGCCATTAATGAGCCTTCTTCCCCTCGCACCTCCATCAATGAGCCTTCTTCCCCTCACACCTCCACCAATGAGCCTTCTTCCCCTCCCACCTCCATCAATGAGCCTTCCCTCCTCTCCCACCTCCATCAATGAGCCTTCCCTCCCCTCCCACCGCCATCAATGAGCTTTCCCTCCCCTCCCACCTCCATCAATGAGCCTTCTTCCCCTCCCACCGCCATCAATGAGCTTTCCCTCCCCTCCCACCTCCGTCAATGAGCCTTCTTCCCCTCCCAGCTCCATCAATGAGCCTTCCCTCCCCTCCCACCTCCATCAATGAGCCTTCCCTCCCCTCCCACCTCCATCAATGAGCCTTCCTTCCCCTCCCACCTCCATCAATGAGCCTTCTTCCCCTCCCACCTCCATCAATGAGCCTTCTTCCCCTCCCACCTCCATCAATGAGCCTTCTTCCCCTCCCACCTCCATCAATGAGCCTTCTTCCCCTCCCACCTCCATCAATGAGCCTTCCCTCCCCCTCCCACCTCCATCAATGAGATTTCCCTCCCCTCCCACCTCCATCAATGAGCCTTCCCTCCCCCAGCCTCCATCAATGAGCCTTCTCTCCCCTCCCACCTCAATCAATGAGCCTTCTCTCCCCTCCCACCTCCATCAATGAGCCTTCTCTCCCCTCCCACCTCCATCAATGAGCCTTCCCTCCCCTCCCACCTCCATCAATGAGCCTTCCCTCCCCCAGCCTCCATCAATGAGCCTTCCCTCCCCCAGCCTCCATCAATGAGCCTTCCCTCCCCTCCCACCGCCATCAATGAGCCTTCCTTCCCCTCCCACCTCCATCAATGAGCCTTCCTTCCCCTCCCACCTCCATCAATGAGCCTTCCCTCCCCTCCCACCTCCCCCTCCCCCTCCCCTCCCACCTCCATCAATGAGCCTTCCCTCCCACCTCCATCAATGAGCCTTCCCTCCCCTTCCCTCCCCTCTCACCTCCATCAAGGAGCCTTCCCTCCCCGAGCCTTCCCTCCCACAGCCTCCAACAATGAGCCTTCCCTCCCCCAGCCTCCATCAATGAGCCTTCTCTCCCCTCCCACCTCCATCAATGAGCCTTCTCTCCCCTCCTACCTCCATCAATGAGCCTTCCCTCCCCTCCCACCTCCATCAATGAGCCTTCCCTCCCCCAGCCTCCATCAATGAGCCTTCCCTCCCCCAGCCTCCATCAATGAGCCTTCCCTCCCCCAGCCTCCAACAATGAGCCTTCCCTCCCCCAGCCTCCAACAATGAGCCTTCCCTCCCCCAGCCTCCATCAATGAGCCTTCCCTCCCCCAGCCTCCATCAATGAGCCTTCCCTCCCCCAGCCTCCATCAATAAGCCTTCCCTCCCCCCAGCCTCCATCAATAAGCCTTCCCTCCCCCCAGCCTCCATCAATGAGCCTTCCCTCCCCCCAGCCTCCATCAATGAGCCTTCCCTCCCCCAGCCTCCATCAATGAGCCTTCCCTCCCCCAGCCTCCATCAATGAGCCTTCCCTCCCCCAGCCTCATCAATTAGCCTTCCCTCCCCCCAGCCTCCATCAATTAGCCTTCCCTCCCCCCAGCCTCCATCAATTAGCCTTCCCTCCCCCCAGCCTCCATCAATTAGCCTTCCCTCCCCCCAGCCTCCATCAATTAGCCTTCCCTCCCCCCACCCTCCATCAATGAGCCTATCCTCCCCCAGTCTCCATCAATGAGCCTTCCCTCCCCCAGCCTCCATCAATGAGTCTTGCCCACCACCTCCATTAATGAGCCTTCCCTCCCCCACCCTCCATCAATGAGTCTTCGCTCCCCACCTCCATCAATGAGCCTTCGCTCCCCACCTCCATCAATGAGCCTTCGCTCCCCACCTCCATCAATGAGTCTTCGCTCCCCACCTCCATCAATGAGCCTTCGCCTCCCACCTCCATCAATGAGCCTTTGCTCCCCACCTCCATCAATGAGTCTTCGCTCCCCACCTCCATCAATGAGCCTTCCCTCCCCACCTCCATCAATGAGCCTTCCTTTCTCCACCTCCATCAATGATCCTTCCCTCCCCCACCTCCATCAATGAGCCTTCGCTCCCCACCTCCATCAATGAGCCTTCCTTTCTCCACCTCCATCAATGAGCCTTCCCTCCCCACCTCCATCAATGAGCCTTCCCTCCCCACCTCCATCAATGAGCCTTCCCTCCCCACCTCCATCAATGAGCCTTCGCTCCCCACCTCCATCAATGAGCCTTCCTTTCTCCACCTCCATCAATGAGCCTTCCCTCCCCACCTCCATCAATGAGCCTTCCCTCCCCACCTCCATCAATGAGCCTTCCCTCCCCACCTCCATCAATGAGCCTTCCTTTCTCCACCTCCATCAATGAGCCTTCCCTCCTCTACCTCCATCAATGTGCCTTCCCTTCTCCACCTCCACCAATGAGCCTTCCCTTCTCCACCTCCATCAATGAGCCTTCCTTCCCCACCTCCATAAATGAGCCTTCCTTCCCCACTTCCATAAATGACCCTTCCCGCCCCCCCAATAAATGACCCTTCCTTCCCCACTTCCATCAATGAGCCTTGGTTGTCCATGACCCAGTCACCAGTTCTCTTTTTTACCTTCCTTGGACCACTTTTGGTCGGTTCTGACCACTGCAGACGGGGATCATCACACAAGAGATGCAGTTTTGGAGTTGTTCTGTCCCAGTCACCCAGACATTACAATTTGGTCCTTGTGAAATTCCTAACACTTGTCCATTCTTTCTGCTTTCAACACATCAACTTCAGGGGCAACATGTTCACTTGCCTAATATATTCCACCCATATTCAGATGCCCTTGTAACCAGATAATCCATGTCATTCACTTTAACTGTCAGTGGACATAACGGTATGGCTGATCGGTGTATATACCACCATACCTGGCTGAAGCACCTGTATAGACACCACTACTACAGCGCTACAAAGTCACGTCAAGTCGCACTACATAGTTGCATCACATCAGTGGGAATCGAGCCTAAAACACACCACACTGATGAGAACAGACCGGCCCTAAGAGTTCTTCTCTTATCTTCCACTGGACCAGCTGTGGGTAGAAGGTCCATGGAGGTCTTCAGTTTTTTTATTTGTACTGGTTGAACTAGACAGGTTTGTGTCTTTTTCAACCTAACTGGGTGTCCATATTCAATGGTGCCGGTCACACCTGACTATGGCTGCTTCTGGCTTGTCACTCAAAGTACACGACCCTTTTGTTGAGGCAGAAAAAAATGAATTTCCTTGCCTAGTAACCAGCTTCTCGTTGGCTAAAAACAAAAAAGACGCTCAAGCCTGAAACACGTTAAAGAAAAAAAAAAAATCAAACACACAAAAATCCATCCACAATTGCTAAAAAATAAATAAAAAGGCTTAAAAATGACCAAAGAACCTCAGCTCAAGTGGGGCCCACATAAGCTTGGCTTGGGCAGGATCGTGCATTTGTGGCCCTTTAGATTTTCATAGGAAAAACTTTGTTCAGTGCTCCTATGTAAATATCTTCGGGGGGCCAAAAACGCACGATCCTTCTCCTGTACAAAAAGAAAAACGCCTCCAAATCTCCCAGCCACACTCACACACACACACAAGGGGGAATGGGGCTAAAAACATGGTCCAACAGGAGGAAAAATTCCTCCCAAATCCCCTATGACAGGGGTCTCTAAACTTATCAGTTTGAGGTTCACATAGAATATTTTATAAATATCCCCCTTCAGAGTCCTCCCGTACATTAGGATCCCCATCAATGTTCCCCAATACACCAGGTTCTTCATCAGCTTGCCCCCTTACATCAGGTTCCCCATCAGAGTACCGATTACATCAGATTCCTCCAATACCATCAGGTTCCCCATCAGAGTCCCCCAATACCATCAGGTTTACTATCAGAGTTCCACCATACCATCAGGGTCCCCATCAGAGCTCCACCATACCATCAGGGTCCCCATCAGAGCTTCACCATACCATCATGTTTCCCATCAAGAGTCCCCCAATACATCAGGTTCCTATCAGAGTTCCACCATACCATCAGGTTCCCCATCCAGAGTTGCACCATATCATTGGGTTTCCATCAGAGTTCCACCATACCATTGGGTTCCCATCAGAGCTCCACCATACCATCAGGTTTCCCATCAGAGCTCCACCATACCATTGGGTTCCCATCAGAGCTCCACTATACCATCAGGTTTCCCATCAAGAGTTCCCAATACATCAGGTTCCTATCAGAGTTCCACCTTACCATCAGGTTCCCCATCCAGAGTTCCACCATATCATTGGGTTTCCATCAGAGTTCCACCATACCATTGGGTTCCCATCAGAGCTCCACCATACCATCAGGTTTCCCATCAGAGCTCCACCATACCATCGGGTTCCCATCAGAGTTCCACAATACCATCAGGTTTCCCATCAAGAGTTCCACCATACCATCGGGTTCCCATCAGAGTTCCACCATACCATCGGGTTCCCATCAGAGTTCCACTATACAATCAGGTTTCCCATCAGAGCTCCACCATACCATCGGGTTCCCATCAGAGTTCCACTATACCATCAGGTTTCCCATCAGAGCTCCACCATACCATCGGGTTCCCATCAGAGTTCCACTATACCATCAGGTTTCCCATCAGAGCTCCACCATACCATCGGGTTCCCATCAGAGTTCCACAATACCATCAGGTTTCCCATCAAGAGTACCCCAATACATCAGGTTCCCATCAAGAGTTCCACTATACCATCAGGTTTCCCATCAGAGCTCCACCATACCATCGGGTTCCCATCAGAGTTCCACTATACCATCAGGTTTCCCATCAGAGCTCCACCATACCATCGGGTTCCCATCAGAGTTCCACAATACCATCAGGTTTCCCATCAAGAGTCCCCCAATACATCAGGTTCCCATCAAGAGCTCCACCATACCATCGGCTTCCCATCAGAGTTCCACCATATAAATCGGGTTCCCATCAGAGTTCCACCATACCATCAGGTTCCCCATCAGAGTGTCCCCTTACATCAGGTTCCCTATCAAAGTCCCCCAATACATCAGGTTCCCCATCATATCAAAGCCCCCCAATAAATCAGGTTCCCCATTAGAGTGCCCCCTTATATCAGGATCCCCATCAGAGTCCCCCAATACATAAGTTTCCCCATCAGAGCTCCAGCATATCATCAGGGTCCTCATCATAGTTGCCCCTCAGATTAAGTTCCCCAGAGTCCCCCAATACATTGGGTTCCTCATCAGCTTGCCCCCTTACATCAGAGTCCAGAGTCCTCCAATACAAGAGGCTCAAATTAGAGCATCACCATCCATCAGGTTCCCCATTAGAGCCCCCCATACACAAGGATCCTCATTAGCATCCTTCCTTACACCAGGTTTCTCATCAGAGCACCCCATACATTAGGCTCCCCATCAGAGTGTCCCCTTACATCAGGTACCCCCCCCTCTCCCCACATCAGGTTTCTCATCAGAGTACCCCCCCCCATACATCAGGATCCCCAACAGCTTCCCCCCCTAAATCAGGTTTCTCATCAGAGCACCCCATCATCAATTTCTCCATTAGAGTCCCCCATCCTCCCGCTCCTTAGATCAGGTTTCCCATGAGCGTGCCCCCTCAGATCAGGTGTCTCCCTCCCCTCCCCTCCCCTCCCCCTTACATCAGGTTTCACATCAGAGTGCCCCCCCCACAACAGGTGACCCCCCCTTACATGAGGTTTTTCAACGAAGTGCCCCCTTACATCTCTCCTCATCAGAGTCCTCCCATACATCAGATTTCCCATAAGAATCCCCTCTTATATCAGTTGTCCCCATCAGGGAGCTCAGGCAGCCTCTGCTGAGCTTCATCCTCATTGGGTGCAGATTGAAGACAAACCACCTAGCGGGGGGGGGGGGGGGGAGAGAAGATCTTATTAGCAGGCTGGATGTGGTCCACAGGCTGTAGCTTGGAGACCCCTACCCTAAGGCAATCAGATATTCCCTAAATCCGCAATCTCTGTTATTTCTTCTAAACGTTCACCGCCAAGTCATGTGATCCTCTATTCTGACACTGAGAAACCATGACAGGACAGACATTTCATATGGAAACCTCCTAACAGCCTGAGGACATCTGCTGGAGTTGTGGGAACTCTCCACCGATTGTCACGCTGTGCTTCTGCCTGCTGCTTGAGTTGTAAAATAAGACGACTTTCACCTACAGACGAACCCTCATAGCACTGAACAATGGAGGATCTCACATACGGCTCAGAGGTCACTCTGTTGAAGAGTCAGTCCCGGGTTGGAAATCACTTGAAGGGATGCAGGAACTGCGGCCGACGACGTCCACCAGGAGAGGACACGGCATGCGGTCTGTGAAGGTCAGTCCGGCTCTGCCCGGTCTGCTGAACAATTCTCATAAAATGTGCGGCTCTAATCCTCTCACCTACTCAGCAAGGCAGTGAAAGTTCTGACAAGAATCTGCATAACAGCAGCAGGTGTGCCGGGGAATGCTGGGACATGTCAGGGGATGAAGAACGATGATTCATAGGACTTCCAAACCCACCGCAACTCAATCAGCATCGCAGGACTGCATCCTAGGACTTCCAGACCCACCGCAACTCAATCAGCATCGCAGGACTGCATCCTAGGACTTCCAAACCCACCGCAACTCAATCAGCATCGCAGGACTGCATCCTAGGACTTCCAGACCCACCGCAACTCAACGAGCATTGCAGAACTGCATCCTAGGACTTCCAAACCCATCGCAACTCAATCAGCATCGCAGGACTGCATCCTAGGACTTCCAAACCCACCGCAACTCAATCAGCATCGCAGGACTGCATCCTAGGACTTCCAAACCCACCGCAACTCAATCAGCATCGCAGGACTGCATCCTAGGACTTCCAGACCCACCGCAACTCAACGAGCATTGCAGAACTGCATCCTAGGACTTCCAAACCCATCGCAACTCAATCAGCATCGCAGGACTGCATCCTAGGACTTCCAAACCCACCGCAACTCAATCAGCATCGCAGGACTGCATCCTAGGACTTCCAGACCCACCGCAACTCAACGAGCATTGCAGAACTGCATCCTAGGACTTCCAAACCCACCGCAACTCAATCAGCATCGCAGAACTGCATCCTAGGACTTCCAAACCCACCGCAACTCAATCAGCATCGCAGAACTGCATCCTAGGACTTCCAAACCCACCGCAACTCAATCAGCATCGCAGTACTGCATCCTAGGACTTATAAACCCACCCAGCTAATTCAGCATTGCAAAACCGCATCCTAGGACTACCAAATCCACCGCAAATCAAACATTAAAGAACTGCATCCTAGGACTTCCAAACCCACCGCAACCCAATCAGCATCGCAGAACTGCATCCTAGGACTTCCAAACCCACCGCAACTCAATCAGCATCGCAGTACTGCATCCTAGGACTTCCAGACCCACCGCAACCCAATCAGCATCGCAGAACTGCATCCTAGGACTTCCAAACCCACCGCAACTCAATCAGCATCGCAGAACTGCATCCTAGGACTTCCAAACCCACCGCACCCCCAATCAGCATTGCAGAACTGCATCCTAGGACTTCCAGACCCACCGCAACTCAATCAGCATCGCAGTACTGCATCCTAGGACTTCCAAACCCACCGCAACTCAATCAGCATTGCAGAACTGCATCCTAGGACTTCCAAACCCACCGCAACTCAATCAGCATCGCAGAACTGCATCCAAGGACTTCCAAACCCACCGCAACTCAATCAGCATCGCAGTACTGCATCCTAGGACTTCCAAACCCACCGCAACTCAACGAGCATCGCAGAACTGCATCCTAGGACTTCCAAACCCTCCACAACTCAATCAGCATTGCAGAACTGCATCCTAGGACTTCCAAACCCACCGCAACTCAACGAGCATCGCAGAACTGCATCCTAGGACTTCCAAACCCACCGCAACTCAATCAGCATTGCAGAACTGCATCCTAGGACTTCCAAACCCACCGCAACTCAATCAGCATCGCAGTACTGCATCCTAGGACTTCCAAACCCACCGCAACTCAATCAGCATCGCAGAACTGCATCCTAGGACTTCCAAACCCACCGCAACTCAATCAGCATCGCAGAACTGCATCCTAGGACTTCCAAACCCACCGCAACTCAATCAGCATCGCAGAACTGCATCCTAGGACTTCCAAACCCACCGCAACTCAATCAGCATCGCAGTACTGCATCCTAGGACTTCCAAACCCACCGCAACTCAACGAGCATCGCAGAACTGCATCCTAGGACTTCCAAACCCACCACAACTCAATCAGCATCGCAAAACTGCATCCTAAGACTTCCAAACCCACCGCAACTCAATCACCAACCCTACAATTTCTGGAAGATTTCTTATGTTATGTCAATTAAATCCGGTCTGGAGAAATCTTCAGGATCACCAAGGAGCCCAAGCTCTGGTATTCGGCTTTCCAGATCGGTTGCAGTATCCCGAAAGCTCTTTTCACACCAGCAGTGGTGTTTACCGGCCTCCTGAAATGCGATCCACATTGGATTTCTTGGCCTTGCAGTTGTGGTGAAGTCCTGGGACGGTCCCATTCACTTACAGGATTGAGTCCGACAGGCGCTGCCTGCTAAAATCAGCAGATTGCATGAAGGCCGCACTCACACCCGAGCCACGCGGTTTTCGGTCGTTTTGTGGCGTATGTGTATTAGCGAATAGAGAAAAACGTCATCCGTTTCATCATTTGTTGCAATGTTTTTCAGCTTCTATTATTATTCATATTTTATAGGTCAGGGTTAACGATTAATTGCTTTATGTATTTATTTAATGTACTTATTATTTATTTATATTACGGTTAATTTTGTTATTTATTTTTTTATCAATTGTTATTAATTTGTAAAAAAAAAAAACAATACACAAATGAATAAGCTTTTGTTATTTTAATATTACTTATTTTTTTATTATTAAGTTAGGGGCTAATTAATAACTTTTTTTTTATTATTATATATTTTTTTGGGTTTGGGGTTCATTAATTATTACTTTTTTTTTTTGTTCGAGTTACGGGGTTCACTATTACCTATTTAATTTACTTATTATTTTTTTTCGGTCAATGTTCGGGGTCAGTCTATTTATTATTATTAATTTTATTTATTGCATTTGGGCAGAAAAATGCTCAAAAATGCGCAAAACGTGTGAAAATCTCGCGTTTTGAAGTTTTTGGCAGGATCAACAGGTAAGGTTATATGCAATTATTTACCAGATACTGTAAAACACGCCCCCCCCCCCGCTTTTCCACGTCATCCAATCAGAGACCACTCTGCATTCGCTGAAAAAAATATATATAAGACGTTTTTTGATTGGCATCCGAGCTAAACGGGCAACCCCCATGTGATCACCAAGCAGTTTACGCGTTTTTTTTAAAAATATGTACGCCAACGGTCGTAGTCTACGTGTTATATAACCAAACGCTGGGGACCGCAGGCTATGCATTTTAATATATGCAGGCTGAGGACCGCCGGCTACGCGTTTTATAAATATGCACACTGAGGACCCCCGGCTACGCGTGTTATAAATATGCACACTGAGGACCGCCGGCTACGCGTTTTATAAATATGCACACTGAGGACCGCCGGCTACGTGTGTTATAAATATGCACACTGAGGACCCCCGGCTACGCGTGTTATAAATATGCACACTGAGGACCGCCGGCTACGCGTTTTATAAATATGCACACTGAGGACCGCCGGCTACGTGTGTTATAAATATGCACACTGAGGACCGCCGGCTACGTGTGTTATAAATATGCACACTGAGGACCGCCGGCTACGCGTTTTATAAATATGCACACTGAGGACCGCCGGCTACGCGTGTTATAAATATGCACACTGAGGACCGCCGGCTACGCGTGTTATAAATATGCACACTGAGGACCGCCGGCTACGCGTTTTATAAATATGCACACTGAGGACCACCGGCTACGGGTTTTATAAATAGGCAGGCTGAGGACCACCAGTTACGCGTTTTATAAATATGCACACTGAGGACCACCGGCTACGGATTTTATAAATAGGCAGGCTGAGGACCACCGGCTACGCGTTTTATAAATATGCAGGCTGAGGATCACCGACTACGCGTTTTATAAATATGCACACTGAGGATCACCTGCTATGCGTTTTATAAATATGCACACTGAGGACCACCGGCTACGCGTTTTATAAATACGCACGCTGAGGACCACCGGCTACGCGTTTTATAAATATGCACACTGAGGATCACCTGCTATGCGTTTTATAAATATGCACACTGAGGACCACCGGCTACGCGTTTTATAAATACGCACGCTGAGGACCACCGGCTACGCGTTTTATAAATATGCACACTGAGGATCACCTGCTATGCGTTTTATAAATATGCACACTGAGGATCACCTGCTATGCGTTTTATAAATATGCACATTAAGGATCACCGGCTGCGCGTTTTATAAATATGCACACTGAGGACCACCGGCTACGCGTTTTATAAATACGCACGCTGAGGACCACCGGCTACGCGTTTTATAAATATGCACACTGAGGATCACCGGCTGCGCGTTTTATAAATATGCACACTGAGGATCACCGGCTATGCGTTTTATAAATATGCACACTGAGGATCACCGGCTGCGCGTTTTATAAATATGCACACTGAGGATCACCGGCTGCGCGTTTTATAAATATGCACACTGAGGATCACCGGCTATGCATTTTATAAATATGCACACTGAGGATCACCGGCTACGCGTTTTATAAATATGCACACTGAGGATCACCTGCTACGCGTTTTATAAATATGCACACTGAGGATCACCTGCTATGCGTTTTATAAATATGCACACTGAGGATCACCTGCTATGCGTTTTATAAATATGCACACTGAGGATCACCTGCTATGCGTTTTATAAATATGCACACTGAGGACCACCGGCTACGCGTTTTATAAATATGCACACTGAGGATCACCTGCTATGCGTTTTATAAATATGCACACTGAGGACCATCGGCTACGCGTTTTATAAATACGCACGCTGAGGACCACCGGCTACGCGTTTTATAAATATGCACACTGAGGACCGCCAGCTACACATTTTAAAAATATGCACGCTGAGGACAACCGCCTACGCGTTTTATAAATATGCACGCTGAGGACAACCGGCTACGCATTTTATAAATATGCACGCTGAGGACAACCGGCTACGCGTTTTATAAATATGCACGCTGAGGACCACTGTGTGTCACTGTTGGAGGCACAATTTAAGTCCCGGATAATTCTTGGACTCAATAATTGGAGTTTTAAAACACCTCAACAGCAGATGCGGCTGATTGGATGCAGCCGCTGCTTGGCCGCCACCTTCCCTTTGGATTTTTCAGTGGAGGGATACTGGGCAGGAGGCGCCCGACCGCTCCAAACTTGAACCGGTTCACCAGGAACGACCAGCATTAGGATAAACAATGGCGGCCAGTTCCTGCTTGGCGCAGGTCCACATGTTTCGCAACGTAGGAGCAAACAATACGTCTTCTACTAAATACAGAACTCACCCCGACTACCTGAACTACGCTGGGAAAAGCCCTGCATGACAACCACATGGGGTCCCTCAAAACCGCAACTTTAATACGCGTTGAATCACGCAATGACGCGCGTTATGTGTGAACGCGTCCCGCAGGACATCATCAGCTTCACTACTACAGAGATGTGTCATGAAAATTCACTCTTACAGTTTTGAAAGCTTCCCAAAATTTCATTCCAACTCCAGGGGGGGTCTGTGCCAAAAACAACTCCGCAGATTCCTTCCCCACCGCCAGCACGGAGTGCAGTGTAAGCCTCATTCCGCGTTGGCGGACTCTGACCTTCTCTCTGCAGGAAGACAGGCAGTGTAAATAGAGCCCGGGGTGTGTCACCGACCTCTGTACTACAATCATGGCACTGATCAATATCACATGGAAGAGGGGAGCGCCAGCATTCCTCACACCTCCTCACAATGCACGCAACGCTCGGCTGAGGGAGAGCGCAACACACCGATACCCCCATCGCTGGGAACAACTACACACAACGCTTACTATAGGGATCACCAACCGTGACAGGTCATCGATGAATGGGAAAGATTAAAGTCAGCCCAACCACTACAACCTCATACAACAGAAAGTTAGAGAGGACCATTTTTAGTACTTCAGCTCTGCACTTCCACCAAGGGTGTAGGAACCCACACAAATCTGGGGGGGGACAGCATTTTTACTCGCCAGGTATATGCTTTTTCAGTAAACTGCGAGAGTGTGTGTGTGCGTGCAATACAATTAATTCATCGAATTTGTTTATTATATCCCACATAACCCACCTGGCATTAATAAAAATTAAACCCCAAATTAATCCCATGGCATTAATAAAAATTAGTGCTGGTGCTGCTGCTTGGCTTGCTGGCTGGGCTGGCATATGCTTGCTGCCAGTGCCTTGCGCTACCGCCGGAACCTCCTAACTGTCCGGTCCCGGTCCCCAACACACAGTGGACAGACTGCTAGGTAGTCAGTCAGTACTGTCCATGTGACGCCACTCCCGCATGCGCTTTAGGCCTGGCCGCCTAGGCTGGGTGCTTGGTGCGCGCCGCGCACTCTCCCTATGCTGGTGAGACGTCTTGCATGATGCCACTCCACTGTGCACGCCCCCCTCAACCCGCCTGCCAGCCTGTGTTTGTAGGACAGAACAGGACCCCCCAGGGCAAGACAGGACCCCCCAAAGACAGGAAAGGACCCCTCAGGATAAGACAGGACCCCCCAAAGGAACAGGACCCCCAAGGACAGGACAGGACCCCTCAAGGAACAGGAAAGGACCCCCAAGGACAGGACCCCCAATGATTGCAGAGTGCCAGCCACAGCATTGCCCCCAATGATTGCAGAGTGCCAGCCACAGCATTTTCCCCAATGATTGCAGAGTGCCAGCCACACATTGCCCTCAATGATTGCAGAGTGCCAGCCACAGCATTGCCCCCAATGATTGCAGAGTAACAGCCACAGCATTGCCCCCAATGATTGCAGAGTGCCAGCCACAGCATTTTCCCCAATGATTGCAGAGTGCCAGCCACACATTGCCCTCAATGATTGCAGAGTGCCAGCCACAGCATTGCCCCCAATGATTGCAGAGTAACAGCCACAGCATTGCCCCCAATGATTGCAGAGTGCCAGAACACAGCATTGCCCCCAATGATTGCAGAGTGCCAGCCACAGCATTGCCCCCAATGATTGCAGAGTGCCAGAACACAGCATTGCCCCCAATGATTGCAGAGTGCCAGCCACAACATTGCCCCCAATGATTGCAGAGTGCCAGCCGCACATTGCCCCCAATGATTGCAGAGTGCAAGCCACACATTGCCCCCAATGATTGCAGAGTGCCAGCCACACATTGCCCCCAATGTTTGCAGAGTGCCAGAACACAGCATTGCCCCCAATGATTGCAGAGTGTCAGCCACAGCATTGCCCCCAATGATTGCAGAGTGCCAGCCACAGCATTGCCCCCAATGATTGCAGAGTGTCAGCCACAGCATTGCCCCCAATGATTGCAGAGTGCCAGCCACAGCATTGCCCCCAATGATTGCAGAGTGCCAGCCACACAGCATTACCCCCAATGATTGCAGAGTGCCAGCCACACAGCATTGCCCCCAATGATTGCAGAGTGCCAGCCACACAGCATTGCCCCCAATGATTGCAGAGTGCCAGCCACACATTACTCTCAATGATTGCAGAGTGCCAGCGATCCCCCTCTCTCGCAGCTTCTCTTCAGTCCCCGGCTCCATGCGTCTCCGAGTCTTCAGTCCTCCCGCGGCGCCTCCTCCTCGTCCAATGGCACGGTGTTTGCCTTTCGGCCAATCAGGAAGCGGGAGGACCCGCTCCCTGATTGGCCGGGAGGAGGATCCGTGTGACAATAGCGAATTCTCATTCGCTATTGTCACAGAATGGGCGGGTCGGGGCGCACTGCTGCGGCTGCGCGGTCCGAGCGCGGGACATTCAATTGTACTGCACTCGGACGCGCCACTGCTAAACTGGGGGGGATTTCACCATACCCGTCCCCCCCGCATTATTTCCTGGGGGGGATGTGTCCCCCCCGTCCCTACGCCCATGACTTCCACCAACCTCACCCTACCTGACTACCCTTACACCCCCCTAATTGAAGAAAGTTCCCCCACTTCTATGAAGGTTTCATACTTCCACCAACCTCACCCACCTACTTGACAACCATCCCTCCCCACCATTACCACCACCAACTGGAGAACGTTTCCTCACTCCTATGAAGGTTTCATACATCCACCAACCATACCTCACCTACCTGACTACTCTTACACCCCCCCCCCCCCAATGAAGAAAGTACCGCCACTTCTATGAAGGTTTCGTACTTCCACCAACCTCACCCACCTACCTGAACACTCTTACCATCCCCCCACCACTACCCACTACCACCACCAACTGGAGAACATTTCCCTTACTTCTATGAAGGTTTCATACCTCACCTACCTGACTACTCTTACACCCCCCTCCCAATTGAAGAAAGTACCCCCCACTTCTATGAAGGTTTCCTACTTCCACCAACCTCACCCACCTACCTGACTACTCTTACCAACCCCCCCCCTACCATCACCACTACCAACTGGAGAACGTTTCCTCACTTCTTTGAAGGTTTCATACTTCCACCAACCATACCTCACCTACCTGACTACCCTTACACCCCCCCCCCAAAATTCAAGAAAGTACTCACACTTCTAAGAAGGTTTCGTACTTCCACCAACCTCACCCAACTACCTGAACACTCTTACCAACCCCCCCACCACCAACTGGAGAACGTTTCCTCACTTCTTTGAAGGTTTCATACTTCCACCAACCATACCTCACCTACCCGACTACTCTTACAACCCCCCCCCCATTCAAGAAAGTACCCCCACTTCTATGAAGGTTTCGTACTTCCACCAACCTCACCCAACTACCTGAACACTCTTACCAACCCCCCCACCACCAACTGGAGAACGTTTCCTCACTTCTTTGAAGGTTTCATACTTCCACCAACCATACCTCACCTACCCGACTACTCTTACAACCCCCCCCCCCATTCAAGAAAGTACCCCCACTTCTATGAAGGTTTCGTACTTCCACCAACCTCACCCAACTACCTGAACACTCTTACCAACCCCCCCACCACCAACTGGAGAACGTTTCCTCACTTCTATGAAGGTTTCATACATCCACCAACCATACCTCACCTACCTGACTACTCTTACACATCCCCCTCCAATTGAAGAAAGTTCCCCCACTTCTATGAAGGTTTCGTACTTCCACCATCCTCACCCAGCTACCTGACTACTCTTACCATCCCTCCCCACCACTACCACCAACTGGAGAAGGTTTCCTCACTCCTATAAAGGTTTCATACATCCACCAACCTCACCCCACCCTACCTGACTACCCTTACACCCCCCCCCCCACAATTGAAGAAAGTTCCCCTACTTCTATGAAGGTTTCTGTCAGGGATTCACTACCATGCCCAGGCGCACTGGCGCTGCTAACCGGCGTACGCCTATGCGCATACGCTGAGGCTACCTAGGGATAGTTCACGGCTATCTCGCGTTCTCGCGAACGCGCATGCGCACGCAATCCTCTTTGGTGCCAAGTGTCCTATTTAACCACTTAAGCCCCGGAGGATTTGGCTGCTAAAGGACCAGGGGTTTTTTTGCGATTTTTTACTGCGTGACTTTAACGGACAATTGCGCGGTCGTGCGACGCTGTACCTAAATGAATTTGACGTCCTTTTTTTCCCACAAACAGAGCTTTCTTTTGGTGGTATTTGATCACCTGTGCGATTTTTTGATCACGCGCTATAAACAAAAAAAGAGCGTAAATTTTGCAAAAATAACAATATTTTTCAAATTTTTTTATATGAAATTCCCCAAAAAAAAAAAGTAAAAATCAAAATTTTTTAACATTTTTCGGCCAATTTGTTTTATGCTACATATGTTTGGTAAAAAAAAATCGCAAAAAGCGTATTTTGATTGGTTTGCGCAAAAGTTATCGCGTTTACTAACAAAGGGAAAGATTTTTGTCATTTTTGGTGTTTTTTTTTTTTAACGCGTAATGGCGGCGATCTGCGATTTTTTTTTCGGTACTGCGACATTGCGGCGGACAGATCGGACCCTTGACTGACATTTTTGACACTTTTGGGGTTACCAGTGACATTACTGCAGTAATCAGTGCTATACATATGCACTGTTACTGCAAAAATGACACTGGCAGGGAAGGGGTTAACTTTATTGGACAGGGAGGGGTTAAGTGTGTCCTAGGGGCGTGCTTTCTACTGTGTAGGGACATTCCTATTGGTTTAAAAGCAAAGATCAACCGTTCTACATAGTAGAACGGTCAGATCTTTACTTTTACACAGGGAGAACTGACAGGCAGCTTGTTTACACAAGCTGCTCTGTCTTTCTCCCTTCACAGGAGTGATCGCAGTGTGACTGGCGGACATCGAGTCCGCCGGTCACACGCACTGACTTGCCTGTGAACGAGCCGCGGCGGGCGCGCGCCTCGGCGGGCACGCGCCCGCCCGCGATAGGCTCGCAAGTCAGTGACAGGCGAGTGACGTACCGATACGTCACTCTGCCTGGCCGGGGCTGACCGCCGCAGTATATAGTCGTGCGGCGGTCGGCAACCGGTTAAAAGCAAGTGATCACACTGAATATTTGCTTTGTGATCTTCAGCTCTCCTGTTCCCTGTATCTGATATTATCTGCTGTTCCTGATCATCTGACCCGGCTTGCCTTTTGACCTTATTTACCTGCTGCCCGCCCTGACCTCGGCTTGTCTCGACTATTCTTCTGCCTCATCCTGATCTGCTTCTCTGTTACCGGCTATTGGACCTGGACCTGCTCTTGGCTCGACCGGGGAACCCGGAGGACCGTGACCTGGTGTTAGCACGCAGCCAAGTCCATCCCCACCATCTGGGGGCCTGGTGAAAACTGGCTAGCACTTAGACTCCGCGCCTCTGGTGAACCTGCGTTCTGCCAGATATCCGGCCAGAATACCTGTCCTGGGATCGCTCATAGTTCCAGACTCCTCATCCCGTGAGATATTCCTCAACACGTCAGGCTCTGCCACGACAGCTTCATACTTCAACCAACCTCACCCACCTACCTGAACACTCTTACTATCTCTCCCAACCACTACCACCACCAACTGCAGAACATTTCCTCACTTCTGTGAAGGTTTCATACATCCACCAACCATACTTCCACCAACCTCACCCACCTACCTGACTACTCTTACCATCCCCCCACCACTACCACCCCAACTGGGGAACGTTTCCTCACTTCTATGAAGGTTTCATGCCTCCATCCACCATACCTCACCTACCTGACTGCTCTTACACCCCCCCCCCCCCAATTCAAGAAAGTTCCCCCACTTCTAAGAAGATTTTGTACTTCCACCAACACTCACCCACCTACCTGACTACTCTTACCAACCCCCCAACCACTACCACCACCAACTAGAGAATGTTTCCTCACTTCTATGAATGAAGGTTTCATACACCCACCAACCATACCTCACCTACCTGACTACCCTTACACCCCCCCCCCCCCAATTGAAGAAAGAAAGTTCCCCCACTTCTATGAAGGTTTCATACTTCCACCAACCTCACCCACCCACCTGACTACTCTAACCGTCCCTCACCACCACTACCACCACCAACTTGAGAATGTTTCCTCACTTCTATGAAGGTTTCATATTTACACAAGCCAGAACTCACCTACCTGACCACCCTTACACCTCCCCCCAACTGAAGAAAGTTCCCCCACTTCTATGAAGGTTTCGTACTTCCACCATCCTCACCCACCTACCTGACTGCGCTTACTATCCCTCCCCACCACTACCACACCAACTGGAAAACGTTTCCTCCCTTCTAGGAAGGTTTCATAGATCCACCAACCATACCTCACCTATCTGACTACTCTTACACAACCCCCCCTCCAATTGAAGAAAGTTCCCCCACTTCTATAAAGGTTTCATACTTCCACCAACCTCATCCACCTACCTGACTACTCTTTACCATCCCCCCACAACTACCACCACCAACTGGGGAACGTTTCCTCACTTCTATGAAGGTTTCATACTTCCACCAACCATACCTCACCTACCTGACTACCCTTATACCTCCCCTCCCCCCCCCCCAACTGAAGAAAGTTCCCTCACTTCTATGAAGGTTTCGTACTTCCACCATCCTCACCCACCTACCCGACTACCCTTACACCCCCTCCTAATTGAAGAAAGAAAGTTCCCCCATTTCAATGAAGGTTTCATACTTTCACCAACCTCACGCTCCTGCCCGATTGCTCTTACCATTCCCCCCCCCCCCCCCATCTATCAACTGGAGAGCATTTACTCACTTCTATGAAGGTTTCGTACTTCCAACAACCATACCTCACCTACCTGACCAACCGTAAAACCTACCCCCCCCCCCATTGAAGAAAGTTCCCCCACTTCTATGAAGGTTTCGTACTTCCACCAACCTCACCCACCTACCTGACTACTCCTACTATACCTCCCCACCACTACCACCACTAACTGGGGAATGTTCCCTCACTTCTATGAAGGCTTCATACATCACCTACCTGACTACTCTCACACCCCCTGGAATCTGGGAGGTTGTTAATACACGTCCTCCCAGATGAAGCCGACTGCGTGGTTGGCAACCAGCTACCTTGCATGCCTGGGACGTCGGGCATAAAGGAGTTGCCCGCTTGGTAAATGGCTGACAAAGCACAGGCGCCAGAATGCAATTTTTAGTCACCATGGCGACCTGGCACCTGGGGTTTGTCGAGCCCTGGGTTAAAATAATTGTTTTTCTGCGCTTTTACCTGAAAATTAGTGATTGGGCCTCCAATATATTGCTGCGTACCAATTCTGAGACCGATGCACACCACCCGAGATTATATGCCTGGTTTTGGTTCTCTGGATACTTAGTGAGAGGGGAAGGAAGACGTTTCCCAGAGGAGCTTCTAAACCACAGAGGACAGCGTGGTGAAGATAGTCATGTGATCAGAGGGACACGTGTCTGACCAATCACACACCCCGGGAGGAATGTGCTCTATACTCAACCAGGATCTACTGTATACATTACTCTGATTTATTTCCTGTCCTCCGGCTCTATATATAGCAGCAATCAGTCTCCATAGAGAAGCCCATCTCTGGGATTAGAATATAGATTCCTGGCTGAGGAAATGATGGGACCTCCGCCCTCGCTGGCTGCAGCCGCTGGGAGTGTACATCCACACAAATATAAACATGCGACGGGGGCACCTAGGTGCAAAAATGTTGATTGTGATATACATGTGATATACATGTTATATATCGCCCCGCACACACCGGAGTGAGAGCAATAATTCTAACACCTCCATAACACTAAACCAATTACCTACAGGGGGCTTTTATGGACAATTTAGGGTACTGAAGTGTGTTGCTATTCGACGGGCGCTAATTATAAGGTGACATGTTTGGTATCCATTTACTCATCTTTTATATTTTACCAAAAGAAATGGATAATTTATTGTGTTTGTGTGTCCTAAAATTAACTTTTTTTTTTTTTTTTTACTGAAAATTTTGACCTAGCCCTTAACAACTAACCCTCGCCTAGCTCTTAATCCCAACCCGTTACCTAGCCCTTAACCCTAACTCTCACCATAGCCCCAACCCTAGCCCTTAATCCTAACTCTCGCCCTAGCCCTTAGTCCCAACCCTTTACCTATCCCTTAATCCTAACTCTCACCCTAGCCCTTAGTCCCAACCCTTTACCTATCCCTTAATCCTAACTCTCACCCTAGCCCTTAGTCCCAACCCTTTACCTATCCCTTAATCCTAACTCTCACCCTAGCCCTTAGTCCCAACCCTTTACCTATCCCTTAATCCTAACTCTCACCCTAGCCCTTAGTCCCAACCCTTTACCTATCCCTTAATCCTAACTCTCACCCTAGCCCTTAGTCCCAACCCTTTACCTATCCCTTAATCCTAACTCTCACCCTAGCCCTTAGTCCCAACCCTTTACCTATCCCTTAATCCTAACTCTCACCCTAGCCCTTAGTCCCAACCCTTTACCTATCCCTTAATCCTAACTCTCACCCTAGCCCTTAGTCCCAACCCTTTACCTATCCCTTAATCCTAACTCTCACCCTAGCCCTTAGTCCCAACCCCTTACCTAGCCCTTAATCCTAACTCTCGCCCTAGCCCTTAGTCCCAACCCTTTACCTATCCCTTAACCCTAACTCTCACCATAGCCCCAACCCTAGCCCTTAATCCTAACTCTCACCCTAGCCCTTAGTCCCAAACCTTTACCTATACCTTAATCCTAACTCTCGCCCTAGCCCTTAGTCCCAACCCCTTACCTAGCCCTTAATCCTAACTCTCACCCTAGCCCCAACCCTCACCCTAGCCCTTAGTCCCAACCCTTTACCTATCCCTTAATCCTAACTCTCGCCCTAGCCCTTAGTCCCAACCCCTTACCTAGCCCTTAATCCTAACTCTCGCCCTAGCCCCAACCCTCACCCTAGCTCTTAACCCCTAACCCTCACCCTAGCCCTTAGTCCCAACCCCTTACCTAGCCCTTAACCCTAACTCTCGCCCTAGCCCCAACCCTTTACTTATCCCTTAATCCTAACCCTCACCTAGCCCTTAACCCTAACTCTAACCCTCACCCTAGCCCTTAACTCTCACCCCAACCTTTAGCCCCAAATCTCACCCTAGCTCTTAACCCTAACCCCCTAACTCTCACCCTAGCCCTTAACCCAAACTCTCACCCTAGCCCTTAACCCCAACTCTCACCCTAGCCCTTAACCCCAACTCTCACCCTAGCCCTTAACCCTAACTCTAACCCTTAACTCTCACCCTAGCCTTTAGCCCCAACTCTCACCCTAGCCCTTAACCCTAAATCTAACCCTAGCCTTTAGCCCCAACTCTCACCCTAGCCCTTAATCCTAACTCTTAACTCTCACCCTACCCTAGGCCTTAACCCAAACTCTCACCCTAGCCCTTAACTCTCACCCTAGCCCTTAACCCTAGCTCTAACCCTAACCTTTAGCCCCTTGCTGACTTTGGCATTGACTGTTGCACAATTGTCACATTGATAACATTAAGATGTGACTTTTGAGTTTACATTGGCAGTCTATGGCACTCGAGTTGCATGAAAGTCACATCAAAAAAGCACAGGAACCTTCAAGTCGCACAGATATGAGCGGCTTCCATTGCAATACATGAGCTAAGGATTATCACACAACTTTGTTTCTCTAAAGTGGCATCATACGTGGCAGCAGTGATGGTTTTCCCTGCCAGTCTGAGGGCGGATCGATCATGTGACCTCCTGAACGGCCTCCAGGCTCTGTGTACACAGAACTCATCTCGCTGTGTTTGTGGATTTGGCGCTGGGATTGCACAATCATTACTGGCGTCTCATGTGACTCTGCACACCCTTTCCATGCCGCAACACGCCGGGGCGGAGGAAGGTGCCAACACCTATCACTGCCTGCTATGGTGGAGACGGAGGACCTGTCAGGTGATACCAATCATACGGTCACATGACATTGGGGTTTTGGTTCCAGGCTGCCACCAAAGAGGGTTATTGATTAATATGCTGATCACTCTTCCTGGGAATAATCAATACTGACATCACCGCCTTTCCTCTTCATATTTCTCTCACTTTATGTCTGCGGTCACCGAGACAATGTCTCTTCCCTGTGCTGCACTTTATTCTACCCATCTAATTCTGTCCTAATTACAGGGGCGGGGCCAGGGACAGCAGGGCTGGATGATGCAGGGCGTCAGGAAAGGAGGCGGGGCTCTGACTGGCTGCAGCTTCTAATGCACATGGTAAGAAGTTCACAGTGTGCGGTGAAATCAGAGTAAGAAAGGGGCAGGAAAAGGATCTGCAATCACCGAGACAATGTCTCTTCCCTGTGCTGCACTTTATTATACCCATCTAATTCTGTCCTGATCAATTACAGGGGCGGGGCCAGGGACAGCTGGGCTGGACGATGCGGGATACCAGGAAATGAGGCGGGGCTCTTTTAGACTTGCTGCAGCTTCTAATGCATATTGTGGGAAGTTCACAGAGTGCGGTGAAATCAGATTAAGAAAGGGGTGGGGCCAGGGACAGCGGGGCAGGATGTCAGGAAAGGAGGTGGGATCTATCTGACTTTCTGCAGCTTCGAATGCATATTGTGAAGGCTCACAGTGTGCAGTGAAATTGGAAGAAAGGGGCGGGGCCAGGGACAGCCGTGCTGAAAGTCAGGAAAGGAGGCGGGGCTCTATCACACTTGCTGCAGCTTCTAATGGACATGGTGAGAAGCTCACAGTGTGCGGTGAAATCAGAGTCAGCGCTAGATGACTCCAGCCAGAAAATGAGGCTTCTGACCTCTAATGTATATTGTGAGAAGTTCACAGTGTGCGGTGAAATCTGAGTAATAAAGGGGTGGGCCCAGGGACCGCCATGCTGGAAGTCAGGAAAGGAGGCGGGATCTATCTTACTTGCTGCAGCTTCCGATGCATATTGTGAAGGCTCACAGTGTGGAGTAAAATAGGAAGAAAGGGGCGGGGCCAGCTGTGCTGGAAGTCAGGAAAGGAGGCGGGGCTCTATCAGACTTTCTGCAGCTTATAATGCATATTGTGAAGGCTCACAGTGTGCAGTGAAATTGGAAGAAAGGGGCGGGGCCAGGGACCGCCGTGCTGGAAGTCAGGAAAGGAGGCGGGATCTATCGGACTTGCTGCAGCTTCCAATGCATATTGTGGGAAGCTCACAGTGTGCAGTGAAATCAGAGTCACACAGGGGACAAGAGGCAGATTGAGGCTCCATTCATACTCATGCAATTTTGGACCCTGGAGTCGCACCCCAGGTCTTCCACTGAGCACCATTCATATCTGTGATTGGAGCTCCTGCACCACTTTGATCCCCCTTTCCTGTGATTTGAGGGTCGACCCCTGAAAAGTATCCCCCGCATTATAGATTAGTAACGCCCCCAAATTCCATCTGACAAAAATTGTCCGTCCAAAATCTGGTTTTTTTCAGCATTGTGCCGAAAGCAAAAAAAGATGGCGGTAATATTGCGGAAAACTCCTGCGATTTTCCCGTGCTCATGGTGCGTTCTTCATGGGTCATGTGACCTGAAAAATGCATCAAAAATCTAACGCGGGTGAATTTTTCAGGCGTTCTTGCTGCGTTCGTACGGCTAAAAATGTGTTTTTTTGGAATTTAAAAAAAAAAAAAAAGCTGATAATGGCGCTGAAAACGCACGCAATTTTCCTGTGTGTCATGTGACTCAAAAACTGAAAAAAAGTAACGGGTGCTTTCTTGCTGAGTTAACGCATTTCAACAGGGAGGTGTGTTTTTTTTTTTTTTTAACTGACCAAAAACGCAGCAAATGGGTTTTTTAACACCACAACGGAAGCGCAGCGCCCCAGTGTGAGGACATACAGAGAGCCCCTCCCCCTTCCTGCCCGGGCCAATGGTCAGCTTTCAGCGCTCTCACACTTTGAATGACAATTACGCGGTCATACAACGCTGTACCCAAATGACATTTTTATCATTTGTTTCACACAAATAAAGCTTTCTTTTGGGGGCATTTAATCACCGCTTGGGGGGGGGGGGGGAGGGGTAATTACTTGCCAAAGAAACTAAAAAAGACCAAAAACTTGAAAAAATAAAAACAGTTTTCATATTTTGTTATACAATTTTTCAAACAGGAAATTCACCTTCACTAATGAGAACTAATGAGGCGGCACTGATAGGCAGCATTAATAGGGTGGCGCTGCACTGATAGGTGTCACTGATGAGTGGCACTGATAGACACTGGCAGGTGGCACTGATAGGCAGCACTGATTGGCACTGATAAACACTGGTAGGAGGCACTGATAGGTGACACTAACGATGAGGCACTGTTTGGCACTGGTGGGAATGGATTAGCAGTACTGATGGGCACCAATAGGCAGCACTGATAAGACTGCACTGATGAGTGGCACTGATAGGCAGCACTAATAATTTGGCACTGATAGGCAGCACTGATTGGCACAGGTGGGAACGGATTAGCAGTACTGATGGGCACTGATAGGCTGCACTAATTGGCACTGATTGGCAGTACTGATGGGAACTTATTAGCAGTACTGATAGGCACTATTAGGGCAGCACTGATGGACACTGGTATGTGACACTGATGAGGCACTGATTGGCAGCACTGATGGGTTGCACTGGGGGGAACTGATTAGCAGTACTGACTGGCGTGATAGTTGGCACTGATGGGAACTGATTACCAGTACTGATGGGCACAGATAGGGCAGCACTGATGAGTGGCACTGATTGGCAGCACTGATGGGAACTGATTAGCAGTACTGATGGGCACAGATAGGGCAGCACTGATGAGTGGCACTGACAGGTGGCACAGATAGGGCAGCACTGATGAGTGGCACTGACAGGTGGCACAGATAGGGCAGCACTGATGGGACTGATTAGCAGTACTGATGGGCACAGATAGGGCAGCACTGATGGGAACTGATCAGCAGTACTGATGGGCACCGGTATGTGGCATTGGTGGGCACTGGTGGGGACAGTGTGGGACCGATGTCCGCCTTCTGTTTACATCACATGATCAGTTGTCATTGGCTGACAGCTGATCACATGATAAAGGGCCAGGATCGCCTCATGGGGGCGCACGGGAGGCGAGAATGGGGGGGGGGGCATCCAGATACGACCTCCCGGTATTTTAGGTCCACCCTGTAGCACGGGTGTGAAGTGGTTAAAGGGATGCATTTTTCTTGAGTTTCCTGAATTTTCAGGAAACAATGATTTACATTTATTTCCTTCGAACCGATTCAAAAGGAGCCGATAATGGCCGACATATTCATTTAAATTCATGTTATTAATTCAAAAGTTGAATAGAATATATCGATTTTTTTTTTTTTTTTTTTTAAAAAAACGTAAAATTTCAGTTTCGGCCGAGTGCATCCTGAATTTTCGGTTTGGGTACCAGGATTTTCATTTCGTTACACAACTAATAGACATGCGACTTGTGTGCGACTTTGTAGAGAGCGATCACATCGGCCAAAGTCACATCAGAATTGCACTGTGAAGTCGCAATGGAAATCCTGCGATTTTGAAGTGTGGATTCACTCTTATGGAAGGAGAACTGACAGACAAGCAGACATTCTGCAGTACACTTCATCACACAGATTGTCAGCTCCTGAGCCAAACTGAGCCTCATAAACCCACAGCCAAACACCATACAATGTCAGTGTGCTCAGTGCACAGGAAGAGTTAACATCGTACCCAGAGGACAGAGCGCGCTGCTAGGCGCTGAGCCTCGCACACACAGCTCCAGGGCAGCACAGCGCACAGGGAACACCCAACAGGGAAAACCAGAGCCACACCAAGGAAGGAAGATGCAGGAGAAATGAGATTACATAGTATATTCCACCAACACTGATATCCCGGATCCCAGACACCACAAACATCAATCACTGATATCCCCGATACCGGAGCCTAGACACAATCCTCAATCACTGATATCCCCAATCCCGGATCCCAGACACCATCCTCAATCACTGATATCCCCGATCCCGGAGCCTAGACACAATCCTCAATCACTGATATCCCCAATCCCGGATCCCAGACACCATCCTCAATCACTGATATCCCCGATCCCGGAGCCTAGACACAATCCTCAATCACTGATATCCCCAATCCCGGAACCTAGACACAATCCCCAATCACTGATATCCCCAATCCCGGATCCCAGACACCATCCTCAATCACTGATATCCCCGATCCCGGAGCCTAGACACAACCCTCAATCACTGATATCCCCAATCCCGGAACCTAGACACAATCCTCAATCACTGATATCCCCGATCCCGGAGCCTAGACACAACCCTCAATCACTGATATCCCCGATCCCGGAACCTAGACACAATCATCAATCACTGATATCCCTGATCCCGGAGCCTAGACACAACCCTCAATCACTGATATCCCCAATCCCGGATCCCAGACACCATCATCAATCACTGATATCCCCGATCCCGGAGCCTAGACACAATCATCAATCACTGATATCCCCAATCCCGGATCCCAGACACCATCCTCAATCACTGATATCCCCGATACCGGAGCCTAGACACAACCCTCAATCACTGATATCCCCGATCCCGGAGCCTAGACACAACCCTCAATCACTGATATCCCTGATCCCGGAACCTAGACACAATCATCAATCACTGATATCCCTGATCCCGGAGCCTAGACACAACCCTCAATCACTGATATCCCCAATCCCGGATCCCAGACACCATCATCAATCACTGATATCCCCGATCCCGGAGCCTAGACACAATCCCCAATCACTGATATCCCCAATCCCGGATCCCAGACACCATCCTCAATCACTGATATCCCCGATACCGGAGCCTAGACACAACCCTCAATCACTGATATCCCCGATCCCGGAGCCTAGACACAATCATCAATCACTGATATCCCTGATCCCGGAGCCTAGACACAATCCCCAATCACTGATATCCCCAATCCCGGATCCCAGACACCATCCTCAATCACTGATATCCCCGATCCTGGATCCCAGACACAATCCTCAATCACTGATATCCCTGATCCCGGAGCCTAGACACAATCCCCAATCACTGATATCCCCAATCCCGGATCCCAGACACCATCCTCAATCACTGATATCCCCGATACCGGAGCCTAGACACAACCCTCAATCACTGATATCCCCGATCCCGGAGCCTAGACACAACCCTCAATCACTGATATCCCCGATCCCGGAACCTAGACACAATCATCAATCACTGATATCCCTGATCCCGGAGCCTAGACACAACCCTCAATCACTGATATCCCCAATCCCGGATCCCAGACACCATCCTCAATCACTGATATCCCCGATACCGGAGCCTAGACACAACCCTCAATCACTGATATCCCCGATCCCAGAACCTAGACACAATCCTCAATCACTGATATCCCCGATCCTGGAGCCTAGACACAATCCTCAATCACTGATATCCCCGATACCGGAGCCTAGACACAATCCTCAATCACTGATATCCCAGATCCCGGAGCCTAGACACAACCCTCAATCACTGATATCCTCGATCCCGGAGCCTAGACACAACCCTCAATCACTAATATCCCCGATCCCGGAACCTAGACACAATCCCCAATCACTGATATCCCCAATCCCGGATCCCAGACACCATCCTCAATCACTGATATCCCCGATACCGGAGCCTAGACACAACCCTCAATCACTGATATCCCCGATCCCGGAGCCTAGACACAATCATCAATCACTGATATCCCCGATCCCGGAGCCTAGACACAACCCTCAATCACTGATATCCCCGATCCCGGAGCCTAGACACAATCATCAATCACTGATATCCCTGATCCCGGAGCCTAGACACAATCCCCAATCACTGATATCCCCAATCCCGGATCCCAGACACCATCCTCAATCACTGATATCCCCGATACCGGAGCCTAGACACAACCCTCAATCACTGATATCCCCGATCCCGGAGCCTAGACACAACCCTCAATCACTGATATCCCCGATCCCGGAACCTAGACACAATCATCAATCACTGATATCCCCGATCCCGGAGCCTAGACACAACCCTCAATCACTGATATCCCCAATCCCGGATCCCAGACACCATCCTCAATCACTGATATCCCCGATACCGGAGCCTAGACACAACCCTCAATCACTGATATCCCCGATCCCAGAACCTAGACACAATCCTCAATCACTGATATCCCCGATCCTGGAGCCTAGACACAATCCTCAATCACTGATATCCCAGATCCCGGAGCCTAGACACAACCCTCAATCACTGATATCCTCGATCCCGGAGCCTAGACACAACCCTCAATCACTAAAATCCCTGATCCCGGAGCATAGACACAACCCTCAATCACTGAAATCCCCGATCCCGGAGCCTAGACACAATTCTCAATCACTGATATCCCCGATACCGGAGCCTAGACACAACCCTCAATCACTGATATCCCCGATCCCGGAGCCTAGACACAACCCTCAATCACCGATATCCCCGATCCCGGAGCCTAGACACAATCATCAATCACTGATATCCCTGATCCCGGAGCCTAGACACAACCCTCAATCACTGATATCCCAGATCCCGGAGCCTAGACACAATCCTCAATCACTGATATCCCTGATCTCAGAAACCACAATCATCAATCACTGATATTCCATATCCCGGAACCTAGACACAATCATCAATCACTGATATCCCCGATCCCGGAGCCTAGACACAACCCTCAATCACTAATATCCCGGAGCCTAGACACAATCATCAATCACTGATATCCCTGATCCCGGGAACCTAGACACAATCATCAATCACTGATATCCCTGATCCCGGAGCCTAGACACAATCCTCAATCACTGATATCCCCGATACCGGAGCCTAGACACAACCCTCAATCACTGATATCCCTGATCCCGGAGCCTAGACACAACCCTCAATCACTGATATCCCCGATCCTGGAGCCTAGACACAATCCTCAATCACAGATATCCCTGATCTCAGAAACCACAATCATCAATCACTGATATTCCATATCCCGGAGCCTAGACACAATCATCAATCACTGATATACCTGATCCTGGAGATTAGACACAACCCTCAATCACTGATATCCCGATCCCGGAACCTAGACACAATCCTCAATCACTGATATCCCAGATCCCGGAGCCTAGACACAATCCTCAATCACTGATATCCCCGATCCCGGAGCCTAGACACAATCATCAATCACTGATATCCCTGATCCCGGAGCCTAGACACAATCCTCAATCACTGATATCCCCGATCCCGGAACCTAGACACAATCCTCAATCACTGATATCCCTGATCCCGGAGCCTAGACACAATCCTCAATCACTGATATCCCAGATCCCGGAGCCTAGACACAATCCTCAATCACTGATATCCCGGATCTCAGACACAATCCTCAATCACTGATATCCCAGATCCCGGAGCCTAGACACAATCCTCAATCACTGATATCCCGGATCTCAGACACAATCCTCAATCACTGATATCCCAGATCCCGGAGCCTAGACACAATCCTCAATCACTGAAATACCCGATCCCGGAACCTAGACACAATCCTCAATCACTGAAATACCCGATCCCGGAACCTAGACACAATCCTCAATCACTGAAATACCCGATCCCGGAACCTAGACACAATCCTCAATCACGGATATTCCCACACCTGCAGCCAAGACACAATCCTCAATCACTGATATCCCGGATCCCGGAGCCTAGACCCAATCCTCAATCACTGACATCCCGGATCCCATGGAGAGGAGTATAGTTCTGCCTTCACTAGAAGCTCAATGACTTCCAAGCTAATTACATTGTACAATTAATTCCACCAGATCAATGGGGCTCTGTGACGGCGTGCGTTTTCCGTTGATGGCGTGCGGGGTAATCAATTAATCTTTTTTTTTTTCAATAGTTTAACCACCTCCAGTCCAGGACATTTCTGGCACCTTTCGTTCACATGTAACAATCAGTATTTTTTTGCTAGAAAATTAGTTAGAACCCAAACATTATACCTTTTATTTATAGCAGAGGCCCTGGAGAATAAATTGGTGGTTTTTGCAATTCTTTTATGTCACACGGTATTTACGCAGCGGTTTTCTTCAAAACGCAACATTTTTGAATTTTAATGCAAAAAAAAAAAAACACTATACATAACCCAATTTTTTGGCAATATATAAAAGATGGAAGTTACGCCGAGTAAATAGATACCAAACACGTCACACTTTAAAAGTGCGCACGCCTGCGAAACAGCGACAAACAATTTTACATCCTTAGGTGACGCTTTAAAAGCCCTTTACAGGTTACAGAGTTTGCTTGTGACTACAGGAAGGTGGCGGATCCCAGTCAGGGCCTGTCACCCATAGCTGGAGGGGGGCCATAGAGGTCACCTTGAGCCATACAACCTGTAATGTGGGGGGGGGTCTCCAAATTATGGCCCATGGGCCACATCTGGCCCGCAGCGAGGGTCAGTAATGCATCTTTAATGTGCACAGAAAGAGGACTAAAGTCAACAGAGGCTGCCTGTGGTCTCAACTTCGACCCAACCAACCTCCACCCAGACTCTTTAAGAGGGGACCCTGATGAAGAAGGGACCTGCCTGAGAGGACGATGGAAGACTTTAATTTAAGGGAGGACTCTGATATAAAGGGGACTGTGTGTTGGGTTTGTAAAGTTATGATGACATGCTCTGGGTCCACCCAACACCAACTGCTGTGTGTTTCTGCTCCTGAAGCCTTTGATTAAATGCTCCAGGTCCACCCACCACCAACCGCTGCTCCTGCAGCCCCTGATGATGTGCTATGGGTCCACCCAACACCAACTGCTGTGTTCCTGAAGCCCCTGATGACGTGCTCCAGGTCCACCCACCACCAACCGCTGTGTGTCCCTGCTCCTACAGCCCCTGATGACGTGCTCCAGGTCCACCCATCTCCAACCGCTGCTCCTGCAGCCCCTGATGACATGCTTTGGGTCCTCCCAACAGCAACTGCTGTGTGTTCCTGCTCCTGAAGCCCCTGATGATATGCTCCAGGTCCACCCAACACCAACCGCTGTGTCCCTGTTCCTGCAACCACTTATGACATGCTCCAGGTCCACCCAACCCCAGCCACTCTGTTTGTCCTTGCTCCTGCAACCCCTGATGACGTGCTCTAGGTCCACCCAACACCAACCGCTGCGTGTTCCTGCTCCTACAGCCCCTGATGACGTGCTCCAGGTCCACCCAACACCAACAGCTTTGTGTTCCTGCTCCTACAGCCCCTGATGACGTGCTCCAGGTCCACCCACCACCAACCGCTGCTCCTGCAGCCTCTGATGACGTGCTCTGGGTCCAACCAACACCAACCGCTGTGTGTCCCTGCTCCTGCAGCCTCTGATGACGTGTTCCAGGTCCATCAAACACCAACCACTGTGTTGTCCCTGCTCCTACAGCCCCCGATGACATGCTCTGGGTGCACCCAACACCAACCGCTGTGTGTCCCTGCAGCCTCTGATGACATGCTCCAGGTCCACCAACCACTTGTCCCTGTTCCTGCAGCCCCTGATGACATGCTCCAGGTCCACCAACCACCTACCGCTTGTCCCTGCTCCTGCAGCCCCTGATGACATGCTCCAGGTCCACCAACCACCTACCGCTTGTCCCTGCTCCTGCAGCCCCTGATGACGTGCTCCAGGTCCACCCACCACCTACCGCTTGTCCCTGCTCCTGCAGCCCCTGATGACGTGCTCCAGGTCCACCCACCACCTACCGCTTGTCCCTGCTTCTGCAGCCTCTTGTGATATATAATGAGAATATTTGGCAACAAAAAAAAAAGAAAACCCAAATAGATAAAATAAAATAGGTTTTTACTTTACTGGGGAGGGAGTGCAGGGAGGTAAAGTCATTTAAAAGGAGAGGTTCACACCAGAAAGCGTTTAAGCGAAGGCAGGATTTGTATGACAATTTTTATTTTTGCGGGGGGGGACCAAAGCTCCTCTTTAACATCACCCCAGAAGCGGATCGCAAAGGCAGCCAATTTATTGTGCGATTTCAACTCATTGCCAAGAAATTCAGGTGTGAACTGGTCCTATATGGAACAAATACATCAATGCACAGTTCAGACGGCGGACTGTCCTCGCCTCAGGCTACAGACGGGGGAAAATGAGCGCAAAATCAGCCCTTTAATACCCAGACGGGACGTCACTGCAGAGCTCCTCCCTCTTTCTGCTCATCAATGGGCTCTTTAAGGAAGAATTCTGCACCATCGAAGTGTGAAACGATCGCATGGAGTCACCGTGTTATGGGGTGTGTGTGGGGGTCGCACATCCTCCATCAGCAGGATGGGACTCAGCCAATAAGGAGCCCCTCTTCTTTCTCTAATTCTGTGATGTCATGAAGGATTGGAAACTTTTATTACATGTGATCTTTCCATGGACTGGAGGGGCTGGGACATCAACACACAGTTTGTGGGGGAGTCTGCGCTCCACAAGGAGGTAAGTTCAGCTTTCCACACTGAACAAACCCCAAAAATCCTGGCTGCCCCTGCAGACCACAATATGCATCCAATATAAGGCTTGCAATGGCGTGCACTCATTGGTCAGCACCACTATTGACCAATGGGAAGAGATCCTTTCTGGGACAGCCTATCAGAAGCAGCAGCCTCAGATGCGCTTCTCATTGGTTGACAAGGTCTGACCAATGCCCCCCTAACATTATAATGGATACTCACTCTGGGGCCCACTACACCATGGCTGCCCCCAAAGGGGTGGTTGGGATATTTGACAATAGTATATATTTTTTGTAAAAAGATGAATTTATCCTTCAATGAGGAAATACCCCCCTCCCCTCCATCCCGACCCCCCCCCCCCCTCCATCCCCCCCATCCCGACCCTGCTTACCTTTTGAGCTCAAAAGATATCATCGTACGCCCAGCAAGTCCTGCGTCGATCTGCTGTCATACTGTGTTTCGCGTCGGACGTCATCGGGGGCTGGCTGTGTCTTCCCAGTTCAGGCAGCGGCCCCCCTTCCCCCCCGATAACGTGCTCTTCCAGTCGCTGTACCGAAGACAACGCCCTCTAGGACCGGTGAGGTGAATATCCAATGAGGCTGCAGACATCTCAACCTAGGCAAGACAGGAAGCCGGGGGTGGGCCGGAGCTGGGGAAAAAAAAAAGGAGGGATTTACATTAAAGTAAAACAGCGCTTATCACTGGCAATCACAGCGCACCCTCCAATCACAGAGCGCTCTGCAATCACAACGTGCCCTCCAATCACAACGTGCCCTCTGCAATCACAACGTGCCCTCCAATCACAACGTGCCCTCCAATCACAACGTGCCCTCCAATCACAACGTGCCCTCCAATCACAACGTGCCCTCCAATCACAACGTGCCCTCCAATCACAGAGCGCCCTCCAATCACAGAGCGCCCTCCAATCACAGAGCGCCCTCCAATCACAGCACTCCCTCCAATCACAGCACTCCCTCCAATCACAGAGCGCCCTCCAATCACAGCACTCCCTCCAATCACAGAGTGCCCTCCAATCACAGCACTCCCTCCAATCACAGCTCATCTGTCAGGGAAATGACGGTGAGAGAGGCAGCACTGCCAATAGTGCTGATGGACGTTGGCGGAGCATCCGCACAGCCCTGGTGTAAGAATAGCGTATCGGCGTTGATGAGGGCGCGAATTGGCGATCGCAATGCGTGACAGATGGAACCTTTTGCTGGCCTATAAAAGATGGCTGTGGGGCGCCTCTCATTGCTGGATTATAGTCAGCTCCCCGTGTTCCCGTGCCTCCCGTATTCTGCTATTGGATTCCCTGTTGTCACTCAGCTTGCTCCTGACTCTGATTGATCTTCTCCTGGCTTGACCCTTGGCTTCCTCCACCGACTTGGCTTCTCCTTATCTCCTGTGTATGACCCCGGCTTCCCCCATTGACCTTGCTACCTTCTCCTGCCTGAAGACCTCGGCCTGTTCCTCCTACCCAGCCTGCCTTCTCCTGCCTGAAGACCTCGGCCTGTTCCTCCTACCCAGCCTGCCTTCTCCTGCCTGAAGACCTCGGCCTGTTCCTCCTACCCAGCCTGCCTTCTCCTGCCTGAAGACCTCGGCCTGTTCCTCCTACCCAGCCTGCCTTCTCCTGCCTGAAGACCTCGGCCTGTTCCTCCTACCCAGCCTGCCTTCTCCTGCCTGAAGACCTCGGCCTGTTCCTCCTACCCAGCCTGCCTTCTCCTGCCTGAAGACCTCGGCCTGTTCCTCCTACCCAGCCTGCCTTCTGCTTATCTCCTGTGTATGACCCCGGCTTCCACCATTGACCTCTCTACCTTCTCCTGCCTGAAGACCTCGGCCTGTTCCTCCTACCCAGCCTGCCTTCTCCTGCCTGAAGACCTTGGCCTGTTCCTCCTACCCAGCCTGCCTTCTGCTTATCTCCTGTGTATGACCCCGGCTTCCACCATTGACCTCTCTACCTTCTCCTGCCTGAAGACCTCGGCCTGTTCCTCCTACCCAGCCTGCCTTCTCCTGCCTGAAGACCTTGGCCTGTTCCTCCTACCCAGCCTGCCTTCTGCTTATCTCCTGTGTATGACCCCGGCTTCCACCATTGACCTCTCTACCTTCTCCTGCCTGAAGACCTCGGCCTGTTCCTCCAACCCAGCCTGCCTTCTCCTGCCTGAAGACCTCAGCCTGTTCCTCCTACCCCCCAGCCTGCCTTCTCCTGCCTGAAGACCTTGGCCTGTTCCTCCAACCCAGCCTACCTTCTCCTGCCTGAAGACCTCGGCCTGTTCCTCCTACCCCCCAGCCTGCCTTCTCCTGCCTGAAGACCTTGGCCTGTTCCTCCAACCCAGCCTACCTTCTCCTGCCTGAAGACCTCAGCCTGTTCCTCCTACCCCCCAGCCTGCCTTCTCCTGCCTGAAGACCTTGGCCTGTTCCTCCAACCCAGCCTGCCTTCTCCTGCCTGAAGACCTCGGCCTGTTCCTCCAACCCAGCCTGCCTTCTGCTCATCAACTGTGTATGACCCCGGCTTCCACTATTCATCTCCCTACCTTCTCCTGCCTGAAGACCTCGGCCTGTTCCTCCAACCCAGCCTGCCTTCTCCTGCCTGAAGACCTCGGCCTGTTCCTCCTACCCAGCCTGCCTTCAAGTTCACCCCTGACCTGGCTCTGCTGCTCTCAGTGTTTGACCCCCCCACCTGGACTTACCTCTGCACTAGGTTGCCTGGCTTCTTCTGACTTTCTGGGGACGTTTTGCCCCGCTGTGCTTCCAGCTACCCAGCAAACTCCTGAAGTTCCTCAGCTCTTCTCCCCTCCATCCCCCTGGTAAGCCGTGCTCCTTACTTCCCATGTGAGGGTGATATTTATCTCAGGAAATATATGAGGACGGCTCCACACAGTCAGACTCCTAGCAGATACTGATATCCCCTCCCCCACCTGTCTTCTACTCATCGATGAATATTCTGATATACTCACCGGTTATCTACAATGGGTTCTTTGTTTACACTTCTGATAATGTGTGTTGTATCTCAATGTCAGAGACGGACAGTCTGTCACTGGTGGTCTCTTCCTATTGGCTGTGTATTGAGATGGAATGTGGATTCTGCCATTCCCATTGTTAAATGTTAATGACCTCACATATTGTTTTTGTCCAGATGGCTGGATAATTAGTTCAGGTAAATTCTATTTCTGTATATAATGTCATCTGCATATGATAATGTAATCAGGTAACCCCTGACCTGTGTGTTGTAATAGGATTAGGAGGGGGGGAGGTCCATGCTGTATATAAATTATGTGTGACTGTTCAATAAAGGAGAAGAAGATTCCAGAACTTGTAGAAGCGAAGTTCTTGGCTAGCTTTGTATGGGGGAGGGGGAGAATATCTGATATTTATGTTCATAACTGAGGAAAGCCCACAAACACAATGTGGGTCATGGTTCTGTTAAAGGGGTGTATACAGAGGGGGAGGGGTGGAGGTGTATACAGAGGGGGAGGGGTGGAGGTGTATACAGAGGGGGAGGGGTGGAGGTGTATACAGAGGGGGAGGGGTGGAGGTGTATACAGAGGGGGAGGGGTGGAGGTGTATACAGAGGGGGAGGGGTAGAGGTGTATACAGTGGGGGGGGGGAAGGGTAGAGGTGTATACAGTGGGGGGGGGGAAGGGTGGAGGTGTATATAGAGGGGGAGGGGTGGAGGTGTATACAGGGGGGGGGGGAAGTACAATGGGGTGTATACAGTGGGGGGGAGGGGTAGAGGTGTATACAGGGGGGGAGGGGTGGAGGTGTATACAGAGGGGGAGGGGTGGAGGTGTATACAGAGGGGGAGGGGTGGAGGTGTATACAGAGGGGGAGGGGTGGAGGTGTATACAGAGGGGGAGGGGTAGAGGTGTATACAGTGGGGGGGGGGAAGGGTAGAGGTGTATACAGTGGGGGGGGGGAAGGGTGGAGGTGTATATAGAGGGGGAGGGGTGGAGGTGTATACAGGGGGGGGGGGAAGTACAATGGGGTGTATACAGTGGGGGGGAGGGGTAGAGGTGTATACAGGGGGGGGGAGGGGTGAAGGTGTATACAGTGGGGGGGAGGGGTAGAGGTGTATACAGTGGGGGGGAGGGTGGAGGTGTATACAGTGGGGGGGAGGGTGGAGGTGTATATAGAGGGGGAGGGGTGGAGGTGTATACAGGGGGGGGGGAAGTACAATGGGGTGTATACAGTGGGGGGGAGGGGTAGAGGTGTATACAGAGGGGGGAAGGGTAGAGGTGTATACAGAGGGGGGGAAGGGTAGAGGTGTATACAGAGGGGGGGAAGGGTGGAGGTGTATATAGAGGGGTGGAGGTGTATACAGAGGGGGGAGGGGTGGAGGTGTATACAGAGGGGGGAGGGGTAGAGGTGTATACAGAGGGGGGAGGAGTAGAGGTGTATACAGTGGGGGGGGGGAGGGGTAGAGGTGTATACAGAGGGGGGAGGTGTATACAGAGGGGGGGTATACAGAGGGGGGAGGGGGGGAGGTGTATACAGAGAGGGAGGGGTAGAGGTGTATACAGGGGGGGGAGGGGACAGTGCCTCCTCTCGGGGGGGTACAGGTATGAGATGGTCAGTGTATGACGGTAGCAGTGGAGGGGGAGGGGTACCATGGGGTATATACAGAGGGGGAGGGGTATACAGTGGGGGTGGTAGTGAGGGGGGATATATTGGGGCTCAGTATATACGGTCCCCCCTCCCCCAGTCTCTCACCTGTCTCCTCGGCACCCAGCCGCCATGTTTCTCCGCCGTGTTGCTGCACCTCCTAGGCTCCGCCCCCTCCGCATGGCATGCCGGGAGATGTAGTCTGTGTGCGCACATGGTGTGGAGGAGAATGGCTCTGGGGCGACATCTGGAGGAGAGAGAGAGGAACTGCAGCCTGACTCCATCCATGGGAGAATTCTCCATTCATTGTCCCCCCTCCCCCTCACACAGTCCTTATAATGTCCCTGGAGATGTCCTTCAATCACCCATCATTGTATCTTTATTTCTAATAATGTCCTGATATATATATATATAGAGAATATCTCCAGAAATGTCCCTGGAAACATAAAAAATGTCCTTGAAAATATTTATAATATGGCAGAAAACATTCTTAAAAATATTCTTAATATCTGATAATGTCCCTGGAAAAAATATATATATATAGGATATTTTCATATAAATTTCCAGGTACCATTTTCGTATATTTTAAGGGATAATTTTAGAGACATTTACAGGGACATTATATAGATATAGTATCTCACAAAAGTAAGTACACCCCTCACATTCTATCTTTTCATGTGACAACACTGAAGAAATGACACTTTGCTACAATGTAAAGTAGTGAGTGTACAGCTTGTATAACAGTGTAAATTTACTGTCCCCTCAAAATAACTCAACACACAGCCATTAATGTCTAAACCGCTGGCAACAAAAGTCAGTACACCCCTACGTGACAATCTCCAAATTGGGCCCAAAGTGTGAATATTTTGTGTGGCCACCATTATTTTCCAGCACTGCCTTAACCCTCTTGGGCATGGAGTTCACCAGAGCTTCCCAGGTTGCCACTGGAGTCCTCTTCCCCTCCTCCATGATGACATCACAGAGCTGGTGGATGTTAGAGACCTTGCGCTCCTCCATCTTCCGTTTGAGGATGTCCCACAGAAAGGTGATGGCCAGTCCATCACCTTTACCCTCAGCTTCTTTAGCAAGGCAGTAGTCATCTTGGAGGTGTTTGGGGGTCGTTATGTTGGAATACTGCCCTGCCCCCCAGTCTCTGAAGGGAGGGGATCATGCTCTGCTTCAGTATGTCACAGTACATGTTGGCATTCATGGTTCCCTCAATGAACTGTAGCTCCCCAGTGTCGGCAGCACTCATGCAGCCCCAGACCATGACACTCCCACCACCATGCCTGACTGTAGGGAAGATACACTTGTCTTTGTACTCCTCACCTGGTTGCCGCCACACACGCCTGACACCATCTGCACCAAATAAGTTTATCTTGGTCTCATCAGAGCACAGGAGATGGTTCCAGTAATCCATGTCCTTAGTCTGCTTGTCTTCAGCAAACTGTTTGCAGGCTCTCTTGTGCATCTTTAGAAGAGGCTTCCTTCTGGGATGACAGCCATGCAGACCAATTTGATGCAGTGTGCGGCGTATGGTCTGAGCACTGACAGGCTGACCCCTCCCCCACCCCTTCAACCTCTGCAACAATGCTGGCAGCACTCATACGTCTATTTCCCAAAGACAACCTCTGGATATGACGCTGAGAACGGCACTCAACTTCTTTGGTGGACCATGGTGAGGTCTGTTCTGAGTGGAACCTGTCCTGTTAAACCGCTGTATGGTCTTGGCCACCGTGCTGCAGCTCAGTTTCAGGGTCTTGGCAATCTTCTTATAGCCTAGGCCATCTTTATGTAAAGCAACAATTCTTTTTTTCAGATCCTCAGAGAGTTCTTTGCCATGAGGTGCCATGTTGAACTTCCAGTGACCAGTATGAGAGAGTGAGAGCGATAACACCAAATTTAACACACCTGCTCCCCATTCACACCTGAGACCTTGTAACAAAAACGAGTCAGATGACACCGGGGAGGGAAAATGGCTAATTGGGTCCAATTTAGACATTGTCACTTAGGGGTGTACTCACTTTTGTTGCCAGCGGTTTAGACATTAATGGCTGTGTGTTGAGTTATTTTGAGGGGACAGTAAATTTACACTGTTATACAAGCTGTACACTCACTACTTTACATTGTAGCAAAGTCTCATTTCTTCAGTGTTGTCACAGGAAAAGATAGAATAAAATATTTACAAAAATGTGAGGGGTGTACTTACTTTTGTCAGATACTGTATATATATATATATCTCCACACACACATATATTATGTCCCTCAAAATGTACCAAAATTTCCTTTTAAATATAGATGATAATATCCTTGAAAATATATATATAATGTCCCTGGAAATGTCCCAACGTTGTCCCTGGATATTTAAAAAAAATGGTCCTAAAACTTTTCCTTACTAAAGACCCTGGAAATATAAATAATAATGTCCTTGACCATGTGGATAATGTCCCCAGAAATGTCACAAATTGTGTCGCTGGAAATGTTTTTAACTATGTCCCTGAAAATGTTCCTAAAAATTGTCCTTGGCGTCAGAGGATGACTTTTAACCCTTTTGCTGCCACCAACACATTTCATACATAAAGAGTGTGGGGAGGGGGAGGGGAGGTACGTGCTCTCTAAGCTTCTACATGTGGAAGCTTCTACAGACCCCCAATAGTGTGACCCCCCCTTGTCACATTTCCCAGCCTCTGCTGTCCTATTTCCAGGCCAGAGACCCCCATGGAGGATGGAGGGGAGGGAGACCAGCAAATGACTAATCTCCAGGTGTGCAGTGTTCAGGTATTAATGTTCTATATTTTGGATTGGATACAATGTCCCCAGGTGTGCAGTGTCCAGGTATTAATGTTCTGTATTTCAGATTGGATACAATGTCCCCAGGTGTGCAGTGTCCAGGTATTAATGTTCTATATTTTATATTGGATACAATGTCTCCAGGTGTGCAGTGTCCAGGTATTAATGTTCTATATTTCGGATTGGATACAATGTCTCCAGGTGTGCAGTGTCCAGGTATTAATGTTCTATATTCCGGATTGGATACAATGTCTCCAGGTGTGCAGTGTCCAGGTATTCATGTTCTGTATTTCGGATTGGATACAATGTCCCCAGGTGTGCAGTGTCCAGGAATTAATGTTCTATATTTCAGATAGGATACAATGTCTCCAGGTGTGCAGTGTCCAGGTATTCATGTTCTATATTTTATATTGGATACAATGTCTCCAGGTGTGCAGTGTCCAGGTATTAATGTTCTATATTTCGGATTGGATACAATGTCTCCAGGTGTGCAGTGTCCAGGTATTAATGTTCTATATTTCAGATTGGATACAATGTCCCCAGGTGTGCAGTGTCCAGGTATTAATGTTCTATATATTGGATTGGATACAATGTCTCCAGGTGTGCAGTGTCCAGGTGTTAATGTTCTATATTTCGGATTGGATACAATGTCCCCAGGTGCGCAGTGTCCAGGTATTAATGTTCTATATTTCGGATTGGATACAATGTCTCCAGGTGTGCAGTGTCCAGGTATTAATGTTCTATATTTCGGATTGGATACAATGTCTCCAGGTGTGCAGTGTCCAGGTATTAATGTTCTATATTTCGGATTGGATATAATGTCCCCAGGTGTGCAGTGTCCAGGTATTCATGTTCTGTATTTCGGATTGGATACAATGTCCCCAGGTGTGCAGTGTCCAGGTATTAATGTTCTATATTTCGGATTGGATACAATGTCTCCAGGTGTGCAGTGTCCAGGTATTAATGTTCTATATTTCGGATTGGATATAATGTCCCCAGGTGTGCAGTGTCCAGGTATTAATGTTCTATATTTCGGATTGGATACAATGTCTCCAGGTGTGCAGTGTCCAGGTGTTCATGTTCTATATTTTATATTGGATACAATGTCTCCAGGTGTGCAGTGTCCAGGTATTAATGTTCTATATATTGGATTGGATACAATGTCTCCAGGTGTGCAGTGTCCAGGTGTTAATGTTCTATATTTCGGATTGGATACAATGTCCCCAGGTGTGCAGTGTCCAGGTATTCATGTTCTGTATTTCGGATTGGATACAATGTCCCCAGGTGTGCAGTGTCCAGGTATTAATGTTCTATATTTCGGATTGGATACAATGTCTCCAGGTGTGCAGTGTCCAGGTATTAATGTTCTATATTTCGGATTGGATATAATGTCCCCAGGTGTGCAGTGTCCAGGTATTAATGTTCTATATTTCGGATTGGATACAATGTCCCCAGGTGTGCAGTGTCCAGGTATTAATGTTCTATATTTTATATTGGATACAATGTCTCCAGGTGTGCAGTGTCCAGGTATTAATGTTCTATATATTGGATTGGATACAATGTCTCCAGGTGTGCAGTGTCCAGGTGTTAATGTTCTATATTTCGGATTGGATACAATGTCTCCAGGTGTGCAGTGTCCAGGTATTAATGTTCTATATTCCGGATTGGATACAATGTCCCCAGGTGTGCAGTGTCCAGGTATTCATGTTCTATATTTTATATTGGATACAATGTCTCCAGGTGTGCAGTGTCCAGGTGTTAATGTTCTATATTTCGGATTGGATACAATGTCTCCAGGTGTGCAGTGTCCAGGTATTAATGTTCTATATTTCGGATTGGATACAATGTCCCCAGGTGTGCAGTGTCCAGGTATTAATGTTCTATATATTGGATTGGATACAATGTCTCCAGGTGTGCAGTGTCCAGGTATTCATGTTCTGTATTTCGGATTGGATACAATGTCCCCAGGTGTGCAGTGTCCAGGTATTAATGTTCTATATTTCAGATAGGATACAATGTCCCCAGGTGTGCATTGTCCAGGTATTAATGTTCTATATTTCGGATTGGATACAATGTCTCCAGGTGTGCAGTGTCCAGGTATTAATGTTCTATATTTTATATTGGATACAATGTCTCCAGGTGTGCAGTGTCCAGGTATTAATGTTCTATATTTCGGATTGGATACAATGTCCCCACGTGTGCAGTGTCCAGGTATTAATGTTCTATATATTGGATTGGATACAATGTCTCCAGGTGTGCAGTGTCCAGGTATTCATGTTCTATATTTCAGATTGGATACAATGTCTCCAGGTGTGCAGTGTCCAGGTATTAATGTTCTATATTTCGGATTGGATACAATGTCTCCAGGTGTGCAGTGTCCAGGTGTTCATGTTCTATATTTCGGATTGGATACAATGTCTCCAGGTGTGCAGTGTCCAGGTATTCATGTTCTATATTTTGGATTGGATACAATGTCTCCAGGTGTGCAGTGTCCAGGTATTAATGTTCTATATTCTGGATTGGATACAAAGTCTCCAGGTGTGCAGTGTCCAGGTATTAATGTTCTATATTTCGGATTGGATACAATGTCCACAGGTGTGCAGTGTCCAGGTATTAATGTTCTATATTTCGGATTGGATACAATGTCTCCAGGTGTGCAGTGTCCAGGTATTAATGTTCTATATTTCGGATTGGATACAATGTCCCCACGTGTGCAGTGTCCAGGTATTAATGTTCTATATATTGGATTGGATACAATGTCTCCAGGTGTGCAGTGTCCAGGTATTCATGTTCTATATTTCAGATTGGATACAATGTCTCCAGGTGTGCAGTGTCCAGGTATTAATGTTCTATATTTCGGATTGGATACAATGTCTCCAGGTGTGCAGTGTCCAGGTATTCATGTTCTATATTTCGGATTGGATACAATGTCTCCAGGTGTGCAGTGTCCAGGTATTCATGTTCTATATTTTGGATTGGATACAATGTCTCCAGGTGTGCAGTGTCCAGGTATTAATGTTCTATATTCTGGATTGGATACAATGTCTCCAGGTGTGCAGTGTCCAGGTATTAATGTTCTATATTTCGGATTGGATACAATGTCCCCAGGTGTGCAGTGTCCAGGTATTAATGTTCTATATTTCGGATTGGATACAATGTCTCCAGGTGTGCAGTGTCCAGGTGTTCATGTTCTATATTTCGGATTGGATACAATGTCTCCAGGTGTGCAGTGTCCAGGTATTCATGTTCTATATTTTGGATTGGATACAATGTCTCCAGGTGTGCAGTGTCCAGGTATTAATGTTCTATATTCTGGATTGGATACAAAGTCTCCAGGTGTGCAGTGTCCAGGTATTAATGTTCTATATTTCGGATTGGATACAATGTCCACAGGTGTGCAGTGTCCAGGTATTAATGTTCTATATTTCGGATTGGATACAATGTCTCCAGGTGTGCAGTGTCCAGGTATTAATGTTCTATATTTCGGATTGGATACAATGTCCCCACGTGTGCAGTGTCCAGGTATTAATGTTCTATATATTGGATTGGATACAATGTCTCCAGGTGTGCAGTGTCCAGGTATTCATGTTCTATATTTCAGATTGGATACAATGTCTCCAGGTGTGCAGTGTCCAGGTATTAATGTTCTATATTTCGGATTGGATACAATGTCTCCAGGTGTGCAGTGTCCAGGTATTCATGTTCTATATTTCGGATTGGATACAATGTCTCCAGGTGTGCAGTGTCCAGGTATTCATGTTCTATATTTTGGATTGGATACAATGTCTCCAGGTGTGCAGTGTCCAGGTATTAATGTTCTATATTCTGGATTGGATACAATGTCTCCAGGTGTGCAGTGTCCAGGTATTAATGTTCTATATTTCGGATTGGATACAATGTCCACAGGTGTGCAGTGTCCAGGTATTAATGTTCTATATTTCGGATTGGATACAATGTCTCCAGGTGTGCAGTGTTCAGGTATTAATGTTCTATATTTTGGATTGGATACAATGTCTCCAGGTGTGCAGTGTCCAGGTATTCATGTTCTGTATTTCGGATTGGATACAATGTCTCCAGGTGTGCAGTGTCCAGGTATTCATGTTCTATATTTCGGATTGGATACAATGTCCACAGGTGTGCAGTGTCCAGGTATTAATGTTCTATATTTCAGATAGGATACAATGTCTCCAGGTGTGCAGTGTCCAGGTATTAATGTTCTGTATTTCAGATTGGATACAATGTCCCCAGGTGTGCAGTGTCCAGGTATTAATGTTCTATATTTTATATTGGATACAATGTCTCCAGGTGTGCAGTGTCCAGGTATTAATGTTCTATATTTCGGATTGGATACAATGTCTCCAGGTGTGCAGTGTCCAGGTATTAATGTTCTATATTTCGGATTGGATACAATGTCTCCAGGTGTGCAGTGTCCAGGTATTCATGTTCTATATTTCGGATTGGATACAATGTCTCCAGGTGTGCAGTGTCCAGGTATTAATGTTCTATATTCCGGATTGGATACAATGTCTCCAGGTGTGCAGTGTCCAGGTATTCATGTTCTGTATTTCGGATTGGATACAATGTCCCCAGGTGTGCAGTGTCCAGGTATTAATGTTCTATATTTCAGATAGGATACAATGTCTCCAGGTGTGCAGTGTCCAGGTATTCATGTTCTGTATTTCGGATTGGATACAATGTCTCCAGGTGTGCAGTGTCCAGGTATTAATGTTCTATATTTCGGATTGGATACAATGTCCCCAGGTGTGCAGTGTCCAGGAATTAATGTTCTATATTTCAGATAGGATACAATGTCTCCAGGTGTGCAGTGTCCAGGTATTAATGTTCTGTATTTCGGATTGGATACAATGTCCCCAGGTGTGCAGTGTCCAGGTATTCATGTTCTATATTTTATATTGGATACAATGTCTCCAGGTGTGCAGTGTCCAGGTATTAATGTTCTATATTTCAGATTGGATACAATGTCCCCAGGTGTGCAGTGTCCAGGTATTAATGTTCTATATATTGGATTGGATACAATGTCTCCAGGTGTGCAGTGTCCAGGTGTTAATGTTCTATATTTCGGATTGGATACAATGTCCCCAGGTGTGCAGTGTCCAGGTATTAATGTTCTATATTTCGGATTGGATACAATGTCTCCAGGTGTGCAGTGTCCAGGTATTAATGTTCTATATTTCGGATTGGATACAATGTCTCCAGGTGTGCAGTGTCCAGGTATTAATGTTCTATATTTCGGATTGGATATAATGTCCCCAGGTGTGCAGTGTCCAGGTATTAATGTTCTATATTTCGGATTGGATACAATGTCCCCAGGTGTGCAGTGTCCAGGTATTAATGTTCTATATTTCAGATTGGATACAATGTCTCCAGGTGTGCAGTGTCCAGGTATTAATGTTCTATATTTTATATTGGATACAATGTCTCCAGGTGTGCAGTGTCCAGGTGTTAATGTTCTATATTTCGGATTGGATACAATGTCCCCAGGTGTGCAGTGTCCAGGTATTAATGTTCTATATTCCGGATTGGATACAATGTCCCCAGGTGTGCAGTGTCCAGGTGTTAATGTTCTATATTTCGGATTGGATACAATGTCTCCAGGTGTGCAGTGTCCAGGTGTTAATGTTCTATATTTCGGATTGGATACAATGTCTCCAGGTGTGCAGTGTCCAGGTATTAATGTTCTATATTTCGGATTGGATACAATGTCCCCAGGTGTGCAGTGTCCAGGTATTAATGTTCTATATATTGGATTGGATACAATGTCTCCAGGTGTGCAGTGTCCAGGTATTCATGTTCTGTATTTCGGATTGGATACAATGTCTCCAGGTGTGCAGTGTCCAGGTATTAATGTTCTATATTTCAGATAGGATACAATGTCCCCAGGTGTGCATTGTCCAGGTATTAATGTTCTATATTTCGGATTGGATACAATGTCCCCAGGTGTGCAGTGTCCAGGTATTAATGTTCTATATTTCGGATTGGATACAATGTCTCCAGGTGTGCAGTGTCCAGGTATTAATGTTCTATATTTTATATTGGATACAATGTCTCCAGGTGTGCAGTGTCCAGGTATTCATGTTCTATATTTCGGATTGGATACAATGTCTCCAGGTGTGCAGTGTCCAGGTATTCATGTTCTATATTTTGGATTGGATACAATGTCTCCAGGTGTGCAGTGTCCAGGTATTAATGTTCTATATTCTGGATTGGATACAATGTCCCCAGGTGTGCAGTGTCCAGGTATTAATGTTCTATATTTCAGATAGGATACAATGTCCCCAGGTGTGCATTGTCCAGGTATTAATGTTCTATATTTCGGATTGGATACAATGTCCCCAGGTGTGCAGTGTCCAGGTATTAATGTTCTATATTTCGGATTGGATACAATGTCCCCACGTGTGCAGTGTCCAGGTATTAATGTTCTATATATTGGATTGGATACAATGTCTCCAGGTGTGCAGTGTCCAGGTATTCATGTTCTATATTTCAGATTGGATACAATGTCTCCAGGTGTGCAGTGTCCAGGTATTAATGTTCTATATTTCGGATTGGATACAATGTCTCCAGGTGTGCAGTGTCCAGGTATTCATGTTCTATATTTCGGATTGGATACAATGTCTCCAGGTGTGCAGTGTCCAGGTATTCATGTTCTATATTTTGGATTGGATACAATGTCTCCAGGTGTGCAGTGTCCAGGTATTAATGTTCTATATTCTGGATTGGATACAATGTCTCCAGGTGTGCAGTGTCCAGGTATTAATGTTCTATATTTCGGATTGGATACAATGTCCACAGGTGTGCAGTGTCCAGGTATTAATGTTCTATATTTCGGATTGGATACAATGTCTCCAGGTGTGCAGTGTCCAGGTATTAATGTTCTATATTTCGGATTGGATACAATGTCTCCAGGTGTGCAGTGTCCAGGTATTAATGTTCTATATATTGGATTGGATACAATGTCTCCAGGTGTGCAGTGTCCAGGTATTCATGTTCTATATTTCAGATTGGATACAATGTCTCCAGGTGTGCAGTGTCCAGGTATTAATGTTCTATATTTCGGATTGGATACAATGTCTCCAGGTGTGCAGTGTCCAGGTATTCATGTTCTATATTTCGGATTGGATACAATGTCTCCAGGTGTGCAGTGTCCAGGTATTCATGTTCTATATTTTGGATTGGATACAATGTCTCCAGGTGTGCAGTGTCCAGGTATTAATGTTCTATATTCTGGATTGGATACAATGTCCCCAGGTGTGCAGTGTCCAGGTATTAATGTTCTATATTTCGGATTGGATACAATGTCTCCAGGTGTGCATTGTCCAGGTATTAATGTTCTATATTCTGGATTGGATACAATGTCTCCAGGTGTGCAGTGTCCAGGTATTAATGTTCTATATTCTGGATTGGATACAATGTCTCCAGGTGTGCAGTGTCCAGGTATTAATGATCTATATTTCGGATTGGATACAATGTCTCCAGGTGTGCAGTGTCCAGGTATTAATGTTCTATATTCTGGATTGGATACAATGTCTCCAGGTGTGCAGTGTCCAGGTATTAATGTTCTATATTTCGGATTGGATACAATGTCCACAGGTGTGCAGTGTCCAGGTATTAATGTTCTATATTTCGGATTGGATACAATGTCCCCAGGTGTGCAGTGTCCAGGTATTAATGTTCTATATTTCAGATAGGATACAATGTCCCCAGGTGTGCATTGTCCAGGTATTAATGTTCTATATTTCGGATTGGATACAATGTCTCCAGGTGTGCAGTGTCCAGGTATTAATGTTCTATATTTTATATTGGATACAATGTCTCCAGGTGTGCAGTGTCCAGGTATTAATGTTCTATATTTCGGATTGGATACAATGTCCCCACGTGTGCAGTGTCCAGGTATTAATGTTCTATATATTGGATTGGATACAATGTCTCCAGGTGTGCAGTGTCCAGGTATTCATGTTCTATATTTCAGATTGGATACAATGTCTCCAGGTGTGCAGTGTCCAGGTATTAATGTTCTATATTTCGGATTGGATACAATGTCTCCAGGTGTGCAGTGTCCAGGTGTTCATGTTCTATATTTCGGATTGGATACAATGTCTCCAGGTGTGCAGTGTCCAGGTATTCATGTTCTATATTTTGGATTGGATACAATGTCTCCAGGTGTGCAGTGTCCAGGTATTAATGTTCTATATTCTGGATTGGATACAAAGTCTCCAGGTGTGCAGTGTCCAGGTATTAATGTTCTATATTTCGGATTGGATACAATGTCCACAGGTGTGCAGTGTCCAGGTATTAATGTTCTATATTTCGGATTGGATACAATGTCTCCAGGTGTGCAGTGTCCAGGTATTAATGTTCTATATTTCGGATTGGATACAATGTCCCCACGTGTGCAGTGTCCAGGTATTAATGTTCTATATATTGGATTGGATACAATGTCTCCAGGTGTGCAGTGTCCAGGTATTCATGTTCTATATTTCAGATTGGATACAATGTCTCCAGGTGTGCAGTGTCCAGGTATTAATGTTCTATATTTCGGATTGGATACAATGTCTCCAGGTGTGCAGTGTCCAGGTATTCATGTTCTATATTTCGGATTGGATACAATGTCTCCAGGTGTGCAGTGTCCAGGTATTCATGTTCTATATTTTGGATTGGATACAATGTCTCCAGGTGTGCAGTGTCCAGGTATTAATGTTCTATATTCTGGATTGGATACAATGTCTCCAGGTGTGCAGTGTCCAGGTATTAATGTTCTATATTTCGGATTGGATACAATGTCCCCAGGTGTGCAGTGTCCAGGTATTAATGTTCTATATTTCGGATTGGATACAATGTCTCCAGGTGTGCAGTGTCCAGGTGTTCATGTTCTATATTTCGGATTGGATACAATGTCTCCAGGTGTGCAGTGTCCAGGTATTCATGTTCTATATTTTGGATTGGATACAATGTCTCCAGGTGTGCAGTGTCCAGGTATTAATGTTCTATATTCTGGATTGGATACAAAGTCTCCAGGTGTGCAGTGTCCAGGTATTAATGTTCTATATTTCGGATTGGATACAATGTCCACAGGTGTGCAGTGTCCAGGTATTAATGTTCTATATTTCGGATTGGATACAATGTCTCCAGGTGTGCAGTGTCCAGGTATTAATGTTCTATATTTCGGATTGGATACAATGTCCCCACGTGTGCAGTGTCCAGGTATTAATGTTCTATATATTGGATTGGATACAATGTCTCCAGGTGTGCAGTGTCCAGGTATTCATGTTCTATATTTCAGATTGGATACAATGTCTCCAGGTGTGCAGTGTCCAGGTATTAATGTTCTATATTTCGGATTGGATACAATGTCTCCAGGTGTGCAGTGTCCAGGTATTCATGTTCTATATTTCGGATTGGATACAATGTCTCCAGGTGTGCAGTGTCCAGGTATTCATGTTCTATATTTTGGATTGGATACAATGTCTCCAGGTGTGCAGTGTCCAGGTATTAATGTTCTATATTCTGGATTGGATACAATGTCTCCAGGTGTGCAGTGTCCAGGTATTAATGTTCTATATTTCGGATTGGATACAATGTCCACAGGTGTGCAGTGTCCAGGTATTAATGTTCTATATTTCGGATTGGATACAATGTCTCCAGGTGTGCAGTGTTCAGGTATTAATGTTCTATATTTTGGATTGGATACAATGTCTCCAGGTGTGCAGTGTCCAGGTATTCATGTTCTGTATTTCGGATTGGATACAATGTCTCCAGGTGTGCAGTGTCCAGGTATTCATGTTCTATATTTCGGATTGGATACAATGTCCACAGGTGTGCAGTGTCCAGGTATTAATGTTCTATATTTCAGATAGGATACAATGTCTCCAGGTGTGCAGTGTCCAGGTATTAATGTTCTGTATTTCAGATTGGATACAATGTCCCCAGGTGTGCAGTGTCCAGGTATTAATGTTCTATATTTTATATTGGATACAATGTCTCCAGGTGTGCAGTGTCCAGGTATTAATGTTCTATATTTCGGATTGGATACAATGTCTCCAGGTGTGCAGTGTCCAGGTATTAATGTTCTATATTTCGGATTGGATACAATGTCTCCAGGTGTGCAGTGTCCAGGTATTCATGTTCTATATTTCGGATTGGATACAATGTCTCCAGGTGTGCAGTGTCCAGGTATTAATGTTCTATATTCCGGATTGGATACAATGTCTCCAGGTGTGCAGTGTCCAGGTATTCATGTTCTGTATTTCGGATTGGATACAATGTCCCCAGGTGTGCAGTGTCCAGGTATTAATGTTCTATATTTCAGATAGGATACAATGTCTCCAGGTGTGCAGTGTCCAGGTATTCATGTTCTGTATTTCGGATTGGATACAATGTCTCCAGGTGTGCAGTGTCCAGGTATTAATGTTCTATATTTCGGATTGGATACAATGTCCCCAGGTGTGCAGTGTCCAGGAATTAATGTTCTATATTTCAGATAGGATACAATGTCTCCAGGTGTGCAGTGTCCAGGTATTAATGTTCTGTATTTCGGATTGGATACAATGTCCCCAGGTGTGCAGTGTCCAGGTATTCATGTTCTATATTTTATATTGGATACAATGTCTCCAGGTGTGCAGTGTCCAGGTATTAATGTTCTATATTTCAGATTGGATACAATGTCCCCAGGTGTGCAGTGTCCAGGTATTAATGTTCTATATATTGGATTGGATACAATGTCTCCAGGTGTGCAGTGTCCAGGTGTTAATGTTCTATATTTCGGATTGGATACAATGTCCCCAGGTGTGCAGTGTCCAGGTATTAATGTTCTATATTTCGGATTGGATACAATGTCTCCAGGTGTGCAGTGTCCAGGTATTAATGTTCTATATTTCGGATTGGATACAATGTCTCCAGGTGTGCAGTGTCCAGGTATTAATGTTCTATATTTCGGATTGGATATAATGTCCCCAGGTGTGCAGTGTCCAGGTATTAATGTTCTATATTTCGGATTGGATACAATGTCCCCAGGTGTGCAGTGTCCAGGTATTAATGTTCTATATTTCAGATTGGATACAATGTCTCCAGGTGTGCAGTGTCCAGGTATTAATGTTCTATATTTTATATTGGATACAATGTCTCCAGGTGTGCAGTGTCCAGGTGTTAATGTTCTATATTTCGGATTGGATACAATGTCCCCAGGTGTGCAGTGTCCAGGTATTAATGTTCTATATTCCGGATTGGATACAATGTCCCCAGGTGTGCAGTGTCCAGGTGTTAATGTTCTATATTTCGGATTGGATACAATGTCTCCAGGTGTGCAGTGTCCAGGTGTTAATGTTCTATATTTCGGATTGGATACAATGTCTCCAGGTGTGCAGTGTCCAGGTATTAATGTTCTATATTTCGGATTGGATACAATGTCCCCAGGTGTGCAGTGTCCAGGTATTAATGTTCTATATATTGGATTGGATACAATGTCTCCAGGTGTGCAGTGTCCAGGTATTCATGTTCTGTATTTCGGATTGGATACAATGTCTCCAGGTGTGCAGTGTCCAGGTATTAATGTTCTATATTTCAGATAGGATACAATGTCCCCAGGTGTGCATTGTCCAGGTATTAATGTTCTATATTTCGGATTGGATACAATGTCCCCAGGTGTGCAGTGTCCAGGTATTAATGTTCTATATTTCGGATTGGATACAATGTCTCCAGGTGTGCAGTGTCCAGGTATTAATGTTCTATATTTTATATTGGATACAATGTCTCCAGGTGTGCAGTGTCCAGGTATTCATGTTCTATATTTCGGATTGGATACAATGTCTCCAGGTGTGCAGTGTCCAGGTATTCATGTTCTATATTTTGGATTGGATACAATGTCTCCAGGTGTGCAGTGTCCAGGTATTAATGTTCTATATTCTGGATTGGATACAATGTCCCCAGGTGTGCAGTGTCCAGGTATTAATGTTCTATATTTCAGATAGGATACAATGTCCCCAGGTGTGCATTGTCCAGGTATTAATGTTCTATATTTCGGATTGGATACAATGTCCCCAGGTGTGCAGTGTCCAGGTATTAATGTTCTATATTTCGGATTGGATACAATGTCCCCACGTGTGCAGTGTCCAGGTATTAATGTTCTATATATTGGATTGGATACAATGTCTCCAGGTGTGCAGTGTCCAGGTATTCATGTTCTATATTTCAGATTGGATACAATGTCTCCAGGTGTGCAGTGTCCAGGTATTAATGTTCTATATTTCGGATTGGATACAATGTCTCCAGGTGTGCAGTGTCCAGGTATTCATGTTCTATATTTCGGATTGGATACAATGTCTCCAGGTGTGCAGTGTCCAGGTATTCATGTTCTATATTTTGGATTGGATACAATGTCTCCAGGTGTGCAGTGTCCAGGTATTAATGTTCTATATTCTGGATTGGATACAATGTCTCCAGGTGTGCAGTGTCCAGGTATTAATGTTCTATATTTCGGATTGGATACAATGTCCACAGGTGTGCAGTGTCCAGGTATTAATGTTCTATATTTCGGATTGGATACAATGTCTCCAGGTGTGCAGTGTCCAGGTATTAATGTTCTATATTTCGGATTGGATACAATGTCTCCAGGTGTGCAGTGTCCAGGTATTAATGTTCTATATATTGGATTGGATACAATGTCTCCAGGTGTGCAGTGTCCAGGTATTCATGTTCTATATTTCAGATTGGATACAATGTCTCCAGGTGTGCAGTGTCCAGGTATTAATGTTCTATATTTCGGATTGGATACAATGTCTCCAGGTGTGCAGTGTCCAGGTATTCATGTTCTATATTTCGGATTGGATACAATGTCTCCAGGTGTGCAGTGTCCAGGTATTCATGTTCTATATTTTGGATTGGATACAATGTCTCCAGGTGTGCAGTGTCCAGGTATTAATGTTCTATATTCTGGATTGGATACAATGTCCCCAGGTGTGCAGTGTCCAGGTATTAATGTTCTATATTTCGGATTGGATACAATGTCTCCAGGTGTGCATTGTCCAGGTATTAATGTTCTATATTCTGGATTGGATACAATGTCTCCAGGTGTGCAGTGTCCAGGTATTAATGTTCTATATTCTGGATTGGATACAATGTCTCCAGGTGTGCAGTGTCCAGGTATTAATGATCTATATTTCGGATTGGATACAATGTCTCCAGGTGTGCAGTGTCCAGGTATTAATGTTCTATATTCTGGATTGGATACAATGTCTCCAGGTGTGCAGTGTCCAGGTATTAATGTTCTATATTTCGGATTGGATACAATGTCCACAGGTGTGCAGTGTCCAGGTATTAATGTTCTATATTTCGGATTGGATACAATGTCTCCAGGTGTGCAGTGTTCAGGTATTAATGTTCTATATTTTGGATTGGATACAATGTCTCCAGGTGTGCAGTGTCCAGGTATTCATGTTCTGTATTTCGGATTGGATACAATGTCTCCAGGTGTGCAGTGTCCAGGTATTCATGTTCTATATTTCGGATTGGATACAATGTCCACAGGTGTGCAGTGTCCAGGTATTAATGTTCTATATTTCGGATTGGATACAATGTCTCCAGGTGTGCAGTGTCCAGGTATTAATGTTCTATATTTTGGATTGGATACAATGTCTCCAGGTGTGCAGTGTCCAGGTATTCATGTTCTGTATTTCGGATTGGATACAATGTCTCCAGGTGTGCAGTGTCCAGGTATTCATGTTCTATATTTCGGATTGGATACAATGTCCACAGGTGTGCAGTGTCCAGGTATTCATGTTCTATATTTCGGATTGGATACAATGTCTCCAGGTTTGTAGTGTCCAGGTATTAATGTTCTATATTTCGGATTGGATACAATGTCTCCAGGTGTGCAGTGTCCAGGTATTAATGTTCTATATTTCGGATTGGATACAATGTCCCCAGGTGTGCAGTGTCCAGGTATTAATGTTCTATATTTCGGATTGGATACAATGTCTCCAGGTGTGCAGTGTCCAGGTATTCATGTTCTATATTTCGGATTGGATACAATGTCTCCAGGTGTGCAGTGTCCAGGTATTAATGTTCTATATTTCGGATTGGATACAATGTCTCCAGGTGTGCAGTGTCCAGGTATTCATGTTCTATATTTCGGATTGGATACAATGTCTCCAGGTGTGCAGTGTCCAGGTATTAATGTTCTATATTTCAGATAGGATACAATGTCCCCAGGTGTGCAGTGTCCAGGTATTAATGTTCTATATTTCGGATTGGATACAATGTCCCCAGGTGTGCAGTGTCCAGGTATTAATGTTCTATATTTCGGATTGGATACAATGTCTCCAGGTGTGCAGTGTCCAGGTGTTCATGTTCTATATTTCGGATTGGATACAATGTCCCCAGGTGTGCAGTGTCCAGGTATTAATGTTCTGTATATCAGATTGGATACAATGTCCCCAGGTGTGCAGTGTCCAGGTATTAATGTTCTATATTTCGGATTGGATACAATGTCCCCAGGTGTGCAGTGTCCAGGTATTAATGTTCTATATTTCGGATTGGATACAATGTCCCCAGGTGTGCAGTGTCCAGGTATTAATGTTCTATATTTCGGATTGGATACAATGTCCCCAGGTGTGCAGTGTCCAGGTATTAATGTTCTATATTTCGGATTGGATACAATATCCCCAGGTGTGCAGTGTCCAGGTATTAATGTTCTATATTTCGGATTGGATACAATGTCTCCAGGTGTGCATTGTCCAGGTATTAATGTTCTATATTTTGGATTGGATACAATGTCTCCAGGTGTGCAGTGTCCAGGTATTCATGTTCTATATTTCGGATTGGATACAATGTCTCCAGGTTTGTAGTGTCCAGGTATTAATGTTCTATATTTCGGATTGGATACAATGTCTCCAGGTGTGCAGTGTCCAGGTATTAATGTTCTATATTTCGGATTGGATACAATGTCCCCAGGTGTGCAGTGTCCAGGTATTAATGTTCTATATTTCGGATTGGATACAATGTCTCCAGGTGTGCAGTGTCCAGGTATTCATGTTCTATATTTCGGATTGGATACAATGTCTCCAGGTGTGCAGTGTCCAGGTATTAATGTTCTATATTTCGGATTGGATACAATGTCTCCAGGTGTGCAGTGTCCAGGTATTCATGTTCTATATTTCGGATTGGATACAATGTCTCCAGGTGTGCAGTGTCCAGGTATTAATGTTCTATATTTCAGATAGGATACAATGTCCCCAGGTGTGCAGTGTCCAGGTATTAATGTTCTATATTTCGGATTGGATACAATGTCCCCAGGTGTGCAGTGTCCAGGTATTAATGTTCTATATTTCGGATTGGATACAATGTCTCCAGGTGTGCAGTGTCCAGGTGTTCATGTTCTATATTTCGGATTGGATACAATGTCCCCAGGTGTGCAGTGTCCAGGTATTAATGTTCTGTATATCAGATTGGATACAATGTCCCCAGGTGTGCAGTGTCCAGGTATTAATGTTCTATATTTCGGATTGGATACAATGTCCCCAGGTGTGCAGTGTCCAGGTATTAATGTTCTATATTTCGGATTGGATACAATGTCCCCAGGTGTGCAGTGTCCAGGTATTAATGTTCTATATTTCGGATTGGATACAATGTCCCCAGGTGTGCAGTGTCCAGGTATTAATGTTCTATATTTCGGATTGGATACAATATCCCCAGGTGTGCAGTGTCCAGGTATTAATGTTCTATATTTCGGATTGGATACAATGTCTCCAGGTGTGCATTGTCCAGGTATTAATGTTCTATATTTTGGGTTGGATACAATGTCTCCAGGTGTGCAGTGTCCAGGTATTAATGTTCTATATTTCGGATTGGATACAATGTCTCCAGGTGTGCAGTGTCCAGGTATTAATGTTCTATATTTCGGATTGGATACAATGTCTCCAGGTGTGCAGTGTCCAGGTATTCATGTTCTGTATTTCGGATTGGATACAATGTCTCCAGATGTGCAGTGTCCAGGTATTAATGTTCTGTATTTCAGATTGGATACAATATCCCCAGGTGTGCAGTGTCCAGGTATTCATGTTCTATATTTCGGATTGGATACAATGTCTCCAGGTGTGCAGTGTCCAGGTATTCATGTTCTATATTTTGGATTGGATACAATGTCTCCAGGTGTGCAGTGTCCAGGTATTAATGTTCTGTATTTTGGATTGGATACAATGTCTCCAGGTGTGCAGTGTCCAGGTATTCATGTTCTATATTTTGGATTGGATACAATGTCTCCAGGTGTGCAGTGTCCAGGTATTCATGTTCTATATTTTGGATTGGATACAATGTCTCCAGGTGTGCAGTGTCCAGGTATTAATGTTCTATATTTTGGATTGGATACAATGTCTCCAGGTGTGCAGTGTCCAGGTATTAATGTTCTATATTTCGGATTGGATACAATGTCCACAGGTGTGCAGTGTCCAGGTATTAATGTTCTATATTTCGGATTGGATACAATGTCTCCAGGTGTGCAGTGTCCAGGTATTAATGTTCTATATTTTGGATTGGATACAATGTCTGCAGGTGTGCAGTGTCCAGGTATTCATGTTCTATATTTTGGATTGGATACAATGTCTCCAGGTGTGCAGTGTCCAGGTATTCATGTTCTATATTTCGGATTGGATACAATGTCCACAGGTGTGCAGTGTCCAGGTATTAATGTTCTATATTTCGGATTGGATACAATGTCCCCAGGTGTGCAGTGTCCAGGTATTAATGTTCTATATTTTGGATTGGATACAATGTCTCCAGGTGTGCAGTGTCCAGGTATTCATGTTCTGTATTTCGGATTGGATACAATGTCTCCAGGTGTGCAGTGTCCAGGTATTCATGTTCTATATTTCGGATTGGATACAATGTCCACAGGTGTGCAGTGTCCAGGTATTCATGTTCTATATTTCGGATTGGATACAATGTCTCCAGGTTTGTAGTGTCCAGGTATTAATGTTCTATATTTCGGATTGGATACAATGTCTCCAGGTGTGCAGTGTCCAGGTATTAATGTTCTATATTTCGGATTGGATACAATGTCCCCAGGTGTGCAGTGTCCAGGTATTAATGTTCTATATTTCGGATTGGATACAATGTCCCCAGGTGTGCAGTGTCCAGGTATTAATGTTCTATATTTCGGATTGGATACAATGTCTCCAGGTGTGCATTGTCCAGGTATTAATGTTCTATATTTTGGATTGGATACAATGTCTCCAGGTGTGCAGTGTCCAGGTATTAATGTTCTATATTTCGGATTGGATACAATGTCTCCAGGTGTGCAGTGTCCAGGTATTAATGTTCTATATTTCGGATTGGATACAATGTCTCCAGGTGTGCAGTGTCCAGGTATTCATGTTCTGTATTTCGGATTGGATACAATGTCTCCAGATGTGCAGTGTCCAGGTATTAATGTTCTATATTCCAGATTGGATACAATGTCCCCAGGTGTGCAGTGTCCAGGTATTAATGTTCTGTATTTCAGATTGGATACAATATCCCCAGGTGTGCAGTGTCCAGGTATTAATGTTCTATATTCCAGATTGGATACAATGTCTCCAGGTGTGCAGTGTCCAGGTAATAATGTTCTATATTTCGGATTGGATACAATGTCCCCAGGTGTGCAGTGTCCAGGTATTAATGTTCTATATTTCAGATTGGATACAATGTCTCCAGGTGTGCAGTGTCCAGGTAATAATGTTCTATATTTCGGATTGGATACAATGTCCCCAGGTGTGCAGTGTCCAGGTATTAATGTTCTATATATTGGATTGGATACAATGTCCCCAGGTGTGCAGTTTCCAGGTATTAATGTTCTATATTTCGGATTGGATACAATGTCTCCAGGTGTGCAGTGTCCAGGTGTTAATGTTCTATATTTCGGATTGGATACAATGTCCCCAGGTGTGCAGTGTCCAGGTATTAATGTTCTATATTTTATAATGGATACAATGTCTCCAGGTGTGCAGTGTCCAGGTATTATTGATCTATATTCCGGATTGGATACAATGTCTCCAGGTGTGCAGTGTCCAGGTAATAATGTTCTATATTTCGGATTGGATACAATGTCCCCAGGTGTGCAGTGTCCAGGTATTAATGTTCTATATTTTATAATGGATACAATGTCTCCAGGTGTGCAGTGTCCAGGTATTAATGTTCTATATTTCGGATTGGATACAATGTCCCCAGGTGTGCAGTGTCCAGGTATTAATGTTCTATATTTTATATTGGATACAATGTCTCCAGGTGTGCAGTGTCCAGGTATTAATGTTCTATATTTCGGATTGGATACAATGTCTCCAGGTGTGCAGTGTCCAGGTGTTAATGTTCTATATTTCGGATTGGATACAATGTCCCCAGGTGTGCAGTGTCCAGGTATTAATGTTCTATATTTTATAATGGATACAATGTCTCCAGGTGTGCAGTGTCCAGGTATTATTGATCTATATTCCGGATTGGATACAATGTCTCCAGGTGTGCAGTGTCCAGGTAATAATGTTCTATATTTCGGATTGGATACAATGTCCCCAGGTGTGCAGTGTCCAGGTATTAATGTTCTATATTTTATAATGGATACAATGTCTCCAGGTGTGCAGTGTCCAGGTATTAATGTTCTATATTTCGGATTGGATACAATGTCCCCAGGTGTGCAGTGTCCAGGTATTAATGTTCTATATTTTATATTGGATACAATGTCTCCAGGTGTGCAGTGTCCAGGTATTAATGTTCTATATTTCGGATTGGATACAATGTCTCCAGGTGTGCAGTGTCCAGGTATTATTGATCTATATTCCGGATTGGATACAATGTCTCCAGGTGTGCAGTGTCCAGGTAATAATGTTCTATATTTCGGATTGGATACAATGTCTCCAGGTGTGCAGTGTCCAGGTATTAATGTTCTATATTTTATATTGGATACAATGTCTCCAGGTGTGCAGTGTCCAGGCGTTAATGAGCAGGTGAGGGGGCAGGGCTACAAGAACTGATAATTAGCACGCTTCCGGCATCAGGTGTGATTCCCGTGTCCCGGGGGGGTCGGCCTGATTACGTTACCAAGGATTAGTGAGACACACGCAGGTATCACAGCCCTGAGATATCATCTACAGCAGTGTTGGGGGGTCAGGGGGACTTACTGCCGCCATGAACACCCTGACGCAGATGATGTCCCATCGAGGGGAGAGGATGAAACAAGAGGCCAAAATGGAGAAGGAAGAGATCACAGCCTGGACTAAACCGCTGGAGAACACCGAGAATGCCAGGTAAGGAGGGAGGGAATAATCCTTCACTGAAACCTTACCAATGTCATACAAAAGGTGGCCCCTGGGGGCCCATTTATATTTCAGAGTTCTGCACTATGGTGCATTGGGGTGTGTTGCATGACAAATTTTGTAACTGCGCCTTGGGCATGTAACCCTTCTGCCCTCCATTATCCTGGCCCTGAACCCCAGAGCACCCTGTGTTATCTAGTGGCTCCCATGCACCCCAGAGCACCCTTTGTCATCTAGTGTCCCCAGTGTACCCAGAGCACGCTGTGTCGTCTAGTGGCTCCCATGTACCCCGGAGAACCCTGTGTTGTCTAGTGGCTCCCATGTACCCCAGAGCACCCTGTGTTATCTAGTGGCTCCCATGCACCCCAGAGCACCCTTTGTCATCTAGTGTCCCCAGTGTACCCAGAGCACGCTGTGTCGTCTAGTGGCTCCCATGTACCCCGGAGCACCCTGTGTCGTCTAGTGGCTCCCATGTACCCCGGAGCACCCTGTGTCGTCTAGTGGCTCCCATGTACCCCGGAGCACCCTGTGTCATCTGGTGGCTCCCATTTACCCCGGAGCACCCTGTGTCATCAAGTGGCTCCCATGTACCCCGGAGCACCCTGTGTCATCAAGTGGCTCCCATGTACCCCGGAGCACCCTGTGTCATCTAGTGGCTCCCATGTACCCCGGAGCACCATGTGTCATCTAGTGGCTCCCATGTACCCAGGAGCACCCTGTGTCATCTAGTGGCTCCCATGTACCCCGGAGCAACCTGTGTCATTTAGTGGCTCCATGTACCCCGGAGCACCCTGTGTCATTTAGTGGCTCCCATGTACCCCAGAGCAACCTGTGTCATCTAGTGGCTCCCATGTACCCTGGAGCAACCTGTGTCATCTAGTGGCTCCCATGTACCCCGGAGCAACCTGTGTCATCTAGTGGCTCCCATGTACCCTGGAGCAACCTGTGTCATCTAGTGGCTCCCATGCACCCCAGAGCACCCTTTATCATCTAGTGTCCCCATGTGTACCCAGAGCACCATGTGTCATCTAGTGGCTCCCAGGCACCTCAGAGCACCCTTTGTCATCTAGTGTCCCCAGTGTACCCCAGAGCACGCTGTGTCTTCTAGTGGCTCCCATGTACCCCGGAGCACCCTGTGTCATTTAGTGGCTGCCATGTACCCCGGAGCACCCTGTGTAATCTAGTGTCCCCAGTGTACCCAGAGCACCATGTGTCATCTAGTGGCTCCCATCTACCCCAGAGCACCCTGTGTCATCTAGTGGCTCCCATGTACCCCGGAGCACCCTGTGTCATCTAGTGGCTCCCATTTACCCCAGAGCACCCTGTGTCATCTAGTGGCTCCCATGTACCCCGGAGCACCCTGTGTCATCTAGTGTCCCCAGTGTACCCAGAGCACCCTGTGTCATCTAGTGGCTCCCAGGCACCCCAGAGCACCCTTTGTCATCTAGTGTCCCCAGTGTACCCCAGAGCACGCTGTGTCTTCTAGTGGCTCCCATGTACCCCGGAGCACCCTGTGTCATCTAGTGGCTCCCATGTAGCCTGGAGCACCCTGTGTCATCTAGTGGCTCCCATGTACCCCGGAGCACCCTGTGTCATCTAGTGGCTCCCATGTACCCCAGAGCAACCTGTGTCGTCTAGTGGCTCCCATGTACCCCGGAGCACCCTGTGTCGTCTAGTGGCTCCCATGTACCCCGGAGCAACCTGTGTCGTCTAGTGGCTCCCATGTACCCCGGAGCACCCTGTGTCATCTAGTGGCTCCCATGTACCCCGGAGCAACCTGTGTCATCTAGTGGCTCCCATGTACCCCGGAGCACCCTGTGTAATCTAGTGGCTCCCATGTACCCCGGAGCACCCTGTGTCATCTAGTGGCTCCCATGTACCCCGGAGCACCCTGTGTCATCTAGTGGCTCCCATGTACCCTGGAGCACCCTGTGTAATCTAGTGGCTCCCATGTACCCCGGAGCAACCTGTGTCGTCTAGTGGCTCCCATGTACCCCGGAGCACCCTGTGTTGTCTAGTGGCTCCCATGTACCCCGGAGCACCCTGTGTCGTCTAGTGGCTCCCATGTACCCCGGAGCACCCTGTGTCATCTGGTGGCTCCCATTTACCCCGGAGCACCCTGTGTCATCAAGTGGCTCCCATGTACCCCGGAGCACCCTGTGTCATCAAGTGGCTCCCATGTACCCCGGAGCACCCTGTGTCATCTAGTGGCTCCCATTTACCCCGGAGAACCCTGTGTCATCTAGTGGCTCCCATGTACCCCGGAGCAACCTGTGTCATCTAGTCTCCCCAGTGTATCCCAGAGCACCCTGTGTCATCTAGTGGCTCCCATGTACCCCGGAGCACCCTGTGTCATCTAGTGGCTCCATGTACCCCGGAGAACCCTGTGTCATCTAGTGGCTCCCATGTACCCCGGAGCACCCTGTGTCATCTAGTCTCCCCAGTGTATCCCAGAGCACCCTGTGTCATCTAGTGGCTCCCATGTACCCCGGAGCACCCTGTGTCATCTAGTGGCTCCCATGTTCCCCGGAGCAACCTGTGTCATCTAGTGGCTCCCATGTACCCCGGAGAACCCTGTGTCATCTAGTGGCTCCCATGTACCCCGGAGCACCCTGTGTCATCTAGTGGCTCCCATGTACCCCGGAGCACCCTGTGTCATCTAGTGGCTCCCATGTACCCGGGAGCAACCTGTGTCATCTAGTGGCTCCCATGTACCCCGGAGCACCCTGTGTCATCTAGTGGCTCCCATGTACCCTGGAGAATTCTATATCATCTTGTGACTGCAGATTATCTCAGAGCATCCTTTGTCCCCTTGTGACCTCAGTGTACCCCTGTGCACCACGTGACTCCAGGACACCCCTTGCATCCCCTGTGCTCATTGTGACTTCGGTGCCCTTGAGAGAATCCTGGGCCACCTTGTGACCTCAATGCACCCCGTGACTCTAGTGCATCCTGAAAATTCTGGTGACTTCTAGGGCACCCCGTGCCCAACCTGTGACACACTCCTAAGTCGTCTACGATGGGGGAAACCATTGACCTTCTCTGTTTTTCCTCCAGTACCCAGAGGCGCTCTTTTATCCTGGACCCTTCCAGAGACTTGTACTACGCCTGGCTCAACATCATGGTCTTTCCAGTCACCTACAACTGGGTCATCATCATCTGCAGGTAATGACAAGCTTATTACAGAGCCTTTGGACAATGGCCATCTTACATCTCAGAGAGCTTTGCCAAAATATAAAAATAATGAACCGAGAGATAATCATTCCAGAAATCCCCACTCCACTAAACACAGAGGCACTGGTCTAAGCTCAGAGGTTAATGATAACAGTGTTGCAGAGTGTGATCACTGGGTGCAGCGGTGTCCATTCAGATCAGACATTGTGGAGTAAACAGGAACTGGCTTCTTTATTGGAACATAACACAGAAAGCAAAGATGTCACCTCATTGTAATAAGAACAACAGACAGGAAGAGATAACCAACAAGTTCAGTACAGTGTACAGGATATTACAACACATCATAGAAATGCATAGCATATCACTGAGCACCTAGTGTCCTATTTGTGAACTGCAGTTTATCTGCTAAACTGAAAGCTGTTGTATCTCCAACAAATAGCTGGGGGGCACCAATGCAAAAAGGAGGTACAGGTGGAGGTGGATGACAACCAGGGGAGGGCTGGGAAGGGGGGCAGGGTGGCAATTTCCCCCCGGGCCACTCTGATGCCAGGTAAAAAGGCTGCACTCAGGGCTGGATTAATGTAGGGGCCAGACACTGTATACAGATGCCGGTCGCCGCTACACAATGTTATATTTGCAGAGCTGCAGCGGAGCAGTATGGGTGCGTGCCTGCACCTAGCCAGCACAATACTAACACAGTCACTTCCCTGTCATGCAGAGTGATCTACGCCCAACAGGAGCTTCCTAGGCCCTGCCTGGCATGATGTCACGTACTTGTGTTAAACCTCCTTTGTTACTATATATATTAAATTATGTTACCACATTGCATCATGTTTGTCTTGCTTCATAACATTAATATCTATTATAAAACCAGGTGGGCATGGATGGTGAGCTGATTCAATGGTTCAATGGGCCACTTGACTGGAATTGCCCCCCAGGCCTAAGGCTGCCACCCTCCCCTGATGACAACCGTTCAGGGAACCAACCCTGACCCCAAGATGGAGCTTGACTTGAGAAAATGGTGTCATGTAATGTGATCCATGGGGGAGTGCCTCTGCATTTAACCCTTTTGCATTTCCACCTTCCTACAATCAACCAGCCCCTCCCGGGGGTAAGTCCCACCATGGAACCTGCCAGGTTCCCAGCACCTGTTGCCTATCCTAGTACACCCATCATGGCACCAAGCCTGGCCTAACCAACACCCCTGTTGCAGTTTATACCTTGTAGCGGTCACAAACAAGAACTGACTAGACTCCAACCTGTGGGAAACTGTCACGTGATAGCAGGCTACCGGCCCAATCGGCTGTGGCCGTGAAATTCTCTGCTCTGCAGCCACCAGGGCTTTTTTTCAGCGGGAACACCTGGGAACGCAGTTCCGGCACCTCCAGTCTGAATGTATGCAATGGCAAAGGGGTGCTGGGGTCAGTGGGGTGTGCTGAAGGGGCTATTGATGCTGGCTGCTGGGGGATCTATTGTTGCTGGGGTGAATCTATTGTTGCCGGAGGGCATTTTGTTGTGGGGGGGGGCTATTGTTTCAGTAGAGGATTTATTGTTGCTTGGGGGGAACTATTGTTGCTGGGGGGATCTATTGTTGCAGGGGAGGATTTATTGGGGGGGGGGGCTATTGTTGCAGGGGAGGATTTATTGTTGCTGGGGGGGGGCTATTTTTGTTGGGGGTCTATTGTTGCTGATTGCAGAGGATCTATTTTACTGTTTTTTTCTATTGTTGCAGGGGAAGATTTATTGTTGCTGGGGGGATCTATAGTGGGGGGGGGGTCTATTGTTGCTGATTCCAGGGGGTCTATTTTACTGCTTTTCTAATTATCATTAACAAATTCTATACAAAGTACCTAGAAACACAACATGATACTTGGTTCTGTATTCTCAAAAAGGGGGGGGGTACTGGGAGGTGGGTAACGGGTAAAACCAAAGGACAGAGCTCGGAGGTGGGTAGGGGGTGGAGACAAGGGGTGACTCAGAAGAGGGGAGTACCTGCACCTAAAGCCCTGGCAGCCACACATATCAAATAGTTGGGGATGCCAATTACATCATTGACCTAATGTGACCACATGGCTAGATTTGGACAATATTATTGACCAAATGACAAAACTCTCCCCTGCTGCATCCAAACTAAAATGTAAAGTTTTTAGAGTTAGGCATTGAAAAAAGTATTGATAGAAAACGAATCCAATACAGTTATAATTTAGTTATATACCCCCAGGCCTAAGGTGGGAGTGCTACAGGAATCTCCCCTCCCCGGAGGAAACACTAAAGATGGTTGCATGTGATTTCCTGTTCTGGCCTAGAGAAAGCAATCCCCCACAAGACAGGTGGTGGGCGATTGGTTGATTGAGACGTAAATTATTTAGTGGCCTAGACACATGCTGGGCTGCATATCCTCCATGTGTACAACTATGTGGTGGAGGCAGTGGTGTATTTTGGTTTTGTGCTGCCCTAGGCAAGACTAAAATTGGGCGCCACCCCCCCCCTCCCCCTCCTATGTAAATTTGCCCCACTCCTTCCTTTTTAACGGATGTGACTCCCTCCAAAATTGAAGGACTACAAGTCCCTGCATGAACCCCTGTGATCTCGCGAGGGGGGGTGAGAGGGGGTGGGGTAGAGAGAGGAAGAGAGAGAGAGGGGGTGGGTGAGGGAGGGAGATAGAGATGGGGGGTGAGAGAGAGAGGGGGGTGGTTGAGGGGGATGGGAGAGAGAGTGGGGGTGAGAGAGAGAGAGGGGGATTAGAGAGAGAGGGGGTGAGAGACAAATAGAGAGGGAGTGAGAGAGAGGGGTGAGAGATAGAGGGGGTGAGAGAGAAAGAGAGAGGGAGTGAGAGAGAGAGGGGTGAGAGAGAGAGAGGGGTGAGAGAGAAAGAGAGAGGGAGTGTGTGAGAGAGAGAGAGAGAGAGAGAGAGAGAGGGGTGAGAGAGAGAGAGGGGAGAGAGAGAGGTGAGGGGTGAGGGCAATGGTGAGAGAGAGAGGGGAGGGGTGAAAGAGAGAGAGAGAGAGGAGGGGGGAGAGAGAGAGAGAGGAGAGAGAGGGAAGGGGGCTGAGAGAGGAGGTGAGAGAAAGAGAGAGAGAGAGGAGGGGGGGAGAGAGAGAGAGAGGAGAGAGAGGGAAGGGGGCTGAGAGAGGAGGTGAGAGAAAGAGAGAGAGAGAGGGGGCGAGAGAGAGAGAGAGGGAGGTGAGTGAGAGAGAGAGAGGGGGGGGTGAGTAAGTGAGAGAGAGAGGAGGGGGGAGAGAGAGGAGAGAGAGAGGCGAGAGAGAAAGGGAAGGGGGCTGAGAGAGGAGGTGAGAGAAAGAGAGAGAGAGAGGGGGCGAGAGAGAGAGAGGGAGGTGAGAGAGGGGGGTGAAAGAGGCGGCTCTGGCAACCAGTAGCCAATAGAGTCTCAGGTGGGGGGGGGGGTGGCTTTTTTGCTGCCCCCCTGCAGAGTGCTGCCCTAGGCCTTGGCCTTGTTGGCCTAGGCCAAAATACAGCACTGGGTGGAGGGGCAAATGAACTCTTTAGCTCCTGTTCAGCATAGGTTGCCTCTTTGAGATTTAGTCAGGTGCTATGGGCATGGGATCCTCCCCTGAGCACCAATACAGAAGTGCTCCAAGCCTGGCCTAACCAAAAATCCCCAGGTAGCCTATTCCATACCTCCCTCAGTCGTTACCACATTGGGTTCCTATAGCAGTTTCACCCAACACTTGTTCATTTCTAGAAGACATTCCCATTCTGAGGTTGGGAGAAGTAGGAGAAGACCCAACAAAAGCCCTTTAACTCTTTACTGAGACACAGTTGGTTTACATACAGACAGTATATACAGTACATCTTTCCAGTGATCCCAATGGTGAGGGCACATTCCTTTTGTTGCAAACAGAGAACAGCAGAGATTATCGCTGAGTCAAGGAGCAACCCATACTTAGGGGTTTGCCAGAGCCCTACATCTCATAATGCAAGGATGTGAGTAGTCCCATTAGTCCTGCAACTCTCTTTCTTTGTTCTTCCCTGGGGGGGTGGGGGGGGGAAGCTAATAGAAGTCTCAAAGTTTGCATCTTTAAATGTCTTGATTATTGCACTGCTTCCCAAGACCAACTGACCTCTAGGTGGACTCCCGACTATTTACCTTGTACACACAAGATGCCCCAAACTGGCAGGGGCAGGGCTCACACTTCCACACTATCTACATTACACCCCTTTCACTACTCTGGGGACCTCTAGTAGGTACTTAGGCACTCAAACTGTCCGCTATCCACTATAGCAGTGGTGGTGAACCTTGGCACCCCAGATGTTTTGGAACTACATTTTCCATGATGCTCAACTACACTTCAGAGTGCACTACACTCAACTACACTCACGGACTCGCCTCTAAAGCTTCCTTATATGGAACGGTGGGAGACGGATGTCCAGGAGGTCGTGGAGTTGGCGGACTGGGTGCCATGGCCCAGGAGGCTTCCAGGTCTCTAGTTAATACTGCCATCATAGAGGCGAATTATAAAGTACTCCTGCGTTGGTACATGGTACCTTCCAGGATTGCAACCTTTGTGCCCGGAGCATCTCCCCTGTGTTTTCGGGGTTGTGGTCAAGAAGGCACGATGTTTCATATTTGGTGGCAATGCTCCAAGGTCAGACGCTTTTGGATTAGAGTGTATAATTTCATCTACACTATTACACAAGTGAATTTGATCAAGTCCCCTCAACAGGCCCTATTGGGCAGGAAGGTGGACGCAGCCACTGGAGCGCAGAGGCGGCTCATTACATTTATATTTACTGCAGCGAAAATTACGATAGCGAGATCCTGGAAGTCTCCTACCATACCATTTGAGCAGCTTAGGCACAAACTGAACTGGATCATGGTTAGTGAGCGCCTCTCTGCTCAATTGGAGGATAGAATGCACGGGTTTGACAAGGTATGGGAATCGTGGATTAACTACCTCACGGGGGGAGCTTGAGGGATTCGGGTGGGTCTAGGGGCGGGGTGCGGGGTCGGGTGCGTTTCTACTTCTTCCTTCTTCTCTTTTCTTTTCCTCCTTTCCTCTCTAGGTTCTATCTCCATTTCTCACTCTGTACTGCTTCATACCACTGCTAACATGAGGTTCTCAGTGGTTACGTCACGCAGCACCTTTGTTGCCTCTGTTCCCGGCATCAGGCTAGGACAGAGGTCTACAGGGTCAATATTTAGCCACTAGCCCTGGGGTTTGCATCGCGAGGGGCCAAATAATTGGGCTAGCAGGACCTATCTATCCATTGTACTGGTCTCTCATGGTACCTTATGGTTCCTGTTCTCTGTTACCTAGGCTATAGATATTTACCATGTTACTGTGTTGGCCTCCTAGGGCCGTGTTGGCTGTTGTTTGATACTGATGTACCACTGCTCGCAGTTATTTTGCACTGATTTTTTTATGTGTATTTTGTAAAAATTTCAATAAAAATCATTGAAAACGAAACATCTGGGGTGCCAAGGTTCACCATCACTGCTCTATAGGATTCCCAACCCTTACTAGAGCAACATCTAGACCCTACCCTTCAAGTATGCACAGGAACCTTTCTATGTTGTCCTGCCTTGAAATAGAAAGATTTAGATATCACTTGAACCTCCATTGCCAAGGAGCTCTTGTCCTATGTTTAAGTGTCCAGCCAACATAGACCTGTGAGAGAGGGGCCTATAAAGTCTAGAAAAATGTGCAGAAGACCAGAGAATGTGTTCCAGAAAGATGAACTTCCAGGTATCCTGTGCTTCTCCGCCCTCCTTTTGCCCATGCACTAGTGCAGGGGTGGGGAACCTTTTTTCTGCCAAGGGCCATTTGGGTATTTATAAAACCATTCGGGGGCCGTACAAAATTATCACCTTAAAAATTAGCCTGTTATATTTGGTCAAACATTTAATTAACTCACCCCTAATGTGATGGCTGCAACTGCTTCTCTTTGGTGAGGTGTGTGAGGTTAGCTGGTATTGATGATGTTGCTACTCACAACAGGTTTCCCAGGTTTGCGTCGGTCAGTCTGGAGCGCAGTCGACTTTTTTTGGTGGTAAGTTTTAAAAAGAACTGCTGGCGGGTATAGCTGGCTTGTACTGAGCTGCGCCTGCGAGTACTGCTGGATGGTACTGCTGGCTCAGGCTGATACTGCTGGGGGTACTGCTGGCTGGTACTGTGCTGTAGGTACTGCTGGCTGGTACTGCTGTGGGTACTGCTGGTTTAGGCTGGTACTGATGGCTGGTACTGTGCTGTGGGTACTGCTGGCTGGGACTGCAGGCTCAGGCAGGTACTGCTGTGGGTACTGCTGGCATGTACTGCTGGCTGGTACTGTTATAGGTACTGCTGACTCTGGCTGGTACTGCTGGATCTGCTGTGTGTACTGCTGGCTCTGGCTGGTACTGCTGTGTGTACTGCTGGCTCTGGCTGGTACTGCTGGCTCTGGCTGGTACTGCTGGCTCTGGCTGGTACTGCTGGCTAGGAAAAGTGTAGCAGCGCCACGCTGGAGGAAGAGGTGATGTTTCCTGTATTGTTCACAGGCGGAGTGCATTTGATATCACTCCGCCTGTGACTCACTCAGACTGTAATAATGGAGCAGGAACTATATAGGAAGCATCGGCTCCGTTCTGACAGATCAGCTGAGAGACACAGACTCAGCTGCATGGGGGGCCGGACCAGATGACTTTGGGGGCCGCATACGGCCCCCGAAACGTAGGTTCCCCACCCCTGCACTAGTGCAATACATCCATTTAAGTTTGGTGCCCATTTTTTTTCCATCTTGAGGAAAGAATCCATTACTGAGATGAATGTTCCTGGGACCTTACTGCCAAGCACATTTTCAACGTAGCCGTTAGCTGACTAAGGATAAATGTCTATTGGAAGTTAGTTGTAATAATGCTAAACCAGTTTAGGGAACTGTTATTAGGACAATATACAAAGAGATTGAAGACAATGGTGCTCTTCCAACCTTGAGGTAACAGTTTGGTGAAGACACTTTTCTGTTCCACCATGACTGTCCCCTGTGTACAGCCAACTTCATAAAGACTTGGTTTGACCAAGCTGATGTGGAGGAAATTGATTGGCCTTCTGAGCCCTGACCTCAACCCTACTGATCACATTTGTGATGATTTGGAATTCCAATGGTGATCAAGGTCTTCTCATCCAACACCTCATGGACATGGACCTCATAAATGGGCACAAATTCCCAAAGACACCTGCTAAAATATTGTGGCAAGACTTCCCAGAAGAGTGGAGGCGCTTGTAGCTTCAATAAAGGGAGGCCACTCCATATTAATGTTCATGGTTTTCAAATGGGATGGCCAACAAGCTTACAGATGTGTGATGGTCAGGTGTCTATGAAGGTGTGACCATATAGTCTTTTAAAGGTCTCTTTCATGCCTGATTGTGTTGTCTAGAAATAAAAGCAGCAAGTAGCCTTGCAGTGGTCCTGATATCTATCGCTCTGTACTTCTCCCACCAGGTCCTGTTTTACAGAGCTGCAGTATGACTACCTGAGCATCTGGCTGAGCCTGGACTACCTGTGTGATATTCTCTACATCCTGGACATCATCGCCAGCTTCCATACAGGTCTGAGCGCTGTGACATTGTATGTTGATTTAACCACTTAAGCCCCAGAAGATTTTACCCCCTTCCTGACCAGGGGATTTTTTGTGATTTTTTACTGCGTGACTTTAACGGACAATTGCGCGGTCGTGCGACGCTGTACCTAAACGAATTTGACGTCCTTTTTTTCCCACAAACAGAGCTTTATTTTGATGGCATTTGATCACCTGTGCGATTTTTACTTTTTGCGCTATAAACAAAAAAAGAGCGTAAATTTTGCAAAAACAACAATATTTTTCACATTTTTTTATATGAAATTCCCCCCCAAAAAAAAGTAAAAATCAAACTTTTTTAACATTTTTGGCCAATTTGTTTCCTGCTACATATGTTTGGTAAAAAAAAAATCGCAAAAAGCGTATTTTGATTGGTTTGCGCAAAAGTTATTGCGTTTACTAACTACGGCAAAGATTTTTGTCATTTTTGGTGTTTTCTTTTTAACGCGCAATGGCGGCGATCTGCGATTTTTTTTGCGGTACTGCGACATTGCGGTGGACAGATCGGACCCTTGACTGACATTTTTGACACTTTTGGGGATACCAGTGACATTACTGCAGTAATCAGTGCTATACATTTGCACTGTTACTGCAAAATGACACTGGCAGGGAAGGGGTTAACTTTATTGGGGAAGGAGGGGTTAAGTGTGTCCCTAGGGGGCGTGATTTTTACTGTGATTGGACATGGCTACTAGTGTAGGAACAGTGATCAACGGTCCTACATAGTAGAACCGTATGATCACCATTCATACACAGGGGAGAATGACAGGCGGCTTGTTTACATTAACCGCCTGCCTTTCTCCCTCTGCACCGACGATCGCCGAGTGGCCGGCGGACATCGGGTCCGCCGGTCACACGCACGGACTTGCTAGGGAACGAGCTGGGGCGGGAGCGCGCCTCCGCGGGGGTGCGCTCGCCCGCTATTGGCTCCCAAGCAAGTGACAGGCTAGTGACGTATATATACTTTGCCTGGCCGGGGCTGACTGCCGATGTATATAGTCGTGCAACAGTCGGCAACCGGTTAAAAATTCCCAGATTGTCTAAGGGTGACACAGGAAGGAAACATAAGCTAGAAATGTTCCTACCTATGGGAGCAAATTGAGTCAGGCAAGTCATAATTTGCAGTGAATGTGGCCAGTCTGATCCGGGTTGGAGATTGTTGGCATGCAGCAGTTTGCTTCACTGTTGGCTCGAGTGACCAGGTAAAGTATACTTGCAAAGTAAGCAGCAGAACCCCCCAATAAAATAGAAGATTGGGCTCTAGCTCCCACCTAGATGACCTCAGATGAGATCTATGGGGATCCTACTTTGAAAATCACTGGGAAGAGAATCCTTGTCCCTTGTGCCATCAGCAACATTAGGTGCTGTTCTAATAAAAACAAAGTACAGTACCTCTTTATTGGGGTAGTCTTGTCACATGGGGTGGACGGGGGCAACAACTTTCTCAACCAGTCAATGCAAGATTGACATGTGGAGACAGGTTTTGGATTTTCTCTGAAGTGTTTAGTGATCCTCACCAGCGAAAGGTTCCTATAATGTTTATGTGGAGTGTAAAATATTTGCAAATCTTTCAAAATTGCTATGTCCAGTTTTAGAGAATTAAGGAAAATGATATCTTTAATTAAAAGTCTGCTTAGATATACCTATGAAGGTTCTTGTTGATCCAAGTCATGGTATATCTAGTAGCAGTTGATCACGTTCAACTGGAATTGTTGTGTAATGTTGAAGAGGAGGGGTGACCTAGGGCAGTGATGGCGAACCTTGGCACCCTAGATGTTTTGGAACTACATTTCCCATGATGCTCAACTACACTGCAGAGTGTACGAGTATCATGGGAAATATAGTTCCAAAACATCTGGGGTGCCAAGGTTCGCCACCACTGACCAAGGGTTTGACCTGAAGCTGAAGGCCATTCCATGTGGCCATGATTGGGTCAATGATGTCAGGAGCATCCCCACTTCTTTGTGTCCAAACTATGGCCCTCCAGCTGTTCAGAAACTACAATTCCTATAAAGGATTAGAAAACTCTGACATTCACAGACATAACTAGGCACAGGGCTTTTTTTCAGTGGGAACGCGGGGGAACCGACACCTTAATCTGATCACCATGGAATATGTCAAAGCAGATGCTGGTTGTCCAAGACCAGGATGAGAGGTGTGAGAGTTGTGGAACCCCCCCTGTTCTGGTCACATACAATGCGGAAAATAATTATTTGATCCCCTGCAGATTTTGTAAGTTTGCACACTTACAAAGATACAAAGAAATGAAGGGTCTATAATTTTTTATCATAGGGGTATTGTATATGCTAGAGACAGAATATCCACTACAAATCCAGAAAAAAACATATGATAGAAATTATATTGTGAGGGCTCCCGCGCTATCACTTTAAGTTATATAGACTTACTAATAGTCGTCCAAAATGGATTTAGCGAACCCATGGCTAATAAGGTGATAAATGAAATAAAAGTAATGTGGTGCTGCCCTATTAGAGTGAAAATAATAAAAAGTACATAAATACCAAATTACCAATTAAGAACACCATCCCTACAGTCAAGCACGAAGGTGGAAACATGATGCTTTGGGGCTGTTTCTCTGCTAACGGTACAGGCCGACTCTGCCGCATTGAGGGAGCCAATGGACCGGGCCATGTATTGTAAAATCTTGGATGAGAACCTTCTTCCCTCAGCCAGAACACTGAAGATGGGTCATGGATGGGTCTTCCAGCATGACAATGACCCAAAACATATCACCAAGGCAACAAAGGAGTGACTCAAAAATAAGCACATTAGGGTCATGGAGTGGCCTAGTAAGTCTCCAGACCCTAATCCTATAGAACATTTATGGAGGGACCTGAAACTTTAAGTTGCCAAGCGACAGCCAAAGAATCTTAAGAATTTAGAGAAGATCTGTAAAGAAGAGTGGACCAAAATCCCTCCTGAGATGTGTGCAAACCTCGTAACAAACTTTGAAAATATCTTACCTCTGTGTTTGCCAACAATGGCTTCTTCACCAAGTACTAAGTCATGATTTGCTTGGGAATCAAATACTTATTTTACTCATTGAACTGCAACTTAATGTAGAGCATTTGTTTCATGTATTTTTTTCTGGATTTATGGTGTATATTCTGTCTCTATCATTTAAAATACACCTATGATAAAATTATAGACCCTTCATTTCTTTGTAAGTGGGCAAACCTACAAAATCTGCAGGGGATCAAAAAATTATTTTCCCCACTGTAATCCCATGCTATAATACGTAAATAGGTAAAACTCAAACCATACCTGAACATGGGGGGAACCTTCAGCATCATCTATAATCCAAATAAAATGCCATTTTAAAATCTCTACCCCGGTGATTTGACAACAATTCACATCTTCAGTAATGAGACTAGAAGGATTGACACCTATGCACCAAGGAGGAAATTATGTAACTAGATCAGGGAATTTCACAATTTTCACGCCTCCCACCGTAGTCTTGGACAATCAACATCTGGCGATGCCATTCCTAGACTGACTGGGTATGCACTGTCTAAAAGAAAAGGAGGATGGTAACAGAGGGGACAGGGGGCTTGTAGATTCATTATTACAGGAGGGACAGGCCTTTGAGATGTTCTAATGCCGACTACTGTTGGGGCCTCTTTAGAGCGTTGGTGCACCTAATGACATTCCCAGTTAACCTGCATGCAGTAGATGTACAGTATAGGTACGGTATAGTCTCAGCCCAGGTGCAAAGTAGATGTGGTTCGGTATAATGCAGTATACGGTTGGTATAGGGGCAGTCTAGGTTTGGAATAAGATGTATAGAGTGCAGTATGGGTGCGGTAAGAATTGGGTACTCTTTGCTCTCTGTGGCTCAGCCCCAGGTTTACTCTGCTCTCAGTGAATCAGCCCCTTTTTGGCTTGTCCCTGTATTCCCTTTTGGAACCAACACGCTTCACAAGACAAGAAGCCCGCTTCCTCAGGAGTACTTGGGAGAACACAATATCTGCTCACTTATACAAGAAACAATATATTGTTGTATAATACAATATACTGTATATGCTATCCAGATTTATATATCAACTCAACCATAATGTATTATATAATCTGTGTGTAACAAAAGTAGAGCTAAACTTCAGGCATGGGAGGAGGGAGAGTTTTGCTCGGAGGTGGGCTTTAGATATTCAGAGATATTTATGCATGCCCAATTACTGTCCTAACAAGGCTCTCATTTCATCTTCAGGATTTTTGAAAGAAGGAATCCTGGTGAGGGACAAGAAACAGATCGCTCGGCGGTATCTGAGCTCCTCCAAGTTCCGTTGGGATATCCTTTCCGTTCTTCCAACTGACTTCCTTTACTTCAGGTTTGGCATCCATACTCCCGCCGTACGAATTAATCGCTTCCTGCACGTCCACCCTCTCTTCGAGGCCTTCGATCGCACGGAGACTCGGATCCCATACCCGAACGTTTTCCGGATCTGCAAACTGATGGCCTACATCTTTGTAGTCATCCACTGGAACAGTTGTGTTTATTTTGCCTTGTCCAGCTATATCGGGTTTGGCAAGGACGAGTGGGTGTACCCCAACATCTCCGATCCAGACTTTGCCAGGCTGGGGCGTCAATATCTCTACAGCTTTTACTTCTCCACCCTCATCCTCACCACCGTGGGGGATGTTCCTGCGCCCATGCAGGAGGAGGAATACCTTTTCATGACGGCCGACTTCCTCATCGCCGTTCTGGGGTTTGCCACCATCTTGGGGAGCATCAGCTCGGTGGTGGCCAACGTGAACGACGCGGATAAAGCCTTCTACCCCGATTATGACCAGGTCAAGCAGTACATGAAGATGTACAAGGTCAACAAAAGCGTGAGGAAGAAGGTCATCGCCTGGCATCAGCACCTTCAGATCAACAAGAAAATGACCAACGAGAACCAGATCCTAAAGAACCTGCCGGAGAATCTAAGGGTAGAGGTGGCCGTCAGTGTCCACATGTCCACTCTGAGCAAAGTGCAGATCTTCCAGAACTGCGAGAAGGGCCTGCTGGAGGAGCTGGTGCTGAAGCTGAAGCCGCAGGTCTACAGCCCTGGGGAGTACGTGTGTAAGAAGGGCGACATCGGGCGAGAGATGTACATCATCAAAGAGGGGAAGCTGGCCGTGGTGGCAGACGATGGGGTGACGCAGTTCGCTGTCCTCGGGGAAGGGAACTACTTCGGAGAGATAAGCATCCTCAACATCAAAGGTAGGCCATGACTTGGTTTTCGGTAGCAAAATTGTACCCCAAGGAAAGGTCTTTGATGGGGATT